>NC_134269.1:103602034-104224989 GCF_031893055.1 Leptodactylus fuscus
TATATTCTTTGAATTCCCAGTCAGACACTGGCACTATATGGCAGTAGCAAGAAATGAGGGTATTTGTATTCCCAATATACTCTTTGAATTCCCAGTCAGACAATGGCACTGTATACCAGTAGTAAAAATTGTGGGTGCACGTAACCCCAATATATTCTTTGAATTACCAGTCAGAAACTGGCACTATATGGCAGTAGCAAGAAATGAGGGTATTTATAACCCCAATATATTCTTTGAATTCCCAGTCAGACAATGGCACTGTATACCAGTAGTAAAAATTGTGGGTGCACGTAACCCCAATATATTCTTTGAATTCCCAGTCAGAAACTGGCACTATATGGCAGTAGCAAGAAATGAGGGTATTTGTATTCCCAATATATTCTTTGAATTCCCAGTCAGACAATGGCACTGTATACCAGTAGTAAAAATTGTGGGTGCACGTAACCCCAATATATTCTTTGAATTACCAGTCAGAAACTGGCACTATATGGCAGTAGCAAGAAATGAGGGTATTTATAACCCCAATATATTCTTTGAATTCCCAGTCAGACAATGGCACTGTATACCAGTAGTAAAAATTGTGGGTGCACGTAACCCCAATATATTCTTTGAATTCCCAGTCAGACACTGGCACTATATGGCAGTAGCAAGAAATGAGGGTATTTGTATTCCCAATATACTCTTTGAATTCCCAGTCAGACAATGGCACTGTATACCAGTAGTAAAAATTGTGGGTGCACGTAACCCCAATATATTCTTTGAATTACCAGTCAGAAACTGGCACTATATGGCAGTAGCAAGAAATGAGGGTATTTATAACCCCAATATATTCTTTGAATTCCCAGTCAGGCAATGGCACTGTATACCAGTAGTAAAAATTGTGGGTGCACGTAACCCCAATATATTCTTTGAATTCCCAGTCAGACACTGGCACTATATGGCAGTAGCAAGAAATGAGGGTATTTGTATTCCCAATATACTCTTTGAATTCCCAGTCAGACAATGGCACTGTATACCAGTAGTAAAAATTGTGGGTGCACGTAACCCCAATATATTCTTTGAATTACCAGTCAGAAACTGGCACTATATGGCAGTAGCAAGAAATGAGGGTATTTGTATTCCCAATATACTCTTTGAATTCCCAGTCAGACAATGGCACTGTATACCAGTAGTAAAAATTGTGGGTGCACGTAACCCCAATATATTCTTTGAATTACCAGTCAGAAACTGGCACTATATGGCAGTAGCAAGAAATGAGGGTATTTATAACCCCAATATATTCTTTGAATTCCCAGTCAGACAATGGCACTGTATACCAGTAGTAAAAATTGTGGGTGCACGTAACCCCAATATATTCTTTGAATTCCCAGTCAGAAACTGGCACTATATGGCAGTAGCAAGAAATGAGGGTATTTGTATTCCCAATATACTCTTTGAATTCCCAGTCAGACAATGGCACTGTATACCAGTAGTAAAAATTGTGGGTGCACGTAACCCCAATATATTCTTTGAATTACCAGTCAGAAACTGGCACTATATGGCAGTAGCAAGAAATGAGGGTATTTATAACCCCAATATATTCTTTGAATTCCCAGTCAGACAATGGCACTGTATACCAGTAGTAAAAATTGTGGGTGCACGTAACCCCAATATATTCTTTGAATTCCCAGTCAGAAACTGGCACTATATGGCAGTAGCAAGAAATGAGGGTATTTGTATTCCCAATATATTCTTTGAATTCCCAGTCAGACAATGGCACTGTATACCAGTAGTAAAAATTGTGGGTGCACGTAACCCCAATATATTCTTTGAATTACCAGTCAGAAACTGGCACTATATGGCAGTAGCAAGAAATGAGGGTATTTGTATTCCCAATATATTCTTTGAATTCCCAGTCAGACAATGGCACTGTATACCAGTAGTAAAAATTGTGGGTGTATATAGCCCCAATTCTATTGCTAGGGGACTTGCAGGGTATTTCTGGGGTGAAGGTGGGGGGGCACACCGTTGGAACGGGTATCGGGGTATACGGGAATACACTGACAGTGTATTCCATTCAGGATCCTGGGAAAGCTGGGTTGCGGCGATTGAGCCCGTCAGTGCCACGTTACACTGACAAGCTTCTCCCTGGAATTTAGCTCTTACAAGAGCTGTTGGTTGTCTTCTCCTTCCTATCCTAGCCTGTCCCTGCCTACCCAGAATCTAAGCCCTAGCTAGCTGGACGGAAACCTCCGTCCTCGGTGAATTGCAAGCTCAGAATGACGCGAAGCTGGGCGGCGCTGTTCTTTTAAATTAGAGGTCACATGTTTTCGGCAGCCAATGGGTTTTGCCTACTTTTTTCAACGTCACCGGTGTCGTAGTTCCTGTCCCACCTACCCTGCGCTGTTATTGGAGCAAAAAAGGCGCCAGGGAAGGTGGGAGGGGAATCGAGTAATGGCGCACTTTACCACGCGGTGTTCGATTCGATTCGAACATGCCGAACAGCCTAATATCCGATCGAACATGAGTTCGATAGAACACTGTTCGCTCATCTCTACTTCCTATATATTCCCCATTCCTTTAATAACCATTATTGGCTTTGGCTCAAAAAAACGCAGAAAAACCTGCAACAAAAAAAAAAAAGATGCATTTCTGCAACATGGGGCCTCAGCCTTACATAGTTGTACTTGCTAATGAACTGGCTGAAATACTTTGAGGGTCTTGGGACTTTTAACTAACTGTAAGAATGATTAATAAAATAATCTACATGTGATTTAGTTTAATTTCTGTTTATGCAATCTACTCTTACTCTAATTGACTGAAAATCAATGGAGTTTAACCCTACAGAATAATCATCCATAGAAATGAAGAGTTAACACTCTTCTGTGCAAAAAACAACTTGAGAATACTGCAGAGTGTACAGGTCATCCAGTGTAAGTGCTCTGTTATGATGTCAGGTGCCTGCCAGGCTCACCATGAACAAACATCAGAGATGCTTCTTATGACAGCATGAAATATACACTCCGCAACCTCCACACCAGGGGAGCCCCTGGGGAGCTGCTCAGCTAGCTATGAATGGATAACAGCGCCTTACTGACAGCCATCTACGATGGCGAAATTCTCCCAATCACGGCAGAAGGAGCAAGATGGACACTCCAGTAAGTAGCAAATAATTTATGTATCTCAGGGGTCTAGAAAACATCATTCTAGTAGAAAAGTAATCATTTATGGAGACACTTCGACTGCAGCACTAAAACATGAGTCATACTAACATTGCATTTCAAAAGCTATCTAATCTATCTATCTATCTAGCTATCTATCTATCTAATTATCTATGTATCTATCTATCTAATATCTATCTATCTATCTATCTATCCATCCATCTATCTAAACTATTCTATCTATATATCTCTATCTATAATCTATCTATCTATTCTATCTAATCTATCCTATCTATCCATCTATCTATCTATCTAAACTATTCTATCTATAGATCTATCTATATATCTCTATCTATTATCTATCTATCTATCTATCCTATCTAATCTATCCTATCTATCTATCTATCTATCTATCTATCTATCTATCTATCTATCTATTTATCCTATCTATCTATCTATCTATCTATCTATCTATCTATCTATCTATCTATTTATCCTATCTATCTATCTATCTATCTATCTATCTATCTATCTATCTATCTATCATTATCTATGGATCTATCTATATCTAATCTATCCTATCTATCTAAACTATTCTATCTATAGATCTATCTATATATCTCTATCTAATATCTATCTATCTATCTATCTATCTATCTATCTATCTATCTATCTATCTATCTATCTATCTATCTATCTTGCTTATCTATCTATCTATCTATCTATCTATCTATCTATCTATCTATCTATCTATCTATCTATCTATCGACCACTATCCTATTTGCTCCCCATCTTTCCGATACTACATACTTGCATAGCTATAGAGGGTATAGAGATAGCAACTGCTTTGGGACCCTGGTGCCAACCAAGCCATCAGTGTTATACATGGCACATAGTAGGTGGGGGCCACATTAAAGATGATGCTTTAGCACCCTGGAGATTCTGCAACTGATCACTGTGAAATCTCTGTGGATTATCATGTGGCCAAGCACTATGCTTAAATGCTATTTACAGAATATTGTTACCCATGGCATCAATTGTAGAATAGAAATAGCTATGGTATTTTATAGTCTTAATATATTATCAAGAGACAGACTGTTTTTACTAAGCATTATGAGATCAAACATGAGAACTATTTTTACCTGTGATAAAATAAGCATTTGATATAAAGTAAGTTCACGCATTAATAAAACTCTCAGAATCTGTAACATGCGGAGTAGAGTAGATGTTATATGTTCGCCACATACAGCCTGTGGGAATAACACGTTTTTTAAGGATGACTGTGCTAGATATTAGTGCCAGATCTCACATCTGCCACATTATCCTGGGCTCCATTAAACTTTGCCTTTGATTGGAGTCGATTTGTTTTGTAAAAAGATTAACCCTTCCACTACTAGAGAGCTACAGGACGTAAACACGTTTATTATTAAACTTTCCAGACAAAAAATAATATAGTTATGTGTATAGCTGATGCTAAATACAAAAGCCGATTCAGCTGAAAGCTACCTGACATTGTATTGTCAGAGACAGATTAGTGATGTTGCCCTGCAGCGTTGGGGCCCTTGTGTGTGACCAAGGACAACATCTTGTGAAGTTATTCTCCCTGTGTTTGGCAGGTTTCCTCTTATTTCCTCACACACTCCATTGACATACTGGTAGGTTAATTGACATCCTTTAAACTTGACCCAGATGAGCGTGTCTGGGACTGTCAATGCTAACAATATCTGTACAGCGCTATGGAATATGTTGGTTCTATAGAAGCCACAGAAAAGACTCACATGTTATATGTTTATACAAGATTAGTCGCCACTCCTGACATATGTCTTTAGTAAATACCAATTAAATCATTCTGGAGCATCTCATCTTATAACTCTATATGGTGCTGTTCCCCAGTAACTTCTCGTAAAAATGTATGACTATAAAAAGAACTCAGTGTTACCATTCCCCTTGAGAAGTATGTATAAACTGGAAGCACTTATTGGGCAGTAATAGACTGTGTAGGAACACACCCTCAATGGGTAATGCCCAGTTGTTAAAATATTCATGCGTTTCCAAGAGGTACAACAGAGGGACAACACAACAAAGAGTTGTAAGAAAATATACTCCATCATTTTTATTTCATTCATGATACAAATTTATCATAAAGAGGTGACAGGCCCCTTTAAATCAAAATATTTTCTAAGCCCAAGTATAAGCAATTGACAAACACTGATGTTCTGATGCCAGTTTATACAAGTGGGGGCATAAAACAACTCTACAGATATAAATTAACATGAAAATAAAGCAACTCATCCATGTTACTACTTTTAATATGGCTAGATAGTATTCACTTTGATAAGATTGTATAATTGTACAAAAGTGACAGCTGAATTTAGAAAAACGGGTAGCTGTGGCATGGCAGCCATGGCAGAGATTATGAATGATGAAGACATATTTCCATGGTAGTAATGTAATTCTATTTTCTATGTGGGTTCTATGATGCTCAGTGGTCTGTATACTAATTGTACTTATCTGTACCAAACCAGGGTGGACGTACCATTGGTGCAACTTGTGCAGTTACATTAGGTCAGTTTCGCCTTAAAACCTACTTTCTATTAAATTGTGGGTAAAAATGACTATACTAATGCACTTCATGGCTAACACTTACTGCCGGATTGTTAGAAAGACGTATGCTGAGTTATTGGAAAACACGGGTCCCATAACTGTTCATGCACAGGGCCTATAAGTTGCCTGTGTCTGCCACTCATAAAATCGTCTACAGTAAATACATGGTGAATCTACATTTATCAAAGTTCAAGTAGTTGTTAAGTTCTAATCGCAGTTTTGCATTTTTCTAATGCAGATGGAGAGGGTTAAAGTTATGGCAGCAATCCACTGTGTATAGGAATCCCTTCGCTGTGCCTGGCAGACAAGGTAGTGCTGGAGACAGTTCCCAGGTGTCATCACACTGTGCCTCCTGTGTTAAGCTGTCACATGAGTGCAGGGCAGAGATGCTGCTAGATGTCACCTAGAATTCACATGCTTGTCACTTGACGTGATTCCCATCTTGAAAGAGAGTGTCAGCTGGATGCTGTTGAGGATTAGCAGTAAAGCCTTATCTTTTGGAACCCCAGAGCAAAACGCAGAGTTGGTATGAGAACATACAGTCGCAGTAAGGTCACCTTAGTAAGGTGCTTTGGGATTGGTGACAGGACATGTTATGTTATTGATATCATTTTAGCAGTGTTATTATTTTACAAGATGAAACAGAGCTTAATTTGTAGGCAAGGAAACTTTTATTTTGCATTTATATAAATAGCATGAGGCTGACTTTAGGCTTTTAATTGACAAACACTGCATTTTTACAGTTTATTAGAGGTTATTAAAAGTAAAAATAACTAAATAATGTGCATATTGTGTTAATTTACATTTTATATTAGTAGAGCTGGATCATAGCATAAACAAAGCAAAGAATATCATAGGCCTCCATCATATAGGGCCTCCATCATCCTGCCCACACTATGCATTGCCTGATGTAAGCTTCTTTCATGGCTTGTTGCCGTCAGCTGTAGTATTATTATTTGTTCACTGTATGGGATGGTCATGGGTTTGTTATGGGTTTGAATCACATGATCTATTAAATGAGACTAAGTTGTCCGAAAAGTTTTAGTCATTTTTATATTTGACTATCTGCCAAACGTAGCAATTATATAGGCCCTTCTCGTACTATCAAAATTAGATGAACAAAACACAGTGCTATACAATTTGCCATTCTGTTACTCATTTGCTGCTTTTGCAAAACAGTTGAGTACTTGGAATCTGAAGGCCAACCAACACTTTGAAGGTCTTTACACAATTATAGCCAGGCTGAGGATGACTTGGCAGGTGCAGGCCTTTGTTAATGACAAAGAAGATAAGAAATGCATTCTTGGTTATAAAGCTGTGAGCTGAAACAGGTACTCATTGAAAGCATCATATGATACTGAACAAAAACCATGTTAGAGTAAAGTCAAGGTAAAGGACCGATGAATTAAATATGATAACATAACTTTGGTGGAACATGAAGGCAGTAAAAATATTGTCCATTCAGATGCTGCTTCTTTCTAATTTACCTTTTCATCTTTATTCCTAACCATTTTGTTTCCTTTTGTCTTCTTTCTTTGTTAGCTCTGTGATGCCAAAGTAGAGTAAATGTGGCCATACACATTAGATGATTGTTGGTAGAACACCACAACTACACAACCATCTACTGTGTGTGGTGGTGTCCCAATTGTCTCCTGACAGAAGATGAATGGGGAAAAAGTGCACAGAGTGTAGAATCTTTTGTTCTCAAATGAAATAAGTTAGCACCATTGGTGTCTATCAACAGCTTACTAATCTACGAAACAAGTGTACATATGTATGGCTTAGCTTGGAGGAATAGCTGTCGGAGATCAGACTGCTTGGTAAACACATAAAGTACATAACCAGCTATAACTATTTACTATTTTTAACTAACTTTAGATTATATAGTTTTTTTCCATCACTTTTAAGAGCCAAGTAACTTGTAACTTTCTTTTAAATAATTATGTTCTCTTTTCATTATGTGAAATTAAGGCAAATGGTAACTTACTGTATTTGCTGTGCCAACATATTCTGCAGAGCGCTCTGGAGGATCTATCCATTCTCTGCGATCCCTACGGAGTTGGCTTACAAAGTGCACAAAAATGCAAGAGCCAATTCAATGTGAAGCTGGTTAACTTGCATTATATTTTAGCTTCATGATCAAAGTCATGGTAGATAGTGCCCTCATCAGAACTAAGCCAATAGCTCCTGCACTGCAGGGTAGCTATACTAAGCATGGCACTTCTGTGCCATCCAATTATATCAATGTTCCATGAAAGAGGAAACACAATTAAATTCTAGTCCTTGAATTACATGAGTTTAACAACTAAAGACTTCCATAATAGGACGGTAGCCTACTACCATTTTATTTAGCCTCTACTGTTATAGTGCATTGAACTAGTACTGGCTCCATAAAGTAATTGCAGTTAGATGATACACACAGTTGAGATGGTTAATATCTCTGGGTCTTTCTTGCTTATATATAATATATAATTATTCTTTGACAATAACTTTAGAACTTCTTCAGAAGTTGATATTCCTTAAGCACAAGAAACTCTGAGATGCATAGATACAAGTACACAAAAGTTGCTACATAACAGACACACACCCATGTTGAACTAATTTGAGTAAATTATGAATAGACACGCTACCCATTGCCTGCAGAGCTGTAATCCTATCAGCTTTGGTTGAACTGAATTTCCAATCTCTGCACAAAAGCGTAAAAAGACAAATTCAGAGATTGTATTAATGTGGGAGAAAAGGAGCCACACAGAGGAGGAAAATGGAACGTTATTGTATGGAAGCTACTTGCTGAAGTCCTGCTGACAGAAGCAAAGTAATAGAAATGGTGGTCATGAAAGTGATAAAGACTAGGAGACAAATAAGAGACGGGAAGGTCACATTCAGTTAACACCATTATATGAGGGATGTTGAAGTGTTGCTCAAGTTGTTGCTAGTGCTGAGGTGGGAGATCACAATTTTTTTAATGGCAATTTTGAGATTCTGTTTCTATGAATCCCTTAGCCTGCTTTAGAGAAATTCTTTAGAAAAAAAAAACAAAAAAGTAAAACAATACTAGCACAAGAATTAAGCTCTTCAGTTTCCTCCAAGTAGGGTTATTCTCATGCTTTCTCATATCTAAGTCTCTTTGCCTCTCATATAACTCTGTGTAATTTTCATTCTTTCTTATATACAGAGCAGGGCCATCCACTGTTCCACACAATTGTAATCTTTTTGTAATCTATATATCTTCCTAGTAGGTAAAGTTCATATAATAAAAAGCTTAAGACAATCTCAGCTAGTACTGAGATATAGTTTATACTTATTTTATATATTTTATTTTTATTTTATTTTTGTTATAATGTAATATACATAAAATATTCCTACACAGTCACTTTTTCTTTTCTACTGTACATATAAAAACTACTTTTTTTTCTGATTTCCATTAAAGATCCATCACCAGAAGATCACTTTGAAGTTGGAGCCTCTATTTGCCCAGGAGCTCCTTGATTGTTCCGAGGACCAGTTCCTCAGTCCATTTATCTATTAGATAAAGACATCTCCTCAACCTGCCCCCAGCCCTACCTTTCTTCCTTTGATTACTTCCTAAATGCATGCTATGTTGGTCTCGCCTGCGCCTCTCCCCCTGTTATCATCCTTCCACACATTAATCTTGCAGCTGTAAAAGCATCATAATAGTGTTTGTCATCTGCCTTAATTCCATCAATGTCAGGCCCATCAGATTATATTCCTCCTTTTTCTGCCTGTTACAAAATTGACCTTAACCTTCTTAATGCCAATCTGTAAAATTGTGTCTTTTATCACCGATGTTCTTTTGCTGCAATCAATAGAATGGAAAATGCTTATAAATCCATCTCCCAGGAATATGTATGGTGTACTGTATGCTGGAAGAGCTTCATTCTGATGGCAGAGCAGTGTAAAACTATGGATATGCAGAAATCTCTTGTTTCCTTACAATTTTACCAGCTTCTTATACAGGTAATTAAAACGCATTGCCCATGAGCGCCTTATAGTCCGTCTCGGTTGATATATAAGGCGCACCGGACTATAAGGCGCAGTCCGGTGCGCATTATATGTTATTGAAAGCGGCGGCACGCAGACTTTGCCAGCGGCTGCTTAACCCACCGTGTGCCAGCTGCTTCTATTGGAAGCGCTCGGCAGGCGAGGAGGGGCTCTATCAGCAAAATCATGCTGATAGAGCCCAACCGTAAAAGTTATATTAAACTACTCCCCCCCCCCCCCCCCCGTTTTAAAATAAACCCCTGAAACAGAATGTGAAACTTACCGAGCGGTGCAGGGTGGGCGGGCATTCAGGCCTCCTCTTCCTCCAATGTTCCGTCCTCCTCCTCCGGCGCTCGCTAACTGATAATGGCCTGGGCGCATGCGCAGTAGCCGTAGTAGAAGCATTATGATATTGCGCATGCGCCCAGGCCATTATCAGTTCGCGAGCGCCGGAGGAAGTGGTCAGGACATCGGAGGAAGAGGAGGCTTGAATGCCCGCCCGCCCACCCTGCACCGCTCGGTAAGTTTCACATTCTGTTTCAGGGTTTTATTTTAAAACAGGGGGGTAGTTTAATATAACTTTTAAGGGTGCATTCACACTACGGAACGCCAGCGTGTATCACAGCCGTACACGCCGGCGTTACAGCAGGGCTGCCGGACACTTCCCATTCATTTCTATGGGAGCCGGCATGCGAGCGCTCCCCATAGAAATGAATGGACTGCTTTTTTCCATTTTATGTATGTATGGAAGCGGCACGCAGACTTTGCCGCCACTTCCATCCATATATAAGGCGCACCGGACTATAAGGCGCACTTACGATTTCTGAGGAAATCGTAGGTTTTTATGTGCGCCTTATAGTCCGGAAAATACGGTAAGTAGAATCCAGGATTTTTATACTGACTGCCAAATTGGAGTCTGGAAGGAATTTTTTCTCCTGAAATGGGGCAATTGGCATGAGCCTCATGGAGTTTTTTGCTTTCCCCTGGATCAACATGGTAGGGGATTGTAGGGTTATAGGTTGGACTTGATGGACTGATATCTTCATCCAACCTCATCTATTATGTAACTATGAATAGAAGGTGTATCTAAAGAAATATTCTGCTTTCATCTAAAATTTGTAGGTCAGATGTTAAATGGGTCCACAGTATTTACCATAAATCTGTGACAGATGCAGGTCCCACATTTGGAACCCTCACAAATCTTGAGACCCCATGGCCACTGTCTTGTTGCTGGAATTAAGAGGTTACTGCTCATGCATTCAGGACTGACAAAATCAGGGCACACCTATTTGACGAGGAGAATGATACTCACTTGTCCAGTATTGCATCATTCCTGGCCATTATAAGATAATCCTTTAATAGTCCCACCATGGGGAAATTCAGTATGTTACAGCATTGTGGATAGTACAATATATGAGCCAGTTTATGATCCAGGGTGGCTGAAGTCACTGACAGGGATCCTAACATTGATATCCCCCTGATCATACACAATTGGTGTATCCTAGCAAAGTGCCATCCATAAAAGTAATGTTCATTTTTCTTCACAAGTAAGGAAGTAAGATGGCCACCTCTTGTGCTTACATCTTGTAATATACTATATATGTAATCTAATTATAATACCTGAATGCCAGATTCCAGGATGGTAGCTAACGAAAAAGCAAAGTTTACTTATATGCTGTGCCTGTGCTCAAAACTATAAGGACAAAACCTCCATAAATTCAGAAATCAAAGTGTGCATCCTCTTTAAGGAAACTGATGGTATAAGAATAATAAAATGGCATATATTGGACTATTCCACTGATGATATCATCAGGGCTATGCTATTTCTCAGTCTCCACAATTAGATTTCAAGGCTATCTGGCAGGGGTAATATGCTGAGCTAGTCTGTGAGCAATATTCAGTTCTCTGCAGATGTTTTATACTGCAGGGTGCTGTGTGTCAGCTAATCCGCTAATTTCCCATTTCTGTCATACACAAGTAAAAAAAAGTTTCAAAAATAAAAAAGGTGTGAGCGCCTTTTATACGTTGCTTTATTCAGTAATGCAGGATATAAGTTTGAGCTTCCTTGGGGTTTGGCAGTAATGCAGCTTCTGGAAACATATTGTAGGACGCAGCGGCGTTTCTTTCTGATTAGCACTTACAGTACTGCAGCTGCTTTGATAATTGCCTTTTGTGGGGAAACAATGTAGTTCATTACAATGAACACAGGCTTAGGTTTTCTGCTGTATAGGGCTGAAATGCCTGCTCATGTTATAATTAACATGAGCAGGAACATCAGACACAGGCACAGGGGTCCATAGAAAACACTGCACTGCAGATATACCTTTTTAACGTTGTTAGGGTCATAGACGCTATTCATTTACTGTTGTCCTTGGATCAGCCGCATGCAGCATTCACTCAGACACCTGTGAATCCTATGATATGGGAAGAGTAGGTAAAAGTGAACAATCCTATAGATAAAATGGAACATAATAAATTATATTCAAAATGCTGCAAAGGCCTATTCTAAACCAAATAGGAATCTGTCATCAAATTTTGGAGAATATAACTATGGCCACATCACTTTCCTAACATGTACATCTATTAGTATACATTGAATGCCAGTATTTAAGTCTTTATTCTTTAAGACAGGCTCTCATAGGATGGAAACAAGGCATGTCTAGAACGAGCATTAAAAGTCCCACAGCAGCAAGGAGACAGCCCAAAATCTGATGACAGGTTCCCTTATTGTTCAATTTACAATTTGCAAACCTGTAAAAACTATTAGGTGTGTACAACTGTTTGCTGGTTCCAGAATTAAAACTTAGCAATTAAGTAGAATTAATGCTAATGATAGAATTGCCCTGTCAATCACAAGAAGGTGAAAACAAATTTTAGACATAAATGCATTATTGTTAATTGTATACAGAACTGTAAAGGGGTCAGTTTTATGGGTAGCCCTTCCACAAAATCCTTTTTGGGGATGGCACAATAATGGAGGTGGAGGCGATTTTTTTGTCCAACTACAGATTGAAGCATATTGGTTACATTGCTAATTGTGTACACAGCTAGGTGGCAGCACTTATTGGTATATAACTTGACTGATACAAGTTTCTCTTTAATGGGTGCACAGCTTAGTGGTTACAAGTCTCTGATGGACATACAACTTAGTGGTTACACAAGTCTTTGATGGAAACACAGCTTACTGGTTAAAAGTGACTGATAAGCATACAGTTTGTTGGTGACCTTCTCTAATAAACTTTTAGAGCAACTCATATAAGTAAGCTCAGAGGCCACTATATTTTGGTGCAATGCCAGTCTCTGGGCATGATCACTCAAGAATAACAGGGCTTCCTATTACTTACAGTACAGGTTCATACACTGAAAGCAGTCTGCTAGCATGTGCGGATTAGAACTTACACATTTCACGGGGTCATTTTAGATCTTACAGAACTCCCTCCATATATATATATATATATATATATATATATATATATATATATATATTCAGTAATGTTCTTCTCACCACACGTTTTATATATCTGTGATGCTGGTGTGGGGGAGTGAAGTGCTCTGTATGCATTCATGTGCCCTATTTTTCTAGAACTTGACTTTAGCAGAATACAATAAGAAGTCTTCTTTGATAAAGATGTTTTGTGTAAGTGTTCATTTAAATTCTGTAACTTGTGATTCCATGCATTACAGTTACAAATGTATGTCTCTGAATAGCTGATATGTGAAAACCCTAAAATAAATCTGATACCTTCAATAAGAATGTCATAGCTTTGGTGTATGGCAGATGGAATTCATTTATGTTCCCATAGTTTCCTACAATGAAGTAGTGCCTTCTAAAGTGTTACACAGAATAAAGTTGGATAGATGGAATCCTGTTCCAGACATAGCAGAGAATAAAGAATACAAAGGCACTTTAACCATACAGCTTCCTGTCTGCCAGGTCCCCTATGGGCACCCTCAGGAGCAGCAGCAGTTTACTGTCATATCTATTTGTTAATTAATTGCATGTTAATTTGACAAGCTGCAGGCATGCTCCTTTCTTGTGTTGTAAGACGCTATGGCAGTGCTGTATTAAATTGATGGTTTATCCAGAGATCAGCATTTAAATGAATCCAATTAATAGAGTTCATCATTCATTTATGAGGAGTGAAGCTGTCTGTGAAGCAAAGTTTTAGGAAGGATGTGATCAAAACTCAGAGGAAGGCATGAAGTTCGGATATGAAATATTTTACTGATTTCATCTGGAGTCATGCTGTGAAAAAATGTATTGCTTTTACAAGATGAATTAAGTTTTCATGTAATGGCTTTGACTTCTTCCTTTTTTTGTGATATTCCAGCCATTGAAGATATCATATTCAAGAGTATAACCAAATCTATCTCCTATTAAATTTGTTCATTGCAGACGTTCCAATCTTACCTCTTCTATTGGGCATAATGTGAAAATTATTAAATTATCTGTGTTGACTTAATTTATGGGTTCATTCTTTCCAGGTATTGCTGAAGTACATATTCATCTGTTACAAGTGCTTATGTTTCTGTATGTGGGGTAAGGCTTCAACCCAGGTTGATTTCAATGTTTTCATATGGGTCAGCACAACACGAATGGAATATCCCATTGGAAATATTCAGAGGTCTGGAAGCAGCAATATCTACAATTTTATGTTATACTGTGTTGAACTTTAGCTGAGGTTGTTGTTTTTCCATTGCAGTTACTATAGTGCAAGATTAGTCATGACAACAGGGATCCTATGTGTTAGGAATCTCAGTTTCTGTGTTTCTATTTTTCCATCTTGCTGCCATCATGCCCTTCAGGATAGCACTGCTCATAACTGTTGCCTTAAGGTTGCAATGCTTACCAGTAAGACTCTGCCTGGCTCTGCTCAGCCAGTCGTTACATTGAAACACAGGCCCAGCCAGAGTTCTGCTTAACCATCCAATTAAGAGCTGAGGTGGGGCATTTAAACCTGGTACTAGCAATAGTTATTTGCTTGAGATGTTTACAAGCATGTTTCTTGTGTTCCTTGTTCTTTTAACTTGTGCCTCAACCTGATATTTGCTAAATTATTGGCATTGGCTTACTTTCCTGGTTTTCTCTCCTTTTTCTGATTTGGCTGTATCTGTGACCTAATGAATTTGGCTTGGCATGGCCATGCCTCTGATTTCTTTTTGGAAATTACCATATTCTTCTGGTTTTACCTCAGCTTGTGTATCAGGCTTTAAGGGTTTGGTTCATATTTTGCAAGTGACCCTGTATTCTGACACCTAGTCCTGAGCACCAAAGTCCATCCTGCTTTGCGGTCAGCTCTGGTGAACTTTGTGGGGTCATGTAACATCTTTGCCCATTCGAGCCTCTGCGCCATCCTTCGATCGCATGTTACAGCGCAGGAGGCGTGTCTATTTGTGATCTCCTGCAGTTTTAGCACACTGTTGTGTGTCAGTCCAGGTAGTGCTATCAGTTCCTCTGGTTTCTAATAAGTTAACACTAGTATTTCTTTGACATTCTTCCTTGCCAATCAAGCTTGGGACGGGTTCTTGTTATGCTTTATATAGTTTTCCAACCCTCTCTTGGTTGCTTTCTATTAGCTTCTCTGAGCATGCTAGCTATTATCTGTTTGCTGATATTATAGTTATTTCCCTTTGACTGTTCTTCTGTTTATGATTCTGTACTTCTCTTCCTGATTGGTTCTGACCCATCGCTCTTTTGAATATCCATACTTGTTTGTCTTGTCTGCTTTTTGTGTTCCACTTGTATTATAGGAAGGTACTGTCACCCAGTTGTCCTCTACTGCCTAGGGTAGTTGAGGCAAGTAGGTAGGGATTGGGGGTGGCTCTAGCATTAGGACTCACTGTCTATGTTGTTTCCTCCCCCCTCCCAGGTTCCTGCAGTAGTTACTGGGGAATTGCTTAACTGGCAATTCTCTTACAGTTCCTTAGACTCTGCGAACCAGAGTGGTGCAGATTATTGTTAGCTACTTTACTTGCCATCTGTAGACCTTATCAATTCCCTGCGCCATATCAAGGCGCATATGACAACCCCTTTACTAATAATATTAAAAAGCAAATGTTAAAATGATAAAAGCAGATTTTATGATACAAACAAAAATTGGCTTTGAGAATAAATTCCATGTAGGCACCAAATACTGTAATTGTACTCTGGTGGAGGATATTCTTCTACTTTTGTTAATATGGTGATAAAATCTCCCCTGAAGATGAACCAGCTTTTTAATACAATTGTATGGCGAGCTTATATGTAAGCAGACCTGCAGTGTGGAACAGTGATGGTTAAGCATCATTCATTTGTTTCCACAGTGATATCTCTCATTCAGCTTCTTCCCTAGAGATACACCTGACGTCCCTCAGGTACACAGCTAAAATATTAGCTGAACAAATGGCTGCAGTGGATCTTCTTGCAATTACTATAATAACAGAAAACCCTGCTGGCCAGAGGCACATACGTGTTCCCAGCACAGGCATCAATTTATTCTATTCTTGCTGTACTGTGGTCTGAACCAGAGATATCACAAAGCAAGACTAATAGGCTTACTGCACATCAGTTTTCTTCTTCATCAGTGTTATATTAAAATCCTTATACAGTATACACAGTAGGAAGATTACACAGTTTCTTAGATATGTCTTTGTATTCTCTGTAAATGTTAGCTGCATCTGCATTGATGCTTTGCTTTAATTGATTATTAGGCTTGACGGGTCAACCATTTACTGGCAAAATGCAAGTTTTCATTAAACTGACCAAATGAATTGCAGAATATCTTCCTGTATAATTCCATTTTATGACCAAATTGTATTCCAAAGAGCATAGTCATGCTGCCTCCCTGCTACTCCATTACTAAAGCTTATTCTGATTTTCAGAAGCCGCATCAAGGAAGTGATTCAGAATTAATCCCTATAACAAAATATATCCCCCACAATTCCTATCATCAAACAAATGTTTTGAAGCTACAAATTGTATTTTCTTCCTACAAAATAATCTTCTTGGACATACCACTGGAATCCCCTTGAGGTTTTCTTTTCCAGTTGCCAGGGAACCGTCCTGCCACACACTTTTTCAATATTATTCAAGCTCATGGAGAACATTGCATCTTGTGACATGTGAATGATCAACTATTCCCGCAGTTTCTGAGACCTTGGACACATTTCATTTCATTTGATCAACTGGTAGGCATATTTGCCCACCTCTGTCTTCATCTATGACATTCAGTAAGCCAAATGTTTCTGTGACTGTTAGAAAATCAGAACCGTATGTGCAGCAAAGCTTAATTTAACACTGAAAAGCCATTGAAAACGTTGAGTAAGGGCCAGTTCACATGGAGTTAACGCGCACGCATTCTGGCACTTATACATGTTTAAGAATGTGAGCACTCAAAACAGAATCACATTAATCTCAATGTGTTGTTAAGGGCGTATAACGCGCATAATTTTGCGCCCGCAAAATTACGCTAGTTTATACACCCGTAACAACACATTGAAATGAATATGATTCTGTTTTGAGTGCTCACATTCTGACACGTGTATAAGTGCCAGAATGCGTGCGTGTTAACTCCATGTAAACTGGCCCTTACTCAACGTTTTCAACAACCTCAATACTTAGCTATTCTAAGGGTTCATTCACATGGAGGAAAATGGTGAGGAATATGGTGTGGAATTACAGCGCTGAAAAAAAAGCCTCTCATTGAAGTCAATGGGAGGCTTTTTTTATCGCTAAAATTCTACACCATATTCCTCACCATTTTCCTCCATGTGAATGAACCCTTAGCAGCTGATGCACAGAAAATGGAACAGGAAGCAGACCACACAGTTCTATATGTGACAGCTGATCGATGGGGGTGTTGGACCCCAAATAATTTGATATATTCTATATTAGGATCCTATTATTAGGATCAGTAGCACCTTTTAACCTCTACCCAAAGGAATAACCTGACGCTCGAGGGCTCCAAAGCAAAATCTATAGGACCCTTACTTGTCTTGTGACATTTAGAATAAGGTAATATTTTATGTGGTAGGCATGATTGGTGGGGGTCTGACTTCTCAGACCTCCACTAAACCTAAGAAGAGGGATCTGCCTTCCCCATACTGGATGGAGCAGTAGACTGAGCAAATTCCCTCACTCTCTATTCTTTCTCTTATGGGAGCACCATCAGAGTAGGGGGACTGGACCCCAATCCTCAGAATTTCTTGGGGTCAGACTGGTGAAACTCCTCCGATTCTGAAGGAGATAACTTCTAAAGTTGGTAGAACCAGGGGGTAACACAGTGGCTCAGTGGTCAGCACTGTAAACTTGCAGCACTGGAGTCTTGGGTTTGAATCCTGCCAGGAACAACATCTGCAAGGAGTTTGCATGTTCTCCCCGTGTTTGGGCTCACAATCTACATAAAAAAAAAAAAAAAAAAAAAAAAAAAAAAAGTTGCTAGAACCTGTTTAAATTGATTTTCCAAGCTAAAAGTTAAAGTTTGTTAGCCAGTTCCTGCAATGACTGATATTTTCTACAGACACACTATTGTAACAGTACTGCTGTATCTATTTTATAGGTTTATTCATTTCTGTTAAGCAGTTTGTAATGCAACGTCATTGGGTCGTCATCTGTTTTAAAAAACAACAACAACAAAAAAAACAATCTGCATATTCCATTCCAAAAACGGAAGGTGACAGATTTGACAACTATGATGTCAAGATTTCATTTTAATAAAATATTACTATATACCAGTGAGTGTGATCACCCAAGATGATGTACACTATGTAACATACAGGTGAAAATTCAGAGGCACATCAAAGCTA
This sequence comes from Leptodactylus fuscus, assembly GCF_031893055.1. NCBI lineage: Eukaryota > Metazoa > Chordata > Amphibia > Anura > Leptodactylidae > Leptodactylus > Leptodactylus fuscus. The sequence continues at coordinate 103,620,565 of NC_134269.1, forward strand.
GTAGCTGATGTGAGACTACAGCTTCTGGGAAATTTTAGGGAGTGATCTTGCAAGTGTCAATTTATCAGCGAACCCTGTGGGTGTAGGAATTTAATCTGATTTGTGGAGCTCTACCTGAAGCTGGGGAGAGGAAATGGTTCAGTGTGTGCATGAGTGTGCTGATATGATTTTTCAGATTATTACTTTTATTTCCAGGGCTTGTGGAACATAAGTGCTAGGAGCGTTGTTATAACAATAACATTCAAGAGATAGAGTGAAAGGGAAATGAGGCAGGCAGAGCGGGCAGACCGAAATACTTTATGATATTCCCTGTGCTATAGCTGCAATTGCTCTGAAGAATTTATTCCTGGGCACGTTGGGGGTGATTACCATTTTCCATCATTCTTCATTGCTTCAGTTCATTCTGTTCCTCTACAATAATGCTCCGTGTAGTGAATTATTGGTTACTAAATGATCGTAGTGATACAGTTATTATAATCATTTTATGATTGTATTGTGCTAATGGTGTGTACATTGCTCTTTGCCAATACTAATATACACTTTCTGATTTATTGGATTGCTTGTCAAATATTGTGGAATAATGGAGACTTTATTACAGGATATTCAATTATTTATTTCTTTTGCACACACACAAAACATAAATAAATCCTGTTTAGTAGAGGAAAGTAATGCAGCTGGGCTCTCTTATGTGAACGGAGCTTTTACCAGACGTCTAAGGAATTTCAATGAAACAGTCTATTTAGATTGGGGTAAGACATCTATCATAACATTTTACCTACAATTGTGTGCTTTGCACTATTCTCTGTTTGTTCTATTCCAGCTACAGTAAAAGCCATCCAGCTATGCAGATGTGAAATCCTGACTACATAACTGCATAACTTTTCTCTGCTTTTGTACTGTCAATAGGTTCTCCTGGGTAGTCAGAGATTTTTTTAGGCTCTTATTAAAATACATAAAGTTCATATTCAGATTGACAAGTTTTTGATGCAGTTTTCATTTATTTTACTGGTAAAACACATTTTTAACAAGTTTCACCTGATGAATTTTATCTTTGTACCGTATTAGCCAGTGGATATGAAAAAACTCTATTCCTGTATAAATGTGCTTGCCTTCAGATATTGTGTTATATCATGCCTGATGAAGAGACCTAGTAGTCTCGAAAGCTTGCAATCTGTCATCATTTTTTGTTAGCCATTAAAAAAGGAATCCACTACTGAGGACTCTCAATCTTTATGTTTCACCTAGTAATTAAAAAAGAGGCAGACACAGTTTTCATGCAGCTTTGACTACACCTAACCTGTTTGAATGTGCCCTTAGGCTAAGGCCCCACGGGACATACCTCATAAAGCACTGTGGGAAAAACGCATTGTGGTTCCCGCAGCACTTTAAACAGAAAGTTTACATTGCTTTCCTACATGGACTTTCTGTTGCAGTTATACCTATGGGGCAACTGCCGGCATTTCCATAGGTGTAATTGGCATGCTGCGATTTCCGAAACCATGCCTGTTTCGGAAATCGCAGCGTGTCCACACGGCGGTTTTTACCACAAAGTGGGCATGGGATTCATTACAATCCCATCCACTTTGCCTGTACTGTAAAACGGTGCTATTTTTCCCGCGGCGTTTCCGTCCTATGGGGCCCTGGCCTTACACTGGGAGCAGAAATGCTGAATTTTTACTACACATTTAACACAATAGAAACAGTTGCAGAAAAAAACTGCGTTTTTACAATTCCTGCAAAATGAATAAGATTTTAGTCATTCTTGTCCACATGTTACTTAAAAATGCCAGAGCATTTACTGAGTGGCACTTACTGCTGTGGATTTTCAATCTTTCTGTAACAGATTTCCTGCAGAAATGCTGCAGATTGCTTGCTAAAGAAAATCTGCAGAGATTCAGTACTATGTATCCTTTTACCATTACCATCTTCTGTCTGGTAAACATGGTCCATGTGCAAGCCATGTTTCCTGCACTTACCTTGATCATATGAATGGATCTCAGTGTATCATAGTGAGATACTATATTGCAATGAGCTCCTGAATGGCTGGATTACTATAGTACTATGCTGACAGCTTTATGGCAATCCAGGACTGTAGCCATCTGGCGGTTCAGTAGCTCACTGCTTCATAACTAGCTAAGATGCTATGACTTCCATTCATATGGCCACACACAGACTATGTTTCCAGACGAAACACAGTTGTATGAACTTGCTCTTAGAGTTCTATGTGAATTCGTAACACCTACGGGGTGACTGGCCAGGCATGTTCCATGGTTGCTGGGGGTGAGCTCCAAATACTCACTGTGCTTGGCCAGGATGTTTGGACTAGAGATGAGCGAACACTAAAATGTTCGAGGTTCGAAATTCGATTCGAACAGCCGCTCACTGTTCGAGTGTTCGAATGGGTTTCGAACCCCATTATAGTCTATGGGGAACATAAACTCGTTAAGGGGGAAACCCAAATTCGTGTCTGGAGGGTCACCAAGTCCACTATGACACCCCAGGAAATGATACCAACACCCTGGAATGACACTGGGACAGCAGGGGAAGCATGTCTGGGGGCATAAAAGTCACTTTATTTCATGGAAATCCCTGTCAGTTTGCGATTTTCGCAAGCTAACTTTTCCCCATAGAAATGCATTGGCCAGTGCTGATTGGCCAGAGTACGGAACTCGACCAATCAGCGCTGGCTCTGCTGGAGGAGGCGGAGTCTAAGATCGCTCCACACCAGTCTCCATTCAGGTCCGACCTTAGACTCCGCCTCCTCCGGCAGAGCCAGCGCTGATTGGCCGAAGGCTGGCCAATGCATTCCTATGCGAATGCAGAGACTTAGCAGTGCTGAGTCAGTTTTGCTCAACTACACATCTGATGCACACTCGGCACTGCTACATCAGATGTAGCAATCTGATGTAGCAGAGCCAAGGGTGCACTAGAACCCCTGTGCAAACTCAGTTCACGCTAATAGAATGCATTGGCCAGCGCTGATTGGCCAATGCATTCTATTAGCCCGATGAAGTAGAGCTGAATGTGTGTGCTAAGCACACACATTCAGCACTGCTTCATCACGCCAATACAATGCATTAGCCAGTGCTGATTGGCCAGAGTACGGAATTCGGCCAATCAGCGCTGGCTCTGCTGGAGGAGGCGGAGTCTAAGGTCGGACCTGAATGGAGACTGGTGTGGAGCGATCTTAGACTCCGCCTCCTCCAGCAGAGCCAGCGCTGATTGGCCGAATTCCGTACTCTGGCCAATCAGCGCTGGCCAATGCATTCTATTAGCCCGATGAAGTAGAGCTGAATGTGTGTGCTTAGCACACACATTCAGCTCTACTTCATCGGGCTAATAGAATGCATTGGCCAATCAGCGCTGGCCAATGCATTCTATTAGCTTGATGAAGCAGAGTGTGCACAAGGGTTCAAGCGCACCCTCGGCTCTGATGTAGCAGAGCCGAGGGTGCACAAGGGTTCAAGTGCACCCTCGGCTCTCCTACATCAGAGCCGAGGGTGCGCTTGAACCCTTGTGCAGCCTCAGCTCTGCTACATCAGAGCCGAGGGTGCGCTTGAACCCTTGTGCATACTCTGCTTCATCAAGCTAATAGAATGCATTGGCCAGCACTGATTGGCCAGAGTACGGAATTCGGCCAATCAGCGCTGGCCAATGCATCCCTATGGGAAAAAGTTTATCTCACAAAAATCACAATTACACACCCGATAGAGCCCCAAAAAGTTATTTTTAATAACATTCCCCCCTAAATAAAGGTTATCCCTAGCTATCCCTGCCTGTACAGCTATCCCTGTCTCATAGTCACAAAGTTCACATTCTCATATGACCCGGATTTGAAATCCACTATTCGTCTAAAATGGAGGTCACCTGATTTTGGCAGCCAATGACTTTTTCCAATTTTTTTCAATGCCCCCGGTGTCGTAGTTCCTGTCCCACCTCCCCTGCGCTGTTATTGGTGCAAAAAAGGCGCCAGGGAAGGTGGGAGGGGAATCGAATTTTGGCGCACTTTACCACGTGGTGTTCGATTCGATTCGAACATGGCGAACACCCTGATATCCGATCGAACATGTGTTCGATAGAACACTGTTCGCTCATCTCTAGTTTGGACGTATGACATAGACAGTAAACCAAATATTTGGCCCAGGTGAGAGAAAACCTACAGTAGTTCTGAGTAGGAATGTCTAGATAATAATGCCTAATGGATTATTGCTTGATAAGCCTTATAGAAAGGTCAGTCTTTTTATTTTGTACGAACACACGTTTAGTTGTTTATTCAGAAGACAGGATGCTGTACTCGGCTGTGACATAGTGCTTTTTACTAGTGTACATCCTATTTTTACTAGTGTACATCCTAAGTAATCCATTTTCACAGATCCCTTATAGATGTGAGTCTTTTGCGGGATCTATGAAAATGCCTATATCTAGAAAAATAGAATAGATCCATTATTTTCTATGGGGCTGCATGCTGGCAGGCTACCGCATGACCTTTAAAGCCTGATGTATGAATAAGCTCTAGGGAGAGGACTCCTGTTCTTATTGCTTCTCACCCTTTATTATCCACTTCTGGTTTTAAAGGGGTATTCCCATGTACATACTTATTTTTAAATTTGTAGATAATTATAAGTTAAACATTTTTGCAAATATAAGTAATTAAATATTTTGCAGAGTTTTAAAGATTTTCTCTAAATATCTTGTGGTCACAGTCTTGTTGTCTTGATCGGTTGCCATTGGCTATGACCATGAATGCAGAACCATTCTAAGGTCAGAAAGTCAGCTATGATATCCTTATTGTGGCTGGGATATCTTCTGATACATGTAGTGTCCCTGTCTGATATCCCAGCTACAATAAGAAAATCATGGCTGGGTTTTTGTCCAGTTCCAGACCATAGAAAGTTTCCGCATTTGTAGTCGTATCCATTGGCAACCGATCAAGATAACAGACTGTCACCACTAAGATGGTTAGAGGAAATTTTTAAAATGCTGCAGAATTTTTAATTACTTATATTTGCAAAAGTGTTTAACTTTTAATTGTCTACAAATATAGATATGGTTATGTTGATGGGAATACCCCTTTAACTTCAAAATCAGCAAAGTCTGAACATTTATTTACCTTTTGAATAAGTTATGGTGAAGACACACTGGTAGTCATTTATTAAACTTTTTGCATGTTTTTTTTGGTTGTGATTATGCCTTTTTCATGTTTTTTTACTTTTTGTATGTTTGTATTGTATTTAAGTTTTGCTGGCCTTGTCACGTTTTGGAGTGGCTTAAATAGAGTAACAATTCTCACCATATTTAGCACTTAAAAAGGGTGCAAATGCACTCCATTGGACAGGCAGCGCAAAAAAAGCTAGCACTGGAATCACAATTCCATGTCGTGAGTTTGTGTAATATATTTAAAATGCAAGAGCTCATGGCCAAAAAATGGCAAACCCAAAATGACTAACATATGTGTAGAACAGTTATTCAGGAATTGTGACTACATCATAAATATACACCACAAAAAAACAAGGCACAGTCTTGAAAATAAGGGAAAGATGATAGATAAACCCTGCTATGTACTGAATGCACTTACAACTGCACTCTCTGGAACCCCTGATAAGAGTTGTATGCTTACTCTTAGGCCTGCATGTGTGTCCCTCAGGCCCGGTTCACATCTGCGTTCAGGTCGTTCCGTTCCCCTATCTGCATGAAATATGTGGAGAGAAAAGTCCTGCAGGCAGCACTTTCTCTCCACATTTTTTGTGTGGAAACCACACAGACTCCATTATGGTCTATGGGGTCCACGGTTTTCCTTAGGTAACCGCTTTTTTATGCGAATACGTTTCCTTTTGGGGAGTCCCCAAGTGGGCTTCCCAAACTGAAATCCGAACGCAGATGTGAACCTGGCCTTACTGAACTATATTTAGACTGTAAGCAAATTTGAAGAAAATCCAGCACTGCAGTCAGGTATCCGTATAAAATAAAACGTAACTTTTATTGACTCGTAGTTACTACATTAAAAAATCTGTGTGCAGCAAGAGGAGTTGCAGAAGACAGGCGCTCCGTGGAAATAGTCGTTACACATGAAACCCAGTGGTACCAGTGTCTGGTGTCTGTTGTTTTAACTGTATGGGAAAATGTGAACTTATCCTTAGGGAGCATTCACACTACCGTCGGTGTCCGACATGTAGTGTCCGCTCCTAGTGTCCGCTCAAAATCTGTCACGGACACTAGGAGCGGACACTAGATGTGTCCGTGACACCTGTCATTCACTTGAATGAGCATCGGATGCGTTCTTTTGCACTCCGTGCCCGTCCTTCCCTGTCCCCAAGAGAAGATGTCCGACTTCTCAAGCGGACAGAGGAACCCTGCATGCAGGGTTTTTCTGTCCGCTTGAGAAGTCGGACATCTTCTCTTGCGGACAGGGAAGGACGGGCACGGAGTGCAAAAGAACGCACCCGATGTCCATTCAAGTGAATGACAGGTGTCACGGACACATCTAGTGTCCGCTCCTAGTGTCCGTGACAGATTTTGAGCGGACACTAGGAGCGGACACTACATGTCGGACACTGACGGTAGTGTGAACGCCCCCTTACTGAGAGGCTCAACCCCAACTAATAACAATCTGTGATATTATTCACATATTTGTAAAGGGAATAACACTGCAGGATACAGTGTTATAAAAAAAAGTTGCTTCAGAATTGTTATGCTATATGAAACAGTTATATACTAAAACTGACGAGTCCAGAGAAATGACAGCCCCTCTTTAAATGGCCTATGCTTTATAACATGTAAGAATAAATACTTATCCGTTTCAGTATATAGCTTGTGTAATATAACAACTATAACCATTATATGATGAAGTTACTTTAGTGGGCCACAATATTATTCAGTGTCCTGCTTCTTATCTTCACCGTTGCATGATAGGACGTTGATGATATTTTAAGAAGGGTTAATTCCATTTTTCCTTTTAGTCTGAGGACCACATGCTGGTCACAAGTTTCAGTCCATCCCTTGAGGCGTATTTTGCCACAGGCAGGGCAGCCTATACATTGTGGATTTATAAAGGTTCAACAGCAGCTGCTCTTGGAAGACAAGTATTTTATTCACCATAGATATATGAGCTGTCTCCTACAGCTGTGATCTGGTAAATTAACTGTACTGTTTAATGCCTAGGCTGAAGGCACAATGGCCATAGCTTGGTTTTTATGGGAACCACCCGCTACAGAAGTAAGTTATGGTCAGACTAGGCATAATTAAATGAGCCTCTTGACATTTGGACCCAGGTGGATAAGTCTGATCTGGAATCTGTACTGCTTTATTTATGTATGCTATAGAGAATGGGATTTCATACGGAACAAAGGATGTAACTTTATTGCGGGTATTTGTTAGTGAATAGGCTAGTGGTTACCTTTTGAGATAGGTAATCTTGTATACTGGTATGAACTCCATATCGTGATTTTAAATTACACTATCTAGAAGTGACCCTATGAGGTTAAGCCAGCAGTTTTTCAAGCAGTGGACCTCACAATATCAGGTATTCCTACAGGCCAATGTCCTGTATGGTAACACAATGATAGTTGTCGATATATGTTACATTTACTCTGAAGTTGCCTGAGGACATCCTGGGAACTGAAGCTATAGTGCGGTGACTAGAAAATGTGTACTACTACAGTGAGGATCTCTGACAACTGGAAGTTTCTGAGCCTCAGTGTACAGGGCCTTCCCCATATGTGACATTTATAGTACCGATTTCATTGGTCTTTGTTAGGTAGAATGATTATTGCAATCTTTATACCTCCTAAAGCTACCCTCTAATGGGTGCAAAATGTTGGATGTCATGTAGCACTATGTATGGAGCAATCCAATAAGTACATTGAAACTGTAGTTATAAATATGTGCAAAAATTTCTATGACTCCACTGTGTCAAAAGAGTTGCTATATAAACCTAACTGTTGAGTATAACAGTACATTGGTATACAGGCTATATAGAGGTGGCTGAATTTTTATGTGGCTACACTGAATATATTAAGGTGTTTTAGGTAAGTGTATTGGTATAATTATATCCTATAATATGTTATTCCATTTCTGCAATTTGAGTGCTGCTATAGTTTAGCTGAAATGTCATAGCTCTGAATCTTTAACTGTTGGTATAGCATTATAATATACTGTAGCCTTCATTAAAAGTCATGGAGGTCATAGAGGTCACTAATACAGTCATGATGAAATTATAATCTTATTGGACATTCTGAAGGAACAGCTTCTCGTAAATGTGGTGAATCTCATACATCCTGGACATCTTATAAACCCAAAAGTGTAGATTAACATTTGGAATACATTTGCATTATAACCATGTTATTTGGATTTCCATTATGAACTTTCATTCAAGTGATAGGAGTCTTCTTGAAATATACATATGACTATCCACCTGTATACAAGGCTATCAAGCCCTTTTCTGATCAGTATAGTGTAGTAGTCATATACCTGGAATTATATTTGTACTTAGTTCTGTGGTTAGTATGTAAATAAACTGATATAGTATGTGCTGTAGCTTTGGGTTTCTTTTTTATATTGTTTGATGTTATACATGTCTATTTCTACATTTAAATATTCTGTCTTTCCTTGGTATTAGCAGATTCTCCAGTTTCTAAGGCACTGTCTGCTACACCAACATGGTATGTTTGGTCTCGGTCCCAGACTTGTGCTGGGAACTAGAACTGAAGTGGGTGTTCAGAAATGTTAGTGTATAAAAATAGCAGACCAACTGTGTGACATCTGATACACGAGGAAAGTGGTGCCCAAAAAGCTTTTGATTGTGTAACCCAGACCTGCATGATGTTGTTTTATATCCTCTATCTCAGGCTTATGTCTCAGTCAGTGATGTTCATACAAGTCCTATAAAGGTGTACAGTACTGGCAGTCATAGCTAAAACATGGCCTAGCATATAATTTACTATTTACGTGACAACCACTGTTCAGTGACAGTTCTTCCTGCACTGAGTATTAATTTCAGGCTGATTTATAGGGTTAATATTTTTTGACGACTTCTTTATCAAGCCTGGGGCATATGGTTAGGTAGTATATTACTGATAAATAGACTTGTCAGACCTGAAGGTCTCCATACACATTTGGTCATTGTTAGCCAAAACTGTCAATTTTGGCCAGACCACCTGACCTTCTGATGTGCATGGGATCTTCTGTCTTTCATTGAAAGAGAGAATGACCAGGCCCCCTGAATTTAAATACCCATTCCTTATGTTCTGGCAGGAGAGAATCTTTCTCCCTTCTTTCCATTCACAAGATGTACACCTTTGTTCATGTGTATGGCTAAGGCCCCACATTGCGGAAATGCAGCTTTTTTTTGTTGCAGATTTTGCTGCGGTTTTTTTTGAGCCAAAGCCAAGAATGGCTTCAAAAGGAATGGGAAATGTAGAGGAAGTTCTTGTACCTCTACTCAATCCACTTCTGGCTTTGGCTAAAAAAAAACGCAATAAAATCTGCAACAACAAAAGTTGCATTTCCGCAACAATGGGCCTTAGTCTATAAAGGGATATGAACAGACAGCTTCAGCCAAGCATTCAGCCAGCCAACAGCTATTTAGGGTATATAGGCACCTTTAGAACTAAAACATACCAGTTGTTTCATTTGACTTTTTAGGATAAGCTGTTGTGTATGGCAGATTATAATATTTCCTTTTTGACCAGCTGACTTGAACCTCACGCTCCTGGGGAACCCATTGCCAATGGAAATTCTGACAAACTTTAACAAATGCACTTAGAAATTGCTTGCAGTGTCAGTATAATTTTACATCTACTTTTAAACACATGCATGGCAGCATCCGAGGAGTATGTTGTATGCAAGAAGTCGCTTCATTTTTTTGGGCAAATCCTGTTTTTGGGCAAAGGTTAGAAACTTTTCCATTTTTGTTCTGCCCTCGCTACTTTCCTGAAAGGGGCATGCAATGGGTGTGGTCAGAACCAGCGGTCCTTCTAAATGTATGATCATTTAAATGAGCCCTGATATGTATGCCAATTAAAACATAGATTTCAGAGGGCAGATAGGTTTCAGTAGGTGCCCGTGATTTATGAGAAGGTGTATGTCTCCTCATAAATGAGGCGCATCCTCTACCGGTACAGGGGATATAAAGACTGGGGCTAAAAATGCCAGTCTTCATAAATATTCCGTATTACCTGTATGTGTCAGGGACATTTTCTATATACCACATATTCTGAAATTCAGTGTGATTATAGACTAAACAGCTTTTTTTTTTTTTTTTTTGGAGGTACTTGTACATGGGTTAGTTGTTCTTTAGTTTGTAATCATTAAAACACCTTTTGGGCATTGAATATGGATGCAGTCATTTCTCTCATTACGTTTCTGAGTGCCCTTTAAAGATATGCTACTCTTGTACATATTGTGACAGGACCAGGGGCAAAGTGGTAGAAGGACTGTACATTTCTCCCAGGTTCCTGTCATATATGATGTAGATGCTGTGTAAAAGGTGGTAAAAGGTCTGGCTACCGGAGTATGGGGAATTAGGTGAGTCTCTACTCCATCCAGCCACTCCAGGTTTTGAGAGGTGTGGGGTTAATTCCGGTTTTCCTGAAGGGTGTATAAAAGGGCGGAGAGCGCACAGGTATAAGGCTCTCTCTGCTCCTGGGACTCAACTTGTGAGTTAAACTGCTGTATATTGTCTAGGGAGCTGTGCAGTAGGCCCAGTTTCTTTAGTTAGGTACCTGTTGTTGTATGTAGTGGCAGGTCGGCTAGGATTTTATTTTGTATTGTATTTGTTTTTTTGCGAAAGACCTAATAAAACTGGTTGCGGATACTTCACTGGACTGGACTTTCTTTGCTGTGCCAAAAGTACTCGTCTATCTGAGGAGACAACGATCCCTGAGCTAATCCCGTTACAACATCCTTTGTGACTGTATATCATCAGCTTCTACTGTATATGTCTTCATTTAGCAAAATAGATTTTTCCGCTGAGAAGCCGCTTAATAGCAAACTAATAATGTCTCTTTGTATTGTATTTCTTTGTTTTCAAATAGTGAGACATCTGCCACATAGGTTACATATTAGCCTGGTGCCCGCATGCAGCCTTTTGGGAAATATTTTCTTTAATACAGTCTGTGACTAGCTCATGATATCCCTTGACGTGCTTGAAACCGTATCAAATATTTGGCATCCCCACAAACATATAAGATCCTATTATGCGTAAACTAGCTTGCTGGAAAACAGACTAATCACACTGCAATGTCAATGCAGTTCAGATATCAGAGCAGGCCGAAGCCTTCGTTAATGTGAGAATGAATTGTTGTCATAGCAACAGGTTTTATGGCCTTGTGTTTTGTTTTACAGTACTGTTTTCTCTTTCTTTTAATCAGTTCTTGGCAATAAACACAAGACATGTTGTAGCATGAAAGTGACTAAGTGTAGCTTTACTATTTAACCCTTTCACAACGGGCTGTCAATCATTCCTGCCCGCCTCATAAGAACAATGCAGTGATAAATATAGCAGTCACAATGTGTAGCATGTTTACTAAAGGTTTTTGCATAAGATTCAACTATTTATTTAGAAACAGAATGCGTCTTCAAAAGCGCCATTGAACAACACATTTATTAAAGAATGCCCAAACCACTAAAATATAAGAGGGTTATCGCAGATAGGCCAGACCTGTTGCATGTAGAACTGGATATGGAGCTGAGAACCTCATGTAGGCCCGACACACATAACCGATTCAATACGGGGGGAAAGTTGTGAAGACTGACGTTCTCAATGTGTCTACTGCATTGGAGGAAGATGGATTAAATATACTATAACTTGTGTAGGGTCGTCCATCTGCACTGAACCCTATGCCACCTCTTAGCTAGCGTACAGTAAATTGGTGTAAATGATCATAAATTTGACAGGATTGGGGGTTCTGTGCATGTCACCATCGCAAACTTGTGACTTTTTTTACACCACAAAAATGACATACAACAATAATGTATGTGCACCAGTATAACCCCATGCTAACAGAAACCTTGAAAGACTGACATTCACCCTTCACCTCTGGATGGCCACACATAGACTCAAAGAGGAAAGTGATGACTTGTCACAAAACTGTGTAGTGTGGAGAAAAACTGCTTATCTCATGATATACATATTTTAACATGTCCAACCAAATGTGCAAGTAAGGGAGGACACTTCTGTATCTTTAATATGTATCATTTGTTTAGCACCCTGATCACCATATGTTCAAGTATAGCACATGTCTTACTAATATTCATCTCGATACATTATATTGTATCATTGTATTTCTGCCTTAATATTTTTGTTTGTGGCCTCTTTCCTGTAGTACACATGGGAGATCACAAGTCAGTCCCCTATTTTGCCACTCTGTTTCATGGGTTTGGCTGTGTTCAATAGATTGCCAAATAATTCTTTCAAGTACAGAGGGAATAGGGGTTAGTCCATTTTCTGGTCAAAAATTGGGGCTATTGTTTGCCCCAATGGGTCTTTATGGACCTTAATATCAATTTATTTAGTTAAATCTGATAAGGCATATATAAGGATCAGTTTATTGAATTTATCAATAATTTATGTTTATTGGGCCCCAAAGCAGTCCTGTATTATCTGATATATGAGAAAACATGGATTTTACAGGTTGGTGTTACAATTTGCCTAATGATGATGATGATTTGTTCTCACCAATCATGAGAACAGGGTTCTTTGCTACCCCATTCAGGCAGTGGTATAAAGGATCCCCATCCTCGTGATGGGTGGGGGTCCCAGCAGTTAGCCCCCATGATCCATCCTGTGGATAGAGGATAAGCTGTAAACAACCCTTTTAAGTTTATTAATTCAAAATTCAGAAGCCATATGGCTGCTCTTCTTATTATACCTTTTCAAAACAATGGCCTCCAGAATTGTACAAATATTTTTTAATATCTTAGTAGACTAAACTTATTTATAAACTTTAATAACTGTTCTAAATTTTGATGCACTAGCATATTATTGTTCTTTCTAGATTTGATGGCAAACCTGTGAATATCTAATGGTTAATGCTACATTTTGGATGTTGACTCTGTATTTGCATTGAAGACATTATTGCATATCTTTTAAAAATTAACAAAAGTGTTCATAAAATAATTTTAACTGTATGTTAAATGTTTGTTAATGGGGTTTTCAGACACAATTTCCATTAATTTAACAAGCAGTTTTAATGAGATTCCCTAATCTTCTAGAAGGATTTATTGCAGTGGATTAAATAATGACTCCACCAACTGGGTGGATACAGAAGCTTTACACTATCACAGCACAGATTTCTTTTCAGACTTCCCATGTAGAGGACGGTAATTATGTAATTATTTCTCGTTATTCTCTTAATTGTTCTCTGCACTGTTTTTTAACCTTATTAGAAAGCAAGTGCAGCCCAGGAACAGACAGGAACATAAGACAACTGTGTGGCATGGTGCCAGGTTTAGGCAGTTCTCTCTGGGACAGTGTACATTATCTCTTGTTGGCTAGCCAGCTATTTAGGGCATACTTGTGCCACATGGGAGATGGTAAGGTTGGAGCTTATGACAGAATTAAATTCAGGAAATGCCATATCTGAAAGCTCTTAATGTTTCTGGCCTTACTCTAGGGGCTTATTGACGTATTTTGGGTCCATCAGGATCCCATCCATTGTCCTCAGAGATTACCGTTCCAGCCTCTTACTGATGTCTTGTTTGTGTTTTCAAGCCAGGGAAATTCGGTTTTCCTAATCCCTCTGGGAAATAAACTATGCAAAAAATCAGGTGTGCCACTTCTGTTTTCCTTTGTTGTTATTGTGATAATTGATAGGATGGACACATCAATTCTTCTAGGAACAGCAGGCTCAAAAGAAGACTGGCAGTTATTGTGCTTTCATAAATTGTGCTCTCTCGCGATAGCCACAGCAGATATTTACATTTATATTTTATCAATATGCACATGCCAGATAAGAAATGATTAATGCAGCCAACAATTGCACATTGCTCTAAATCTTCCCCATCAAAGCCAGAAAATGACTCCAGCTTTGAGTGAGCTCTTAAGATGGTTTTGAAAGAGTGCTTACTCACCCAGAAGACAGGCTCTTTGAGAGGATCTGCAAAAGAGAAGTCCCTGAGCTGATATGAGGAAGATTCCAAAACTTCTGGCAACTTGTTTTATGTGTTTTCTCATCCGCTCATTATTTTCTCTGCTTCATCTCTTTTCTTTGCTTGGCTTCCAAAAATAGTCATACTTTAAAAAAATGCACCGAAGAATACACTATACACACTGAACAGGTGCATTTTATGTAGGGAAATCCATAGCAGCATTGAACTAGAGCGGAAGTCTTGGAGAAGCTTCAGTTCAGGGGCTCATCTCTGACTTATAAACACTCTTAGGACCCACACAATGAATACTCAGTGGTATGACAGGTTCACCATATAGGTAAAGCATGCAACAAGTTGTTAATTTCTTGTCAGATAAACATAATTTGGAAAATTTAAGTAAATATTATTGAGTTACATAAATAGCAAGGCATAATTGGGAGGAAATATAAAGATGTAGAGTGAGTACTCTATTTTGAATATGATACAGTAGGGAGATTTTGTCATATTAATGTAAAATAATTATTGCTTCCTGCTTTTCTTGGTCTACCAGTCTATATACTCTTTGGGACACACATACTACTTGAACCAGCAGAACACAGAAACTGTCACTTGTGAGATTTTTTCTTTTAAGTTTTAATGTAATACTTATTTGTACTCAGATTTGTGTAATAAATGTATATTCTGTTAGATTCTGGTAGTAGCAATGGGCACCAAGGAAATACATGCAACCTTGGCACAGTGGTGCGTTGTAAACAGGTAGCCTAGAAGGTACTTCTGTGGAAAGTATACTGCAGTATTACAGGTAAAGAACTTGTTTCAGCTTTTCATCACTGATATTGATAAACACTATGATTGTTGCACTTCATAAGCTATCATATACCCAGCAGGTTTCAGGAATCTTGGCAGCATGCCACAAATTGCTTGCTCTTCTCCATACATCAATAACTATTGGAAATGAGAAGAGGGCACATTACGATATATTACCAAGTACAGTACATCACTTTGTACAGTGGTAGTATTCCTTCATTTCAATTCCTCAGTTCCATCAAAAATATTTTCATCTTTTATTTCTTTATTTTCCATGTTTGTTATGACTCAGATCAAAGTTAATGTGACTCTTAACCATGTGTCGCAAGGTAAAAAAGTTTGTTTTATCACACAAGATCCTGGCGATTTAACAAGAGATCTCAAAACATATTTCTGATTATTCAGAGGGATGAGAGATACCATTACTGATAGGTAGAAGAGCACTAAAAGCATCAGTTTAGATTTACATTTTAATCAGTTGGAAGTATTTTTGGTTTCTCAATATTTTGAGAACAGATTAAAAAAACAGATGACAATAGATAATAATTGATAACTATGTATGTATTTCTAAAAACTGATCTCTATTTTAAATATCTCCTAATTCTCTTTATTACAAAAACAGCATGTAAGATGTTGCTGAGAGACCCTGATGTATCCTCACAGAAAAGCTTGAATTCAATAAGATCATATGTCTAGAGGATAATTCCTTGGTATCCTTCCTGTGACAGACCTTGTCGCATGGTGGTTACAAAGCCAGGCCAGCTGTCATGCTATGGCACTAACTGTATGTATGTGTTTTATATAGTGACATGATTATGGAGAGAGCAAAATGTGAGATTTTAGATCTTGGTGATGAACTCAGGATACAAGCTGGTTGGGACTGACTTCAAGTTCAGAGGCCAAGAAACAAATACATGCTGGAGAATCCAATTAAAATGGAATATGTGGAGAAGAAGGAAGATAAGTTTTTGAATAGTATTCACATCATTTTATGCCAAACTAGATCAATGAATAATGCATTTTCAGCTTACAAAGTGCCTTCCTCTGTCCTCAAAGCCTGTGATTTTCTTGAAGATGTAAAGTGCACGAGAGATAACACTGTGGCCCATTGCCTTTTAGGGATACTGTGAAGGATGCTTAGTTGACATAATAATGGTGTTATGGATTTGGATTCCTTTGCATTATTTTCTTAGTAATCTACAGGATGATTCAGAGACATCTCTTGTTCATTTGTGTTAAGCATTGGAGAAATACAAAGTCTAAGAACACACACCATCTGTGACACAAATGTCTCTTCATTATGATCTTAACCATGAGGTGTTATTATTCAGAAACAAGCTTGAATATCCAGGACAAGATTTTATAATTATTTAGGCTTTTATAACCATAGTTTAGTAAATGTTGCACCAATATCTAGACATGGATCTGTAACTGTTGACACTGCCACAGGTATCTTAAATTACATCATCATCATCATAATACTTTTGATATGCACCAAAAAGAATGAATGTATTGTTTTATGTAGGTCAGGAAGGTTACTGTGTCTCCTTGTGGGTGCCCTGTAAGGGAAGGGAGAGTGTTAGGTGTTAGAGCATTTTTCATGAATATAAGCATATTCACATTTGTAGACACTTAAAAGTTAAACATTTTTGCAAATATGGGGTCCATGGAGCACTTCTTAGGGCCTTTTTCAACTCCGTGGTAGCATGAGCCATCTTCTTTGGAGTGGCCTGCTGGGGGAGTAGCATACCAACCAGGGATAGAAATAGACTTTACAGGCTGATTGGAAGGGCCAGCTCTGTCCTGGGGAGCCCCTGGATCCAGTACAGGTGGTGGGTGACAGAAGGATACTGTCTGTGGTGAGCTCCATGCTGGAAAACAACTCCCATTCCATGTATGAGACTGTGACAGCCCTGGGAAGTAGTGTCAGTGACTGACTGCTTCACCCCAAGTGTGAGAAGGAGCGCTATCGGAGATCCTTCCTCCCAACTGCGATCAGGCTGTATAATCTACATCAGGCTAACCGGAGATCACTACGCACAGAGAACTTAATGATCCTGAAGTTTTTCTTTTTTCTTTGTTATGAATTCTAGTATCTTTTTTTTATCTTCTATTCTGAGTTTTGTATGTGTTTCTTCTTGTACTATTACTGTACAGTATTTCTATGCTGTTGTAACACACTGAATTTCCCAATGGTGGGACTATTAAAGCATTATCTTATCTTATCTTAAATATACATGATTGAAAATTTTGCAGTGTTTTAAATATTTTCTTTGTTCATCTTGGTGTTGACAGCCTTTATTCATGTTCATTTACCACTGGACATTACCATGAATGCAGGAAATTTCTATGTCTGGGATATGTCATAAAACCAACCAATGATTTCCTTATTGTGGCTGATTATCAGGCTGAGACAGAACATGCATGAGTAGATAACCCAATCACAATAAGGAAATCATGGCTGGATGTCTGACAAGTCCTAGACCATATAAAGCTCATACATTTCAGGTCATATCCATTGGCAACCGATCAAGCTAATAGACTGTCAACACTAAGGTGGTTAGAGAAAATCTTTAAAACTGCCAATTTAAATATGGTTGTGTTCATATGTTTATAGTGTCCAATTTCTTGAATCTCTTTCTGTGTAGTACAGTATGTGCAAATTGCTTATTAGATTGTAACTCGTGCTCAGAATCTGTGTGAAGACATTATGTGATGTGAGGTTGCAGGGACTTTGTGAGCCTCCTTATAGGTTCCTGATGATGACATGATACTTGTGCATTTCTAGAGCACGACATCGTTGGAAAAATTGTTTCTTTTCAGTAAAGGTACTGCAGGGCCAATTAGAACTCATTAGGAGACATTATATTCTGCCCATCTCGGATGTTGTAAGGAACCAGTCTTAGCAACGATACAGTAAAATAGAGACCATCAAGAGTATTGATGAGACCTTCCTCCATACAGTATATGTATATGCTAAATTCATTTAGTAATATTTCTTCTTATAGCTTTTAAGACAGCATTGTATAAAGTTAAATATAGCGATTTACTTGTTTTATTTCACCTCTTCAGCCTGGATGTTGCGTGGAGCATCAGGAAACTGGCTTTCCTCTCTGGGGATGTTAGAGTAGAGAAGCCAGGAGTGTACATTTCTCACCTTTAATAAGCATGCTTAATAGGGCAGCACCCTTGAGGATGAGTGGCAGTATAAGATGTACATCCAAGACTACTGTTTTACGTATCTAACGGATAAATGCATGAGCATCTCACAAAAGTAAGTACTCCCCCCTCACATTTTTGTAATTATTTTCATGGGACAGCACTGAGGATATGACACGGTGATACAATCTAAAGTGTATTGCTTGTATAGCAGTGTAAATTTGATGCGCCATCAAAATCACTCAACACACTAATAGGATATACTCCTATTAATGCACTCTAAGGCAGTGACTTTGTTTTACATTTTAAATATTGCAAATGGTGGTAAGAATGGAGACTACATTTTAGTTTTGTAAAAAATCTGGTAGGTTTTTATTTGGCCACATCTTCACTGAAAACAGGGCTAGCACTTGTTCATCCTGGTTGTTGATGGATGCCATGCTCCAACATATCATCCTTCTGATATGTCAGAGAAGCCCATTACCCCAATGACCCTCTAAGTAAATTAATCCCAATTTCTCCTAATATTAACATAGTCTGTGACAGTAATTAACTTGTAGACCTATTCAATAAAATGTCATCTTATGAGCCAGTTCATTTTTGGAAAGCCACACTATGAATATAAAGTGACTACAATGTCTTAACAGTGCAACAGTAAGATACAATGCTTCACCTGGCAGAGAACATATACATGGAATGAATATTTTCTGAAATTTGTTTTACATATTTATGTGTTTTATAGAGTCTTTGCTTTTGATAATTCACAAATAATATAGACTTATATAATAATATGTCACCAGTGATTGAGTAGTATATAAACTGTTTTCATGTAGGTACACAAGAATGTAAGATGCATGAAAATAATTCAGGTGAAATCGGCACCTGCCAAGCAATGGAATATATTAAAATATATACATATATATTAAGTGAACAGTTAGCTCTTGAAATTGATGTGTTGGAAGCAGGAATGTATAAGCATCATCTGCAAAAGAGTAGGTGAGTAATCCAAGAAAAGACAACATAGTTATGGTTGCTTAAGGCTCACTGATGCAAGTGGGAAGGGAAGACTGGCCCATTTGGATCCGTTCTATAGAAGAACTACTGTAGCACAAATTTCAGTAAGTAATGCTGAACACCTTCCCACGTCTTGTGTAGTCCATGCCTCCATGGGTCAGAACTACTATGATATGGGGGCCACACGGTGGCTCAGTGGTTAGCACTGCAACCTCGCAGTGCTGGAGTCCTGGTGTTCAAATCCCACCAAGGGCAAAAAAAAACATCTGCAAGGAGTTTGTATGTTCTCTCCGTGTTTGCATGGATTTCCATCCCATATTCCAAAAAAAGAGATAATGATAGGGAAAAATGTACATTGTGATCCCTATATGGGGCTCACAATCTACATAAAAAAAAACCTGGTATGATAGAGAAGGATTTACACAATATTAAATGGTTTAATGTTATGGCTGATCTGCGTATGTAGATAGTTTTCTCCTTTACATGCTGACATGCCTTTAACTTAAAAGAAAGCTTGTTCTAAAAACAATATTTCACAGGTAATGACTGTTTAGGACAATGTTTCCCATTTGTTAATTTTATTGTTATTTTTGTTGTTTCAGTAGCTTGATGGCTTGAATGTATATTTTTGGTAGTTGTCAGGCATATTCCACTGTATCTATTTTTAATTTGCAATATCAAATTAAAAAATAATATGAAATGATTTCATATTCCATTTAATCGTCTTGATTTTTGACAGTGGCTCAAACAGAAAATCTCTATGTTTTACAACACACTTTCCTTGTATAAGAATTGTTTTAACACTTAAACAGTTCTTTTTCCTCCCTCTGTGCGAGCTCTTACGCAGCAGCATTTGTAATGTATGGTTTCTTGGGCTTCAGGCAGCGCTCTGATTCTTTTAGGTGCCTCATCAGGTCTAGCTGTGCTGTCCATCAAGTCCCATGCAACTAGATCCATTAACTACAGCCACCACAGAAAGTTAGTATGTAATGCCTGTAGCTACATTGTTTCCATTTTTGTATTTCTATAGCAGAGCGAGTGGGCAAATGAAACCTGTGACAACCATCACTTTGTTTTACATTAAATTGACATTTGAAGGTTGCTATTAAATGGAGAGGCAGAAGACAAAGTGTCAGAAGAAGCATAATATTTACTGAATAAACACGCCTGTAAGAATAGCTTGGAAAGTGGGCAGTGGAAGTAACAGCAAATAGTTCAAATCTAAATTCTGCCATCACAGAGATGGATTTCCTACGAGAAAACATTAAATTGTAAAGTAAAAATATTCTCTTTTATGAAATGTCCTTTGTATGCAGCCATTACTCTGCATACAAATGCTTCCTGTTCATTTTTCATTTATGAGCTGTGGTGTACAGCCGGCAACAGACAGTCTTTATTTGGTTCCATAATAGGCAATAACATATGGAACAACTGACATTAAGGGCAGCTGTCCACAACCCCAAGTCTTAAAGGGTAGTATTGATTATGTAATCTAAACGAAGTTGATCCTCTTTAATCCCTTAACGACCAAGGATGTAATAGTTCGTCATTGGTTGTATAGAGAGGGCTCAGGAGCTAAGCTCTCTCCATACATGGAGCTCCGATAGCATTTCTTCTCACACTTGGGGTGAAGTAGTTGGTCACTTACAGTGCTGCCAAGTGCTGTCAAGGTCTCTTACATGGGGTGGGATTTATTCTTCAGCATGGAGCTCACCATGGACAGTATTCTTCTGTCACCCACTACCTGTACTGGGACCAGGGGGCTCCCCAGGACAGAGATGGCCCTTCTGATCAGCCTGTCAAGTCTATTCCTGTCTCTGGTTGATATACTGCTCCCCCAGCAGGCTACAGTGAAAAAGATGGCTGAAGCAACCACAGAGTTGAAAAGGCCCTAAGAATTGCCCCATGGACTCCAAAGGCCCTCAGCCTCCTCAGCAGGTATAGTCTGCTGTGACCCTTTCTATGCAGTGCATCCAGGTGATCAGCCCTGGTTTTAAAAGGTATCAAAAAATTACAAAGACTATATAAATTTAGTATCTCTATGATTGTACTAACCTACAAAATACAGGTAACATGTCATTTTTACCACAGAGTCAATGCCAAAAAAAATTAAACCCATATGAAATGTTGCAAATGTGTGGTTTTTTTTTCCAAATCTACCTTATTTTGAATTTTTTTTACAGCTTCCCAGTACATTGTACAGGATACTGAATTGTACCTTTACAAAGTACAATTTATCCCACAAACAATAAGCCGTCATGTAACTCTGTGGACCAAAAATAAATAAATAAAAAATTATAGCTCTTCAAAGGTGGGGAGGAAAAAACATTAACACCTAAAAACGAAAATTGGCTCGGTCTTTAAGTGGTTAAAGTGGGCCTTTCACCACCTCCAACAAGTCCATTACATGAAGTAATAGCTGCTGTTCCACTGATACTAGAACAACATTCCCAAGCAATCAATGCTGTTATTTTTGGTGCCTGTTATGCTATCTAGACTCTGTAGGAGGCGGTGTCAGACAATGGGTGTGATTCTGAGCTCTGACACTGGCTGCCTCTGATCCTGATTGAACTTCTCAATCACACCCACACCCCCTGCCTGACACTGCCCTTCTGTGTTTATTAATAGATGCTAAGAACTGGCATTGGTGGAGGTGGTGAAAGGTCTTCTTTAAGTAAAGATATGTGGATACATCATTATATGTATGGAAATTATATGTTAAATGTGGTCATGGCTGGGTCAACTAGCAGAAAAGGTATATCGTTTTACTGCTATTTAAAGAACAAAGCATTAATATTTACTTCCCACAGCGGGACTTAGGGATGCTTTGGCCCCATATCATATAGACTTTTATTACATCATAAAAGTCTAAAATGATGCAAACCTTTTATAACAAAATTAAATAAAACGGACAAACTGTATCACTATGCTGACTAAATATTAAATAATGTAATAGTATAAAAATAAAATTTTACATAATATTCATTATATTGACTAAGATCATGTCAATATTCAACCAGAATGTAAATGGGGACTGGATACGATGTCTGTAGTAAATGTTGTGTAAAATATACGTAGTCACCCGCTGATCTAAGTGTTCACAAGATAATAAGCCTGTCATAGAAATCTTTCTGGAGATGGGGAGAAAAGAGAGGAAAAGACTGATAGTTGTTAGGTAATAATTCTTAGTAGACCGTTTTAGTAAAATGCAAGGCTTGATCCTTGGGTAGCCTCTATTTTTTTATATAAATGGAGTCTAAGATATTGCAAGGCGATGAATAGTAGTCATTGTATGAATGGAATAAAGTGAGAGGTTTAGTACAGTTACAGTGTGTAACAAAAGGTGACCATGAAACTCAAAATCCAAGGGAAAAAAAAGCTTTGGATATAAATAAAATACCTTTAAATTAACACCACCACCCACCTAATGCCAGGAAATTGAGGTTACAGCTTTTTGGTTTTATGCCTATATATATTTATACCTAGTTCAGTATTCTATGCTGAAACAGAACAAAGATGGACAAAATTGGCAGCTTTTTTAAAAAAAAAAAAAAAAAACTGTAACAGGTTTCATTTCTTTGAACAGTTTAATAACGGAGTGTGTGTATGTATATTTATTGTTGTGTCAGCTTGCAGCTCTAGAGTGAGTAAAGCAGATCAGTCTGGCAGGTTCCTTCTAAGCTCCTTGTTCTGTGTCTGCATGCAGGAAGTCTGGGGTTACTAGAACATTTATAGCTGTCGTCTACTCCAGTGGAAGCGTGTTCAACGCCGAATAGACGATAACAAGGGGCTTGAATTTCACCGGAGCTGGCGTTTAATAGAAAATATAAAACAAAAGCAGGTCTGAAATTCCAGACGGAACCTTCCTTTTATGTTTCCCCCTTTTTTAACAATCGCCCTTTCTTCCTTTTGTGCTAATGAACAGGAGCTGGATAGAGATGATTTGGATTATGCACATGCCAGGTACCAAGTGCCAAGGGAAGAGGGGGAAAATCAGGCTTTTATTATCCATGTCTGAGAATAAGCTTATAAAACTCTATAAAGAGCCAGATGTCCAAAGCAAGCATAGTGTTCTCTTAACGCACACATACACATTATTTATATATATATATATATATATATATATATATATATATATATATATATATATATATATATATATTCAGCACCATTGCCTTGCTGCGCTGGAGTCCTAGATCCAAATCTGACCAAGGACAACAACTGAGAGGAGTTTGTATATTCTCTCGGTTTGTGTGGGTTTCCTCTGAGTGCTCCTCATTTTCTCTCTCAATCCAAAGACATACTGAATAGAGGTGGGGAACCGCTCAAGATGCATTTCGGGTTCTGCAACTTGGGTCTTTGATTCGTTTTGGGTCGAATAAGTACGGTATGAACCACACTTTAAAATGGCTTAAATATAGTGAAAGACCCTATCTATCCAGGTTCTAGCTCTCTAAGATAAGCACAGCCAAAGTTGTATCAAAGTGAAAAATTACATTATTATACTTTAGTATCTCTTCACTGGAAGTTCAGGGGAGGTGTAAAAAAAAAGTTAAACTCCATTTCTGTTACCTCTTTTGGGTCTTCCCAAAGCACCCGGCATTCTCCTGGTGAACAAAAAGATAAATCAAACCATTTTAATATACTAATTTGCCTATTTCTAATACTGATAGGGAACTATATAGGGAACAGTGACTGATAATATCTGTAAAACACTGTGGAACATGTTGGCGCTATACAATTACTATAAATACAAACATCTAACTTCTCCAATGGTCTTGCACTATTGTGGCCCACTCGCAACTACAATTCATTGTACTTCATAATTTTGCTCATCATTTATTCTACTTCTGAAGCATATCTAACCCGCATTATCATGGGGGTTCAGCCAATACAGTAGTCCCAATGATGTAGGAAGAAAGGCAAGAACTCACACTCTTGTATGAGGCTCTTCACAATCCTATTTTCTTGGTCATCACAATAGGAGTGATGCTGATTTATGTCAGCAGTCATGCTTACTGAGATGACCATGGAAATAAAGTGAAGTGAATGTGTGACTGGAATTGTACTCCTGAGACTCAAACACCATGACATAGTGGTGTGTTGGCAGGTACTTATCTAAAACTAGTCAACACCATCTGAGGGTATCTGGAGAACCCCTTTACATTTAGGAGCTGCTGTGTGAAACATACATAGAATATCCACATGGTTTACTAACATACCAATTTTGATATACAAGTCCAGACCCTATATATTGTTACAGTGCCTTTTTGGGCTCTTTGGCCATCAGCTCAGAATTTGGTCTCTAATTATTTTTGTAGCAAAGTGGTAGGTATCTAGATTTTTATTTTTCATCTAACAAGTAGTCTTTTTGACTTGGGTTCTTCTCAATTGCATTTTCTTTTGATGAATCTCACCAATTATGGAAGTGGGAAAAAAATCCAAGCATGAAATTGGAGTGAATCTAAATTATACCAGTATTTGTCCCTAGTGACCTAGTGCTCAGGCAGCCTTCTTTACTAAGATCCAGGTTCTCTTATCTTGCGCTCTGACAGTGTTTTAGTTAGGAATTGATGATGGCAACTTGAGACTTTACTACATGCACAAAATTGAATTAAAAACCCAACTGCAGGTTTAATCAGCTGCATTAAGTATAAGAAGAACACTTTCGTTGACCTTTGCGTTTTCCATTGTGTAGTTCTGCTAATAAGGGAAAACTTTTTTCTTTGTAAAGCATAATTAGCGTTTTTCTTTAAATTACAGTTTTGAGAAATCTACCTAATTAGCTGGTTACAGAATCACAGCAATGGGCTTATGTTCTGGCGACTTTAGAAAAACATTCTGCATGTGCATATGCATTAACCGTCCGCTTGCTGATCTGTAATAACTATATTACAGACAATAAATGCCATGCCAATAAATTTTAGCATTTTGTGTGAGACATAAAGAAAGGTAAAATAGTGGGAAAGGTTTAGCTTTTAGTTTTTTGGCGCACATTTGCCAAAAACTGACATGTATGTCATGCCAGATCTGTTCAAGGGGTCATCTCATTATGGATACATACTCTACCTGCAGGACAGAGGGTAAGTGTCTGATCGCTGGAGGCCAATCTCTTGGTCCCAAGTGATCAGGAGGATGGGGGAACAGAAGTTCCCCTAAGGCTTCCTTGAGAATGGAGCACCAGTGTGCTTGTGTGACCAGTGCTTCATTCACTTGTGTGGGGCTGCGTGGGCTGCAGGGGATTACAGTTCCTGCAGCCCCATAGAAGTAAATGGAGTGCCTTTCACACAAGCACACTGGCGCTCCATTCACAAAAATTCTTTAGGGGGACTCCTCCTGATCACCGGGGGACCTGGTGATTGAGCCTCTAGCAATTGGACACTTATCCCCTGTCTTATGAATGGGGATAAGTGTTCATAACGGGACAATCCCTTTCAGTGTTCTTGACACTTTTTCACTTCGCTAAACAGTTTTAAAAGGTGTGTAGAAAAATGGTTGTGACTAAGTAAAGTCACAAAAAGTGAAACGTTTATGAAATGAGAATACCAAGGTTAGCAAAAAATAATAGATCAAAGAAAGCCAACCAGGTGATGGCGCAAGTTAGAGAAACCTGTTTCTGAAGGTACACCAAATCTATTAAACCACATGTCTCACTGTGAATAATTTGGCATATCTTCTGACTGTCTCATTTAGCTTTAGGCTGATTTACCTTCATAGAGATTGAATAAATCTTCTCCAATATGTTTTATCAAAAGAATATTAGATAGTACAGTATATATTAATTTGTCTAGCAAGTGATTTGTGCAGATTGATACAGCACCAAATACAAGTCTGCCCCAACACTCCAAATTTCAAGGAGTTCATGGGTGTTACTGGACTGGGGAAAATAAAATGCCCCATGATTTGGAAGCTGATTGTCATTATACTGTTGGTTCCTAATGCAGTAATGTCCTGGCTTTGCCAGATGCAGAATTTCCAGTTATATATGCAGTGAGAGCCATTATAAGACTAGTTTCTGAGTGACATATACATTGCTGCAGTGAAAGGAGTCTTCATACATTCCAAATAGTCTTAGTACGTGACTTGGATTTTAGGTAAACCTAGAAACCCAACAAAGAACTGATGTTCCTGCCTTTTGGGCCCTGCTTGCATAGTACAGTTAGCTATGTTAGATGCCATAGATACAGACTGGAATGTTATTCTCTCATGAAGTGTCAGTATTTCACTAAGGATAAAACAAGTAAGAAGTTAAGTGGTTGATTGGTGAAGGATTCTCCCCGATGAAGCAGAACTGTACAAGACAAAGGCCTTGCAAAATATTTCTGTCAAAATAATTTAACTGGGGTTGGTTCACTGATGTTGAAACATGGCATGAAACATTCACCAGCACAAATAGGTAGTGATATGCCTTGAAAGCATTTACAGTTTTATCGGGAAAGACTGAGAAAACAAAAAAAATGACACATTATTCCAAAGAGGTGCCAATAGATCATGCTAGCAAGAGAAAGAACAAGTTCACAAAGTCTTGGTATCCAGTACCATGGTAGCGGTGCCAAGTTTGAGACTAGTCATGGATCTTTATTTTGAAGGTGTGTGGCTTATATCCAAACTTTATTTCGAAAATACCTGACTTTACATGCGCTTATCTTTGGCTTCTATTTTAGGAAGGCATTTCTCGATACTGTATAAATGAATGAATTTGTGTGCTGTACTGAAGAAGCTGGCCATTTTTTCTACACATATAATGGTCTACCTGTACACTCCCCATGTCCATTGCATTATTGTATTCCCTAGTTCATTAGCGTGGCTGTATATTCCATGGCACTTTCTTGTTTTTACTGTAGCGGCTATGAGGCAGTTCCTCCTGTGCACTGTTCTGCTTCTCACTTCTAAAGATGACTAAGATCCCTAATTAAAAGAAAAAAGAATAATATGCTTTCCCTCCCAGCCCGGCTAATGATTCCACCACGTTTACCACCGTTCGCAGGGTTTCTGAGTCCAGCTCTAATTGCTGGCAGGAATCCAGACATTGCCTCTTCTAAAGAGCGGTTTGTATCAGTGATGGAGGGGCATTTCAATTCACCTCCATTAAGAATTGATAGAGAGTGTAGTGAATACAGTACATGTGTCTAGGCTACATTTATGAATATATGTGTATAGACTAAAAGCAGAATTTTGCACTTACTCGTAAATTGGTGGAGGTGTCATTTGTGTTATATATTATTTAGTTTATAGCGTTCAGTGAGAGCAATTGAAGTTTCAATTTGTGTTTATTTTTTCTGCATTTAATGTTATTAAACATATTTATAATATATGAACACACATTCTAATCATGACGATAGTAAATGCTTCATTGATACTAACTGGAATTGATGGAGTCCTATATCCAGAATATCAAGGAGATGTAAGCAATGTTTTAGTTGTTTCCCCTACTATAAAAAGAAGCTATATCTATGTACCTGTACAGTAAATGACTATGGATTTGATTGTGTTTCAGAAACATATTATAATGCTAATGTCCTACGTTGCGGAAACACAGCAGAGAAAAACGCTTCATTTTACAGTACTAGCACAGTGAATGGGGTAGAAAGAGCGGCAGAAAAGCATGTTACTAATAGTAGTGAAGGTATT
Source organism: Leptodactylus fuscus (assembly GCF_031893055.1). NCBI lineage: Eukaryota > Metazoa > Chordata > Amphibia > Anura > Leptodactylidae > Leptodactylus > Leptodactylus fuscus. The sequence continues at coordinate 103,648,261 of NC_134269.1, forward strand.
ATTATCATATTGCAATTGAACATGTCAAACCGCAGATGTCAGGGGGAAATCTGAGTTGGGACACCAAATCACACATTACATAGTCAAATAATTGTGCCAAAATTGTCCAACATTAATCTTAAATGCATGGCCACTTTAATAGTGTCAGACCGACTCTGTTTTGAGTTGGTAAAAAACAACTTAGCAACAGTCATGTTAGTCCTGTACCTATTTCAAGTGCCTCTTGAATAAGGAGCTAAATACAAAACTCACATGTCTTAGAAATATCTGAACGCATTTTATGATGTTCTGACATCACTAACTGACACCATGCCCCTTACGTGTCAAAGTAGAATAGCAACATTAGAAAACATAATATCAGTGCATTGTATGTACTAAATGTAACTAACTGAATACATGACCTTAAGAACAGAGCCGTAAACCAGAGCAGCCTAGATAATAGGAAGGTTAATGCGACTAGATCAAACAAGTGAGTCGGCGTACAGTGTCTAGAGGATGCTCACATTCTTTGCTGCCCACTGCCAGCTGTCCATCCAAAATGCCAGAGAAGTTTAATGATCTGCCAGGCTACTGGAAAAATGCCCTGTCTTTAAGCCAATGTCATGAGCCATGACTGCTGTCCTCATAGAGACCCTCAGCTGCTGACTTCTGCTGAGACTATATTTGGAATGATTGTTGGTGATCTGGGACCGAGGGAGGAAGGTACAGGCCACACTGCTAAAAATAGATACAACATTATGAAAACTGAATGTCTCCCAGAAACGCAGGATTAATATTAATTGAGGAAGAGCTGAAGTTACCGCATGCTCACACGGCATCGAGCAATAAACAGTGATGCACAGAGATGACTATTACTATATAGCATGGGTATTGCTATGGGCTTTGCTACAGATTTTATCCTAGGCATTGCAAAGGTTGAAAACTGCAGTAAAAACACAGCATAGATTGACATGTTCCAGATTTACAACCGGATTGCTGGTCAATTTACAATGTGGATTTTTTTTTCTCAGTTTGTGGGTGAGATTTTGTAAAAACACATCCAGTTACTAATAGAAATTACACTAGTATTGTAATATGCTCCATGGTGAAAAATCCACTGCGTATCTCTTGTGTCCTTGATGGGGATTTACTTTAAGAGATTATAACAGATAGTCAATCTAGTTATGTCCATACCTGGACCTTGATGCAAACAGGCACCAGAACACATATGGGAGCTGGATGTAAAAGACATGCAATTGGTTGCAAATATATAAATGAGCTAGGAGATGACTTCCACAACGTAAGGTCTGGCCAGTCACTGTTCATGTAATGCCCAGGAGGGTCAAGCATAAAGATAATAAACTCCAATATACACATCTTAACCAGACACAACGTCCATAGAAATGGGCTTTCAAGTATGAAGTTACCCTCATCACATCTTCCATGACAGCATGCTTTAGTATCTACAGGAAAATGAGCATTTTCTAGGCTTGTATGTTGTTTATGTATGGTTGTCAGAGCACAGGTGAAGTCCCCACAGCTGAATGGGCATTGAGTCAGGTAACATTGTTGGAAGGTATCTACAGCAACCTGGGGCCCTGATGGCTGATTCCCCGAGGAGCTGAGATAAATGAACAGAGAGAGTCACATTTCCTGCAGGAAAACAAAGAAATCTGCTTCTTGTTTGCTGCCGAGTAAACACATCCATCCTTGCCAACTTCACCTACAGCTTGGGACATGGTTTTAAAATACCACAGCTGCCTTCATCTTCTGCTTTATGCCATTGAATGCAGCCTTGTAAGTAGGGCTTTTACAAAGATATCTATCTATCTATCTATCTATCTATCTATCTATCTATCTATCTATCTCTATCTATCTATCTATCTATCTATCTATCTATCTATCTAAAAACAGACATTTCAGACAATACATCCTAGTGTGAACAATAGTAACAGTAACAATGCATTAATTATATATTTTTTCATTATCTAAATAATCTATTAATCTTCTATCTATTCATGATTTATCTATTTATCGTTGATCTATCTATCTATCTATCTATCTATCTATCTATCTATCTATCTATCTATCTATCGATCTATCGATTATCTATCAGTCTACCTATCTTTGTATCTATCTATTGCTTATCTACTTATTATCTACCAGTCTATCTAGCTATTTATCCCTCAGTCTATCTATTTATTGTGTACCAATATCTATCTATCTATCTATCTATCTATCTATCTATCTATCTATCTATCTATCTATCTGTCTATTGATTATCTATCAGTCTACCTATCTTTGTATCTATCTATTGCTTATCTACTGAATATCTACCAGGCTATCTATCTGTTTATCCATCAGTTCATCTCCATAATGGATGTAGCATTTGTAATATATGATGCTGTGATTTCCTCAGCAGGATCAGTTGTATAATGCAGAACATTGCCTGTGACCTGGATAAACTCACTGTTTCCCACCGCAGAGCCTGACAGCCTCTCCAGGGCAGGAGGTTAGTTCAGTAAACTCGGAGATTAGCCTCTTTAGTTTTCTTGTTGTCCCTAGGTGCTTCTAAAGTGTAAGCAAACAAAGTGAATCATTATAGGAGTGACACCCCTTGTGTGTTGTGTTAAAATCAAAGAGGCAATTAAGACATATATTGCGGCAATGCATTTCTGCTAGTCCAGCAAGATGCAGAGAAGAGTTATATCCTGTAGGGGGAGTCGAACAGAAGTATGAGTAATGTCTTCCTAAATTATGGTTATGATATTTCCCTATATTTATTAACAAATCCTCATTCAGTGACACTAGTTTTAATATTATCTATTGGTAAAGGGACGTCCTCAGTTATTTTTCTGCAGCCAATAAAGTAATAGAATTCTGTTGGTTCTCCTGCCTGATTATTATATGACAGGAAGTGCCATTGCTTGAATACTTACAATGGAGTTCCCAGGCATATAGTGAGGGCAATGTAGAAAGTATAGAAACTGAATTTTCTTTCTACTTAACTTAAAAGTGGCATTGTTGTCAGTCAAACTCAATAGTTGAATAGGATTGGTCATCCAGTATAGATGGAAGTGACTGAGTTTTGTCATATGGAAAATGTTGGCACTGTATAAACAGCACATAATATATAATAAGTAATAACCTCCTCCTGCAACAGTATTCCTAAAGCTGTATGCTGGCAATGGCAAGGAATTGATCACTTCCCTGGACATCAGCTAAGGAATCTATCTAGTAGATAGATTTTGTTTTTGTTTCTTTTACTTTTTATCTTTTCTTCCCCATTTCAATGTGCTGCAGTACTTCTGTATTGTAATGCATCACACAGAATCCCTACATGCAATAGGGAGAGGTAGTCAGGAGGCCAATCTCACTGTAGGAGATATAATGGGCTGAAAGGGGGACGATCTTGCCCCTTAACCACCCAAATGCTGTTATTACTATCAATCAATGGGTTAAGCTGTCAGAGTCTGAGTATTTCCCGACACCAGCAGTTATTTCCGAGTCTCAGGACATGACAGTGCCATACTGTTACACCACTGAGAGTTAACTATAAGCTCAGTGCGATATAATAGTATGGCGCAGAGTGGGAAGGTGTTATTATGTCATTTCTTTGTTATACAGCTATCTGTATGTCAGAGCTGACCACAGTAAGTTTATTTTTTTAAGTAATACATTATTTTATGTATGTTGCTATCCCCTTGTCACTAATCTCATGGAGCTCCATTCTTGAAATGATGGAGGTTCATATTACAAGTCCATTCATCCATTTACACTACTTGGTTATGATTTTCCAATACACTTTTTTTTCTTTTCAATAATGGAAGCCGGACAGGTCTTTGGCAAACCCCTTAAAAGGAAATTTGTTATTTCCTTTATGCTAGTCTACTTGAGGGCAGAATAAGATAGCGACAGGCACATTGAATTCAGGGTTGGGTCTGTTATCTACAGTATAGTTTTTATGACAATTACATTTTATTAGTTGCATCACACTAGATCACATCTTACACTGTTCTGTGAACTAGGAGTCATTGGTATACATGAACTGTGGGAAACCACATCCAACCCAATATCTACTACCCACATATACCTAAGACTTCAGGCAGTCAACACAGTGCGAGCGCTGTGACTAATCATAGGTACATTACACATTACACAATGACTACACATTCATGCATAACATACCAAGCCCTACATTCAGTATGTCCATCACTACCATATGCTTCACCCTCAGACAGCAGCAAAGAACTGGCGAAAATTCTATGTAAAATGGTCCTGCAAATAAAAGCTTTATATGAGACCATTCAGCAAATTAGAATATGTTCATCCATTTTGCATATCTAGGTGTAAAATTATATGTATATGGCCAATTGTAAAATGAGCAAAGAAGCTGAGATGAGCTTGCAGGTGCCAGCTGGCACAGTCAGTAGGTATGCCAGAATTTTATACCAAACATATGCTAACCCCTTTACCCATTGTTGTTCTCAATTATAGAATTAATTATGAGATTATAATTATGGTAGGATTAGTAATTGAGAGCTGTTTATGTCTTGTTCTATATTAAAAGTATTTTGCTGGAATTTGATGAAGCACCTTTACAACCATCTGCAAAAACTGAGCCTACTGACACTTCTATCAGAGGTTTGGCCCACTATATCTCCCAGGGGATTGCGATCAGTTTCCTTGTAGTACCATATTGTCACATCTAGTATGAGCAGCACATTAGATTATAGATATAATGTATATACTACTATTTTATTGACACTACTGAGCATGTCAAGAGACTGGGATACTGTGGCACTGTCAAGAATTCACATCGAAGAAATGCTCATGTACAAAATATGGCCTATTTTCTATTCTGGTCAATACACTTAACACATGGAAGGCATCATGCACATGACCATTGAAAAATGGACAGCACGTGGATGGCATATGTATGTCATCTTTGTTGTTCATGGTCCCATATACTTGAATATACGTGCCTGAGCCACAAAATGAACAGGAGTAGGACCTGTGCTGAGTTTTGCAGATTAGGTTCAGGTCTTCCATCCTTTCAGTGTGCTAACCTGTACAGTGTATGAGGCCTCATTCGTCATACTTCTGATCCACTCCTGACTCTTAATCTGACACTTGACAAATGGGATTAGTAGTCATTTTGGATTATTTGAATACCTGTTAACCCTTACTGGTCACCAGCATTTTCTTTTTACAAAGTGTTTTCTCTGTTTGTTTATGGAATTTCCCCACTATGGGACTATTAAAGGATTATCTTATCTTATCTTTAAAGGCCTCATATACAGTATTGTAGTGAAAAGGTTTCTCAGCCAGGGTTCTGAGGACTCCTGGGGTCCCTTTAAACCTGGTCAGGGGACAAAATGTGTTCTTTTTACAGTAAATCTACCAATATGCCTTAGGTAGCTGTAAACTGAATGAGTATATGGTTAATATTAGTGTGATGTAGATGGCCAGCTGAAGAGTGGCAACGCGATTTCAGCCACTCTTAAGCCACCTGATGTGAAAGGAGGTAAATCAGTCAATAAATGTAAACCATAAATGGTCCATTTTCATGGTGGGAATCAGAGTTGCCTTGATTGGCAAACCTTTTCCCCTGCTTTGGGAATCCCTGCATTATGACATTTTCACAACATGAGCTGCCTACCAGTATTAGACATAGTATATAATTTGGCTTATATTAAGAACACATATTATTAGAACAGCATGATTCAGCCATTTTGCACATTAATGACATGATTTCTCTTTATGTAAGAAATTATTAGAGGGCAATAAAGGTGGAAGAGAGCAGGTGTACTACGTGATGGTTATTCCTTGGATTTATGGCCATATGTGCAGATGGAAAAAATACAGCACTATTATTACTAGCAGCAGAGCGCTGAATCACTATAAATTAAAGCTACAACCATGTTTAATGTGAAATACTTTGTGCTACAATATAGTGTCAGCAGACATTTCCATATGCTTCTGTGTGCAGCCGGTCAGGGTAGTGGTACAAGAATGCTTTGCAATGCTGGTTTTATGTGACTAAAGCGCCGTATGTACTATGTGTGCACTACTGTGCCTGGTCTACTTTACCGTCCGAATGCATCACAGGGGACTAACAATGTATGTGTAATTTAAAAGATGAGGAACAGGCAGAAACTGATACATTAGAGTAGTCAATGGTTTGCAAAATGAATGTGGCCCACTTGTGAATTTTCAATGGCTTGAGGGCACTAGCAGTTTTATTATATGAGATCATTTCTTTTATAGGATGTGGTCTGCTAGAATACAGGTCTAACAGAGAATATATTCGACTGTTTGAAAGTAGATAGCATTCTTTGTACCAACCAATATTTAGTAAGTGTATGCCACTATGTTATATTACATTATTTTAATACAAACATTTGTGATTATGTGTTTTATTCTTCTTTGTAGCAGTAATAACAAGTCATATGAAATTTCTGTGTAAGCTATTGTATTTAGTGAAGCCATATGCTCTTCAGTGTTGTTTGAATGTTGTGTTACTATAGTTTGGAATAAATACATAAAGTTGTGTCCTTCTTACCTGTACCCAAGGCAGGACATGTTTGGGTGCATTCACACGGAGGAAAATGGTGAGGCATTTGGTGTGGAATTTCAGCGCTGAAAAATAAGCCTCCCATTGACCTCAATGGGTTCCATTTTCTTGCTAGCAGAAAAAGGAACCCATTGAAGTCAATGGGAAGGTTATTTTTCAGCGCTGAAATTCCACACCAAATTCCTGCGTGTAAATGCACCCTTTAAGTCTGCATATTATAACCGAGACAGCTTTACCAAACAACATGATTTCATGTAGCTAATTTGTCATGGACACTGCTCTTCATGTCTCTATACGGCCACCCAGTGAATGCGTTGTGACTTGTAGCCAGTCAAGGGTTGTGCTAACCAGTCACAATTATTGCATTAAATTGGTTTTAGGAGAATTTGGAGTCCTTCGAGAAATTTTAGCTATGGTGTGGGTGGCTACATCTGTTTTATAGCTTAGTGTGAAAGATATTTGTTTATTTAGTGCCAGAAGCAGGATTAGTTCTGCACTGAAAATACAGGACAATTTGTCAAAATTTTTTCGGGTGGGAGAGGTTGCCTTGCTTTCTTATAATAATATCTGAATTTGTATTTAGGAATGCATTTACAGTGTGACTCTCATACCAAACTATAGTACGTAAGTGTGGCGAAAACTTTTCAGTCATTTGCAGTTTTAATCCAAATTACAGTAGTAATGCTGTATTACCGCAACCTGTCACAAGGGGACATGAGGATGTTCTCTGAGAAATGGGGCTTCTATGTCAGAATAGCTGTTGTATTTCAGACATACAAGAAGGATTCTTGATGTAAGAGGAATATGTTCTATATGGATGTACTGAAGACTGTTTCTTATTGATGTATATTTATAACATATACATGTCTCTGAAAGCATCATTGCATACTTTATCCAGTACTTATAGTCACAGAGTATATTTGACTGTGGTATCTTTAAACTGTGAACCCTGTTATACTATATACAGTATACAGTGCAGAAGAGTGTAATAGGGAATTTACATGGGGGTTTTCTTGATGAAACAACACATTTACCGTATTTTTCGGACTATAAGACGCACCGGACCATAAGACGCACTAAGGTTTTAGAGGAGGAAAATAGGGGAAAAAAAAATTTTAAGGAAAAAAAATTGGTGAAATATTTAATGACCTAATAATATAATATTTCACCAATGTAAATAGAACCGGGGGCTTTCGGACACAGGGATACCAAATGTGTATGTGTTTCACAGTAATGTTTTTGTTTTATATGTATTGTAGGGATATGGGGGTGATTTGAACATATCTATCTATCTAATCTATCCTATCTATCTATCTATGTATCTATCTATCTCCTATCTGTCTGTCTGTCTATCTATCTATGTATCTATCTATCTATCTCCTGTCTGTCTGTCTGTCTATCTATCTATCTATGTATCTATCTCCTATCTGTCTGTCTGTCTATCTATCTATCTGTATCTATCTGTATCTATCTATCTATTCTATCTAATCTCATCCATGGATGGAAAGAGACACCCTGCAGTGAAGCTATGTAAGAAGAGAAAAAGGGGCGGGCCAGACGGGTGAAGGAGGTGTGGTTTTCTAAGCAAACTTGAAACCACACCTCTTTCACCCGTCTGGCCCGCCCCTCCTTCACTGCCTCTTAGATCTTGCTTCTGCAATAAAGCCACACAGGCAGGGAAGTAGGGGCGGGCCAGACGGGTGAAGGAGGCGTGGTTTCAAGCTTGCCGAGAAAACCACACCTCCTCCTCCCGTTTGGCCCGCCCCTCCTTCCCTGTCTGTGTAGTTTCATTGCCGGAGCCAGATCTGAGAGGCAGTGAAGGAGGGACGAGCCAGACGGGTGAAAGAGGTGTGGTTTTCTCGGCAAGCTTGAAACCACGCTTCCTTCACCTGTCTGGCCCGCCCTTACTTCCCTGCCTCTCAGATCTCGCTCCTGCAAACATGCGACACAGACAGGGAAGGAGGGGCAGAGCAGGCAGGCACCGTGCTGCTCTCCGTGCTGCTCCTCATAGACAGGACACAGACGCTGCACACGCTGCATTCGGACTATAAGACGCACACACATTTTCCTCCCATATTGGGAGGAAAAAAAGTGCGTCTTATAGTCCGAAAAATACGGTATGTTTCCTCTGGGCATACATATACATATATAGTAGATGAGGTTGGATAAAGACATCAGTCCATCAAGTCCAACCTCTAACCTATAACCCTACAATCCCTACAGTGTTGATCCAGGGGAAGGCAAAAAAAAACAAAAACCATGAGGCTCATGCGAATTGCCCCATTTCAGGGGAAAAGATTCCTTCCCGACTCCAATCTGGCAGTCAGTATAAAAACCCTGAATCAATGTGTAGAAAATGAACAGTATGCCTTGTACTGATCAAGCCAGCTAACTGCAAGCTATATGTAAACACCCCGGATAGTCTCAGCTTTATATGAGCACATATTGATATTTGCATTGCATTACATAGTTGCACGCATTGGCTTGTTCTTGTGATGCTTTGAGTAGTGTTCCAGTGGCTGTTTGCAGGTGCAGCACCTGATCTCTATACTGCACTTTCTATCTCCAGACCTACTTCTTGTGATTAATAGCTCTCTCTGCTCTGTTCTCCTTATCAGCAGCACAGTTCCCAGGTCCTTTTATATGCACACCATAGCAAAATAACAGCAGCAGCTCTTTTTTTCCACATTTGCCTCAAGTTATTTGGACGTTTGCAATTTGTGTTTTCATTTTATTTAAGTGTCACGGTGTTGGGAATGTATTAGTAAGGCCAACGTCTTTTCTAGATTTCTGCTATTTTGCTGGCATTGACGCAAATAGGTATGGATGTAGAAAATACTAAATGAAAGTCTCTACCCCTCTGGAGAAAGCAGAATAATAAAACTGAAAAGTCATTTTCATGGCAGTGAAAAGCTGTGAACTGTTTTTTAGTAGCATTGTTAGCCATGATTAGGGAAGCTGTGAGACTGCTAATTGTATTAGGAATGCTATGTTTTCTGGCCATGTTAGTGGGAATCAACAGAGTTAAACAATTGGGAACCTGCTAACATTTCTGTGTTGACAAAGCAAGCAAAGTATACATTGGAAGCAGAAAAGGTAAAAAGTGCCCACAGCCCTTGCCTATTGGCTCATGCTAACCAAAAATGGCAACTGGAAGATCTGATAGTCGGGCAAAGAGGCTTGTAAATGGAATATCTGTACTAGGGGCTTCCAGTACCGTACTTATATATATTCAGCAGAGTACTCTTTGGGCTATATAATCTGTAGGTATGAAGTCCACAGGCTGCAGATACTACTGTACTTATCATCACACATGAGGAAGACGACATTACAGTCTTATTAGTGACTTTTCAGTATACAAGCTAAGGCTGGGTAAAGCCAAAGGTCAGCTCAAATAATCTACATAAACTTTCCAACATTGAGTAATTTAATTATGTTGTATACCTGCCATCCTGTCTCACACTGCCATTGGCTACAGGATACATATCTCACTATGCTATCCAATCATAATTACTGGTATGTGAATAACCAAAACCAAAATTCAGTGGCATGGTGTGACCTATAAATAGGGATCGTACCATGTAAAAGATGGAGTGTCCTAAAAAACCAAACAAATTAATCGCAAAAAGTTTCAATTAAATGATTTAGATTTAGGTCATAACCGCCCCGCTCTATTGCAAGCCCTCATCTGCTATATGTAAAACATCACACATCATCACCACCTTAGGCCTTATTCACATGTCCACATTTCACGTTTGTGTACTGTCTGTATTTTTTGAGGACAGCAATCAAACCCATTTATATCATTGTCTTCATACAGACGCACAAACTTGCAAACTTGCTGGTGCGTCACTTGTCCTTCACACCAATGATTTTCACAGACCTCATCACTTGATCATGATATGGTAGCATGCAGATGTATCAAGGAAGGCTTATTTCATAAATGAGATAGATAGGTAGATAGAATATGACTGTAGCCATCATTTGGATATATGTGCCATAGTTTAGTTGTACAGTACATGGCTTCATACAGGTGTAGAATTTATGGATCCTGATGGTCCTTATCTCAGGGTCCATCATTGTTTCACCCTCCAGCCTGTGCTATTACTGAGGGGAAATATTTGTTGTACAGCTGTAACATGCTTGGTAAATGCTGTTTTATATCCATCTATAAAAAATGACTATAGGCTAGAAGGAGAATGCTTATTTTTACAAGGACCCAAAGTCATATAACACCATTTATGTTAAATTATAAATTCCTAAAACCTTCAATCTCCAGAATAGTATGTCAGACCCCCAAAAAGTGAGCCAATAAAGAAACGTCAGGGGTAGCGCATGACATACAGTATTCTGCTATACCCTTACTTCATAGGATTGGCAGCAGCTCACAGAGGCGGAGAGGGATCCTGATTTCCAGGACCAGGTTCCATGAACCCTTTAGTCTCTTTATAAGTATATTAGTAATGTGAACTGTAAGCAAGAACAAGTCCTCAACTCAATGCTGCTAGTAGTAACCTCTTAAGATGACCCATAATCCAGATGTTGTATTGGGAGCCCTTGAAGACTTGTTATATACTTGCCATAGAGCAGGCTTCCAAACAAGGTGATAAATTCAAGATGGCGGAGTTATTTTATTAACCAGGCAAGGTGTACAGGTGTTCCTTGCCTGTGGCAAAGTAAAGTTTACAAGATTTGTCCTAATGTGTTTTTTTGTCAGCAGACCTATAAGCAGATATGGGTCATTATTGTTCAGCGACGTCTGTTTTAGGAGGCTAAAACAGATCAAGAAACTTAAAAGTAAAGTATTCAGTGTCGAGGCAAAAACACTGCTTGTGTGCAAAGTAATTTGTTACTAAAAATCTGATGAGCAAATTGTAACATTTTATTTGGTTATGTTTCTTCCATAACATTCTAATAATTAGCTCAATAAGCAGAAATTCTTTGTAGTCTTCATCTGGGCACTTTAGCATAGTGTGAGGCATGGTTTGCATCTGCCGACTTGGATAGAGAACGATTATATAGCCTGGGGTTTAAGACAAATTTTTGCTTTCTCAAGATGTGGTCTCCAGATGTAAGACTGATTTTTGTGTTTTAGGGATTGCTATGAAAGTATATAGCAAAAGTCTGTTTTTTTTTCTATTGGGAACCTTTATTGAATGAGCAGTAGGTTAAAAAAGCTGTCCATTAACTCTTCTTGGCTGCAGCCAGGCTTCAGGAAGGAACATTGGACATTTGATGTATTGAGAGCCCTCGCTGTGACTTTCATATGTGGAGATGAATGGTTCATTTCCAGGAATTTTATAAAGGGGAGAAAAATGTGCCATCTACCAGATCATACTTAGATATGATTTATCAATGGCTTTCACCAGACGAATTCCCCAAATTAGGTGACATTAGGTAACAGGGGATAACATTAAAACTTGAATAAAATAATTGAATAACTTATTGCCTTAGAAAAAGTCAGTGATAAAAAGTATCTTACAGTAATTTGATGGGTGCTTTGTTGGATATAGAGTTTTCTTATAGTGTTATACTTTATATCCATGGCCCCACCTATGTTTTTATTATTAGCCTACTTGATACTTATTATAGTCTGGTATATGTTTACATTGTCATTAGAATATGTATTGTAATATTATTACACCTCTTAGGCCTGGTTCACATCTGCATTTGGTATTCCGTTCGGGGAGTCCACTTAGGGACCCTCCCAAACGGAATACCGAACACATTGATAAGCGATGAGCTTATGAAAGCACATGGACTCCATAGACTATAATGAGGTCCTTGTGTTTTCCACGTGATGTCCGCACGGAACATACACAGAGAAAAGTACTTCAAGAACTACTTTCCTCTCCGCATGACTTGTGCAGACAGCGCGCCGAAAACACACAGACCCCATTATAATCTATGGGGTCCGTGTGCTTTCATTGCTCACTGCTTGTCAATGCATTCGGTATTCTGTTCAGGGGGGTCCCCAAGCGGACTACCCAAACGGAATACCAAATGCAGATGTGATTTGGGTCTTAGCAGTTTAGTAGGTTACAGTAGGCAAAATGCAAACACATGCTGTTTTTGGTTATTTTTGATGCAGTTCTTTAGCTTCGCCAGAAGTGGAGCAAAGTGGATTGGGAGACATAAAAATATTACTTGCTTCTTCCAATTACTGGATCTACTCCTGTCTTTGGCTCCAAACACTGCATTAAAAACCGCATGCACTTCAAAACTGTATGAGTATTTCTAGCCTTAAGCTCATAGTGACTGTTGAATACATTGGGACTCTTAGCAGTTGTTTTTTAAAATGCGAGGACCTTATCTACCAGAGTAAGCATAATATGCTATGAAATTTTCCTTCCGATGTTGTTCAAATTATCTTTAAAGGGTTATTTCTGGACCCAGTACCATTTATTCCCATCTCAACCATGAATTGCCATGGCGGAAATAACCCTTTAGTTCCAGTATCTGCTGCTATTACTGTTCTATGAGCTCAGTGACATAATTGTAAGCATTCTCTTCTATGGTACTTCTCAAGGTCAGCATGCTCATTTCAAGGTTGATACGGGGTGAATCAAAAAGGCTTAAGTGTCATGGTGAAATCTGAGGCACTTCACATACAATAGCCTTTCAATCCTAAAGATTTTTTTCTGTATGACATTACTAATAAGTTTTCTCTTTAACAAGAAGTAATTTTTCAGATTTCCAATTTTCTTCTTGTGAATGTCAGTCCTTTTGCAATATACTACTGTGCTGTTTATTCATGTATAATAATAATAGAGAGCAAAGCTGATGCCAAGTACATTTCACAAGCTGCATCTGGTCTGATAGGGAAAGCGATCTGCAAGGTCTTTAGCAATATTATTTACATTTCATAGATATCTGAGTTTTGGCTTGGCCTGCAGACCTTGCATGGGAAGCTAAGAACTGATAAAGTCAGACAGATCAGTTAACTAGTCCCATATGATTGAGGCCTATCATGAAGTTATGTTATTAAATTAATAGCTTTCCGTATGATCTTATCTGTAAGAAACAAATGGATATTATGAGTGCTTTATTTTCTTTTGATTCATATCCCCCTTAGGCTATGAGCAGTTCTCCAGCCAAGGGTCTTCTCACAGCTTTGTATTGTGTTGCGAGGTAGCCAAAATATTTCTTGAAGCCAAAGTGCAGCTTTTCTTGCTACTTAATTTTTAGGTCATTCATTCCTATGCAATATCAATTAAAATATGAACTGCTACAGTGCCTCTGTAAAGTATAGACAGAAATCTCTATGGGAGAATTCATTAATGCTGTTTTAGATGTTGGATTTATTCTATTCCCCGCTGGCATCAGATATGCCACATGTGTGGGTTCTGAAGGACAGAAAGTTCTGTCTCCGCTGTTATGCTAGGTTATTAAAAGGGTTTCTGACCCCAAATCGAGTTTTTATACGAATGACCTATCCACTGCAGAGTCTTGATCTGACTCCCTTACACTGTGTGCATCAGAGTAGCAAAGAGGTGTTCATTGCTCCAGAGGAGAGCAAATAACTTCACAATAAGGATGTCAATAAAATTTTAACTAACATTACATATGGAGGGGACAAAAATATTTACTGGAGTAATTTTTCAAGTTATAACTCATTATAAACTATAAATAAGCAAAAAAAGAAAAATTGGGACTCGGGAGCTTGAAGCTACACGTGTTGTGCCAACAGTGACAGACACGACTCTGAGAAGAAGAATGATAATACCTAATTGTTTTGGAGGATTAACAGAAGAACGGAACAAAACAGAGTTTTTTGTTTTTTTTTTCAATGTAGATTGTGAGCCCCATATAGGAATCACAATGTACACTTTTTCCTATCAGTATGTCTGTAGTATGGGAGGAAATCCACGCAAACAAGGGGAGAACATACAAACTCCTTACAGATGTTGTTTCTGGTGGGATTTGAGCCCAGGACTCCAGCGCTGCAAGGCTGCAATGCTAACCACTGAGCCACCGTGTTGCCCCTTAAAACAAAACAGAGTTATGAGAAAAGCCGTTCCACGATTGCCATCTCATGGGGTAGGAAAATACTTACTAAAACAGTCATGTCAGGACAGTTGACCAGTCCTCTATAAGAAATGAATCGCTACTTTGCAAAACTTCAGACAGATAAACCCCCAAACCACCAGATGTTTTTCATTCATGCTGCACATTTCGCAAACAGGATTCTTTTCTTTTATAAATACTACTACCTTCCCTATAGTTTTAAAAATAATGCACAACCTTAGATATTCTTCCTATACTACATTGTACTGTTGGTTTTATTATCTCATGCTGCCCTTCTCAATTTCGTAACATCTTCTTGCTTTTATGAAACAGCTCCTGTAGTTTGCTGGCTGTCTGGTCCAGCAGGAGAGATTGCCAGCTAAAACTGGCTGGGAACCAGCTCTCATATTTCGGACTGCTGACAAGAAGGGCAACCGAGAAATGAGCAGCCAGGCAGCAGATTGCTATTCTGTTGGGTCAGACATTGCATTTGGCAGAGAACTCCGAAAAGGCCTTTGGTGTAAGCAATGTATCCCTGTGTGTATACCCACTGCAGAGGCTTTCCATGGCCAGATCCACAGAGCTTAGCGGGAAGATATTAAGCATAGTATGGAATACTTGCTGTGCATGGTATTTTAGTTCATTCTTATGTTAGTCTCCATGTGGGAGTTCCCATTGAAATTCAAGACAATACGCAAGCTTAAGAGATCTAAGATTCAGTAGCAGCATGGACAAAAGGGCATATACATGGTTATATATGTACCATATAAACCTTACTGAGCTGTTATCAGCATGAAATAATCAAAGAACTTTATATTTCGAAATACATAAAAAAAGCAAAATAACGTAATATCTTACAAAATGCTGTGGAAAAAAATTATAATTGCAGCAAATGTAATTGCTCTAGTAATATATTGTAATACTGTATGGTATTGTATGATCACAATGAATGTTAGATGTATTAAAGCTATAGGCTCTGTATATGTTAATTTAGTTAGACTTAAACTGTCATTTTTACTGATTTCTAAAAGAGATAATTAGCATGATAGGTACCATTTAAAGGTGTTTCCTGGGATATTGATATTGATGGCCTAGGCAATCTATATAAAATAGTTGGGGGTATTCCATAATCCATCACTAATCAACTCCATCAAGTGCTGTGTACCTGGAACAGCGCCTTACATTTTATAGTGGTTGTGACTGGTACTGCAGCTCAGGCCCATTTTCAGCTCTGCTCTACATTTAGATTTTTCCTAAACAATGTGTCTCTGTATATGTAGGGCTATTTCCATAATGATATTAAGTCATTAGACAGTTAAAATATGTCACTACATTAATAATGTGCATTCTGTATAATATATAGTCATCAAATGCAATGACACTGGTATGTAATTTTAGGCTCATCATTTATGGTACATTATATGCTCTAACAGGAGTAAAATACAATAAACTAAATGGAATCAACATTGTAGTATTATTGATTGGACTTCGTGGATCTTATTTCAGCTACATTAAGAATATCAATGAAATAATTATGACACTACTAAACCATCATGTAGCCTTCTTTACAGTATATAGTACAAGAATTCTCATTTCATTTCATAAAACAAATGCACTATGCTTGCTCTTCTAGCCTGTTGTATGAGGAAGGTTAGTTCAGTGTAAGACATCAGTGACTGGCAAAGTTTGCTGTTTCCACTTTGGGAGGAATGTGCTGAAGTTCCTACTGCCATGTATTTACATTTTCTATTACTTAATAAAGCTTTGTTTTCTCATGCATCCTCTTAAAGCAACATAAAAAGTCTAAATATTTTAGAAGTGAATTGAAAGATATGAGTTCACACAAAGTATATGTTCACAATTATGGTGCAGTTCATGAAGTTTCCCTTTAACATCTTACCCATGTGCTCCTACCTGGCCATCTAAATGCAAGTTCTGCTGTTCTTCACTTTTGTAAAAAATTTCTTCTTTATTCAAATCCAAAACATCATAAAAGTTACATCTGATGGTATAACGTTGGCTTATATTTCATTAAGAAAGCCACTTTTATTGTGTATTGGACTGTTCATTTCTACTAATTTGAGTGGAGGCTGTTGATCCCTTTTTTCCCTTACCTATCGTTCTTCACTTTCTACTTTATTTTAGACACATGTAATATACTGAACACCCTATGTATATGATCATAAAGCTTCTCAATGATCGTTTCATGTTCCATTCATAAAACAAAAGCCTGGTATAGTTTGGAAACAGCTTGCCGCACCGACTAATTTCAGCTATGGTGTCCAGCACAGCTCGGTTCACAACACTGAGCTTCAGTTAGAAGACTTTGAAGCTCATGTTCTGCCACTGAACATCTCGTCACGGAACATAAAAACATGACAGCTTATTTTGCAGTGATTTCTGCCGTTTGCGTTCATGCACTGTGTTAAAAATGAGACATTTTGTCTGAATGTGTAATATGCCAGTTCACAATAAATTAACAGACAGAACAGCCTTCATGCTGCAGGGATAATCTATATACTAATTTCTTGTTTGATTTTCTAAGAGTTTGATGTATGAATATGGAGACTCCTCCTGAGTAATTGAGGATTTCTGAGAATAAATGGGCAATAGTCTAGCTGTATATTGAAATACCAAAAACAATAGAGGCTGAAGACACGAAAAAAGGCTCAATCCACATCACGTTTGTATAGACATATGCAGAAAAAAACAAAAATGAGCATAAACTAGAAAAGCATAAACTGCATGCATACGGTACACTTATATGACACATACATCAACAATGATATACAGTTGGCATCTTTTTATTGGATCTGTTTCTCTTCAAGAGGAAGTGACTTTTTCCTGCCCTTTTTTCTGTACACAGATCCAAATGTGTATTGTGCAAATGTATATCGATATGTGGCCTCCATCTGCCACTTACTTACATTCTTTTAATTTTTTTTTATACTTTTTGACATATACTATATGTCTTTTAGTAATTCTTAAAGGCATAGCAGCCTATTTTTTTCAGTTCCGACTTAAACTTGCCAAATGTTTAACTGCAGTACCAGATATGCAAAATTTTTGGCTGCTGCAGAAGCACAATGAAAAAGTCACTGTATTATACAGCAACAGCAAAATCTATGAGATTTTGTTTAATCTCATGCACACATTGTGGGGAAAAATACTGCGGAAAAGCAGAATTTTCAAACATGCATGAATTTTTGAAAATTGGAACATGTTAATTTTAGCTGAGAAATTGTAAGCATTTCCCCTTTAGATTTAATAGGGGAATAAAATTGGGTGTGTACAAATTGGTGGCAGAACAATGACACTGACCAATAACATGGTCAAGTCCAGGAGATAAAGCCAATTCAGTAAGAACTCAGATACTAGGAAAACAAGACAAAATCAGTAATCAGGAAAAGAGCAGATAAGTTCTGAGAACACAAACCTAACTTCAATAAACAGCAGGCAACTGAATAGTCTCAATGCAGAGTTTAAATACCCCGCCTCAGGACAGGATTAGACAATGAGAAGGCACTTTCAATGGCTCAGCATCTGAAGACTTTGACAGGATGCAGGCCAAGCCAAAGTTTGTCTTGTAGGCATAGCAAACTTAAAGGAGTATTCCCACCTCACATACTCATCAGTCTTTACTGCTGTAAAATCTTCTTTCTTCCTGGTTTCTTGCATCATTTGGTGGGCGGGGTTTCACATGCAACCTGCCGTTTAGCTCCGCCCCCAAATTGTGTGTAGCTCCGCCCACCCATATTGGACTACGAAGTACAGGCAGGAGCAACTCCATTCTGTGTTACATACAGAGACTGCCTGTCTCTTCCATAATGAACACAATTGAATTAGCTAACCTGATAACTGGGAAAACAGAAGAAATGAAAGCAGCTCCTCACCCCTATATGCTAACAGGAAGCTAGGTCAGATGTGTGGTGTAGACACAGGAATAGCTAGATACACAGGCTCGCTCCCCTGTACTTAGCCCCTCCTCCCTCCCCCCTGAGAGCAGGCAGATACATCACTTGACTCATGAGCAGCTAAGTCAGGGCTGTGGCCACAAAGAATTGAATAAAGTAAGATAGTGGACAAACAAAGCAGTTTTGCTGAAGCAATGTGTTTAGGAAAAGTCTTACGTCCACATTAACCAGCAGTATAGATAGGATCCTTGTGATGGGACAACCCCTTTAAAGTAATGATTGTCAGCAGTGTTGCACTGAAAAATATGATGACAAGTAAGATTACATACACATAGTTCTCGATATTATCAAATGTCAAAATTGTTACATTTTAGTCCTATTCTGGGACCACTTTATGTGAAGTTTACAGAAACCTTGTCCATTTAAATTGGCAAGCCCAATTTGATTAAATTGTTTCAAGAAATTTGTATCAGTCCCATTCAATTTGCTAAATTGGCAAGTATGCAATACAGCTTTAGCAAACAACTTTGTCAGTGCAGCCTATAATTGGTGTGGCAAATTCTGATGTCACAAAATATTATAATGGGTTATCTAAAATTTTGTAGGTAAACCTATTGGCTTATTTTACCTTCAACAGTATAGACTGTGCATAAAAGAATAAAATAAATGTATTTGCACTGATGAAAGTTGTACTGCTCTTTCAGCGGTATTGTGAGTAGCAATTCTATGGTTTCCATAAAACCTTAGCTTTTGGTGCATTGTTCAAGAAGTAATTGTGCCTCATGGATATTTTGTATAACAGATACATTTGCGACAAACACAAACTATGCTTCTTATGTAGATATAATTATGCTAAATGATAATGGCACTAAGACCAATCCACTTTCCTTCCACATGGCTTCACAGGCCTGTAACCCACACAATGAAATTATCCCTACATTTGCATAATGAGATTGCAAATGGCCCCTCACTTTCTGTTAACATTCCTGATTCCACTTGACCTTTGCCAGTAGATTTGTTAGAATCATTTGCTGCCTGTACACTAAGTAAAGGGGTAAAGGGGATAATAATAGTATCATCATCACTACATATCTGTGCTTTGGCCTAACCTTCATTTTTTTTTTTTTTAACTTTCTTCAAGGTAAATGAACATTTAGTCAGATGTTATAAAATCATGAAAAATTATATTTAATGATTTTTAGTTTTTAATGACAAATGTAAATATATCGGACAATTTTGATTGTACAAATCTAACAGCAGTTTCTGGGAATTTTGGAAATGAACAGATACTGGCTTGCTGTTTTGTGTGAACTCGCCCTTTGTGAGCAGAGTGTTTCTAGCTAGTGTTCATTAAGCCAGTTCATTCAGACTATACTAGTCAGCACGAGTCTTGCTAACCATTCTCTTCAGTATAAATACCCTGCAGCGTGTACAAAGAACCATATGTGCATAGTTTACCAATTGAAATAAGGGGACTGTTCGCATGAAGCCAAAATACAATACATTCTCTGCTTGTATAGGATGTATCAAACCACCCTCCATTTATCTTCATGAACACACTGGCTTAAGTGATGGGGAGGTCAATAGGATCAAGCGACAATTATATAGGTATGTGCTTCATGACAGTATAGGAGAACATTGTAATTATTGTGGGAGATTCTAAAATAAGTAGAATTTATTGCGCCAATTGATTTCTTATGTTATCATTATTTGATTTACAATTGGTGGAGGCTAATACAGGGTACTGAAGGCAAAACATTACTGCAGGAAAAAATATAAAAATTTTTATGATATATTCTTTGGGTATTGTATAAAAGTATTTATTTTTTATTAGTTTGTCTTCTATGGGATATGACGGTTTTCCTGAACTACAGGAATATCTCCTTATACAATATATAGAAATCTTCTTTAGAAAGCGCTATATCTAGGTGCTCTACTAAGAATATTTGCGTTCTAGCCCATTTCACAGTTGCTTTTGGGTATAATATAGATTAAGATGATCTGGCGTGCAATAACAACACATAAGAAGAAAGATGAGTCTTTATTCAAGTTAAGACAAGTAGCTTATGGATTTTTGAAACAAGAGCCCCATATTAGATGACAGCTATGGCTGGTAACCTGGATGCCATGGGAGTCCTGCATTGACTAAAGAGTTAACTTCCAGCAGTCCAGTGGCAAGAAGAAAAAGTAACTTTATTTTGTTTTGTTCATCAGCTCCAGTTTCTGCTTCTATTATTTTCATTCTTTTGTAAGTTTCTTCTTCATAAATTGTTACAACACTATCCTGAGCTTAATTATAGAAATAACATCAAGGCTCTTATTACTGCGCTCTGTTCGTCTTACACATATTGATCCCGTCTCTTGAGTATCAAAGTGTCTGAACTAGTGATCCTTGTAGAATGCAGCTGCAAATTTCAAGTGTTACACATTAGAGGTGAACGAGACAGAACAGCAGGAGACATTTATAAAACTAAGGACAAGAAAAACAACTACACCGAGACCACAACTACATCGAGATTAATCAAACTCTTGGAAAGTAAACATTGTTTCCTGTGGTCGGCTCCTTTATACCTCTTTTTAGTTCTGTCTTATTTTATACTGTTTAAAGCTAAGAGTAGCCAGCTCTCCTTATAGCTAGAACTTCAGATCCTTGGGTACTGTTTTTCCTGATTTGTGTAGTACTGCAGGAAACCACTAGAGGCTGAACATCTTACTTCTAATAGACTCATCTAGATAAATTAAAAGAACGTGGTCAAAAATTGAAAATGACTTTTGGAAATTTTGGGTACATGTCCTGTTTGTAATAAGGTGTTTTTGTTGTAAATTTCCTCACCTGCTTTTAAATATAGCAATACATAAAAATTAAGAAACTTTGCGCATAAACTGTTGATGCTATTAGTAGTTAAGTGTATAGTAGGTACAATAAAAAAGTTCAATGCTTGTTCAGAGGTCTACTGCTTTTGTGATGTGGTCTGTGTGGTATACTGAGTTGGGTTTTATCTATGGTTCTAATACAACACCTTCTTACAGTATCTGATCGCAATACCTATTGTAGTTATGTATATATAGAACATACAATAGAAATGTAAAAATAAAAGGGGAACCTATTATAAAATAATTGGATCTGTTAAGATTTGCTAGTAATTGTTCAGAAGTAGAACTGTCTTCAACTATAAACAAGATCTGTGACCCCCATGGAGAATATATTCATACAGATACACTTATTTGATCTCCAATTTGGTTAAATATGGTGGTCACACACAGACACATATACAATATGTATCATATTACTTTGTGATAACTTGTCAAAAAATAAGGTTGTATTTAGAAAAGCCTTTGATACATATATCTGGACATGTCAAACCAAGAGGGAGGATACCCCTGATACCCCTGTACATGAAACCAGTTAACATTCACGTCCATGTACTGTACAAATGAATGTACCAGGCTGATTAAAGAAACCTTTCAGCAAGGAATCTTCCCTGGGAACATCTATCCTAACATAGATCTCTCTTAAATCCATGCATTGATAGGCATTTACCCTAGCAAAGTGTTAAGCCTGAAGTTCTATGCAAGCGCATCAATTTAAGTCAAATACAATATTAGCAGGAGCGCAGGAAATTCAGTGTTGTTACCTATTGGTAGTTGTACGTGTTCCTGGACAAATGATCGACAAGCATGGTATTTGATAATATTCATTAGGGGACCGCAAACAATATTTTTTGTTTGTTGATTTCAAGTCCAGTTTTGCATCAGTCCCTAACTACATGGCTTGAGATGAATTGTCATATTTCATCCTAACCCATAGTGTTAGGGCATTCTACCACATCTGCTAGGATTGCAGCTTCAATTTTACACCTAGAGATTCAATCCATTATTGCTGATGCTTGTTACTAATAAACTTTCTTTTGACATATGTTTGATTCCTTATATTCTGTGTCTCATTTTTATTGTCAGTATGGTGTCTGCCTTAGTAGTTACAGATAATATTGCTCACAACCTTAAACAGAAGACTTTAAAGAGAATAGGAAAGGTTCCTGTTGGGCGTTTCAATACATCACTTATCTAGCATGGGATCATTGCTGTTTTGTACACACAGCATCAGCTGCAGCTCACAGGTCTGGAAAACCATTTAAGGCACAAACAAGATGCATCCATCTTTTTCACTGACTGAGGAAGGGAAGTACCAGCAGGGGCTTGTTATACAACCCTTGCACCATGATTACTGAGTTTTTGTCTGTAAGAGGTGGGGAAAAAAGGAAAATAAGAAGAAAGCTAATTTTCTGCAAGAGCACTCGAGCTCATGAATGACAATCCTACCAGAAGCAAATGTCAGTGCCATATCAACAAGCATGTTGCATGGATTACAGTGGAGGAGTACCATATTTTGTTGGCTAAAGAGAAATTTTATCTATTTTCTCAAGTCTAACTTGTGCAGTGAAAACATCATATAAAGTACTTGAATAAATGGGTCTCTGTGCCCTAAAATCTACTAGTTATTTTTCCATTTGGTTAGCAAAAAAAAATTGTTATCCTCTGCCTTTTCAAAATAATAATATTTAATATCATTCATCTATGATGCACTGATAAAATAGTCCAAAGGTGAAAAAAAAATACAGATCTATCCTTCCTTACCTTTCCTCTTAGCTGGACATTTCCAGATATGTGTGTCCTGAATGAGCAGCTTTTTGTGATATGCTGTCACAGAGTGATATTATAACACAAATAGATATGCTATCTTATAGGTATCTACCTGTGGCCACCAATTGGTTGTTTATGTATTGAAGCCTTTCAAGGGACTTGGTAGCATGTTGTGGTATTGTATCAATTTGTTTTCGTGAGAAGTCCTTACCCAAACTAGAACTAAGGTAAGGGCGACCATATCTGTTTTTCAAAAATACCTTTATTGGACCTAAAGGTAAAAAGAGGAGAATACGTGAGGGCGTATCCCAGGTATTTCTAGTAATCTTGCATGATGGTGAACCTGTCCAAGATAAACTAAAGGGATTGCTGTTTGGTGTGTCTTCTCTTTTCCCAGTAGAATATGGTAGGACAGTTTCAAAGTGCAGTCCTCCTGCTACTTAAAGGGAATGTTTTTACTCTGTCCATCACCCAGAGCCTTCAAATGGTGTCCATATGATTAAAAGTAGAAGGATGTTGTCCAAACAACACTTTCACAGAGGTGAAAATGCTTAGAAGAATCAAGAAGGCCATGTCCTAAATCCACCTAATGCATCTAGATTGACATCCCTGAGGACTGTGTATGTGTTAGGATCGGGTCTCGCAGGTATCTGTCCCGGCGCACAGCGCCACCTGTGGGGCAGTCCGACTCCCGCCCTCGGCCTCATGCATTGAGGCGACTGGAGTCTAAGTCCAGTTTTCCCTCTACTGAGTGTGCTCGGACATTTTCAAGCCGCTCAGAGGCGAAGTCCCATTTTGGCCATACTGAGCATGACCGGTGAGGTCATAGCCACCGCCCCTGCTGGGTGGGGACTTCCCTTTATATAGTGTGAGCTGATGCCTGCCAGGTGGTCACACTTTCACTGAGAATTAGTTAATGACAGTAGTTCAGGGCTGGGATCCAGTAGTCAGACAGGTTGCCAGATTAGGCCTCTGTGTGGGGATACCTCAGCCTCTATCTGGCACTGTAAGTAGAACCAATATATCCTGAACTGTCAGCCCTACACCAAGGCTAGGAGCAGTGGTCTCTGTTCCAGAATGTGTTGCTGACAGCACGTTTGGTCTTTTAGTTAGCCTATTCACATTGAGTGCCTCACCGCATCACTGCCAGTGCAGTTTAACTGGTAGTGCGCTGTTCAGACATACAGCCGCCCATCTGGGGCTGTGTACCTTGCTGCAGTATCTTGCAGACTAGCGGTTCTGTCGTTTAAAATATTATTTTTTATATATTTACACAGAACCGTAACAGTATGTCATGTTAAGCCAGTCTAAAATCCAGCAAATGTCTTCTATTTCTAGTCCTCTTCTGATAGAGTGGTGGCTTCTGACATTGCACCCATGAAGGTAACGAAAGTTCACATAGCTTCAAAGCGCAAACATCAGAAGCCACCAGCCTGTTAGAAAAGGAATAGAACAAGAAGACAGGGGATCTTATACCAGGGTGTTATGATGTATCCTATCCTTCCATCATTTACTTTTCTCCCAAGCTTCTCTTTGAATCCATCAAGGCAATTAGCATACTATACATAACATAACACATAACATACTTTTTTGACACAATCCTGCTTCTACATTTCAGAATAAGAACACATTTATCAAGCACAACAGGTAATGTAACAGTTAGTGGTGGTGGCTTGGAGTGGAAAACCTTAACAAGGAGACCACAACATCCAGTACTACTGAATGTAATGTTGAGTCAAGCACTTGATGTCTCTTGATCGAGACTTGAGTAATGTGTTGAGGTATTCAAGCAGATGGATGAGGGAATATTTTTTTTATGGATGCTATGAGCTCATTCCTTTGTTGCGGTTTTTTGAGTCAAAGTCAGGAGTGGATTGAGCAGAAGGGAGAAGTATAAGTGCTGTGTATATATTTCCCATTCCTTTTGTAACCATTTTGGGCTTTGGCTCAAACAAAACGCAACAAAATCTGCAACAAAAAAGCTGTGTTTCCGCAACATGGGGCTTCAGCCTTAGAGAAAACATAATTATTCTCGCGTATTTACCTAAATTTGAAGTAATAAATAACATGTTCTTAGTGGATATCTTTCACCATCTAAGGTTTTTGATACACACTAGTATAATAATCTATTGAAAGGCTGCGTATCATCGAGCAGCGAAATCATTAGGGAAGTTGTCGCAGATCTATAAATAAAAGGAAACAAAATGGATGTGATTTTATTAAGGCTGAAACTAGAGCATACTTTACATAGTAGTGTTCTTCTCAGTAATACATATACACATCGGTTCTCGTAATGATTGCATTTTTTATACACAACATCATAATGTAACTCAATGCTTGTAAAATCAGTTCCACTACAATGCATATATTATTATGGGGATTATACCATTTTCATGTGCTTATGCCATTAGATACTAATGTATTGCAGACAGAGAGGAAAATGTTTTTCTATGTCATTTGGCGACATAGCTATCAGAAAACAGCATGTTGAGTTTTTTTAGGTGACAAAATCTAGAGGACATTCTGCTAATGGTGCCACTTTTCTAAAATTATTAGAGTGAATTAACAGGAGGAGGAGGAATTTAACATGCCATTAATAGGGTCACACTAAACTCCCTCTCTGAGTCCCACTAATGAACTAGGCTGCTCTGTAGGAACTCATGCTATTGGCTCTTTCTACTAATACATTCAATTATGAGACTTGTCAGAAGTGTTTATTTGACATTGTATATGGTGTACACCGATAGCCAAAGATGTGATAATTAAACAGTTACTGGATGCTTTCTTGTCGGTGAAATGCCAGATTGCTAATGTGACATTTTAGGCTGTAACCTGATTCTGTATTATAGCTTATTGTACTGATATGAAATAATGGATATAGTGTTTCAATTACATACAAAGAGGCCAAGAGAGCATCAGTTTACTTCTGGCTAATAGCTAGAATTTTAGTAATTTTGAGAGCCGGCTCCAATATTTATTTTATCTGTATGCAAAGTACCTAACATTAACTTCCCAAAACTGCCAGGAACCCCAATAATTTGTATTTATTGGGGTTCCAGAATTCACATTTGTAAAGGGTTATGGTTTGACATTGATTTCCGAAGACAGACTAGAGCACATGGGACTATGAACTACTACTATCATTGTTATGCTAATAACACACAAATATATATCTGTGGCCCAGGCATTGCCATTCTGCTATCCAATGTTTCAGAGTGTCTAGCAGGTACAGTGTCACTTTTCTCCTTTTCTCTCTCAATATGGAGTAAATAAAAAGAGTTCATTGTCTTTCCTCCACCTCACTCAGTCCTCCTACCTGACCTATCAATCAATGTTAACGGCTCCAACTTACCACAGTCCTACAAGCTCATTGCCTTAAGGTAAGCTTTAACTCTGCCCTGTCTTCACATCCTCACAAGACCTCTTTCTGTTTTTTACTTTTATCCACTCATGTAACATGTTTTTTTAGGACACATTTGAAACTGAATAGCCGAGGTAGTACAATCTAGAGAATATCTGCAGTTTGAAAGAATTCATGGAGATAAGAGTGGAAGGTTTGCGTATGAATGTCTTAAATCTTAGATCTTAGAAGTGTAAATGATATTCCTTCAAGCATTTTTGCTGGTAGCTGGAAAAAGAGTATGTAATTCTGTTTCTAATTTCTGACATAATTGTTTTTAGAAATAAGAGTGACCGCCAGTATGGTTGCCATTAGTATTCCTTGCGTCACCAGTTATTATGTATTCATTTATTCATGCCTACTTATATAGCACCAACAGATTCTGTGCACTTTACAGATTTTTGTCATTACTCATTGTCCCAAGTAGGAATCACGATCTAAATTTCCTATAAGTATGTCTTTGGAGTGTGGGAGGAAACCGGGGTACCTGGAAGTAACCAATGCAAAAACTGGGAGAACGAGTTTTCCAAAGCTCACAAATTTGGCTAAACAGCAGTATTTAATTTAACAGTGATAGAAGTAAAATTGCTGGATTAATGTAACTATGACCTCAGTGTTTCTCTATTGAAAACATGGTCTTGGACAAATTTTAAACTTTCACAAAATATCTTTATTATGAAGTAATAGACGTAATATGTAATAGATGTTTCCACCCTTATTTTAGCTTTCATTTGGCTTAAGACTACTTTTTTTTTCATGAAAACAGTTTAAGGGTCTATTCACATCACATTTTTTACATCAGTTTTTGGCATCTGTTTAATAAGTGTAAAAAACTGAAGCAAACAAAAGGCCAACTGTTTTACATAGGCTAAACGGATATACTAAACAGATGTAAAAAATGTAATTCACGACATACTATCAAAACCATTGACAGGTTGCAATACACAACTCAGCCACTAGTTGGCCACACATGTAGGACAGGCATTTTGTGACACAGCATTGTGAAATCATGGTTTGTTTTTTTGAAAAGCTGATCATCTCAAGAGATCTTTTGGCAAGTAGAAAGGTAAGGAAGTATACATCTGACTATAACATCTTAGGTTGGCTTATATGTAGAAAATTTGATTGGAACTGTAATAGCAGTCATCTTAGCTTTTACTCGTCTTCCTTAGAATAGGTAAAAGTTAGATAGCGGAATAGACTTTCTATCAGCTTGACAGAAGAGGACAACTCAAGGACTTATATCATCTGTGGTATTTTCCTTTCGGGTGTTTTTTTCTTCTAAACCTTCAGTCTAAGTGGGATTGTGTAATAGACTATTCCACATCAGTCTGCAGTCTTTATATTCTAATATGAAAGTGCATCACACAATTACAGATAAAGTAATGGCTTTTCCAGCAGGAGATTACCATTTCAAACAGCAGATATGTGCATATCTAAATGTGAACACTACAGCAGGCAGGCTTTAGAAAGTTTAATTCTTATTTCACTCAATCTATTCTTATCATTGCATTCCCTTTAAATCTAAGATATAGACTGTAGGAAGCATGGCTGTCATGCTGGTGTAGAAAAAAACAGCTGCAGGAATAGTAGCTATCAAAAATGCAGTGTAATGCTTTGGTGAGTCTTTGAAAACAAGACAAACAGTGACAGCAGCCTGCGCACAGACCAGAAAAAAGCACGCTCGGAAAGGCCTGTGCAAAGTGATGCTAATATGGTAATTGCAGGCAGTTTGATTCCTCTAAGCTGACTCTTTAATGATTCATGCTGCACAGGAGAGCTGCGAGCACAATAAGATACGTACCAGCTTGCTGGCATCCAAGAGTATGATGAAGACACAAGCTTTTACTTTGAGAGCTTTGTGATATTTTAAAGCTGTTGCATGCTTGTTGAGTATACTCTTCTCAGAGCTGCTTCTCATAATGACTGGCTCATAGGATTGCATATAAAATGGGCTTCCTTTTATTTCTAGGTTCAGATACAATATAAACAAAAGCCAGCACAGCCAAACATGCAATTTAGCACAGGACATGGTAGATACAAGAAATCGCACACTTACACTAATAGTGCATAACTATATATGGAGAGACTGCTCATGTCATACTATATATGACTTTATGGCTATGTATATACTTAAAAATATAATGAATTATAGTTTGCTGATACCACAAAACTAGACAGTGAAAACATTATGATTTAAAATTTTTGTATTGCCATTATATATGTATGACAGTAGTCTGATGTATTACAATTCTGAATTACATTTTCTTTCAAAATCACTTTAAATTTTAACGTGCCTATGTAGCGAACATGTTATCGTATAGATGACAAAAACAATAATAAAAATGAAAAAAAAAAAAAACCTTAACTCACGTTATATTCACTTCCTGGATAAAGTTTATCCATTTTATACTTGCAAACCCAAACTGATTCACATGAAGGCAAAAACCACTTTGTTAATAGTAGAGACTCCATTTGTAATAAAAGAGGAAAAATATTCTTCCTGAACCCTGCTGGCAATTGGACTGAATTAACTGTCTACATTAATACCAGTAACCCTTTATATTGTGAATTGCAGGGAAGATATCAACGTAAACATTCTTAAAGCTTTTACTTTCCGCCATCACCGTTATCATATATATATATATATATATATATATATATATATATATATATATATATATAGTAACTATCTCCCTAAAAGATATTGCCAGGAGATGGAGAATTGAGTAGACAGCTCACAACATCCAATCTAGATAGTGAGTTTAGAAATTCCTTGTCCCTTGTGTTGGGACAAAGTGTGTTGGGACAATTGTTAATGTAGTCATAGATTTGCAGAGCTGTAACTACATCTGTTCTAGAATTATTTCATGAAGAATGTAGTAGTTTCCTAAACTGCAGAAATGACTATAATAACCTGCTCTACAGTTCCCCATTGAGCTCATCACATTAATGTACGGCATAGTTTATGAAAGACATCCAGGCTACATTGTACAGTACAGTCTGCTATTGAATGTGCAGGGCAGTTGCTTAGAATATGACTCCTGCCTACTGTTTATAGTGTCAGATATGACCTTCCTTGTATATTTCCTCCAGTCCTACTTAATATGTTTGCTGTTTGTTAAAAGAGAAAAGTATTTTAGTGTTTAGTTGATTGAAAAGTTGAAAATAATAAAAAGGATTACGGCTCCGTTTCTAAAGCTCTGACACTTTAATAACACTGTACTCTTGGAGCTATTAGAAATCTGTAACCTTCATTCTAATACTTTCTAAATAGTGCTGAAAGAACATCCATGAACATAAATACTCCAATTATGTGCTTTACAATTATTTTTCTGCCGCAAATTAGAAAAGTTTATACATTCATGAGGAACTAGAAAAACAGTTTGGAGCTGTGAATAGACAGCAATACATTACATTGTGGATGTGTCGGCATACAAGCACAGAATATATTTGCAGTATTATGTTTTTCTTAGCAATGTGGCTGAATGTAATAGCAACCTGCTGTGTATATGACAGTTGTCAGGTGACTATTCCACTCCAGCCAGGGTTGCCCTGGCAACATTAAGGTATTGTCCCCTGAACTACTGTATACTGTATAAGGGATGAATAGACTGTTAGAAGCATGTTCTCCAAGAAGCACATATATGACTTTATTTGTGAATATTATATACAAAGCTGAGATTAAATATTTCTGTAAATGATGCAAATAAAGGAAGCTCCTAAATTGATAGATTTAAGGGAGTCTATCAGCAGTATATAGGTTAGAAGCCTAATCCCAGTACCTTGTAGAGGCGAGTCTACAGTATCCAAATATGTATTTGTTATTCTGCTTTGCAGCCCCATTGTAAATCTCAGATTTTTGTTCATATGCAAACAAGAGGAAAAGTACTATGATGTGTATCTAAGCTCACCTGCGCTTTGGGTTCAGCTCTAGTTTCTCACCAAAGCATGTTTGCCTTTATTTACAATGTACTGGGAATAGCCTTATTATAACCAATTTACTGTTGACAGACTCCATTTCATTACATTGTGAATACAATATGTGCCAAGATAATAGACTTTTGAATAGAATGCACGTCATAAGCTCCCTTATAGGAGCCGTGCTACCTTATGATGATGTAAGAAATGTTATGGTGTATGATACAGGATTGTGCTTGCAATATATATATATATATATATATATATATATATATATATATATATATATATATATATATATGTTCCGTCTGTGATCAAACTGTCAATTCATTTTGCATTTGGGAACACAGCTCATAAATGAAACAACTAAGCTAAATAGGTGTGGGGGAAGGAAAGATCATGTGGAAAGCATTACATTGTTGGAGGACATGTGGGATGGATCAAGTTTTTGGGATTTTATAGCTTATGTGTGTTAGACATTTATCACTGTTTTAAGAGGTCAAATGAATAAACCAGCCCTGTGTCTCCAGACCATTTCATAAATAAATTTATTCTAGACAACTAGCATTGTTACATAAAGCCCCAAAGGTATTTGTGAATTGGAGGTAGCTCTAGCTTCCTGGAATACTTTCTTTTTGTTACATACACCATGTCAAGTCTTGCACTATCAGACTGTATTAGTTACTGTTATCCACTTATTATGCACATTCTTCCAGTGACTTCCCATTCTAATTTCCATTAGGGGATCCTCTCACAATTACAGTCAGGGGCATATATTGAAAAGGGGGTATCAAAACAAAGTTCAAAATACCCTTCCCCATCCATGTGGGTGTCAGAACAAAAGGGTCTATTCTTTGTTTTCCCTCTCCATATTCCTTTACTCTTGCATCAAATTCTCTCTCCCTTCTTTACTAATAAAGTTGTACCATTAGATATTGGAGTTGCCATCAAGTAGAAACAAGAATGGGGGAAACAACCAAGCCTGCCCCCCCCCCCTTTAAAGGTGTTGTAGAAACCTCTTTGGTCTGCTTTAAAGATATGTACATCATTGCTTATAGTAAGGCAATTCCTGAAGTTTACCTTGAAGTGAGGACACTGCTAAAAAGTTATTCTAATTCAATGCCAAATATGATGCCATGAAACATTCATGAGTAGTAGTAGGGTTATATTCTGGGCTATTATAGTGTCTAAAGCTATGGATCCAGATATCACTAGCAGAGAAGCCTACGCGCCTTCAATAGTTGTTGGACACACCTTTTCTCCTGGCGC
This sequence comes from Leptodactylus fuscus, assembly GCF_031893055.1. Taxonomy (NCBI): domain Eukaryota; kingdom Metazoa; phylum Chordata; class Amphibia; order Anura; family Leptodactylidae; genus Leptodactylus; species Leptodactylus fuscus. The sequence goes on from NC_134269.1 coordinate 103,679,969, forward strand.
TCCTGTGCACATGCACACTCAGTTTGGTCAAGACTCTTTGTGAGGAAGAAGGGAATGCGTGTTTTCCAAACACCTCTGGCAGAATCTTATCCTTATGTAAAACAGAATTAGGCATTGAAGTTCATTATAGCTAGTCTTTCCTTCCCCCAAAACCGTTTGTCAGGAGAGAAGTGAGGGGCCCTTATACACATAAGATAGTTGACCAGTCCCACTGAATTTGGCACATTAGGCACATTTTTTTCTGTGTATTGGGGGCCATATAATGCAATACAATAGTTGTTTTAATGTTCAATACTTTCTTTTTTTTTTTTGTCCAGTACTTTCTGTCTGCTGAATGGATGACACATTCAGCAGCCATTTTACTGTATGACTAGCTGGTGGTTATTGTCATTTTGATAATAAATATATTCTATGTGGCCTTTTTATTATCCTCGGTCAAGTGATATTGACATGCTATTCTTCCTGTGTTCCTTTTACTGGTCACACCATGTGCTCCGCACTATATGATGAGTTTTCAATGAAATGGAAAGATGGCGCTCTCAGGTCACAACAGGATTTTATTCAAAAAGACAATGATGCACAACACTAAAAAATCGCCGCGTTTCGGGCACACCTGCCCTTTCTCAAGTGCGTAACTAATTAGAAAATAGATAAAACAAGTATTCACTTCAACGTTTTTTTGGCCAGAGAAGCACTTAGGCCTAAGTTAAAATATACAATGAATTCAAAAAATAATAATACATGATTTATAAAACAATAGTAAAACAAATCTCATATACCAACCTTATCATTTAAAATATAAAAAAATCTATATATACATAATAACAAGTAAATGTGCCAAATCATCTCAATCTCATGATAGAAAGCCATTGCATATCAAACACTGATCGTTAGCATGCATCATTGTGTTGTTATTTATATCAATGTGGCTACCAATAATCCCTAGTTTACAACTACAGCAAAAAAAGGGGGAGCATAGAGAGTCTTACCTTCACACAAAGCTCGGTCAGTCTGGAAGATGTATACAAATTGTATGCCGTGTGCTCCTAGGTTTAAATATAGTGGAGCTCGTTTGGCTCCCTACATTCCTTGGAGTGTTGCCAGATGGTGCGATTCAGGTTGGAGAACATATATGTCCGCGCAAAATATTAAAGCTACACAACAATGTGCTCTAAGTTGTAGCGCATATGTGACTCACGCGTGCGTGGTATATTTAGCATTACTAAGCGCATAGCTAAGTGCTCATACGTGATATGCATATTCGTGGTATGATTACCATTACGGAGCACGTGACTGAGTGCTCATACATAATTCGCGCATGCGTGGTGTATTTAACATCGCGGGACACATGACTAAGCGCTCATATGGTAAATAAAAGGTATTGATGTTTTTTCGGATTTCTCCCTAATATTACAAATGAATTGGAGCAACTCATAATGAAAACAATTGTTCCAAAAAACAACAGATATAGTAAGAAAAAATATACATACATACATATAAACACATATATACACATATATACATACACACACACACATATATATATATATACATACATACATACACACATACATACACACATACATACACATACATACACACACATACACACACATACACACACATACACACATGCTACAGACTGGGACTTATATATTTTTGCTGTAGTTGTAAACTAGGGATTATTGGTAGCCACATTGATATAAATAACAACACAATGATGCATGCTAACGATCAGTGTTTGATATGCAATGGCTTTCTATCATGAGATTGAGATGATTTGGCACATTTACTTGTTATTATGTATATATAGATTTTTTTATATTTTAAATGATAAGGTTGGTATATGAGATTTGTTTTACTATTGTTTTATAAATCATGTATTATTATTTTTTTAATTCATTGTATATTTTAACTTAGGCCTAAGTGCTTCTCTGGCCAAAAAAACGTTGAAGTGAATACTTGTTTTATCTATTTTCTAATTAGTTACGCACTTGAGAAAGGGCAGGTGTGCCCGAAACGCGGCGATTTTTTAGCGTTGTGCATCATTGTCTTTATGAATAAAATCCTGTTGTGACCTGAGAGCGCCGTCTTTCCATTTCATTGAAAACTCTATCTTCCCTGGCCTTGGCCGGTGTCCATCAGACGTGCTGCCTCCTCCACCTGACGGTAAACCCCAAACGTAGTTGTGAGCGATTGTCACAACCTCATCAGGTGAGAGGCCTTTTGGTCCTTTTAAATCTTCTGGTTATTTCCACCAAAATTTATCAGACATTCTACACTATATAGTGTGCTCGGTGTCTCTTTTGTTTTTTATTTTTGCACTATATGATGAGTATGGTGTAAAGTAGTTCTGGGGATTCAGGGCTAGTTCCATGTTTGCTAATAATGTTATTTTTGCTTATACTAAAAAAAAAACCAAAGTATTATCCTACTCGTACCTATGTTGAGGTGAAAAACCTTGATCTATTTCTGCAGCATATGTACATTTTAGAAGTTGTTAACAATATAGGAATTCCAAGTCCCAGCTAGCTTAATGCAGCAACGCAAACCCAGTTTCTAGGCAACGGACCCTACTGACCTCCATCTTGTGGTAGAAAGTCATTATATAAAATGCAGTAGAATGAGCTAATATTTAGCTGTCCCCACACATTTTTATTGTTAATTGCAGGCTGTCTTTGCCAGACTTGGATTTCAAGGGCACGGGTGCAAACGAGTTTTTAGAGATGGTGAGACTTAACCGACAGGAACATTTTTATTTGCCTTTAGCACATTTTATGGTGTTGAACACTGTACAGTAAGTGATGTTTTAAACTCATATAGCTTAAATGTGCTAGCAAGACTTTAACTGTATTGTAAAAATCTTAACTTGCCTTAAAAGGTACCATGTTATCAACCTTACAATGGTGAATACCAAATAAAGGGGTTATACAGTTTGTAAAATGATGTCCTATCTATAGGATGGGCCAGGGTTCCATGCAGATCAGCACCACAAGCTACCTCTCCTCATACGTCTAATAGCACCATTGGTAGTTCTGTAAGATCTGTGAAATAGAATTGCCATAAATCCACCTATTACATCCAGAATAGCATGAGAATAATATAGTTATGTGAATCAGGCAATTGATACACCTATCCTGCAAAATACTTGTCTATCCATTAAGCATCTGCATTATATTTATCAATGTGCATGTGTCCTGTCAATCCTGCTTTACGAAATAATTTTATTCTGTATAAAATAACAATTTTCTTATCATTTTGTGTTGTACTGTTAAGGGAGCATTCACATGGAGTAAAATGTCGCTGATTCTGCCACGATAACTTGCAGCAGAATCAGCGCTAATAAAAAGACTCCCATTGATTTCAATGTGTTCTGCGCGTAAAACTGAACCCATTGAAGTCAATGGGAGTCTTTTTATGAGCGCAACTTTACTCCGTGTGAATGACCCCTTACGCTTAGAATTCACACTCAACTGATAACATCCACTTATCAATGTATTCATAAATTCCTACTAGTAAAAGAGGAACACGGTGGCTTGGTGGTTAGTACTACAGCCTTGCAGCTCTGGAGTCCTGGGTTAGAATCCAACCAAGGACAGCATCTGCAAGGAGTTGGTATGTTCTCCCTGTTTGCATGGTTTCCTCCCACACTCCAAAGACATAGGGGGAAAAAACAAAGATTTTTTTTGCTATGGGGAATTTAAGTATTTTGTAAAACAGGTAAGTCAGTAGAGGTGAGACGTCTACTTTATAGCCACCATGGGCAGAATTATCATTTCTATACATAGAGAATTAATGATTTAATCAGAACATTAAAGCAATTACCTCTTATTTTATGTACAGCTGTTTTGCTTATTGGCTTCCATATAAATCTCACTGGGGCTGAGAAGACAGCATGCGTTCTCACAGGCATTGTAATGGGACAGGCATCTAATACTATACTTGTTAAAACAGCAGGGAGCAAATGTGCCAATCATAGAGAGTCATCTAAATAGAAATGAGGTAACACAAGGCCACAGCATAAACAATATAATTAAGCCCTCGCTGACACCGGCTCTGGTAAAGGAAAGAGATGTGTCAGGAAACATTCACCTCCTTGGTCAAACTGTTATTGACCTCCTATTAACATCTGTCATTGGCAGCTGGCTGGATGTGACAAACCACATTGAAACGCATTTTGCCATTGTTGAAATTCTACACAATATAAAATATATTTAACATACATTCTTTTTAATGTGCTTTTCTTTTTTGGCAACTACTAAGTGATGGTCCTTAATAGGATGGAGTGTAAAAACTATTATTTATATCATGTGTGCTATAAAACAGTGGTGTATTAACGCCTTTTACAGAATATTAGAGCTGGTCCTCACTTACTAATACAATAATATGTAGTAACAGGCACTTAACTGCTGAGACTAAAATGCAAATGCATTAACACACAAAGAAATAGCAGAAGCACACTGCAAGTGGTAAGATATATATGGATTAGATATGTGTAGTAATACTTCTATAACAATAGTAGTAAGGGATCCTAAGAGCTGAAAAGGCCATAATTAGTATATACAGCACCATAATAGATCTGATGGGTATACCATAATTATCGGTTCATTCTATTATACCTAGTATTCTCAATCCTTACATTTTTCCTACCTACATGGGCACTCTTGGCACTTAACATACCATGTCATATTATTTGCTCCCCTTACAACACCAGTTCTGCACTCTCTTCGGGGTGTCCGACATTTTTCATAGATAATTTGCTTCCTCACTGCCCTTAAAAAGGTTATACCACAACAAGTATTTATCCTTTATAGGATACCTTGTAGGAGACTTCTGCTGTTCTCAAGAATAACCACAGCCAGGCTAAATGTATGAGTGTCCCTTGGCGGATGGTTTATTCATCCACCAAGCAATAAGCCTACATTCAGCCTGGCTGTGGTCAAACTGAATGGGAAAAATACTTCAATTTTTAGGATCATTGGGGGAACAGACACCCCCCCCCCCCCATCGATCAAATATTTATCCTCAATCCTTTAGAAAGAGGATACATACTTTTTAAGATATAATTCCTTTAACTTTTTGTCTCCAAACAACTGACATCTTTGCTGTTGACCTAATGTACATAGAGTAGTATATTGTATCCATCACAAAAATGACTATAATTTAACAATAATGTCTTAAATAAGCTGGATCATCACCAGTTCACCCTTGTGGAAAGACTTGCAAAGTCATTCTCCTACTAAAATCTATTTTTTTGAGGTGCAGGTGGATTTGTCTAGTAAAATGAAAGATTATTTTTACTATCCCTGGATAACTTTTGACCATGTTTCAGTAGTTTGTAGACATAATAATTCCTGGAAATATAGACGTAGCTGACCCTAACTAATGTTTTCCCCACTGATTTTTCACTGACAAATAAATGCTGCAGCTAGATGTTGGCTGTAAAGCAATATGAAATCATGACATTGTATCCAAATTACACAGCATGGTTGGGTTCACACATAGCAGTTGTGTGCTTTGCGGCCAGTTAACACAAAGCCGATCCATGTACATTTTGCAGTGTTGTTTTTGACAGCATGGGCTATCATTGGTCAAGCACATTATTTATACATATTTTACCTGTAAAAAGGCCATCCCTAAAAACCGGCATTGTAAAACTACAGAAATTTTCCATAAAACTCATGAAGCTTTGCTGTGGGGTAGTTGGCCGCTTGACACAGTGTTACAATGTGCTGATCCCAGTCTTTGAGGCAGCAGGAGAGTTGATTTACAGTAAATTCCCTAAATCTGTATATTCTCATTGGCCAGATTTTTTAAATCAGTTTTATCATTTTAGTAAGTTGGAACACAGTACAGAAAAAAAGTAATATAAATCTGTGACTATCCTCTGGGGTATAGATTTTTGCTGTTTAAAACTACAGCCTTTGTTGTTGTGTATAGGCGGAATATAGCCTTGCACACATGGTAGTTTATAGTTTGTCAGCCAATAGTTATAAGAAAACAAGGCCTAAGGGAATTTTTACAGTACCATTTATCAGCACCTGCATGCTTTGAGAGTTTCAAGTCGTCTCCAACTGGAAAAGTTCATTTTGATATAATAGAACACATTTTGTCTGAGTGATTAGTTATTCTATTAAGAAGTTCAGCCAGACAACTGCAGACTCACAGTTCTCCAAATACCCAAATACAAGAAATAATCATGTTGATAGACATACATTTATTTAAATCCTCCATGTTGCTTTGATCCATGGCAGGTGCTGCTCTTTCAACAAGTTGTTGGCTTTATATGGATTATCGAGACACCACTGAGAATCTGGATTTAGAGACGTCAGTAGTGGTGTAGAGATCCTGTACTTCACAATGTAACATCCGTCATGTGTCTGTGACACTGTCATGGAACATGCCATAATCTCCAGTAATTGTCCTGCCTTAAAATAGTTGAGCCCTTCCTAATCTTTTCTTGTAGGTTATAAATTAAACCTTTCTGAAAGTGCTGCAGAGCTCTTTCATATAGGAAGTGGTGAGTTCTATGTACAGTACAGCCCAAAAGTTTGGACACACCTTCTCATTCAAAGAGTTTTCTGTATTTTCATGACTATGAAAATTGTAGATTTACACTGAAGGCATCAAAACTATGAATTAACACATGTGGAATTATATACTTAACAAAAAAGTGAAAAGATGTCTTATATTCTAGGTTCTTCAAAGTAGCCACCTTTTGCTTTGACTACTGCTTTGCACACTCTTGGCATTCTCTTGATGAGCTTCAAGAGGTAGTCACCTGAAATGGTCTTCCAACAGTCTTGAAGGAGTTCCCAGAGATGCTTAGCACTTGTTGACCCTTTTGCCTTCACTCTGCGGTCCAGCTCACCCCAAACCATCTCAATTGGATTCAGGTCTGGTGACTGTGGAGGCCAGGTCATCTGACGTAGTACCCCATCACTCTCCTTATTGGTCAGATAACCCTTACACAGCCTGGAGGTGTGTTTGGGGTTATTGTCCTGTTGAAAAATAAATGATGGTCCAACTAAACGCAAACTGGATGGAATAGCATGCTGCTGCAAGATGCTGTGGTAGCCATGCTGGTTCAGTATGCCTTCAATTTTGAATAAATCCCCAACACTGTCACCAGCAAAGCACCCCCACACCATCACACCTCCTCCTCCATGCTTCATGGTGGGAACCAGGCATGTACAGTCCATCCGTTCACCTTTTCTGCGTCGCACAAAGACACGGTGGTTGGAACCAAAGATCTCAAATTTGGACTCATCAGACCAAAGCACAGATTTTCACTGGTCTAATGTCCATTCCTTGTGTTCTTTAACCCAAACAGGTCTCTTCTGCTTGTTGCCTGTCCTTAGCAGTGGTTTTCTAGCAGCTCTTTTACCACGAAGGCCGGCGGCTGCACAAAGTCTCCTCTTAACAGTTGTTGTAGAGATGTGTCTTCTGCTAGAACTCTGTGTGGCATTGACCTGGTCTCTAATCTGAGCTGCTGTTAACCTGCGATTTCTGAGGCTGGTGACTCAGATGAACTTATGCTCCACAGCAGAGGTATCTCTTGGTCTTCCTTTCCTGGGGTGGTCCTAATGTGAGCCAGTTTCTTTGTGGTGCTTAATGTTTTTTGCAACTGCACTTGGGGACACTTTCAAAGTTTTCCCAATTTTTCGGACTGACTTACCTTCATTTCTTAAAGTAATGATGGCCACTCGTTTTTCTTTACTTAGCCGTTTTTTTCTTGCCATAATACAAATTCTAACAGTCTATTCATAAGGCAACAGTTCATTTATAAAGTAAAAAAAATCCCACTTATTAAACCTGACAGGGCACACGTGTGAAGTGAAAACCATTTCAGGTGACTACCTCTTGAAGCTCATCAAGAGAATGCCAAGAGTGTCCAAAGCTGTAATCAAAGCAAAAGGTGGCTACTTTGAAGAACCTAGAATATAAGACATCTTTTCAGTTGTTTCACACTTTTTTGTTAAGTATATAATTCCACATATGTTAATTCATAGTTTTGATTAGAGATGAGCGAGTACTGTTCGGATCAGCCGATCCGAACAGCACGTTCCATAGAGATGAATGGATGCACCTGGTACTTCCGCTTTGATGGTGGCCGGCCGCTTAACCCCCCGCGTGCCGGCTACGTCCATTCATTTCTATGCGAGCGTGCTGTTCGGATCGGCTGATCCAAACAGTACTCGCTCATCTCTAGTTTTGATGCCTTCAGTGTGAATCTACAATTTTCATAGTTATGGAAATACAGAAAACTCTTTGAAAAAGTGTGTCCAAACTTTTGGTCTGTACTGTATACAAAGTTATTTTGATCCCTGCATGTTCAGAATGTATTACGTAAGTACAGTCATGTATTCTGTAACACTAATGTGTTTGCTACGTTGCTGATCTGAATAGATATTTACTAAGTCTGAGACCGTTTTCTGGTGTAAAAAGGAGTGGCAAAATATGGTGCATATAATTTTTCTGTAGTAATTTTTGATTTTCCTCTAGCTACTTTTTAAGAGTGTGAAAATAAGAGTCTTTAACCAAACAACAGATTTACTAATACCTGCAACAGAATTTGTAGTAAAGTATAGCGGACATCTACATCTACTTATAGTAGGCATGATGGTGTGCCTCTTAGTACATTTGGTATAAGTATGGATTAAGATTGGTATATGAGATACCACTTGCAATAAATCTTCCCCATAGACTTTTCTTTTCTATAGGTTGTCCTTATAAACTAGCAAATAACGGTATTGTATATAAAGATATACAATAGAGCGAACCATTTATTGATCATACCTGTTATTTTCATAATGATTGCATGGTTTAAGGATTTATCCACAGAAAGATATAGCTAATAAGAAGTAATGTGAAATAATTAATAAGAGTTTCCCATTGTTTGTGAAAATACAGGCGGCACAGACCAGCATGTAACCAGTCCTCCATTGTCTCTATTCTGAATGAATAATCAATCATTCAATCAATCTAAAGATAACTGGCTATTACATTTGAAATATGTCTATTATGTATACAATACACCATAAAGAGTGATATGCCATAGTCAGTGCATTGATAATTGTACATAGTCTATTAAATGAAAGTACATACTGGCTCTTCCACTCCTGGACAGCAGGAAATGTTTCCCATACAAAGTACAATGGAGTCATTTATCCATGCCTGTCCGCTTCTTAATCAGCCTTTATTATTTCCATGATTATAATTGTAGTCATATATATATATATATATATATATATATATATATATATGATACAGTCTGATCAATAATAACATATTGCTATATTTATACAGAAATAACATGGTATCCAATACATATCTCCATTTCAATTCTTAACAATTTGGGTTCAGAGAGGAACAAATCTTTTCCTTTTTGGGGCATGTCACAAATGCACTTTCTAACATATTATCCATATACTTGTGCTTTAGGTATGTCCACCATAGGCCCAAAGTTTTCAGTGGGTCATCAAAGTGGTTATCTATATAGTAACCATTATAATTGTAAGTCAGAACTTCGACAACCACCAGCATCAACCAAGCTTGACGTGCTTTTCTCTAAGCATCCCACCAACATAATGCATTATCACAGGAGGAACATCAATGTTTCCCTTCCTGATTAGTGCAACAAACCAAGGATGAGCAACGTAAAGATCTGTGTTCCTGTAAATCAGGCTTCACTGGTTGACATCTAATTCTCATTGACCATCCTTATTGACTTTTTCATGTTCTAGCCTGACATTGAATCTAATGAAATCACATTACTGTTTCTTTTAATTGACCCTAGTATGAAAAACTGTATGTTAAAAGGCATTGTATAAGGGACATTGTCTATAATTACCATCCATCACTACAATATCCCATGAGAAAATGCATTGTTATCATAATGGCCGTTGCCTTATTACGTTGCTGGAAACCAGGTTGGAAGAATGTGCTAAATCAATAGGTTTACAACTTTACAGTTGAATTGTCTGAGATGTCACCAGAAGGGCTAATCACTTAGTGACAGCGAGTGGCATCATCACATAATCTCTTAGGATATGTTATTGTACACATTCAGAGCTAGCACATGTTACCGTCTTCCTGCTTAATGTGATGTTGTGTACAATTAATAGACTTCCATGCTAAAACCCAGCCTTTCCCAATGTTTACAAAATGAATGTCAAGCTGATGAGTAAACAACACTACAAAAACAGGAATACAATGCTATAAAGAAAGCACTGCAGTAAATAATATACTGACAATGAAGGAATGGAGGGAAATCAGCAAAGCACTGTAATAAACAACATATAAAAATGTAAAGGCACTACAATAAACAACATCCTAAAAAATTACATTCTTTCCAAAAAGTCCTCCTGCATACAAATGTCTGTTTAGAATTCTTTGACTACAAGATAAACTTTCATTTTGACATTATAACAATACTGGTTTGGTTTGAAGCACTTGCATATATATGTCTGCTTATAATACTTGGGCTACTCGGAGGAATTTCATTCAACATCTGAAAAGAAATGGCCGCATGAAGTTCTTTTATACGTGTATTATAGTCTGAATGACTCACCATGCAGCACCCTAACCTTAAAAGGCCAATTGTATCAACTAATCACAATGTTATATGTCGGATCTCTAGGGTAGGCAACAGAAAGTAAGGTATACAAAGACTGCTTCCAAAATGTCTACACATCATAATGAACTAATGAACTAAATGATGCTCAGTCCTAGCGTCTAAAAGCCCAGTTCAACATGTGTGAAAATATATCTTCATTGGCTACTATAGTGCTATCCAGTCCACATACTGGGGGGATATTTATCAACTATATGAAATGTGGCATTATTTTACTAATGTGTGCCTTTTTAATGATGTCTGAATTGCGCAAAAGTGTGTAAATTTGGTAAAACGGTGCACATTACATGATGGTTTTACTGCAATGGTGCTACCACTGCTCTCCTGTATTTCACATGATTTCTTACACAGCTACATGTGCATTAAAAGAATCAGAATGCAAAATGGCAAGTGTTGGGTAAAAGCCTTGTTTTTTGGCATAGATAGACAGTACCTCTAGTGATTATTTAGAAATTGTTCAGAAAGATGCAGGTTACCAAAAAAAAATAAAATAATAATAATGAGAAATTGACTTGATAAATGTTTTCATCAATGATGAGATCTATATTTTACTCAGGTTACCTTTGATATCAAATTTTGTTTAAATATCAGTTAAAATGTGTGAACCAGTTTCAATCTTTCTGGTAGAATTCTTTGTATTCCCAGTCTTCGCTCTAAATTTCCCAATAACTCCTCAAAATACTATATGCTGGCTGTGATTTGGTAATCTAAGAAAGCAATCCAAGGAGACTGTTTCAGACTAGAATAGCATGGCATGGATAGCCTGGTCTGAGAAGCTGGAGGTTATTTTACAGAAATGAAGATAGGACTGGGAAGGAATATAAAACTAATCCCTACGTAGTGGGCCGCAGCGAAAAAGTGCTGCAGGAAAAACCGTAGCGGAACTGCATTGTGGTTTTTCCTGCAGCATTTTTCACAGAAAGTCTACAGGGTTTTCCTCTTATAGACTATCTTCTATAATTATACCTATAGAGAATCTGCTGGTGTTTCCGTAGGTATAATTGACATGGTTTGTTTTCCAAAAGCACAATAGTTTAGGAAATCACAGCATTTCTGCCACGCATATTTTTCTGCAATGTGTGGATGGAATCGCTAGAATTTATAGGGACTGTAAAACGCCACGTGGGACCGCGGCCTAACTGTGCCAGAAAGATTAAGAATCAGGGCTCTAGGTATTTTAACTATGGATTTGTTTTAGAAGTTTTATTGTGACCTGGGTGGGTCATTTTAACTATGAAAATATGCAATAATATGGGACATCTGGATAGGGGTAATACTTTTTCACAGTACTATATACAATACAGAGATCTGCTTCATTTAGTAAAGTTTACCTTTTCCAAACTCTAGTTGAAATAAAACAAGGTATATTGAGTGCTGTATGGGGTCCTGGTTGGTAGCTTCAGATAGACAGCCAAAACCAGAATGTGTCTAAATATTGATCAACGCTGTTTCATGTTTGGGAGGGTGCCAGAGACCTGAGCTCAATGCAAAGGTTGCTGTATGGCCTCTATTGGAGAGCTCTCTGTTGGAGGTTTGATAGCGGTGGTTTATCAAAAACTTCAAGAAGAGCAAAGGGCAGACTGTGCATATGACATGCCAAGTGAATCGAACTTTGTGCTCTTTCTGCCCTGACCTCCTGCTTTTAATTGCAGTGGATTCAGTGTAATTGAACGTCTAGGAGCCAACGAGTGCCATAGATAATTAGTCGAATTAATGTCAAACTGTGTAATGCCAAATGCCAACTGAATCTACTACTTGAAGGGATAGTTATCCAGCTTACACTTGACAAGATGAAAGAGCTATTTTGCATTAAGTGGGTTTGTCAAAACATTTGGGCATTTTCTTGAAAGCTTTCTCAATGAGCACTGTTTAGATGCTGTTCCACAGGTGTCAAGAAACAAAACCTAGTGCACTGCTGGCATATTTCGCATGATAAGTAGATTCATTATTACAACAGAATGTTTATTTGCATGTATTACATTGCTGGAAAGTTATTGGGTTATTAACTGCTACATAATTGATAATGCCTTATCATATCATATATCATATACAATACTATTCATATAATAATAGCATATCTATATTTCGATCAATAAGTATTTAGGTGGAGAGACTAGCTCATCATAATGTTCCTGCAAATTTTGATATCTAATTTGTAATCCAAATTTAGAAGTAAATAGTTTAGAGAGAAACCTAGAATAATGAAATAATGAAAAAGAGATAAGCGCAAGAAAACGTCTCTTAGGTAAATAACAATAAACCTGACCTCTCACCCAAAATTTTTTGGCCATTTGGCTATTTTCCTTGGCAAATCTGTCAATTTCACACTTTTTGCAGCAAAATAGTTGACTGTAAAGGATGGATATTTAAGTAGTGCAGTGAACGTTCCTTTGTAATATATAATTGCAATCTATTTTTTACCGCAAATTACAAGAAGAGTTTTATAGAGATCAGGAGGAATGGATACTTTTAGAATACAGTCTGCTTGAGCAGCCACAGTTTATACAATGCTGTGTATGCAAAACTGTTCTTTCTAAAGAAACACTCGTTCTTTTGCACACAATGGGCATAATGTACATCCTTCTGAACACAATAGAGTCATAATTGCAGAAAAGGACCTGATAAGTGGGAAAGTGAACTTCAAAATTCATCTGAGTCATGAAACCGTACCACAGATACTGGAGCTGTCGTGCTACAAATTCCACTTACAGCATTGGATTCACTTACAATCTTATTAGAGGAACGTTATTTGCTATTTTTTTTTTATAATGGGTGAATAATAAAATAGAAATAAATGTGTTCTAGGTATAGCTTGATTTTTTTCTGGTTTGTGTCTGTTGCCCATGTGGATATTGGACCGTGAACAACAAGGATAATACTATTGGCGCATGTATCGCTATAAACACAAATTGCAGGAGTGTAGGTGAGAGTAGGACTGGCGGTGTTTGAACCAGATGTGAGGAAAATGTATGCCAAGAAACCATTCTGCCTTGGACGGAGTATTTAGATACAAGGCTATGGCAATGAACTGAATATTTGCACTAGATTAAGGGAAGCCCACGTTACACTTTTGCTTATGTGATTTAATTTAAGCCTTTTTCTATGTTTAATACCTATTTACTAAGATTATTATTAAGTATTGAAGTTGAACACGCCATAAAGTTACCCAGGATCATCTGTTGGGAGAGTCAGGAGACATCAATATACTTAAGATTCATCCTTTTCATTGTAATCTTATTATAAAACTAAAACCTCATATATAGATGACCTAAGTAGTCACAAGACGATGGATACAATAGGTGATTGAGGTGTAACAAGGCTGAGCTCTGTATTACCTGATAGCATCCAGTCTTCCTGATATTCCTTTAGGTATTGATGCCATCTGGAGGTGGTCTGTTTACACTCTCCTGACAGGGTGACAAATGATAACACAGGTGATGGGACATTGACAGCTGCTTATCTTCGTCTGCCCAATAATTTCATTACTACACATTAATTAGTTTGCATCTGTTTTCATAACTGAATGGCATCTGCTGCTGGTTACTATTGTGTGCAGTGACTGATACCGGACTGGCAAAGATGAAGATGACAGACAATTGGAGCAAATGCAGGTTATGAGTGCTAAATGTGTTTCTGGATTGATTCATAATTATAGTGGACCCAAAGGAACTGACGGACTTAGGCTGAGACTTTTCCAGGCAGTCATTATACAGGAACATTACCATGAACATCATAAATAGCCCTTGCTGCTATTTATCTTTCTCTGAGCTCATTCAGCATCACAGAAGCAGTCTGCCCAGGCTGGAGCAAACTCTAATGGGCCGTATCACTTCTACCAAGCCAAAAATCAGGTCACATCCATAAGGCAAAAGATCCAAGAACTTACTGTGCAAATACTTATTTTTCAGTGAAAGTCGACTTACTATGCAGTGTATTTAGTCACGAATTGATTTTTTGTGACTGAGTTTAGTGAAGTTATATTTGTATTGTATTTTGTATAAGTAATGACAAAGGGATTGCTTCTCCTTTAAATTAGGCACATCCTTGTAGGAGTTGTTCTATGATATCTTAAAGATTTGCTAAGATAAATGCACCAGAATTCTGGCTTTATTTGCACCAATAATGGACCTACATGCTATGGACCACATTTTATGTGTTTTAGATGCCTTATCTTTAAATGGGTTGTCCCTTCTCAAGGATCCGATCCTATCTATACTGGTAGCTTATGTAAATGTGTAGCCTTTTCCTAAATATATTGCTTTAGAAATTCTGCTTTGTTTGCCTGCTATGTGAATTTATTCCTTCCATTGTTTACACTGGGTTGCTATAACCATGGACCTGGGAGATAGGACAAGTGACATCACTTACTCAGTGATGGCAGGACAATGCGTTCAGATAATTGCTGATAAAGCCTGGTCTGTTATCTCTCTATGTAAACACACAGATAACACGGAGTCTGTTCTGTACAAGAATCTGCAGATTATCTGACCTGCAGAAGTGTTGTTTGTCCTATTCAGCAGGAGGGGGGAGGGGGAGAGAAATACAAGACGTGAGAAGCAGACACCGCATGCAGCCTGGTTGAAAGGCTGAGATGGGAGAACCCCTTTAAGACAATGGGAGTAGCATAGAGGGAATCAGAGTAGAGTAGAGTAGATTGCATCAGGGATACCTCAATACATTGGATGTATTATAACTAATGCCTGAATACTGAAATCTGTCTAGTGTAGATTCAATTCTGGTAGACAGGACCTCCCGCGATGCACTAGAATTATTAAGAGACAGGACCAGTTTTATCATTCTGGCACATGTAACATCAGCAGAGGAATTGACTAAGGCTACTCATCTACTAGCAATCCTATAATCATATGGGATAGAGAAAGGATCATTACTATGATTAATATTTAATAATGCGTCTCTTATTTGTCAGCACAAGCTCATGGTAATCCATATGTCTAGGATAGTACTACTCTGCCTGGTATGATTAGAAACATATAATTATATGATATTTACTATTGACAAGCTGATATGAAATCGGATAGGCAAAGTAAGAGCAAACTCCACTTGTGATGAAGTGAATTAGATGTCTCTGGCTGTCCTGTTAGCTGCTAGTACCTTAACTATAATATAGAGGAAAAGCAGAGTATCATGGCCAGTCAGAAAAGCAGGATACTTTAAGCATTGTTTAGATTGTATTTTATAAGTAAAATTCTGTCCCTGTAGTATCTGTAAAAATAAACTGCATCTAAGAAGTGAGAGAAAAAGGAAAAGCAAAAGAAAATGTGGATTTGTGCATAGAAACCCATCTGTTGCAGTGTTAAAGTCTGTGTTGAGTGACCTATGTGCATAACATTTTCTTACTATTAATAACTTGCATTCTAAAGCTCTTGCTCAATATGTGATATTCCGCCGCTTTACAGGCACACTGTAGTTTTACGTATCTTGAGTTTTGTGTTCTATTTCTACCAAAGGGACAAGTAGTAGAAAAGATATTTATGGATAATGGGAGACTCTATTCTACTATCAAGCTGCAATGGCTCACATAAATGAATACGGTTACATGACACAAAGTATGGTGTATGTAATGCATGTCTGCTTTGCCATTCCTATTACTTGAAAAGAAGTGGTTCTGCACATGCTCCCGATCCACTAACAGGTGTCAGTCCCCCGAGGCTGATCTGTGTGGGGTCCAGGTATCAGTCCCCCCACAGCTCACATACTGATTACCCATCCTGTGTATAAAAATTGATTTGGGGCCAGAAGTACTTGAAGTACTTATTTAGTATACATATAAAGCTATTATAATCTACTAGGAAATCCACTGTATATTTGACAATCCTTTCCCCATCCTATACACACACATCTTTTCCATATATGTCTTTCAGGGCAGTCCGCCTAGTATTTGTATCCTATATCCACTGCATCACAGGTTTTAAACAGCAGCTCGTATTCTGCTGACAGTCACAGGTAAACAGTGGGAAAATATAATTTTTTTTCTTCTGCCCTATAACCTTATTATTTTACTGCTCTTACTTGGAAAGAGATAGTATAATAATAACAACTATATGGTACATCAAAGAATTCCTATGTTTGCTATTGACCTGTATTGGGCGATTCATACTTCCTATTGAACATCTGCACTGAAAACATTTAAGGGAATCCTTTTATAAGGTAAAGCAAAATAGTAAAGAAAATAGATTAAACAAGCTGCAGACATCTGCAATTGAATTATTTGTATATAAGGAGAATCATCATGTTTGCTGTTTCCATGGAAACCTTTTTGCCCATTTTTTTAAAGACTGGGAAGCTTAACAAAGGCTAGCGTGAGTCACAGACTTTCCACACAGCACGCAGCTCCGTTTCCTCAAAAGACTTCCCATAAATGTATCAAATGCTCAATAATGACACAAAACAGGTAGAACGTGGACTTTCATTTCCTAAACTATAGTTGTAATGTCCTTACAATAAGACTGGTACAAAATCTATGTCAATTCATTGTATCTTACATTGTAAACCAGAGTTAACTTAGGTATAATATTAGCTTTCATATGCTGGGTTCACACCAGTGCTTGTATTACGTTTGGGAATTCCGTTCCCCTCTCCGCATTTTTCGACCCTTTCAGGCGGAAACCACATGAATCCCATTGTAGTCTATGGGGTTAACGGGTTTTCTAAGGTAACCGCTTTTTTATGCGGATTAGATTTCCATTCGGGGGTTCCCCAAGCGGACTTCCCTGAACGAAAACCCAAACGCAGATGTGAACAGAGCCTTACTCTTAATGATGTTCAAACGCTGGTATAACATAAATTCCCATGTCCTATGCCCCCATATTTATGCACAACTAGTGGCAGTATACTGTATCTCCAAGAAAAGGGCCGGACATGTTAAAATCACAGCAAATCACAGCGTTTATGTCCCGTGAGGCCCCGGCCTAAGTTGTTGCAGCTTATAGAGGAGTTTGTATTTTGTCAGTGGAAGTGCAGAATACAATTAGAGCATATACAGCTCCCTTCTATACGTATGTAGGCTCACTTTTCCTCACCAATGTACTTAATAATGAACTATAAAAATAACAACTCTCTAAATTTGGTGGTGGCAAAAGAGTAAAATATAACTTTTATTGATATACTTTTGGGAAAACTCATTTTTAACTAGGCATATATTTGCATAGCCTTTTGAAAGGCTATTCCAGACATACCGTTTGTTTAGTAATCCTCTCAGCCGTTTTTGAATTAGCCTGTTTTTATTGATATGCTAATTAGCCAGCAACGAGCACCAGAAGTCTCAGTAAGCTGTGTGTGTGAGAGCAGGGAAGGCTGATGCTGCTGCTGCTAATGACTCATCAGCTCTAACCTCCCCCTGTGTACACACAGCACACAGTGCTCACTGAGACTTCCGGTGCTTAGTGCTGGCTAATTAGCGTATCAATACAAACAAGCTAATTCAAAAATGGCTGGGAGGATTAACATACAAAAGGTATGTGTGACATAGCCTTTCTAAAGGCTATGCAAATATATGCTTAGTTAAAAATGAATTTTCCCAATGATAAAATGCCTTTAAAATTGTGACTCAAACGCAACCCACAATTATGTTACTCAAAAATGACCATACCGAGGTGGACACAACTTGTCATCATAGGGGGTAACACAAACAAACAGGAGACTATTAGCATTAATAATTCTGTGTCCAAAGCTAGTATAGTGCCAGAAAGCTTATATGATAAAACCCAAAAACCTGCATCTTGTTTTGTGTGAATAAGCATTTGTACATAGATTTGCTTTGTAATCAGAAGCCAATATGTTCTGGTATTTCTCTAGTAAGTAGGAGCGATTTGTTTTCCTGCGCAGTATAACAGAAACATAGACTTTCCACTTTGTGGTGACTTAATTTTCAGGGAAGAATAGCATTCTTATCAGTGACTAAGCCTTAATTACAGTATCTTTCTTTTCATGTTCTGCAGCCGTATGCTGAAGACTTGTAGCCTTGGATGCAGACAGAGGAATAGCTGCATGGGACAGATGTTTGACTGTTAGCCAGATGTTTGTGGATTGTAGGAGGGCTATTCAGCTTTACTATCTTGTCAGGGCTGAGATTTCATCAAGAAGCGATTCAGTATAATATATATATATATATATATATATATATATATATATATATATATATATATATATATATAGCCAATCCACTCATGACCAGCATTTTTGATGTACAACACAAAATCATCCAAAAGAAAAAATCTAGGCATTGACATGGAATAACTACACATAGGGTAGAAGTAAAAACCATTGCATGTTTAGCTCACCTGAAAGAGTAAAGCACAGGGGACTGGTGATTTGTGGCATAAGGACCCAAAAAGGTATTTTTCTATGCATTTTTAAAGTTATGTAAAATTTTTGTGGAAATGCAGAGGTTTGCATTAATCTTTAGAGTAGCAATTAACAGCCAGAGGTGTCTCACAGACATTCTCAACATTTTAGGGAGGGGACAAGTAAAAATTGCAAACAAATTGTGCTGATCTGTTGAAAATGGAGGTGCAAGAGTATCAAGTGTCCACAAACATACTGTAAAAGAGATTGGCCCCAATGCCACAGATCATTTAATAGCAAAAAGTTCAGCAGAGGTTCTCTCCAACTAGTAGCAAAATGAATGGGACCAACCAGCACTGGGTCCGCCTGTCAGGAGGCCTTATAATGGCTGTATTGTCATCCTCTATCATATCTACACCCATCCTTCTTTGGATCATTTAGTGGGATCTGTCAACAGCAATATACAGTAGTATATTTTCTGGGGCCAGCTTGTATCAAGATGGCTATATTACATGAATGCCCCACCTCATGACAGTCATGTATTGTATTTCTCCTCTCCCCCTACCATGGCAGTAGCATAGTACTTGCTATTGTAGTAATCAGGGCCGCCACCAGGAATTTTGGGGCCCCATACACCCTAAGTGTCTGCCCACCCCCCACCCCCCCGCCATTTTAACACCACTTTATTTTGTGACATACCAATTATGTATTACCTCCCAACTTTTGAAGAGTAGAAAGAGGTAGAAAATGTGCGGCGCGCTCCGCGCGCCGCAACAAGTTTAGCTCCGCCCACTTTTCTGTTGACTCCACCCATTCTCATTCATTTTCATGTGCTCCCACACAGTATAATCCTCCTACAGTCACCTGTAAATTATATGTCCCCCCCTCTATCTCTCCCCCAGTTTCATATACACCCTTCATCTGCCCCGTTTCATGTCCCCCCCTCCATCTCTGTCCCCAGTTTCATGTTGTTCTCCCCCTTTCAACTGCCCACAGTTTCATGTCCCCCATCTCTGCCCCAGTGTCATGCCATTCCTCCCCCTTCATCTGCCCCAGTGTCCATGCCATTCTCTCCCCACCCCCTTCATCTGCCCCAGTGTCATGCCATTCTCCCCCCTTCATCTGCCCCAGTGTCATGCCATTCTCCCCCCTTCATCTGCCCCAGTGTCATGCCATTCTCCCCCCTTCATCTGCCCCAGTGTCATGCCATTCTCCCCCCTTCATCTGCCCCAGTGTCATGCCATTCTCCCCCCTTCATCTGCCCCAGTGTCATGCCATTCTCCCCCCTTCATTTGCCCCAGTTTAATGCCATTCTCCCACTTCATCTGCCCCAGTGTAATGCCATTCTCCCACTTCATCTACCCCAGTGTAATGCCATTCTCCCACTTCATCTGCCCCAGTGTAATGCCATTCCCCCCCCATCTGCCCCAGTGTAATGTCATCCCCCCCTTCATTTGCCCCAGTGTCATGCCATTCTCTCCCCACCCCCTTCATCTTGCACAGTGTCATGCCGTCCCCCCCCTTCATTTGCCCCCCAGTTTCATGGGCCCCCTTCATTATGTTAAACACAAAACAAACACTTATTTACACTCACCCTTCCTTCATCGCTCCCTCGCCGCTCCTCTCTCTGACGCTCATCTCACTCCACTGACAGGTGTAAGCGCGATGTGACGTCGTGACGTCATGCCGTCACGCCGTCACGCGCGATGTGACACACGCCGAAGCGCAGCATTAAACCAGGAGCTGAGCTGAGCTCCTGCTTTAATCGCCTGTGTATTGAGCTCAACGGCGTCCGACGGACGCCGATGAGCTGAAATCGGGACAGGCAAGTGCCGGGGGGCCCCAAGAGGCTCTGTGGGCCCCGGCACTTGCCCGACTATACTATAGTGACGCCAGCCCAGGGCACAATTGCTGCTGCGGGCGCCAGGGGTCCGGCTAAAACCGGGCCCCCCCCCATTTTTCAATTTGGCCGGGCCCCTGACACCAGTAGTGGTAATACTGCCCTATCGGCGGCCCAGGTAGTAATGTTTAGGGTTGTTGTGCAGGGCATTGTGAGATTTACAGAATTATCAGTAGAAACAGATGTACAACAATCTGATAAACTCATTTAGCTCTTAGGATTTAGTTCACATTCATGTTAGAGAAATACCTAAAGTGATAGTATATTTTGATCGGCACAATTGATTAGAAAGTGTTCTGGTATTCTAGGCTGATGTAATAAACATGATAATGTACTTATGTCATTTTAGCTTTTATTGTTTTATTGCATTGCACAGTAAATAATGGGTGATGTTAGTGATTGGAACTGGGGAATATAATGTGATGACTCATAGCAAAGCACAATGCAGTTTAAATGTAAATGTAATGAAATACCGTTTCAGATGGCCAAATAACTGTAATAGTAAATGGAATTACCTTTTCTACAAGTGTAAGACCTAAACCTTTATGGCTGCTGTGTTTACTTGGATTATGTTTAGTTGGTATTTACTTTAGTTTATAGCCAAGCATCTATTGAGTTTGGGTATTTAATAGAGATCTATATATCTTCCAAGGAAAACAAACAATATATCCAAGGATGTCTCATGAGCCTTGTCTGTTACAAATATGCTTGTCTCAAAGAGAAGGGTCATTAGCCAATAAGTACACTCTTTCTAGTTCTTACTGGTGCCAGACAGAATTTGTAGTCAGTACGTACATATACATACCATGTTGCTCTATAGTGTGTAATGCTTGTCTCCAACAGGACCACCTCTTCTTCATTAGGTGAACAAGTGTGGCTAAACCAGACATCTATCCATCTGCTTTAGCCTATTCTCCCAGCCGTGGTCAGGCTGTATAATCAACATCAGGCTAAGCGGAGATCACTCACTACAGAGAATTAAATGATCCTGAGTACTTTTTCGTTTTAGTTGCTATGACTCCTAGTATATTTTCTATCTGCTATGAGCTTGTATGTGTTCTTTCTTGTAATATATTACTATATTATCCATGGTGCTGTAACACACTGAATTTCCCCAAGGTGGGACTATTAAAGGATTATCTTATCTTATTATTTTATCTTAATGTGCAGTATTGACCCAGAGGAAGGCGAACCCATATGTCAGAAACCAGTTTTCCTCATCACCAGAAATCTAGTCATAGCTAAATCCTATAACATTGTTATACTCAAGCAAGGAAGGCATCAGGGTCTTCTTGAGTTCCTTAGATGAATTCACCATGAAACCTACTTGTACCATAGTATTTCATACTATCACTGCTTTTACAGTAACTTACCCCTTTTATTTCAGTGTAGCAACCTTCTTTTCTTAGATGTAGAGGATGTCCCATTGTTGCAGTAAGGCTGAAAACCTATTTCAATATATACTGTTCCTTTATAAATGAACAGAATTCTATAACTATCTGCTACTATACATATACACTATATATCAGTCACTACTCACTATACTAATATCAGTGTCTAAACCTATGGAGGCAGTATAGAAAACTTTCATTGTAATCCACTGTGTTCCTCTTGTTCTGCATCCAACCTGTTGGGATTGTGAGCTAATTTTTCTCAGCCTCTCATAAGGTGGAAGTGTGGAATACAGCCTGCAGCAATGTTTGTTTAAAGAATAAATCTTGCCTGCATGTTCTCTATTCATCAAACATGAATGTCAACAAAACCTCAATTTCCAGACTCATGCATTTTGCAAACCCTCTTTTTCTTTCCTTTTTCCCTCTAGAGCTAGTGTTATGAAATGAGAAATCTTGGTTTTGTGATATAATTAAGACGCAGAAAACCCATAGCTTTACATGGCTGTATACTGATATATGCTTATCAGCATGCATATCTCACAAATATATTTAATGTAGGTTTTTCTATGCACAGGTAATATGTATGTGTTATTCTACTGTTTTATTATACTTTCTATTTGTGCGAGAAATGTTTTTCAGTAATGGAGTGGATATTCTGGTGACTTACAGATATGTCTTTCATTAACATCCCTTGTGGCATGAGATATCCTAAGATAACTTGACATCTTTGGGAAAAGGTTTTTTTTCAAAGCTGGTCAACTCCTGTCACCTCATGAGGAAAGGTAAAGAAGAACACATTTGTGAGAGCTCCAAGTCTTTTATTGGATGTAGATTATCCGACTAAAGAACCCTTATGCCGGTTTTATACTTAAAGAGTAGGACATGTGGGGAGTATTAGGGCCAAATGTGATCATGCTGGATGTTTTACATTTTTGTAGAACTCACGCCTCGTTCACATCTGCGTCGGTAATCGGTTTGGGGGAGTCCACATGGAGACCCCCAATGGACTACTGAACGCATTTGCAAGTGGTGTGCAGTGAAAGCACACAGACCCCACAGACTATAATGGGGTCCGTGTGCATGCCGCAAGATCTCCGCAGGGAACATGGGGACAGGAAAGTACTTCACAATCTAATTTAGCTTCCGCATGACTCGTGCTGAGATCTATTATAGTCTATGGGGTCCATGTGCTTTCACTGCATACCGCGTGCAAATGTGGTCAGTATTCCGTTCGGCGGGGGTGTGTGTGTGTGTGTGTGTGTGTGTGTGTCCTCATGCAGACTCCCTGAACGGATTACCAAACGCAGGTATGAACCAGGGGTAAACGGGTATTTCTACAATCCTTAATGTGTCCAACTTTTAAAATAACAATTTTTAATTTATAATCAATAAGCAAAATGCGACAGTTCCTCGGTGCACAGTTCAGAAGCATGCTCCACCCACTTGTATTGTTTGGCTGTGTATGAGTGATTTCTGTGCACAGGACGAATATTCTCAGTCTAGCACAACTAGTCCCTGGGCCTGTGGGAATTGTAGCTTATTACTGGATAATAGTGGTTACATGTGTCAGTATACAAACACAGCAGAGAAACATATAGCCAACACAGAGTAAATGGAGGGCAGAAGTAATATAAAAGTACATATTAAGTGTCTAATAGAATAAAGTCATATTTTTTAGCATTTAAAAAACTATAGGTTTAGGCAAACGGCAGATTGTAGGATAACCCCTTTAGGCTAAGACCCCATGTTGTGGAAAATCTGCTTTCTTTTTTGCAGATTGTAATTGCAATGCAATGAGTGAATGAATTTAGCAGAAAAGAAAAGTAGAAGACCTTTCTATATATTTCCTATTCCTGTTGAAGCCATGCTTGGCTTTTGCTCAAAAGAACACAGCAAAGT
The DNA here is from genome assembly GCF_031893055.1 of Leptodactylus fuscus. NCBI lineage: Eukaryota > Metazoa > Chordata > Amphibia > Anura > Leptodactylidae > Leptodactylus > Leptodactylus fuscus. Next base: position 103,704,102 of record NC_134269.1, read on the forward strand.
CTACAATAAAAAACAGCTTTTCCGCAACATGGGTTCTTAAGACACGGCATAAACACTGGGGCTTGGCGGTGAGTCCGATCCACACATTGTGGAAAAATCCGTGCTGCGGACATGCTTTTGTTTTTCAAAGCCATCACGGTTTTGGAAATCGTAACATGTCAATCATACCTATGGAAACACCGGGGGTTTCCCTATAATTTAAGGTGTGAAAGCGCTGCGGGAAAAACTGTTATGTTGCATCGCAGGCTTTCCTTCTTCGCTTTTTTGCTGTGGCCCACTATGTGGGACTTTAGCTTTAAGCAATGAAAAGCTAACCACGTCATGTCAGTAGATAAATTTATGGCACTAAAATGATTACAAGTAGAATATTTTCATAAGTTTGAGAGAAGTATAATGGACAAGAAATAGGGAGGTATATTCTATGGTTTTCTATATACTGCATAAATAGCGATAATTTAATATTTCTTCAGCATAAAGGGTTAGAGCAATGATTCTCAACCTTTCTAATGCCGTGACCCCACATTACAGTTCCTCAAGTTGCGGTGACCCAAACAAAAAAATTATGTTTCACAGACAGTCTGCATACCTCCCAACTTTCAAACAACAGAAAGAGGGACAAAATTTAGCTCCACCCACTTTTATGTTGACTCCGCCCATTCACATTCATTTTTCATGTGCTCCCACACAGTATAATCCTCCTACAGTCACCCATAAATTATATGTCCCCCCTCCATCTCTCGCCCAGTTTCATATACACCCTTCATCTGCCCCAGTTTCATGTCCCCCCTCCATCTCTGTCCCTAGTTTCATGCCCCCCCCCATCTCTGCCCCCAGTTTCATGTCCCCCCATCTCTGCCCACAGTTTCATGCCTTTCTTCCCCCCCTTCATCTGCCCCAGTGTCATGGGCCCCCTTCATTATGTTCCACCTTAATGTTTAACACAAAAAAACACTTATACTCACCATTCCAACGCTCCCCCGCAGCTCTCTCCGCAGTCTGACTCACTCACATAAATGTAGGCGCGATGTGACGTCATCACATCGCGCCTACAAATTCAGGAGCCAGAGCGCAGCGTAAAAGCAAGAGCTGAGCTGTGACAGCTCCTGCTTTAATCGCCTATGTATTCAGCAGTTGAAATCAGGACATACCTCCCGTGCTGCTGCAAACGGTAGCGCGGCTACTCAGCGACTAAAGCCTTTGGAAATATGTATTTTCAGATGGCTTTAGGCGATCCCTGTGTTTTGGTCATTCGACCCCCGCCAGGGTCTCGACCCACAGGTTGAGAACCGCTGTGTTAGAGGGTGGGATCGATGCGTTTTATGCAGTCATCCCAGATATTCCAGTAACCTCAGTTATGCCTGTATAGTTTTTATACTCAAGTTTTCCTACTTTATTACATCAGCATGTGGAACATATACTACTGTATGTTAAAACTAAACTCTATGTCTGAATTTGGCTGTATGGTACACATACTATACCTTATCTTATACCTTATCTTAGCTCACATGTATATTGTGACCTTGAAAAACATTCTCCTGCTTCTCTGGATCAAACCTTCTCTGGATCAAGCCAGCAAGTTTCCATTATGGCAAAGTATTTAAATGAACCTGCAGGTTGGCACAGTGGTGCATTACTGGGAATTAGAATCAAAGAGGTGGCTTATTGTGGAGATTAGTTCAGTCTGTGCAACTGATTTTGCCTAAGGGAGAAAAGGAAAAGTTGAAAGACGCTGTATCAGACATAAACTGGGGAGAGATATTTCCTTTCTTTGGAAAACCTTTTAAAGATGGTGCTACATTGGGATTGCTTTCAGCACTCAATTGTCACCCACTTGCTAATAATGTCACTTTTATTCTGAATAAAAAAAGGAATTATTTGCACATCTAGAAATGTATTGAATATTTAATACAGCATAACTGAAGCAAGGAATACGCCTATTTATAAAAACACACTCCTCCATAGTGTTGAATTCCTGATCTCTAAGCTTGGAAATTTGTCAATAAGTAAATTGACTTGGTAGGAAATGGGTTTTAAAATATTGAATTCACATGTATGGTACCATTTTTTATTAATTTCAGTTACAGTGATGTAAAGGCTCGTTCACACGGGCAAGAGGGGGCAGATTTGGGCGCTGAATCCACGTCATAATCCGCCTCCTCACAATAGCGGTCTATGTAGACGGCTAGCTGATTCAGCCTCGGTGTCCGCCTTGCGGCAGCACTCTCCGTACTGGGCCCATTTATTTTTGGCCTACTCCGGAGCGGGAAGCCAAGACTGTTGGAAGCCGCAACAGTTGTGGCAGACACATTTTGGCCCTATTCTGACGCGGCTTCCCATGTCAGAATCAGGACCAAAATACGCCATACCGCACCCCGTGTGAACGGGGCCTTAAAAAAGACAAGGCAAGAGTGCAGAAAAAATATCACATATTAAAAGCAAGCCTAAAACTATGAGAATGCAGTATAATCTGCAAGCAGCATGTTTTAGAGCAGATGTATCTTTGCGTATAATGATGTATAGATTTGTGGGAATACACTCACTATAACTTGTCATATATTCTTAGAGAAGTCAGTGAGTGGCCCTACTTAGTGACTGGCAGCCTTCCCTGTATGACTATGCATATAAGGATAATTGTCAATCACTGATAGGACCGCCTCCTTGACTTCTCAACATAGAGCAAATATTTCACTAGATAAATGACAAGTTATAATAAATCTAATAAGTGTACAGGTCAAAAATGATCTTCACTCTGACTGGAGAATATATTTTAGTGTAATTACAGAAAAGACAAATACATAATTTTTCAATATAATTTCCTTGCTTTTCTCTACACTGTTTCCATCTGTCAACAAGTTTCATATTTCCTCATTAAAACATGTTTTAGACTGAGCCGTGAGCCATGAATGCTCTGCTGTCTTCACCTTTTTATCAGACATCAATCTTTGTGAGTTGCAATAATTCGCCACTTAATCCACTGTCACTCCTCTATCCCCTGGAATCAGTTTGCGTGCACTCAATGTTGTCAGGCCTGGATGTTGCTCCTTTTTATGGTGTAAACTTGTGACACCTTTCTTCACAGCAAAACACTTTCTCCATACTGTGTACAAAGTATTCGATAAATATCAGAACCAAACACACTCTAAGGGTTGGTTCACACTAGCGTTTGTATTCCGTCCGCAAGGAGTCCGCATGGTGACCCCCCCCCCCCCCAGAACGGAATACCAACGCTAATGCAAGTGCTGTACAGTTAAGCACACGGAGCCCATAGACTATAATGGGCTCCGTGTGCTTGCTGCGCACTGCCCGCACAATTCATTCGTGAGGGCAGTGTGCGGCAAGCACACGAAGCCCATTATAGTCTATGGGCTCCATGTGATTTACAAGCACATCACTTGCAATTGCGATTGCATTCCGACCGGGAGGATTTCCATCTGGACACCTTGCGGACGGAATACAAGCGCTAGTGTGAACCAACCCTTAGACCGCATAAGACAAGTCAACCTGCTCTTCTTTTGTGCAAAGTGGGACATACATATTTTCTCTCATCGCGGTCACAAATGAACTGACGTGATATGTTTAAATGTGCACAGCTGTGACTGGGGAGACAGCAGCCTTGTACAGATACGGCGGGGCCAACACTTTTATAAATTTTATATAAATGTAATTATTGATATGTCCTTGTATATTCATCTGCATCACACTACTTGCAGATTAATTTACATTTTCCATGTGGCAGGTTCCCATTTATAGAACCTCAGAGAAAAACTAAACTAGCCCTGGCAGATGACATCTGTTGACATTAGACAGCAATAAATAATCATCACAGTATTTAAGAGACCCATAAGAGTTAAAGAGGTTGCCCCAAATAGGTAACCCAATTTCATATGCTCTCTGGTAGAAGGTTTGCTTTGTTTGGGACATCTTTGGGTCATTTGAATGAATGCTGTATAATGGGTCCAGGGTGATCAGCTGATCTGAAGGGTTTTCTGAATAGTTTATTTAGAATACAACAGGTGTAAAATATATCTCCTAGTTATTGTTGTTATATAACTTTTTTCCAATGTGTTTAATATTGCTTTTAGTATACAATACAAAATGTATTCAAAAAGTCATCCTATTATTTACCATTTTTACACTGATCTCAGTGTCTTAGCCTAGCCATCGCTGTGTGTTTTCAACCATAAAATACCCTTGATTTGCTGTGGATGGTAGGAAATACTTTCAGAACAATGATATTTTGTAAGAACATTAGTAGGTTGACTAACTAGATAACATAAGGAAAGATCAGAGAGATCGCTGACTTGCAGTGCATTTAATAAGCATCTTCCATCTGAATGTGTAAAGCATATTTTAAAGTAGAAAACAGTCACACTTACATCTGAAATAACTATGCAATGTTCTCTCGGGAAGGGATAACAGTTTTACTGACAGATTTGCGGCTAAGTTTTAAGAAAAATAGAACAGATGGTTCCTGCATAGAACTAGAAGCACATATTCCTCTCATTTCTTTCATAATGCAGTCACACAAGAGTTGCTATGGATGTTGGCTGCAGAATTAATGGTATAAGTAACTGGCGCTGAGCTGTGGGTATATATGGCTCAGACATGTCACTGGTCGCATAGCCATACATATACATTAACATCTGCATCTAAAATATGTCCTGTCAGAGGAAATAGAAGTATATACCAGGCACTGTCTATATAATATAGATTTATAGCTCATAAATGTAATATATGAAGGAAAATCAAGATCAGCAAGGGAAGAAAAACTGATACTGAATTATGACCACTACTGTCCATTTGAGCGTTATGGACACATCCCTGCTTGAAAACCCCATCTTTTAAAACCTATCGATATATGTGTGTGTGTGTGTATATATATATATATATATATATATATATATATATATATATATATATATATATATATATCTATATATATATATATATATATATATGGTAATGTAGTACACATGCCCTCTAGGATCTCATTTATCATAACTGTCTAAAAGTAAAACTGTCTTTATTGCCTATTGTAACCAATCACAGCACAGCTTTCACTTTTCCAGAGAAGTTTAAGAAATTAAAGACAAGCTCTGATTGGTTGTTATGGACAATTTAGAGTTTTATAAATCCCCATACTTTGAGTGGGGATGATGCAGAACAGAAATGCAGAAATCACAGCGTGTCCACTCTGCATATTTTCCCACAATGTGTGGAAGGGATTTTCTAGAATCCCATTCTCTTTGCAGGGACTGTAAAATGCTGCATTTTTTTCCAAGGCGCTTACCCCATGGCCAAACTGGTGTTTATGCCATGTGGGGCCCTGGCCTTAAGTGGTTTAAACTGTGATTTTTAGGTCATATTCACACATGAGTCTTTTGGTCGGTGTTTTCAATCTGTGTTTGTAAGGCTAGGTTAACACCTGTGCTGGGTCTCCATAGGGGAGAATCCGTTCCCCATTCCTCTTTAAAAATGTGGAGAGAAAAGTCTTGCAAGCAGCGCTTTTCCCTACATATTTTTCTGTCCTTTTCAGGTGGAAACCTGGTAGACCCCATTGTAGTTTATGGGTACCGCAGGTTTCCAAGGGTAACCGCTTTTTTCAGCGATCTAAGTTTCCATTCGGGGGACCCCCAAATGAACCCTTGCCCCCTGAATGCAAACCCGAACACAGGCGTGAACCTAGCGTAAGCCAGAACTAGGGGCGGAGACTACAGACTGGTAAGATATAATGGAAAGATCTGCACCTATTCCATGTTTTCGACCTGCTTCTGGCTTTGGCTTACAAACACAGATGCAAATCACTAACCAAAACTTTGACATGTGAATAAGGTCTTAGAAGATCCCCCCTTAATGGAAGGAACGCTGTGTATATATATAACATGTCTATAACTTTTAATTAAGGAGCTTTCACCAATATCCTTGGCAGGCTGCCTAGCAGAAACTATAGTTGCTGTATATAAAGTGAGGTATGATATAGTTTAATTTGTATTATTGCAGATTAAAATGCAATACTTTACTAAATGAACTGATAAGCACGTATACATTACAGCAATGCTATGGATTTACATAACATGGGGTGCCTAAGAGGACATGTCCTTTATAAAGTATCAAAGTTTAGTTTTCAAGCCTTAATTTCCTTTGCCTGGGAGTGATTACTGACATTATCGTCCATATATCTCTCGGAAAGAGGCTCTTTTTCAGCAAGATTTAGTAATAAATGTGTTTTGTAATGTCTTATTGTAGATTTGATGTTTGATTGTTCACAGGTTTACACATTGCCTAGATTATAGGAGCGTTTTACTGTATAGTGTATTGCAGCCAGAGAACGAACAGACTGCCAATTCTTAAACACCAATCCATGGCAGTATTATGAAAACAGGCCTCCGCACACTCTGGCATATGGCATTTAAACCACCTTCCAGCTGATATTTGCAGACAGAAAGGTCAAGGAATTTGCAGGATTTCTGTGTTCCAAGTTAGGCTTTTCTGATGTCTGCTGACCAACTGGAAGCTTTCTTTTTATTCTTTGCCGACTTTAAAGCAGCTTTGTGTGTACCCAACATGTTCGCTCCACATGTTTAATTTTTCTAAAGCAAATGTACCACACATAATATGGTAATATACACCCCCTACCAAGGGTTATCTTCAGGGTAGCATCTGAACATCGTTCTCATTAACCGTTCTGTATGTCAAAGAGGGCTTTTAATAGTGCCACGTCTAACAGTATGGCATTGCATGCGGCAGGATAACACAAGACAGCGATGTGAATTACAGTCTTTCCTATAAGGTTTGTATTTCTGTACAGGTATTTCTGTACAGGAGTATAGCCAAAACTTATTGCACTGCAGAAAGGAAGTATATTTTTCTTTAGCGAAATATATCAGTCACATATACCTGAATTCTAGATTTCTAAGGAAATGTAATGCAAATTAGGAAGAGCAGATCAATAGAAAAGCCTGTGAGTGAAATGTCCCCAAATACTACCAGATTTCTCTGCCTCAGAGGCACTACCTAGAGCCCTCTGCGAGCACTTCCCAAAAGAGTTTTACAATTACCCTCTCCTTAGGCTTATTCTCAGGAAGACGTCTTAAATCTATATTTGCCTTGTGAGTCCTCCTGATGCTACTGATTTCCCAAGACAACTCACTGCAGAGGAAAGAGCAGTATTACAACATAATATATACAATTTTTGGCACCCTAGCTATTGTTTCCCAGCATTCCCACTTACTCTGCTTTTCTTAGTGCTACTCATAGAAGAGAATGGATCATGTTGGGATTTGTAGTTCCACAGCAGTGTAGTCCCCTAATATAATGTTTTATGTCTGTTTACCTAGTAGTCCATATATAAGTACAGGTGTGCTAGTAATTTATAACATGCAGGATGATCATTTAGTGCTCTATGCTATGTGTCACTAAAGCCACACATTCTAAATGGGTATGGGAGCCTCTTGACTCTTCTCCGACCCTGATTTTGGAAGAAAGAATGATTCAGTATATTGAATTTTAAAACTAAGTTTATTTGGCAGTGGCTTACTCCACTCCAGGGGTGTAACTTTAGGGGGTGCAGAGGGTGCAATCGCACCAGGGCCCAGTAGCCTTAGGGGGCCACAAGCACTGACATCAGTATTGAGATTGCAGCTTCCACCTGGCCCATGATCCAAGGAGACCCACAGATTCCCCTAACTACTAAAGGTTTATTAAACTCCTTAGCACCCATTACTATAACTATCAAGTATTTTCTGTAGGGATGAGGCAGGGGACCCTGGACAAAAGATTGCACCGGGGCCTACAAGACTATAGTTACGCCACTGCTCCACTGTCCCCATCAGATATTGAAGGTGTATGGACATCTTTCATGAAAGTACTCTCAAAGGTACTTTAGAAAATATAAGAAAGACATAGAGCATCTTAGTCTGTTTTTTTTATATTATTATGCCTGTAGTTGGTCATCTTCGATGTAACATAGCACTTAGTCTAGTTCACCTATAAATAATCTGTCTTGTGCAACCATAACCCCATTTCACAGCTCTTAGTCCTAAAATATGGCAATTTTATATTCTTAAATGTGTGCAGATGTGGTAAATCATCTATAGTTAACTACTGCAGTTATCTGGGAATTACACATTACAATTAGTGACAAAAAGACTCAGCTCTCGTCTATAATTCAGCTACATATTGGACTATAATTTGTACATACTGTAATATAAAAATGTTACCTGGCACTGCATCATGTTTCCATCTCATGCATGCAATTTCTGTATGACAGACAGATACATAGAAGATAGAAGCAGAGCAAATGCAGTCAATTGATAAATATTCAGATAAGATCAGTAGATATATATAATATGCAGATAGATAATGAATTAGCCGATACAGGATATGTAGATAGACTGATAACATTTAGTAAATATATTGGTAGCACTATATGAATAAATAAAACATGTATTATAGATAGATAATGGAAAGATAACTGCAGATATACTGTAATGGAAATCATGAACAAACATCCCTATGTTTGCTTCCTTTGCACACTATATATTGGCATGATCAGATGAAGCATGGTAAAGGCTTCTCATTATGTTCTAAAGCATCATTTTGCTTTCCTTGGAGCAGTATTGTGTCATGTGCTAGAACAGATTTCAGCATCTGATGTTGCGTGTGCATGTTCTGCCACCCCGGCACAGTTTTTCCCCTTAGAATTAATGTTATGCAAATGACAGATAATGGTGTATGCAGACGCAGGATAAGCCACAGTTCATTAGAATCTGTGCACCATATTGCTCCTTACTAGTGCCTTCTGCAAACACGTTTAGGGCTCCCACATGTCCTTGTTAAGGCAGGACTGTCCCCATTTTTCCGCCCTAAATCTTATAAACCTATTACTGTTAATGGATATAATTTAAACTCCAAATTACCAAAAGTAACAAAACAAATTACAGCCAGTTTGTAAAAGTTTTAATGTATTTAGAGACTCAAAAGCAAAATAATGTTGGCTTTATTCTCTAAATTTACCTATAGTTGCTTCACATAGGTGGCCATTTATTAGGTTTCAGAGATTTGAATCACTAGTATAATGGAACACAGGGAGGATAATCTACAGATGTGTTCACTTTGGCTGAAGATATCCCAAGGTGAGGGGTGCAAGATGACCATCTTTGAGCAAAAACAACTTTTTTATCACTAAGGTGTCAGTAAGGCAATTTTTTTTTCAAAGTTGGTCATCTCATGTCCATCATGTTGTGGAAATTAAGAAAGTATATGTAAGTACCTAAAATATTGTTTCCTGTGTATGATACACGCAATGATATTATTATTATTATTATTATTATTATTATTTATTTATTTATTTATTTATACATATAGCACCATTAATTCCATGGTGCTTTACATTTGGGGGTTACATACAATACACAGAATATACAGGTAGATATAATACTAACAATGACCGACTGGCACAGTGGGGTAGAGGGCCCTGCCCGCGAGGGCTTACAATCTATGAGGGAAGGGGGTAGAGACAGAAGGAGAGGGGGAGACTGTACAGATGGCGGTGAGGTGATAGTATTATTGGAGGTTGTAGGACTTCCTGAATAGGTGAGTCTTCAGGGCCTTCTTGAAGCCTGTGATTGTGGGGGTCAGTCTTATGTGTCGTGGTAAGGTGTTTCAGAGTATGGGGGATGCACGGGAGAAATCTTGGAGACGGTTGTGTGAGGAGTGGATGAGAGCATAGCGGAGTAAGAGGTCGTTGGAGGATCTGAGGTTACGTGTGGGTATAACCTTTTATACCCATCAATACTAGATACTAGTAGATTCATTTTTTTATTCCTTGTTATTGTGGTATGAACTTTGTTACTCATGATGTTCCAATATGTTCCACGAGCCTTGTCATGTTCTTTTTACATCAGAGGTTGTGGATGGTCCAAGAGAAAGCGATAGGTAATGTGAAGTCTTAGAAGCCTGTGTAAGTTTCTGTTTGAGTAAACACATTGCCCTCCTCTTAAAGCCAAGTAAACCATTATACGTTCATTATTTTGCTGCAATCTAGAATTTCTAATGATATGGGTCAGAGAAGGGACTTGAATCTGTTCACTGAAAGCTCTAAGGTTTTCCCTCTGGATTAACAAATGGGGCACAATAAGAGCCAAAAGACTGATCTCCATTAACCAAACGTGTTCTACTGGATCATATTACAATATTACTAAAAATCAAGAGCTGTAATCAAAGAACGAAGGTAAGCCGTGCCAAAAGAGACCTTCCAGAGGGTGAAGGACTTGGAGTCTGGGCTCCTGTTCAAGCTTATAAGCCATGTACACAACTGAATCCAAATTCTAGGATGCAGAATAAGCTGTTATAATAACAAAGGGTGTCTCTCCTGGCTATATTGATGAACGTTGCCTGTATTATTTTTCTTAAACATTCACTTATTTGAATGCGGGTGGCCCTTTGTAACATAACTAAAGGCACTAGATGTCATCATTTATTTCTTCTACTTTACATCTTGTCTCCACTCATAATAACCTCCAGGAGTAAATGCCTAGAAATGCTGGTACCCTACATACAGTTTTGATGATCTCAGCCATAACTGGTATGCAGCCTCAGCAAACTGATAGGACATGCCAGATGAATCACTTCTTGGAGAAGTCATTTGCCCATTAGCTTTGTTTAATGCATTTTTTATTACATTCCTTTTTATTAATTTCCGCATAATGCATGATGTTTCAGAGGGTGCCAGATTGTTGGAAATCACCACTCTTAGGAAATAGTGACCAGTAAGGTTAATGGCCATTATACACTGAAGCCCATCTGCTATAGTGATGCATGGAATACATTTTTCAGCGTATTCCATTCTGATTTATTGTTTTCAATTATCATATATATTAAGTGGTAACTTTACATGTTAAGGATAATGGTTTATATAAGCATAGCATTCCTCTAGCGTCAATGACAGACTTTAAGGACATTCAGCATATTAAGTCTAACATTGGAAGAAGGGAATACAGTAAGTTTTCTGTTCTTGTGAATAGATCAGGCTAGGGCCCACATAGTGAATCATTGCCAAAAACGCTGCAGAAAAGACTGAGAATGGAAGACTGGAAATGCATTGCGTTTCATTTTTCAAAGAAAGTTCACAGAGGTTTTTTTTCTGCAGACTTTTTGCTTCTATTATACCTATACGGAAAATGCCAGTTTCTGTAGGTATAATTAACATGCTGCAATTTACAAAACAGGTTTTGAAATGGCAGCATGTCTGCTACAGATATTTATCTGCTAGTACTGTAATACTTGTCGTTTTTTATAATGTGGGGTCCTGGCCTTAAGGAATGATCGCTTTAGACTGGGGCACACGTTGCGGAAAAGCAGTTTTTTTTGTTGCAGATTTTGCTGCAGTTTTTTGAGCCAAAGACATACTTTGCAGATTGACCAGTGATCATATGATCATTTTTGTGAAATTTTTAAAGGGATCCTATTTTTCAAACCCTTTTTTTTCTATCTTCTTATACCTTTTGTTGTCTTCTCTGCGCTGCCATTCGCTTGAAATTCCATTTTTTCTCGGTAAGTAAATGAGTTATCTCGCAGCACTGGTGGCGGGCCCCAGGGCTCAAACAGCACAGGGGGCAGCCCCAATGCTGCCAGAGAACTCTCCAGCGCTGCCTCCATCTTTGTCTGGAACAAGGTCTTCACCGCGTCTTCTTCCGGCGGTGTCTTCTAACTTCTAGGCCTAGGGAAAAGCCAACTGCGCATGCTCCCGGCCACAAGAAAAATGGTTGCTTCCACAGTATTGTACGCGTCCATTTTCTCGTGAACAGCGGGGATGCGCAGTCGGCTTGCTCTAGGTTCGAGGCCTAGAAGTTAGAAGATACCGCCGAAAGAAGACACGGTGAAGACCTCCTTCCAGACGAAGATGGAGGCGGCGCTGGAGAGTTCTCTGGCAGCATTGGGGCCACCCCCTGTGCTGTTTGAGCGCTGGGGCCCACCCCAGTGCTGCAAGAGAAATCATTTACATACCGAGAAAAACGGAATTTCAAGCGAACAGCTGCGCGGAGAAGACAACGAAATGTAGGAGAATAATAGTCTTTCTTAAGGCTATTCCAACGTGTTAGTTACTAAAAAAAAAGGTTTGAAAGATAGGATCCCTTTAAATCTATGTATATTTGTCAACTGTTCTTGGCATGATATGTATTTTAATGGATGACTAGTTTACAAATTATTATCTTAGAGTTCCGCATCATCTATCATTTATCAGAAAAGGCAAAAACATGAGTAGATTCCTGTAAAATGCATAAGACATGAAAAACACATTATAAAAAGTATGAAGTTATGGGTTGGCAATGACAAGCTTTGTAACTTATGACCATTTCACTGGTCACAGGTCCTATGACAAATCAACATGATGTCATGTGGTCAGTGCAGCAGAAGTGGCACTCAAGTGTCTCTGCTGTTGCTGTGAATAGCTGATCTGTGGGTGTCCCAGGTGTAGGGCCTACATTGATCTTCAATTGATAACCTAAGGATAGCTTAATGGTCATAAAAGACCAGAAAACTCGTATAACTCTCCAAAAACCCTTTAAGCTCCATATACAATGGTCAATTAACATTATGGTTCACTTGTTGTCCAGTGCGATTGAATCAAAGATCAGTGGCAAATGATAAAACTATAGTTTATAGTTGATCTATATGTACTGACTTCATAAACAGAATGGGGAATATTATCAAGGCCTGTATTCCTATTGTCTGTGTTTTGCAACTTTTTGGGTTACCTTGTATGAAAAGATTGCAATTTTCCATCCTGCTTATTGTAAAAAATGTGCGTGCCATAGGTGAGCGGCGGGATGCCATAGCTCTCTGTCAAGTGTATTATAATTTCCCACAGAAAGCTTTTGCAAACTATAGCTGAAATCTGTGCCAACACCTGGCTGGTGTATATATTCAGACTGTGAAGCACGACCTGTCCTGAGATACTCCAAATTCTAGCCGCTCTTTACTAAGACTGACAAATGAAATGCTAGTTTTAGTCTATCAGCCCCAGTGCATTCTCTGTTGATTTTGTTTAAGAAATAGTAATTCTGCAAGTTATTACTGTACAATGAAGGAAGACTCACAAGACAAATACATCCCTGCTAGCAATCCAGCTTCATTCCAGCCAGATCAGTTCATTTTGTATTGAGATCATAGGAAGTAGCATATTTGAATACATGTCCCTCATGGGATTGTGTTTGCTAAACATTATAATTAACCTCCAGTGATGAATTTCTCAGCTCGTAAATCCACAATGATACACATTACCATGTTTAGGATAGATGCTATCATTTACATATGACACACAATTATACATCTTGATTAGGTCAGCCTTCCCGAGAGGCTGCTTTTATTAACTAGGATCGACCCTTGTGCAAATAATGTCGCAACTCAGATACAGTAAAGATGAAATCTCTTAGCATCTTGAATGACATCGGACCATCGGACATTCTTTCTGTGCATGCACATTTCAGATTACAGTTATACCAAAGTTTTACTTATGTTTGAGAACTTTCTGCAGTGCAAGAAAACACTAAAACAGTCAATGAACAGTTTAACATGCTGAGCTCTGCTGTTTCCGCAACTCCAGTTTACTTCTATGAGACAAACAGTATAGCACACTTGCTTCAGGCTGTTTCTGTATCTCCAGATCGGATGGATTTACAGCAGTTTATTCCCATATCATGACTGGCTGAGATGGGAATACCACTTTAGCAAAAGAAATAAGCCTTAGGCTGAGGCCCCACGTTATGGAAAAGCTTTTTTTTTTGTTGTTACAGATTTTGCTGCGTTTTATTGAGCCATAGCCAAGAATAGCTTCAATAGGAATGGGAAATAAGTTATGTAGGAAGCACTTATATTTATCCCTTCTGTTAAATTCACTCCAGAGATTGGCTCAGAAAAACACAGCAAAATCTGCAACAGAAAAAACAGCTTTTGCGCAACATGGGGCCTTTGCCTTAGGCATCCTTGTTCCTGCTCTGCACCTCGTTCCTTTAATACAAGATACCAGAGCTTCAAGTGAATAGGGGTTTCTTAAAGGGTTTCTTCAGCCATAGAAACGAGGTCAAATCTAAAGGACTTCTTACTAAATTAACGCAAAGATACATTTCAGTTTTTACCAGAGTGCCCCTTTAAATTACTTCAATAAAGTTGTGGCTGTCTTTTCAACAGGATGCTTGTGTGTTCATTACTATAAAGGGTCGTAGATTCTGTATCTGTTAAGCCTAGAGGGATTATTGATGTCATCCACACAGTGTCCTTTGTTTTCAGGGAAGCTGTCAACTGGTATACAGAGCATTGTACACTGTGTTTTTTGTTTTTTAGCTACCAGCATGGTGTAACTATTTAAGCCATTCATTGCCATATATTGTGTATATATGTTACAGTGTGTAGATAGAAGCAGACACTTGCTGTGTAATTTTTTACGTAATTGTTACTTCTGATATTTTAGTAAACTATTGTATTCTCTGTAACAATTCTGGAACATCTTGTTTTAGAACTTCTTATTGTGCAGTTCCTCTATTATTCCTCCTAGAAATGAATGAATATAGTGACAATTTATAGATTGTAATAGCTTCTTATAGTTTGCAAGCCGGCAGGCAATGTCCTGTTTCCTCCATATATCAGCTTAGTCATCTTGTTAGTTTTATGTTTATTGTACTTGTTGTACTTGTACTATGTATGTGAACCCCTTCACAAATGTACAACACAGTGTTATAGAAATAAACAAAATAGTAACAAATTGGGAAATGGAACTAATTACTAAAATAGACATGACAGGAGTGGAGGAGTGGCGAATGGGTTCATTTAGGCTAAAGCTCAGTTCACATTTGCATTCAAGGATTCCATTCCTCTCTGCGCATTTTTCACACAGAAACCGAGTGGAAACCACACAGACCCCATTGTAGTTTATGGGGTCCGCGGGTCTCCTAAGGTAAATGCTTTTGTATACGGATTAGGTTTCCATTTGGGAGTCCCCAAGTGGACTCCCTGAGCACAGATGTGAACCGGGCCTAAGAACATGGAAAACTAGTTCTAGTGGTTTCACACTCCCATGGACGCATGGTTAACATGACAGTGTTTACTACATATGAAGACTAGGCGAATAGATGTTTTCCGTAGACTAAGACTGAACAGCAATACATTCTGATAACAGATAATGAGCAGAAAATGATTTCCATCTATAAAAAATCTATTACTTTTAATTGTTCCTTTCAAGATGAATTGTTGGCGCTTCTTGCTTAAAATAACTTGTTTTTAGAATTTGATTATGCTTGAAGGTTTATGGATAATTTGACTATTCATAAGACACTTAGTAATGTTTACCATAGTATAATTGGTATCATTAAGTCTAGGTGAAGTTATTAATATTACTAATTAAAATGCTGTAAACCTCACTAGCACACAGCAACTTTTTATGCAGTTCCATTTCCAATAAGAGTGTGTCAGTTGCCACGGTAACTAGAGTGAGTCATACTAGGATAGTCTAAAATGTGACCACAGGGACCGGGGAGCGTAACAGGTCTGCATTATAGCGGTCATTCAGAGTGCAAGTTGGTGCTACGCTTTCTGCTCATTAAACTTGTACTTATTGCCAGGGTAATGAGCTGTTAGCACTGCAGTGTTATGGAAGGGAGGAAATACGTTATGTGGCAGAAGACTTTTACTTTAGTATTGAAGTTTCACATGTAAAGCACCAACGTAAGCTCCCTGAACCCTAAAACTCAGAGACTATTATATGTTATAAAAAGAGATGTATAAAAGCAGTGCTTTCGTGTGGAATAATATCCATTCAAGGATGAGTTCAGCCAGTGGTTTTATGGCATCGTCTCATCCTATTGACTTATGTGAATGAATGTTTACCTGTGGAGGACAGGTTAGAACTTAAGTAATTCTTTAGGTATTTTGGAATTGAGGGGTATTTGTAGGGAATGTGTCAAGTATACTTGAGCGAGTACTGCCACCGTCAAAGCGGAAATACCAGGTGCATCCATTCATTTCTATGGAGCGTGCTGTTCGGATCGGCTGATCCGAACAGTACTCGCTCATCTCTACTTATGACCTGCCAAGCGCGTTGAGATTGTATAGGAGAGTCATGCAATGCGGCATTCAAGTTTGCCAGCATTTCTAGATGTATAGCATCACATAACAGTCATGTCATTGTGTGGCCATATGTAATAAATGCAATGATTGAGCTTGCCAGAGAAGGAACCACTTATAGAATCGATCCCGAATACGGAAACCACCCACTTCAACATCCATAAGTGTGAGTAAAGGTTGTTTTCATGAGATAATCTGTGGCAGTATCAGTACTTTATTTTCCCACTCCTCACGATATAGTTATAACCACTATTAATAAGTCATCATACGGTAACCATAACCATCTAAACATAATAAGTCAAGTGGTAGGTTCATCTAAAGAATGTTGTGAGATTTGCTAACTAAGAACAATAGTAAGCTTCTTGACCCAGGACATTTGTGAATATTTCTTTATCAGCTATCAATCATTTTGTCGCCAAAATCGCTTCATCCCTACCTTGCAGAAGATTGCAGTTGTGACAATAGAAAATACTTGTTCTGCTCAGCAGGAGAAATAAAGTGTTTGAGACAAAAGGCAAAACCTTTGAAGATTTTTCTTTATTTCATACAACAGAAAACAAGGACAAAGAGAAAATGTAGGTCCTGTGTGTTTTCGTGTGACTTCAATGTGATTAAATAAAAAGTCTAAGGCGTGTAGGGTGGAAGAGCTCCATCATGCATTAGTCTTGCCAGTGTACCCTGTACTTTAATTACACAATAATGTGAACATTAACTGGCCGGGGAGCTAATGGAGGCTAAGATCAATGACATCAATGCATGTCCTCAATCATTTTATTGTCTAAGCCAGGGAAATCAAAATGTAGCCGAATAATGACTGTGTCAGCCATATTTATAAGTGTCCCTATACTGGTGAAGTGATTTAATTGATAAAGTTTTATTTGTTTTATTGTCTTCAGCTTGGATGTGAAGCCATTAGCGCCTGTATTATTTCTAGGGCATACCGTTATGATAAATTGGCAGTTGGCAGCCATAGTGGTGCAAAAAGAATTTTACCACAGACAGCGAACTAGGCTATTGAAATCCTTGACTTAGAATTAGACAGAAATAGGATGATTTTGTATAGAAGTTATATCAATAGAATGATTGTGTATAGAGGTTATATCTACAGAAGCTCATAGAGTTATACAGTATTCATGAAGCTACTGTATAAGGCATGTCATTGTCATAAAGAATAATTTGACTAGAAGAAAAGAGCTACATTTGTAAAAGTAACTCAGGTTAAAGCGTAACTAAATTTTCGTACAACTTGATTTTCTGGCAGTATTTGTGTCATTAATACATTTTGTAATATACTTTATTAACACATTTTGTCTCCTTTCTGTGAAATCCTGCACTCATTCACTCTTCCCCATGCTTCTCTATTGAGAGCTGTTCCTGCCTCTCACTGAATGTTACTGTGTATGGAGTAATGGCTGTGTAACATGTAGAGAAAATGAGAGTTATATCTCTGACATTATAAAACGTACAAACTTGTTTTTAATGTCCTATGAAAGAGGAGAAGGTTCAGTACTATCCATGTTATTTCTAGAGATATTACTGATTGAAAACACAGTCGGAATCAGATTATTTATATCATATATATTATACAACTGCATATAAATATGCTAATCCTGTGTTTTCAAGCAGTGATATCTCTGGAAATATTATAGATAGCTCTGTAACCGTAGTGAATAGAATGTAGAGAATCATAAATAAATATTGCAGGAAAATTTAAAGTTTTCTAAAAATTTAGTTATGCTTTAAATAAACTTTAATACTTTGTTGTTGGAATTCTTAAATATAAGAGTATATTTTTCCAAATATGGCCACAAAAATTACATTGCTGTCAATTGAAACCTGATTTTGGCAAAATTGGCCAACCTTGTAATGTTTCTGGGGCCTTCAGACTCTTCCCCGCCGGCAGATTTTTTTGTTCTCATGGAGATAAGCCATGTGTGGCTTGTCTCCCCATTCAGAATATATGCACTTTCAGCTAAGTGGAACATGCCTATGTATGTAGGGAGAGGGTCGGGAGGAATGGCTGTTGATAGGTGCCAAATGTGTATGACCATATTGTCACAGAACTCTTTGGTGACAATTTAGAGCAGGGTATACATTATCAATCACTACTTACGGTAGGTTATTCAGTTTGCAGACCTTTGCCTTATTATATTAACTGTATGCACACAAGCCTCTCTGCTGTAAGTGATCATACAAATCATAAGGTAATAGAGTTATAAAATGAAAATACTATGATGTATGTATAGTATATAATGCATGTACTCTGTAGCAATGCAAATAAACCCAAGTTTCATGTAAAACTGTAATTAAATGCATTGACATACTTAACCCATATATGTATATTTAGTACTGCTTGACAATGTTGACTCCATATTTTCCATGTCGGTTCTCACCGGTGGCACGGCGTATAGTTAACAGTACAGCAAGGATAGAATTTATGAATAAAGATGATTTACATACATTTACATATAATTTACAACTCACATTTCAATTAGAATGCATATAGCTATGTAATAACTATACAGAAAGTATAGTGCCTATGGAAGGTGCTGTGACGGTTATGACATCACTATGGGAGAAAATGGGGAAGGAAAGAGAGACGTATGCGAACGTGTTTTATTCTGTAGCGGAATTTATAATATAGCGGATTCTGGAACGTTTACGTTCTGTATGGTTTTACTAAAAATGTTGCATAGAAGAAACGAATATGAAGCCACGTGTACATCAGACTGCAGACCTTGTTTCAAATCAGACTGTAGTTAATGATAATATCAGATCGTGTTGAGAGCTACTGTAGGTAATTTTTATTATCCATGGGCTGTTCACTAGTGCAGCTGTTTCAGTCCCAAGCGATGAGAGCCGAGATGAATTTTCATTGTTAACGCGGCTTCTTTATGTTCTCTGTGAGCACTGTGTTAATCCGTCATGACAATATATGCATGATCTCATCTAATTAAAAATATAATAGCAGCCAATTTGAGGTCAAGAGAAACCACGAATGTTGATGTTGTTACATATTGCAATATCAATTATACATGCATATCTGTTCATATTATTGCTATTTCCTTTTGGATGGTACAAGCTAAATGTGCAATAAAAACAGTTGGCATAATGCAGTGTAGAAAATGGGAGACAATAAGCCAGTTGTCGTGCTGTATCCAAAAGCTTAGAGTCTCATGTGCAAAACTATATGAAGATGTAGGCAGATCTGATTGGACTTGGCTTTTCCTTGCTAAAAAATATGTGGGCAGAGCTCAATGGAAAGGCCATTTCCAGGCTAAAAGTATTGCTGTCTGAAACCTGGCCCTCTAAATATTAGCTATTCTCGGCAGCTGATAAATGGAGTAAACAGGAAGCAGTGAGCTCTATATACTAAGTAGTGGTCAGACTGGGCTACTGCAGATTATTTCCTAGTCCCTTGAAGCTGCAGTGACTCGGTTGAGCCAATAAACAGAGAACATACCAGTCTGATATTCATTACTTATCATTAGGATAATCATCAATAATACTAAATTTGAGTTTTCCATTTGGCACAATGTGACACACTTATTAATGCAACTCTTTTCTTGAAAATGGTGTTCTCATTGTAAAATGTTGAATTTTAGCATTAATGAGGTTGTCTAGGATAACCATTTTTTTGTGCACGGAGGCCAGGTCTTGTTTTCACAGAAGTCTGTGTCTCAATGGAACAGGGAAAGGACATGGGACGTCGCAATGGTCGATTATTTACCATTGAGGTTGCTGATTGACCTCAGTGTTCACGTGCAGCAGGGATTTCTGAACGTAGAGCTGTTCCTGTAGGGATTGCAGAGATGCCAAACACTGACAGGTCATGATGACATCTAGTAAGAAACAAAAAAAGGTGGAAAGCTACTACAAAAACTATAACCCAGGTCAGAAAGTCTATTAGTACAATATGCCTTCATAATGTTACATATCTACAGTATACCACAGGGTTAGAATAGAAGAAGACACCCATACTTTTTAGCTCCAGAAGGCGAATCCACGACCTCCAGATTGGATATTTAATGTAACTATGCAGCTGATGAGCAGAGAATAGCCTGCCGGACAGATAGCCCTGTATACTGGGTACTATAGTCTAAAGTCTATTGCACTTAACGAAGGCCAAGATTAATTTGTTGCTTTTTTACTGACAGTATTTGACAAGCGAACTGGCTTGTTAAATGGAGTATAAATTAGAGTTTCTAATATAATGCAGATACCTCCTGAAATTAGGGGTGAAAAGCTGATTGGACTTAAATGAAGCTTCTCTAGCTCTTATTCCAATTATGCATCTATATTATGCCAGAGTCAATGTATGTCAATCCTAATATAACATAATAAGACTTAAAATAGAAGCCTGCTATTCAAAGCCACAAGGTTTAATTGAATTTCCAAGATCAGTGTAAGCGTGGTATTATAGAATTATTCCTCTTAAATTGTTTCTGGTCATTGTGCTTATGGACATAAAGCATCATCTAAGTCTTGTTTTATGGTAATGTTCATAATTACAATATACGTATCTAACTAAAGAAAAGGAAATTAAATCCATTCCCTTGTACAATGGCTAAGCAGATGGTACATATTGTGCAAGTGTGAAGTAATGTTGTCAAGACTGAATTTTGTAGCTTAAGTTGTCATTAGCTGCAACTTGACAACCTTTCACTTGGTTGTCAACAGGTCTATGGGGAGAAGAACCAAGTTCTCATAAGTTGGTTACAATTTATGATGGAGGTATGCACGCTTTGGAAACTATATTATACAATTATATTAAATATTTGAGGACTAACTATTTTAGGATTATTCCAGTCTGAAACATTTATCCACCATCCACTGGATAGGTGATTCATGCTATGTAACCCTGGTTTGCATTCCCTTAATCCATAAGGTTGGGGCTTGGAGAAGTTGGAATAGAATGGCGGTTGCGCATGCGCTCTGCTTCTCCAAGTCTATATAGCACTGATGGAAAGAGCCCAGCACTTATCCTTCAGACTGGAATACTCTGTCAGTGGTGGAAGTCGAATGCATCATATCAAAGGTACAAATTGTCAGACCCATATTTTTCTCTGGAATATGTCTCTGTAGTATTTAACTATCAAATCTTCCTTTTTAACTTTCAAATCTTCCCTGTTTTCCAATTGTGCAGATATTACATAATGTTCAGATGATCATTAAAAAGGCTATGAGAACCCCCCCCCCCCCCCCCTTCACACACACACACACACACACACACAGAAATCAATGTGACAGAGGCATGGTAGACTTTTTGTGCATCTGTAGTCATCCGTGACTGTATATTACCTCTGAATAACAGGGTAGATTCTGTAACTTATAATAGAAGTTCTGTGATTGCTTTATCGGAAACATTTCTAGGTGAAATTATCATAGTAGTGTGTAGTTTCCATGGAAATATCAAGGCCATACTTTATGCTGCTTCCTAAACAATTTACTAGAAATCTTATTGTTAAAGGCATAAAGCAAAGCATTGCAACGCACCAAGAAGAGCCAAAAAGGCAACATATTTCCTGTTGTGTTTGTGTTGTTCGATTATTCCAAGTGGTTTCATGGCGAGGGGCGAATTAAATGTAGCTTTGTAGTACCGGTAGTATTTATCATTTGTCAACCATGATTCAGTTTAATCCTTACCATAGAGGCAATGGATGCTATTGCTATGGGACTCATAGGAGGAGAATGTATAGCGCTAAACTTGGCTTCTGGCCCCTTCTCCTCTATCAAGCAGATTTATTGCATGCTCCAATGAGGGATCACTCACCTCTCATCTCAGCAGTGGTGTACAGTATAAAGGTCTTCTTCTCATCTCTTCTCTTCAGCTAATGCTTGTCACTTTTGAAGACCAGTCGTGAAGCTTTTACATAAGAGGCTGCAGGTTAAATGGTAAATGTGTATATCATTTACAAGGCAGTGTATTACAGTCCTATGAAAAAGTTTGGGCCCCCCTATTAATCTTAATCATTTTTAGTTATAAATATTTTGGTATTTGCAACAGCCATTTCAGTTTGATATATCTAATAACTGATGGACACAGTAATATTTCAGGATTGAAATGAGGTTTATTGTACTAACAGAAAATGTGCAATATGCATTAAACCAAAATTTGACCGGTGCAAAAGTATGGGCACCTCAACAGAAAAGTGACATTAATATTTAGTAGATCCTCCTTTTGCAAAGATAACAGCCTCTAGTCGCTTCCTGTAGCTTTTAATCAGTTCCTGGATCCTGGATAAAGGTATTTTGGACAAACAATTCAAGTTCAGTTAAGTTAGATGGTCGCCGAGCATGGACAGCCCGCTTCAAATCATCCCACAGATGTTCAATGATATTCAGGTCTGGGGACTGGGATGGCCATTCCAGAACATTGTAATTGTTCCTCTGCATGAATGCCTGAGTCGATTTGGAGCGGTGTTTTGGATCATTGTCTTGCTGAAATATCCATCCCCGGCGTAACTTCAACTTCGTCACTGATTCTTGAACATTATTCTCAAGAATCTGCTGATACTGAGTGGAATCCATGCGACCCTCAACTTTAACAAGATTCCTGATGCCGGCATTGGCCACACAGCCCCAAAGCATGATGGAACCTCCACCAAATTTTACAGTGGGTAGCATGTGTTTTTCTTGGAATGCTGTTTCTTTTTGGACGCCATGCATAACGCCTTTTTTTATAACCAAACAACTCAATTTTTGTTTCCAAAATGAAGCTGCCTTGTCCAAATGTGCTTTTTCATACCTCAGGCAACTCTATTTGTGGCGTACGTGCAGAAACGGCTTCTTTCTCATCACTCTCCCTGACAGCTTCTATTTGTGCAAAGTGCGCTGTATAGTTGACCGATGCACAGTGACACCATCTGCAGCAAGATGATGCTGCAGCTCTTTGGAGGTGGTCTGTGGATTGTCCTTGACTGTTCTCACCATTCTTCTTCTCTGCCTTTCTGATATTTTTCTTGGCCTGCCACTTCTGGGCTTAACAAGAACTGTCCCTGTGGGCTTCCATTTCCTTACTATGTTCCTCACAGTGGAAACTGACAGGTTAAATCTCTGAGACAACTTTTTGTATCCTTCCCCTGAACAACTATGTTGAACAATCTTTGTTTTCAGATCATTTGAGAGTTGTTTTGAGTAGCCCATGATGCCACTCTTCAGAGGAGATTCAAATAGGAGATCAACTTGCAATTGGCCACCTTAAATACCTTTTCTTATGATTGGATACATCTGGCGATGAAGTTCAAAGCTCACTGAGGTTACAAAACCAATTTTGTGCTTCAGTAAGTCAGTAAAAAGTAGTTAGGGGAATTCAAATCAATAAAATGATAAGGGTGCCCATACTTATGCACCGGTCAAATTTTGGTTTAATGCATATTGCACATTTTCTGTTAGTACAATAAACCTCATTTCAATCCTGAAATATTAGTGTGTCCATCAGTTATTAGATATATCAAACTGAAATGGCTGTTGCAAACACCAAAATATTTAGAACAAAAAATGATTAAGATTAATAGGGGTGCCCAAACTTTTTCATAGGACTGTATGTTTGAATGACATTATTATGAAACATTTTGTTGGCTGGCACTGTTATGAAGGCAATGACAGTGGCTAGAAATGAGTTGGGCAGCACCATAAATGGGAGCACTGTATAATGTAGGTACCTCAGTTCTGTATCATAGGGCAGCAGGATGGCACACTTGTTAGCTCTGTTGCATTGCAGCATCAGAGTCCTGGATTCCAATTCAGCTAAGGAGTCATCTGCATGGAGTTTGTACTTTCTCCTCTTGTTTGTATGGGCTTCCTCTGGATTTTCTAGTTCCCTCCCACACCCCAAAGACATATTGATAGGGAATGTAGGTTGGGATCCCTAATTGGGACAGTGACTTGCAATGTCTGTAAAGTGCTAATGAATATATTAGTGTTATATATGCAAACAATATAAATAAAATAAAAAAATACATGTTACTATGAGGGTATTACTTGGCATTGTTATGTATAAATTATATGCGGGTATGGCATTGTATTAAAACTATAGTTTTCAGTTTACAAGTCATAAAGGCAAGTTTTGTGTAGACATTGATGAAACATTTAATCTCTGACCACTATACGATTCTAAACACGTCTCCGGGCTATAATACATGCTTGGGATTGGTGTGTTTTTCCAAAATCATTCAGTCTTTTATGTTTGTATTACATATGTTGAATGGTGCTCAAATATGTGACGTGACCCATACCCTTTCTGATAACAATTGGTGCCAATTTTTATATACTATTTGATAGTCACATACATTGACATTCACTTTATTTGGGGAACACAAGTTTCTGAACTTTTTTGATACAGTAAAACAAATGAAAAATTTTCAAAATGTAGCTTTTTTACCTTGCAATCACGATAGAAGCTTAAAGACACTTATGTGTGGAATATAATATATGCCCGCTCCAAACAAGTTACATTTGTTCAAAAAGGCAAACTGAACAGTTGGCAATGAGCGGGTTGTGGGCTTTTTTTTGTGACCTACATTGAAAGTAAGAAGAAAGCAAATAAACATACTCCATCTATTCACAGCCTATATTCTAACACACCTCTCTGAGGAATTAATATTATGAAGAAAGTAGGACTGAAAACACAAGAGGATGAGAATTCACTTTAACAGTGCTTTTATAAAACGAACATTGCATTGTTGTTTTTCATAGTATTGTCTATATTTCAAGAGGAGCTAAAGAAGATTAAAGTCAAACTAGAGACAAAAGACTTAAATTTACTTAGTACAGTGACAACATAACTGCACGTCACGGCCATAAGCCCCCAAAGAGTTTGTATGGAGAATACTCCAAGGGCTATCAGTGACCTATTACATGTATAGACAGTGAGGTCACCAATATAGGAAATCATTCTATTCTCACTAAAGAACAGTGGGTGGAGTTAGGTGTTAAGTTGATAACTTATTTAAAGGGGTTTTCTGGGCAAAAATATTTTTTCAAAAAAGGTTGGATAGTATTATTAATAGGATAATAAGTTCAAGTAAATACCTTTCGAGTGATTTTGGGTTTCTCTGGAAGCTCCTCGCATCTTCTCATTTGATTACAAGGTCATCTTCCTGTTCTGTCTTCCTACAACTTCCATGATGCCTTGCTGACTCTCCCCCTCTCTCACTTCCCCCACCTTTCTCACTCACACGCTCCCTGTTTCCCTAGCCCACCCACTACTAGCCCTTCATAACTAACTCATAATACAGAGCATTTTTCTAGGCTTTTTCTGTACACTAGGTAAGGATGGGGAACTCTTGCATTAGATCTGTGCATTGTTCTT
This sequence comes from Leptodactylus fuscus, assembly GCF_031893055.1. Lineage (NCBI taxonomy): Eukaryota > Metazoa > Chordata > Amphibia > Anura > Leptodactylidae > Leptodactylus > Leptodactylus fuscus. The sequence goes on from NC_134269.1 coordinate 103,729,534, forward strand.
CTGTTTCTTATATACATATGGTACTTGTACAAACCTTGACTGCATGTTGTTGCCACTAGGGGGATAAACTGTATGCTGTTCATGTTAAAGTCAACAAAAATGTAAAATATGTCCTAATTTATATAGCAGGAATACAGTAAATTGCAGAACATCTGATACAGGGCTTGTAGACTGTCCATATAACACACTTAAAAGTCTATCGTATGGAAAATGTCCAATATTACATTTATCTAAGGTCTTACAGGTAGCTTCATCAATGCCATAGCATAGGTTTTTGCTATCAGTTTATGGCCAGCAGGATTATGAGGAATTTATAAAACAGCAATATATGTAATAAATATATTATGTTAGCTCACAAAAGGCAACACATGAATTATTACAACACATGGTCGCTGGTTAATTTTCTTGCAAGAATTAAAAGCCGGATCACCCACAATGGCTTTCTATTTTTCAAGTCATTTGTGAACTTGCCACAATTTATTCTGTTTGCATTTTACTGTATTAGTTTACAGCTTTGTGTTCCTTCCCAAACCCTGTGGGACAAAGATCAAATGGCAAAAATATAAACATAATGAAAAGCGTATACACATTGAGAATCACAAACCGAGAATAAAAATTGTTTATAGATGTGATAATGTGGAACACATTTAACTGTCTAAGGACCAAAGTCTCCTGATCTGAAGTTTAACAAAGCTAATTGTTACATTCACCACTGTCTTAATATTATGGTACAGTCATTCACCAGAAACAACAAGCAGCTGCAGTGACCTTTCTATCCTTAGAGACCCCGACCCTGACTGTTACTCTCATGGCTGAATATCAGATAGCAAATCTAACAGATGAAGACCTATCAACTTTCACTGCCTCTTTCTGTATTATTGTGTTTGACATGATCTATCATAATGTTGTTCTCCGCTGATCTTATGTTACCACCGACAGTAATTATGTTATTATTTGTAACATTATGGTTGTCAATAAAAATGATTTCAGCATTGTCTTAGGCATAATGTAAGCCCCACACGAGAGACTGTATGACATTAACTCAGTTTTTTCTGCCTTTGCTAATTACTACGTATATGATATTCTATTGGTCTGTAACTTGTACATACAATAATTTAACAACTTCAATTTTATATTAAGAAAAATTACATGTGGATTATGTGTGGTTACTGTGGGCATCATCTCTGCTAGATATTATATATATATATACATATATATACATTTGTGAGTGTGGTCCTCTTAGGTCTCGATCATATTAGTATAAAGTGTTGCTTCTCTTGACAGAGTTATCCCATATTTAAGACATCACATCAAAGTGATCAATCCTTTGCTATTGTACTGTTTTTAGGGATAAAGGGTAAAACGCCAGTGGGGTAAAAAACTCACTGTTCATTCGACCGAGCCAATTCTGGTTGTAATGTTAAAGGATCCATATGTGATCCATTTATTTCAAGGACCCATTTATCTCTATGACTAAATCAGTTCATGAAAATGGATCAGAGAGTCCGCGCTATAGAGTAATAGAGCATGTTCCATCCTTTTTGTATATTGGTATATACAGTTCCCAACTATATAGCAGTTGCCTGGTGTGACAGAGCACATATTGTTCCAGTGGACTGCTATTGTTTCTGCTTTATTGTAGAATATTTCACGTTATTAAGACTAACATATGTAGTCTCTCTCCCTCCAGCAAGTTTAGGGTGGTTAAATGGAACAAGTCAGTCTCAGAACAATTAAACACAAGGAAATAATACAATATCTTGTGACCAGATGCTCAAAAAATACCAGACAATAGTCTGACATAAATTAAAAGTAAGCTGAGCCAGATGTGTTTAGTAAGAATAAAGCAAGTTAGTTTTAATTACATTTTTAATATGTTGTTTATTTGCTTAAATACTTTATTGTAATACAGATCATGTAAAGGATACTTAGAGGTAGCAAACTTACTAAATAAAATTAAAAAATAGGCTTTATAGAATGTGCACAGTCTTCATACAAGGATAACTTCCCAAGATTAGATGTGTGTATAATGCTCTATGCTACAACTTACTTGTTTGTTTAGGACTAGTTTTACAACAGTCTATGTGGCAATACTGTTATTGCATGACTCCGATTTCATTTAGTATAATATGGTAAGTTCCAAGACACTGTATAGACATATACTTATGTAAAACTAGCACAAGATCCCTGTAATCTGCTGCATCCACATTTATTTTGCTTTATAGTATGTACAGTACCAGTCAAAAGTTTCGATACATCTTTTCATTTCTTGTTTTTTCTTTTTCTACATTGTAGATACATATTAAAGTCATGAAACCTAAGAAGGAACACATATGGAATTAAGTAGTAATGAGAAAAGTGTTAAACAAAGCAGAATATGTTTTATATTTTAGATTCTTAGAGGCTTTGCACAGTCTTATCATTCTCTCAGTAGCTTCATGAAGTAGTGGACTGGAATGGTTTTTAGGTGACAGGTACGCCTTTTCAAGAGTTAATATGTGGAATTTCTTGTCGTCATGATATGTTTGAGGCCATCAGTTGTATTGTGCAGTGGTAGGGTTGATGTATAGTTACATATAGAGATTAGTATACAGTTTCATACAGTGTTAAGCCCTACTGTTCTAATCCACCTCATGGCAAGAACCACTCAACTAAGTAAAGAGGAGCGATAGTCCATCATTACTTTAATACAAGAAGGTCAGTCAGTCTGGAAAATATCAAGAACTTTGAAGATATCTTCAAGTGCATTCAGGAAAACTATCAAACACTGTCAGGACTCTCCTAGTAAAGGAAGACCAAGAGTTACCTTTGCTGTAAAGGATAAGCCCACATAAAGATTAGAGCCCACATAAATACTTCATAGACATCAAGTACCAGACACATCTCCAAGTCACATGTTCAAAGGAGGCTGCAAGAATCAGAGGCTTATAGTCACATTTCTGCAAAGAACTTGTTATTGAGAAACAAGAAAAGAATTGCTTAGCCAAGAAATGCCAGGGATGGACATTGACTGTAAGGGTTATTTGACCAAGATGGAGGGTGATAGAATGCTCTGCCAGATAACATGGCCTCCGCAATCACCTCAACCAAACCCAGTTGAGATTTTTTGGAATCGGACAGATTGAATGAAAAGCAGACACATGCTTAGCACTTATGGGAGTTCCTTCAAGATGGTTGGAAAAATATTTCACGGGACTACCTCATGAAGCTGATTGAAAGAATGTCAAGAGTGTGCAAAGTCGTCAAAAGGAAAAAAATAAAACATTCTATAGTTTTCATGTCTTCAATATGAATCTACATATTGTTATTTTTTTATCATGCGTATGCTGTCATTATAGTGCTTTGCTCTGGTCATGGAGGTTTATGCCTGTTTTTACTAGTACTACATCTAGAAACTATTACATACATACATAAGTATATTACTACATGATCCTGTGAAGAAGACAAGTGTACACATCTGCTCCTACAAGTTGTTCAACCCTAATGACTGTGGGATATCTGATGCCATCATGCACTTACAGATAAATAATTGAAGGGCATCTTGTGACTCGTGACCTCTGCTTGAAGCTATTCTATTTCAGACAAGGTACTGTTCTTAGGTTGATTTCTGCTGTCTTAAACTTTCAGCAGTGTCTTTACATGGAATAGGTTGGAATTACAGGAATCCTCTTTCATTCAAATATTTCTATAAAATATTTACCGGTATGTAGAGTATCCAGGACTTAAAAACGTATAGTATTAATAAATTCCTAGACCTTATATGCTAGTGCTTATAAAAGACTCTCCTTTGTGGAGATAGATGTGGGTCCTAGAGATGGGACTTGCATCTATTAGACACTTATGCATAAGACATTGTAGACATAAGTAAGGTATCAGTGTAACTTTCAATGGAGAGATAAGTCCTGCTCTTATTAACTATCATCACAATAAAATAAATATACTGTAGAACCATTTCCCTTTCAATCCAGAATCTAACCCCTTGTGGTCTCAAATCACACATTCAATCCTAATAGGAATTTCTAGGTAAATAATGCTAACCGGCTCGCATCTATAGCTATGCAATAGCCCAAACATATTGTGCTGCTACTTAACAAACATTGCTGTGAAAAAAAAAAAAATAATAAATAATAATAATAATAATAATGATAAATTTTATTTATATAGTGGCAACATATTCCGCAGCGCTGTACAATTTATAGGGTTCAAATACAGACAGAAAGATACATTACAAAGAAAGTCATTTCACACAATGGGACTGAGGGCCCTGCTCGCAAGAGCTTACAATCTATGAGGTAGAGGGGGTGACACAAGAGGTAGCAGGGGCAAAAAATAATTCATTAACAAGACTTCTTAATGAATAAATACAATGGATATAATTAAAGTTTCCCTTTAATGTGTAAAGCAGGGAAGGGGCTGAAGTACAGTCATTTGGATTACATACAGTAGTGTGTGTCCTTCATGGACCCTTGTATACAAATGATATTAAATCATTAAATCATTTCAACTACTGCCGAATATGTCTAGCAACATATTTTCCTGACACCGTTGCGACAGAAACACAGAACGATTATGGTACTGGGTGTTTGAAGACGCCATAAATTTGCGGAAATGAGGCAGCTGGGAACCAGTCCAAACCTCCCCCCTTCTGTAATATAAATGTATTCCTATGTAATATCAGGTACTGACAGATTCTTTTTGTGGTATGCATGTTATGTAATTGATTTCTCGTCCTTCATGTCCTCGAAAATAGTTTGGTTAATTTCATCTTGGAAATGAAAGATTTTCATGCTAATTAGTTAATAGTCTAACGCGGGAAGGTAAACTGTTGGAGTACTACAGTATGTAGAAGGGTGTATCTACGCTATGTTGTAGGTGTGTTGTCATTGTATCAAGAAACTCTATTATTGTTTAATTTTTACAAAAGTATTTTCAGAATAATTTAGAAAAGTTATAGTTGACATAGCCATGTTGTATGGTTTATAGGAAAATAATATACTTTTATACTACATGTATACAGGGGTGATGCTTACTAGAGATGAGCGAGTAGTGTTCAATCGAGTAGGTGTTCGATCGAATACTACAGTATTCGAAATACTCGTACTCGATCGAACACTACTAGCTGTTTGAAGTTTAAGGTTCGATGTAGAACCAGCGTTGATTGGCAGAATGCTATACATTCTGCCAATCAACGCTGGTTCTTCTCTTACCATTCCGAAGTCTTCTCCGCACTGCGTCCCCGTGTCTTCTTCCGGGTGGAATTCACTCTGCCTAGGCGTCGGCTCTGCTCAGGTGTCGGGCCTGGGCAGAGCCGGCTGCACATACGCGTGCATGCGCGTGCATGCCCACGCATGCGCAGTCGGCTCTGCCTAGGCCGGATCCCTAGGCAGAGTGAATGCCACCCGGAAGAAGACGCGGGGACCCTGCGCCGGGAGAAGACTTCAAGCAGAATCCAGCCTGACCGTCACTCGTGGACTTGGTAAGTATGATTTTATCGAATTTTGCGTACCCCTGAAACGAGCATTTCCCCCCATAGACTATAATGGGGTTCGAAATCCGTTTGAACAGTCGAACAGTGTGCGGCTGTTCGAATCGGATTTCGAATCTCGGACATTTTACTGTTCGCTCATCTCTAATGCTTACATGTCACATTTTTTCTGTTTATTCTTGGCTACTAAGTGCACCTTAAAGGTCTAAACCTAATACTCTTTGTCTCCATACTTTTCAACCATCCTTTATATGGCTGCTATGTTTCTTCAGAGTGATCCAAGTATATGAAGACAAGTCCAGCACAGGGTCATACGTTGAATGTATCTTTGCAGCTGGGATAGAAACTACAAGCAGATAAATCACCATTTTGAGAAAAATAAGGTCATTCTGTATCTGTGGCACATATACTGGGTCTAATGCATCTTGATAAGCGTCATCATGTCTTGAAAAATGGAGGCAGGTTAAAGGTTTGGATTACTTTTACAATATTCTCCACTTTTATAGCTCGATTGATATGATTCATAGAGAGAGTGTATATTCTATAGATGACATACATTAAAACAGGCTTATGGTTCTCCTTAAAGAAATCTAGTTACCCTCACTGTCAGTCTGCAACATTTGCTACATAATTCTGACACAAACAGTCTTTTAATACTCATATAGGGGTTATGTACCTGTTGGCCAGTTACATTATAAACTGGAGACTGAGGTGTGGAGCTTAGGTAAAGAAATGAAGCTTAAGAATTTTCTTGTCTTGATGCAGGCACGGGAGTCAAGCTCCTGCTCCAGTCATAAGTACTTAGTACATGAGTTTGGATGAAGACACAGGTCCATTAAGTCCAACTTACAACTCTACAGTATTGATCCAGAGGAAGAAAAAAGACCCAAAGAGGCTAATGCCAATTGCCCCATGTCAGGGGAAATATTTCCTTCTGGGTACAAATCCAACAACCATTATAAAACCCTGGACCAACTTATTTTTTTTTTTACCAAACTCTTAAACCCATAACCTGTAATATTTTTCCATTCAAGAAAGGTATCCAGGCCCTCCTTGTGTTACTGCTTGATACAGTGCAATAAGAAAGAGATATGTGTGTGTGTGTGTGTGTGTGTGTGTGTGCATGTATAAAGATAGATAGATAGATAGATAGATAGATAGATAGATAGATAGATAGATAGATAGTAGAGATGAGCGAGTAGTACTCGATCGAGTAGGTATTCGATTGAATACTACGGTATGCAAAATACTCGTACTCGATCAAGTACCACTCGATGTTCGAATGTAAAAGTTCAATGCAGAACCAGCATTGATTGGCCGAATGCTATACAGTCGGCCAATCAACGCTGGTTCTTTTCCTACCTTTAGAAGTCTTCTCCGTGCAGCTTCCCCGCGGCGTCTTCCGGCTCTGAATTCACTCTGCCAGGCATCGGGCCTGGGCAGAGCCGACTGCACATGTCCGCTTGTAGTGTGGGCATGCGCAGTCGGCTCTGCCCAGGCCCGATGCCTGGCAGAGTGAATGAAGAGCCGGAAGATGCTGCGGGGAAGCTGCAAGGAGTAGACTGCTCGGAAGATCCAGCCCGACCCTCACTCGTGGACTTGGTAAGTATAATTTGATCGAACGTTGCCTACCCCTGAAACGAGCATTTTCCCCCCCATAGACTATAATAGGGTTCGATATTCGATTCGAGTAGTCGAATATTGAGGGGCTACTTGAAACGAATATCAAACCTCGAACATTTTACTGTTCGCTCATCTCTAATAGATATAGATAGATAGATAGATAGATAGATAGATAGATAGATAGATGATAGATAGATAGATAGATAGCAGATTTGCAAATAGTTCTTTTTTCAGTTTTGCTATTCAAAAAATGTGTTATTTTTAGTTTTTGTTGGTTCTTTTAAGCGATATTCATTCATTGGGAAATTGTTTTTTTAAAAACCGACTTGAAGCTGTGCCATTAGAGTTGGCATAGATGAGAAAATTCCATTCTCTGTCTTAGGTGGCTCTTAGTATCCGGCAGCTGCTTGGGATGAAAAAACCAGAAAGGTGTGATGATGTAGGCAGTTGCTGTGTTGGGTTCTGTTCTTCTCGTCTTTGTAAGGAAGTCTTGGACTGCTCAGTAAATGCATGCATTTGTCATTGTCGGGACGATTTATTGTCAAAGCAGAACCATTCAGAGTCCTCCCCACTCCTGCTTTTCAATTAATGCTGCAGTCAGAAAATGGACTTAGTCAAGGTCCTTTGGGAAAAAAGTGTTACTGTCCCTGATAAACCAGCTTTTCTCATTTTCTTGTGCAGAATTTTGTGTTAGGAAATGTGTGCAGGTCGGATTAACCATTTCCATGACTAAAGCAAGCTCTACTGCAATACTTCTGGTAGGTTGTAATGTATTCTTACTGTAAATCGAAAATGTAATGAAGATTAAGGCAGCAGCTATAACGCTAAGTTTTTTTTAGGCTCTGGCACATTAAGGGTATATTTTATATCTCCATAAATAGAGATAGCAGCAATATATTCCAACAATAGACATTTAATTACCATATAGCACTGGGACTTAACATGATCCTTTCAGTGTTCGCAAAAAATAATCAACTGCAGTCACAAAAACGCATCAATTAAAATATGTGCTAGCAAGCAAAACTGTGGCAGCCCGCGCGCTTCCTAATTATGAGAGCAATGCAAATGTTCTAGGCTTTTTTCTGGATATTGGATTTCTTTCATACAGTTAACCCATATCTTATAATACTTTCATATTCTATAGAATAATTCAGATTTTTGGCCCATCCAGCTATGAACTTTATTGTGCAGAACTCCTAAAAAGTTGCATTGTGTATCAAGTGTATGTATTCATAAGGGTATATAGACGGGTTCCCCAACACACGAGTGAAATGAATGTCTTCTAACAAACAGCATAAGTCACATTTGTGAAATGAAACCAGTCCTGTTTAACATGGACAACTATTGATCTGAAAGGCTGCCATGTTGTACCAGTGACTGTACTATACTATTGCATCTCAACTCCTATTTAGTTGAATGGGAGTTGTATGGTTATACCTCAGTATGGTCACTATATAATGTATAGATTTGTTTGCATCTGACTGTGCACTCTATGGAGATCTGGTAATTGGAGCAGCTGACTGGTGGGGGTCCATGGTGCCAGACCCCCCACTGATCTGAAATTGATGACCTAAGGATAGGCCATAGGCCAAGCTTTAGTCGGTATAATACAAGTATAATCAAATACTTGTATTACTGTATTAGCCATAAATTGAGTTGCTGAAGACACCTTTACATATATGGCATGCTCTTTGCATGCAACAATGCAATTCCAAGCCAGGTATATGACTATTTCATGACTTTGGTCCACAGATTTGGGATATTTACCGGATAGAAAACCCCGCCAGCTACTGTATGTTGTACAAAGTCAGTATCATGCCGCACTGATGTAATATTTTTAAATTCATCATTGTGAAAATATCCACCCAAAACACATCAAAGGCTTCTGACTTCCTGGCCTTCTCAAGCACTTCTAATTGGTTTAAAGACATGTAAAAGACGATTTGTTTCCATGAAATAAATGATTTGATTAAATTTCATGTGTCTGCAGCAGAGGACGGATCAGATGCTTCTCTTAGGGATTGTGTGTGTGCCTGAGGGTCAGTGTTATATTCAGCCAGAGACATTAATAGTTTCTCTGCGGCTTTCAAATAGCGCCGGAGATCACTTAGATTTTCATGAACAGTGACCTTGTTGCAGTTGTGCAGTAATCCTGTGTGACTCAGCCAGGGATATTGCATTAGTATGCTGTGGAACTTCAACCTTGTCCTTCTTAAATCCCATCTGAAATGAGAGGTTCAGCTCTAAACAATCATTGTGTGAGATATTAAGAAGGTAAGGAGGGAAGCTACATATCAGAAGGAAGATCAGAGCAGCAAAGTCTTTGTATTCCTCTTATAGACACAATTAAGGTTTGCAAAGAATCATTGCAGGTTGGTGCTTCCACTTCCTCTAGAAGAGAGCGTGCTGTGAGATAAAACAAAATTGATTTTGGCTGCACAATACAAACAGTGCAAGCGCTTCTCATCTATACGACATAGAGCGATGAAAAAAGACTAGTAATTGTCTATACTGACCCATCAGTTTATTTATAGCTCGTGTATGCTGTTGGGGGAAAGGCACAATGGGAATGGATTTATCATTCACTATTCATAGGGAACTCCATATATTTCCTTTTGTATTTTCCTACTGCATCCACCTTCCTAGGATATAATACAAAACAGTAATCCCATTTGCTGTACGTATAAGCTCTGCTACATTCATCCATATTTGCCTAAGATCCCCATTTGGAAATCCGGTCATGATCTACAGTACCCATTTCCCTGTATTATCTAAGGCTTAATATATTATCTAAAATTTGATAAATTACAGTATTTAGGATATCTACCATGCAAACACCATGGCCCACATTTAATAATGCTTAGGCACGTATGAGGAATGAGGCACGTATGACAGGCAGGGTGCTGGAGTCACAGTATATCTCCCCTAGGTTTCTGACTTATGTGTGGTCCAGTGCAGGTTTTGAGTAAGCCTCAGCCCAAGTGTGGGTCCTGGGCTCATTACTGGGCCATAAAAGGCTGAAGAGCCTGCACTTCAGGGCAGATCCTGGGAGTGAGAGGAGGTGTCTAGATTTGTCTTGAATTACTGTGAGACTGGTGATACCTAAGTGTGGTATTTGTTTGTTCATGTGGCTGGTAGTAAGCCACACGCATAGTTAGCTTTATCCTGTTTAGTTAGTGCTCGGACTGGCAGGTTTTTTGTTTGACATTTTTTGTACCTGAAGTGAAGGGTTATTTATTTTGCCATTTTTTCAAATATACCTGTTTGCACTAGACATGGTATCCCTATCTCTGACTGGTTGACTCCGCACCATTGCTACCGAACTACCTACCCCACACATGTAAACATAGACTGGATTAAAACATATCAGATTTTTCACAGTGGCTGATCTGGACAATACATTTGGTGCATCTTTAGATTGTCTCTAACTTAATTTTATTCCAATTGATAGTTGGCTTACTATGGGTCAGAATTTTGGCACAATTTGATGCATGTTGTCACTTTTAGGTTAGGTCGCGACTCCTGTTATGCATGTCCAAAGACTGCTTTATCGCCTTGTAGCCTTTCACTCACATTGCGACTCCAACGGTGCCACAACCACAACATCTGATCACAAAAAAGTCAAGCAATGTGAGAGTTTTTCGCAACCACACATTGTGGTCGTGTCATCCTAGGGGTCGCAATGGGACTCCATTCACTACCAGAATGACAGACTTGCTAGAAGAATTAGGGGAATTAGGGTTATTTGGTGTATTTTACTACATGGTCAAGTCATTACCACAACAGTAAATGCTGTAAATGTGTCCCATTGAGGAAACGCTTGATATATTATGAAATTGGTCACTTCTCACGTGTGAGATGTCTATTTTAAGTAAATGCATATATTCCTCATAAAATAACTATCCTGAATCGTCTGTTCTTAGAAATCTATATCAGTTGTCAGGTATTCCTCCTAGGCATGTATGAATAGACACATGGGTGTCACTACTCATTCTGAATGTGTCAGCACAGATTGGACAATGTCATTGTGTGGATGGATACACTTCTCATGATAGGAGTATATCCCTACACTGTCTGATTGTGTCCGCATTGTATAGGGAAACATCTCCAGCTGGTAACACTAGTTGTCAATTTATTCATACATTTCTAGGAGGAATAACAGAGGGACAGAACAAAGGCAAGTTATAAGAAAAGAAGCTTCAGTGCAGGTATTCAATAAAAGTAGAATCTCAGGAAAGCATACAGACCCTCTTTAAGTAAAAAAACAAACAAACCCTTCTGCTATTTCTAGATCTTTCAGTAGTAATATGATCCTCACAATACACTATATGCTAGTTTAAAAAGAAGACCTTTTCTGTAGCGTATTATGTGATGTACATAGTATTCATTTGAATGAAAGACAACGTCATACCCTATAGTAGAGGCAGGGAAGCCTAGGTAGGTGCCAGGTCAAAAGTGCCATGCTATTGACTGTTCCCATATCTAGCATACATGTGTAGCCCCTTTCTTCATAGAGTAGGGGGATGTGTCTGAGTGTCAGATGTTTATTGTCTCTTGACACATTTTACACATTATTCTTTTAGCTTTTATAAGCCATAGAATATACTATAGCATTTCCTTGACAAAAAGAGTGGCTGTTCTCTTGTATGTCTTTTTAGATCAAAAAAAGGATAGGAGCATGACCCAAGGGAGAGGGGAAGCAAAAAGATGCTTGATCTAAAAAGACACAGTTGAAGGGATCTCTCGAATGCGACATTACGGGGGACTAATACAACCATTCTCATTAAGTCATCAAAATGAATCGTCCTAAAAAGGTGTCAATTGTTTTTATATAGTATAAAACGTATAATACTGCAAGTGAAAATCTTTATCAGAACCTTCATAGCAAAAACGAAGCTAGCAAGACATTTTCAAAGACGTTCATGCTTAGGGTTATTAACTGTATCTGTATCCTGTTCAGTATTGGGATTTAGCAGTTTTCTATTGTATGGTCTGACTATACCGTAATGTCTATCTTTCCTGTCTTCTTTTCACACATGTGTATTTCATTTATACATCTTCTATTTCTGCTCTATTTGTATTTTTCTCCTAAGTTACTACAGTTACGGCTCATTGAATGGGAATTGTATGTGTGAATATAGTGTTTTTCTGTTTATTCCTCCTTAGCTGACTCTCTGAATGCCTGATTTCAGTTTAGTGCCCATTGCTCCATGCTAAGTGCTCTGCCAGTAGCAGCTGTGCACCTGTGTATCAACTCTGCCATCTTTGCTTGCTGTGTTTAGTAGGCAATCTGCTTTATGATTTCTAGGATCTTTTTCAGCTCCAAATCTTGCCATTTACTGCCAGCTTGGAAGGTTGAGCTTCGGAACGCTATAGGTTCAGTCATTGCATATTAATGGTCCCACCAGCAGCTGCATTGCAGTCTTTTCTAATGGGCAAATTTGTCTGTATACCTGAAAAAGAATGCATGGAAGCATCTGCTTATTTCTTTATTACTTTATACTGCAGTAGCTATATAAAGTAGAGCTGATATATATTACATCTATAACTGTGTTTTATTTATGAAATATCCAAAGAAGACTTTGAAATGTAATATAAAGAAAACATTATATATATATATATATATATATATATATATATATATATATATATATATATATATTTTTATTTTTTTTTTTTTTACAATGTAGATTGTGAGACCCATATAGGGCTCACAATCTACATTTTCCACTATCAGTATGTCTTTGGAGTATGGGAGGAAATCCACACAAACACAGGGAGAACATATAAACTCCTTGCAAATGTCCTTAGCAGGATACAAACCCAGGACTCCAGCACTGCAAGGCTGCAGTGCCAAACACTGAGCCACAGTGTTGCCCCCATATAATTTCTATACCATGTTGTCAAAGACAATTTAATACACATAGAAGTTCCCTCTGCGGATTTTCTGCTTCCATTATGCCTATAGGGAAACTGCAGGCATTTCCGTAGGTATAATTGGCATGTCAGCAGTGCATATTTTTCTACAAAGTGAGAATGGGATTCACTAGTCTTTGCTATGACTATAAAATGGCACGTTTTTTTTTCCCGCTGTGTTTATGCCGTGTGAGGCTGTGGCCTTAAGGTGTCATATTTACAAAAAGACACAGGTCCATCAGATGTATCCTAAACTTCTGCTGTGTTGATCTAGGAAAAAGAAAAATTTGCATGATGTAGATACCTCACTTTAGGGGAAAATGTTCAAACTCCAAATACAGTAAATCACTGTTCACATGTCTTTGGTTAGTTCTCCAAGATGTCTGAGGCAATCTGTTTTAAGTTCCTTCAAAACTTTGTACAAGTATACCTAGAAGAGTTGATGCTGTTTTGAAGGCAAAGGGTTGTTACTCTGTCTATTCTATTCTATTCTATTCTATTCTATTCTATTCTATTCTATTCTATTCTATTCTATTCTAACTATAGCAGGATTGGTAGTATTTATCATTCCCGACATACAGTAGTTATAGCTCCTGATATTAGCTCAGAGTAAATAGCAGGATCTTCAATGTAAACATGTATCTATAACTTAATAAAATACAAATGGTTCATTCCATCTCTTATTGATTTGGTTGCTGATGCAAAGATTTCCTATTCATTTTCATTTGTTTCTGTATGGGTATGGTTGATATCATTTTATTGGTCAATGTCAAACATAACCCATGTGGGAATTATTAGCTGTTACACAAATTCTGCCTTCTTTGTTGTACTCTGCCCATTTCTGTTTGCAAAAGGCACTATCATGAAAATTAAAATTCAATTTGCAAAGGAAACACTGAATAGACACAAAATAACATCAATTTGAGCAAAGGAAATCAAATATCTTCCAGTTTCTCCACCGCCTTTCATGAACATGTAAATAGATGGGATCTCGTCTCTGGAAGATCCTTTAATGCGTCTATTATGTCTCGTTCTTTTGATTATTATGTTTAAAGTCATTTAGCTGCATCATAAATGGAATATTGCGATATAACTGAACAGTCCTGAGGTTTTAATATTGACTCCATACATAGGAGAGCTGCTGATGGTGTGAATTCTTAATTTATACTAATAAAATGTGCCCAATTAAGGTGTATTATGGAGGCAAATGAGATTGTGAGATCAGTTCCATTTCATCTGTTACTGAAGATTTCCATATTTCTAATGAATGGTGTTTTCCTGATAGACAGCATCAGTTTAGTGCAGTCCTTGGGCATATTAGATGAGTGTAATATGTTTTACATTGTTATTTTTCCAAAATATCAGAGCAGGAAGGAGACATCTACAATTTAAATGGTAATGCGTGTTCTGCTGTGGGCAAATGCATGCTTTGTTCATCCTAAAGTAGCACAATAAGGAAACCAATGCTACATCTTTTTTTTCTGTAACTTTTCCCTTGACACACAGGAACATGAGATGAATTTTGTGTAAGTTTATTGTGTTACGGGAAAATGTGGAATTTGTAGTTTGCTTTAGGCATATTTGTGTAAAGAATTGATTCTAAAGCAAATTGTTAAGTAAAACCATTTGGGATATGCCCTAAATCCTGGTCAATTTGGCTGCCTCAGAGACCCCTGCTGTACATATCCAGCCTGAAGTGTCTGCTGTATAATCCCCCCTAGTCTTGAAAGTGTAATAGTCAAGGGACACCAAGCAAGGATTATTTTTATAAAAAATCTTATAATTAACGCTTGCCGTATAGTTAAAGAGGCTTATGTTCCCTGCACATGACTATGATCATTAATAAATTCAGCCTACAGAATAATCCTGTTTTTCACAGCTTGTAATATATAGGGCTGATCTTACTGTCACATGGCTTTACTATCTTATTAGCACTACTAGTTCTCATAACATGTTGCAACATTATCAAAGATGTCAAAACCAACTGTTGCTAGACAGACCTATCTGAGGAAAGAGAGTCCCATGAGAAAATCATCCTCCCTCCATGGTGCACATCACTGCTAACCTACAATATTGATGAGCGCTTACTAGCTAGCTGAGAAGAACGTCCATTCTCAATTCACTGGATCAGAAACTGAAGTCACAGATCAGGAGTCACTAAACAAAGCATGAATGTAAAGACTGCATGCTATACTACAGTATATGCTATGTGTGAATGGTACAGTCTATTGCAGTGGTTCTCAACCTTTGGTTTGTGTACTCCAGGCAGTACGCCCCGTGGGTAAGAACCACTGGTCTGTATTATATGCTGCAATTAATACAAGTCCCCCTGCCCAGGACAGATGCCCACACAGGAGCCATATTCATCATTGAGTGTTCAGCTCACCACTCCTTGACACTGAGTTATCAACAACAGTGTCACCAGAGGTGAAATTAAGTATAGTGATGTGCAAACCTTGTCAAATTTGTTTCTCAAATATTTATAAGATTTAGCCCCAATTTTCAGTTCAGAGCGAATTTGTTTGGTCAGATTCCAGAGTATATTATTTGGAGACTCAGGGAAGGTGCATATAAAAAAACCTTTATACTCCCCTTTCCTGGGCTCCACCTTCTTTCCTAGGTGTCACCGTCATCTTTTGGCCTCTGTAACAATCACTGGTCCCAGGTCACTGTTGAGGTTCAATTACAGGCCTCATGTAAGAGGAATCAACATCATGACCATTTGATGAAAAGACTATAATAATGATTGTTGGGTAGCATACCCTATATAATTTTGATTTACTGGCATAGAGGAATGATATTGAACCACATGTTGGGCACAGGGCCCTTTCTTGAGCCAAATGTGTGCCTCAAGGCCCAATATGCCACATTCTGGGAAATAGGAAGGTCCTCAGTCTGACAGACTTATTATAGCTTTGTGGTGTGAGTTGCAATTAAAATCTACACCAGTTCCTGTCTCTTTATAAATCTCTTGGTCCCTGTTCCAGTTGGGTTCAATACACCAGTTTTAATACATTTTTTTTCCAAAGATCCTGAACAGAAGAGTTCAGTTTTGCCTGACAGGTAGTGTTAGAGCTTATGCCATCCATTTTCTATAACTACTAACAATTTCTAAAGCATCAAAATATACAGTATAATTTGCCAATGTAGTGCCGAGTTTGTAGATCTGAACATGTGACATGCAGTAGAAGGAAGTTTTCTATATATATATATATATATATATATATATATATATATATATATATATATGTATATATATATATATATATATATATATATATATATATATATATATATATATACTTCTGCTAGTAAATTCTACTATACATAAGTACTTTGTTTCTTCCTCTATGGTCACAATAAGTGAGTAGGATACAAATGTTCACAGACAACAGCATGCCATCCTAGACCAGTTGTTGGTTACTGATGTTTTATGTTTTCCATTGAGACTGGGCAGCCAGCAAGGCACTAAGATGTTACCTGACTTCACATAATGTGATTGAGGTATTTCCATTTCATAGTAGTATTACCCCCCCTGATAGTGGGGTCAGCATTGACTGTGCAGAGCGTCTTGCTGTTTGATGTTAGGCTTCTACTAGAACTTTTTATCAACTCAGAATTGGCTGGCAGTCTGCCAAGGCATAGCAAATGCTGGCACAGCTCCAGGAGAAGAGGTTTGATTTATACCACACGCAGGGCAAGCAAACAGAAATATGGAGTGCTACTGATATAACGTAGCAATGCCGAAAACCATATTGTACGAGGCAATATTTTCTTTTTCACACTGATAAGTCCTGGATTTATTATTTTCTAAAGAAACAATACATATATAATATATAAGGACTTAGATAATTCCTCAATGAGCGAGGCACTGTGCCAGCCCAACTGCAGTTATGCCTGTAATATATTTTTGTCTCAGTTCTCCGTACACTGCTGAGTAGTTAAAAAGACAGAAATAGGTGTGAGATTTGCTGTTGAAGTGGCAATATAGCTATAGCTAAATCATTCATATAAAGTTGAGCCTTGTCTTTTTTATGGTTCTTTCATCAGTTGGATTACAATGGTTACAGTACAACTCATTTAGTAAGTTCCCAATCCTGACTGTACCTTAGTACTAGTACACAATCTGACAACCTGCTCCATTCCTGGGATTAAGGAATAATTCTAATCCAGTGCAGGGCTGATATTGTTATTGGCACAGGACCCTTTCTTGTGCCAGATGGGTGCCAGTCCAAGCCTTGCCTGCCACATTCTGAGAATGGGGACATTATGGGACGGACTGAGGACTGAACTCCGAACTGGTCTAATTTTCCATTCTGGCCCCAGGACCTCTGACAGATTATGAAGAGGCCACATCCTCTCCATAAATCTCTTCGTCCCTGCACCAGTTGGCTGTCTATTAACACTGCCGCACGATATACCGGTCTTAATAAATTTTCTCCAATGTGTACAAAAGCTGCTCAGTTGTTGCTTGAAGACTAATGGAGGAACAGCATAACACAGAATAAAAAATAATAATGTTAGAGAATTACTAAAACAAACATGGCAATGAAATTAATGTATATTGTGTTAATTGATAGCAACTTTTCCAGTATCATACTTCTAGCTTTGATAGTCACTGGACGTGGCCTGCTTAGTACAGAATTGTGTCTTTGTCTTATTTTATCTTTTAATAGTCCAGCTTCTGTTATGTTCTAAAAGGAAGAGATTTCGACATCTATATATCTGTCTCATATAACTTCCTGAATTGTTCTACAACTTAATTCTAGCATAACCGTTGTACAGGCTTCCCTTTGTGAGATAGGAAGACCAAACCATGATGTCATGGAAAATGTAGAGGAATGTAGTATAGTCCAAAGAAGCGTGCCATGATTTAGGAGGAAGAACTTTGGTTACTGACTTTGATACTTCTATGCCCGTGGCTAATATTTCTCTTTGAATATTGCAGTCCATTTATAATTGGAAATCTGAAGGGAAGAATGATTTTATGCCTGTGTGACCCGGCTGACCTTCTGCCTTAAGGATATATGCGGGAACACATTGCAGCATTCTGTATTGAGAACATTATTTGTGAATACCCAAATTCATTCAAGGAAAATCGGCAAAGTCTATAACACTGTAAAAACATTACGTAAAATTAAGTCTGTTAGGTTTTAATGTGGTAGTTTTATGTTATTTTTCATCATTTTGATTCAAAACCTCAGTATCTTGGTTTTGTCATGTTTCTGTTGTTTGTTGATAGCAGGAATAGCTTAAAGTGTTGTTTCCCAGGATTACAATATTGGCAACCTATAGATAATGACCCATTCATATCAGATTGGTGGGTGTCTAATACCTGGCATACCGATCAGCTAATAGCAGAGATTGCAGCGCTATAAGGAGTGTCAAGGCATCTTCATTATCTGCCAAGCACAGCAGCTGTACGTGATTTTAAGCTCTGGATAGGTTGACACCTGCACCTGCTTCATGTTGTTGGTTTCCGTCTCGGATCCGTATTGAAAATGCAGAGAAAAAACCATGAGTAACTGCTTTTTAAGTGGGTTAACTTTCCGTTTTTTGGGGTCCCCAAGCGAACCCGAAGAACGAGAACCTGGACAGTAGTGTGAACCTTAGCATCAGGCTTGCATGAGGCTGTACTGCTAACAGGACATGTGTCTAATGAACACGTCGTCACTGGCCTGTGAAGCATAAGTGGCGCTCACCACAGCACCATTGCTGCTTTAAACTGCTGATCGGTGGGGTACTGTGTGTTAGACTTCAATGGTCTGATATGGAAGAACTACCCTGAGAAAGTTAATCCTCCTGACCTATCCCATACATATGCATACTTTGCTCTGCATATGTTCTCAACAGGGATAGGGGAATAAGCCACTGGCAGACACTTCTGATGGTGATTTATCTCCCTTGAGTACAACGATTGGATAAGGATGCTGAAATCTAGGCTTCCCAACCTTACTTCCCCCGACATCAAATAACCAGTGCGATTTGTGTAAGACAAAGAAGTCACACTCCGTTAAACTGTATTCCTGGGAGCTGATCTTAAAATGTATGACAATCTTTGGAGGGTTCAGATTCCAAATTTTTCTGTTTGTAGTCCCATGACCTGTTCATCCACAGTTGGAGTGTCAATGTCGGATCTTATCCTTTCTCATAATCATATGAAACCGAAAAATATTTATCAAAACTGGTACAAAGAAAAGGTGAAACTGTGGTCCAAAAAACATCATTTTTGACAATCATTGACTGCCTAGAGAAGTATTAAATTCTTTGTTCTCATATTTATTCTGTATTTCTATATTTATCATTGCTTTCAAGCTCGGTTTTATCAATTTCAGGTCATAATT
Source organism: Leptodactylus fuscus (assembly GCF_031893055.1). NCBI lineage: Eukaryota > Metazoa > Chordata > Amphibia > Anura > Leptodactylidae > Leptodactylus > Leptodactylus fuscus. Next base: position 103,748,902 of record NC_134269.1, read on the forward strand.
GTGCCATTTCTTTAAGAAATAATCCTGCCTGGCAAGCCAGGTTTAAGGAGAACCTACCATTTTACAGGTTAACTGGAGGCCCCAGATACATCTCTCCCAAGGACCTGATCATCTCAGCTGAGTTTTATATACACTCAACAGATTGTTCTGCTAATCAAATGCTAATTGGGATCTTTCCATTTAATTATGTTAAATGTTTTACATATGGGCAAAATGTTATGTTAATCATAGGAAGTTAAGCAAGGGAATATCAAGCCAGTATATTGTAACTACATGTTTTCACACAATACCTATGGTTAAAAGAGACAGAATGGAAATTGGTGCACTTTTACAGTATTCTTTCAAGAAGTAGATGTGCGATGAAGGTAACCATACATGGAGGATGAGAATTGTCACTGCATAGTAGATGATTGCAAATTTGGCACCTATCCTGGCTATAATGTAAATTGGATTTTTCTGTTTTAGGTTTGTTGTTACCACAAGATTTTGGCATAAATGTTGTTCATTTTAGGTGCAAATTAGGTGCAATTTGGGTATCTAGATTGAGCTAAAATGTTTCTTACTTGCTAGACACGTGCATGTAGATGCCCAGAAAAAGAAACATGTCCTAAAATTATTTAAGCAAACTAAAAAGTGGTATAAGCTTACCCTGCTTTCACATAACTAAGTTTCAGCCATGAAACTCGGTCCATGTGTTGGCTGGATCTACTGGCCTGAACAGTATGCCGGAAGAGGGACTCCTAGCATTATAGTTGTCTATGATACTAGGAGTTTCGGCCTCCCAGTGACATACTGTCCCATGCTATAATCAGTGTGGAACAGTATGTCTCTGTACTGATTATAGTATGGGACAGTATGTCACTGGGAGGTGGGAACTCCTTGCATTATAGATAATTATGATGATAGGGGTCCCTCTTCCGCCATACTGTTCAGGCTGGTAAATTGGCCACAGAACGAGGTTAGACTAGGCATCACCAATGTGATAACTTTGGCCATTTTGTATAGGTATAAGCTGTCTAATGTAAGTGTGTGCTCATGACTCTTCTATTGAAGGTCAATGACATGCCCCACCAGCCATAATATACATAAAGTAAAGCCTGATCAGAGTCACTGATTAATATGACCTTGCTCTGTCCAAATTCTCATTGCATCTGCTTTTTTAACACTTTTTTAATTTTAATTGTTGAAATGAATGCAGTTTTTGTCTGTCCTTGGTGATGGTACTGGGTTTAGTAAATTATGCTAATAATCACAGAATGGAAATTGTTCTGTGTTCTTTGTATTTGCACTATTTGTTCTTCCCAATTAAAATGCCCAAATTAAACACAAGGGACCAGTCAGGGTATGGATGCTACAGACCAGAGATAAAATATATCCACAATAATCTGCTAAATTATGTTAAAAAAACATGATCATTTATTAAATATTAATAGTCCAGGATACATTGGGATATTGATTAAAATGGTAACAGCAATTGGCTGCCTCCCGCTATCTCCCTTGAAACAAAGTAATACTTCTACTATGTTTTTTTCTTTTGTTTTTTTCTTTTTGTCTTTCTTTCTTATTTTATTTTTTAATTATATTTTTTATAGCATTCTTCACCCGCAACATTGGAGAGAAACTGTGTGATCATATATATTACAGATATTGTATATCAGAAATACATTCAAATGCTGTTAAATTTAGGATGTGAGCATGTACGTTATGCTGGAGAATTCACTCAACATGTAACATATAAACGTTAAAGGATATGCTTTTCATATAGACTTCAAGAGAACCTGGCAGGCAGCCAATTCTACAAACTCTTAACCCTTCCAGACTGGCACATTTAGATGTGATTTTCAGCCATAATAATACAAAAATCAATGTCAGTGGTTTTAAAATCATCTTATTGATCCCATCAACAAGCTTTCTAGTCTTCACAGAGAACCTCTAAATCTACTACAATACCTGGCAGGGCAGAACGCTTAAAATGTAAGAAGGCATTTTATCCTTTATTGCATACTTCTATTAGACTGTATCGTAACAAAGTCCATCTTACTATTCATTTATTAATTACAATGGATAGATGTCACTTTCCTTAGCTTTCCTCTTGGTTCAAGATAATGTATCTCTCCATAAGTGTTGTAAAATGTCCTGCTGTGAGAAAAAATCCTTTGGGTTACTGACAATATCAGAAAGAGAGTAAGGCCCGGTTCACATCTGTGTTCGGTATTCTGTTCATGGAGTCCACTTGGGGACCCCCCAAATGGAATACTGAACGCATTGACAAGCGGTGAAAAATGAACGCACACGGACCCCATAGACTATAATGGGGTCTGTGTGTTTTCTGTGTGGTTGTCCACACGGAACATGCGGAGAGAAAATTTCTTCATGAACTATTTTCATCTCCGGATCACTCGTGCGGACACCAAACAGAAAACACATGGACCCCATTATAGTCTTTGAGCCTTATAGTCCTTAAAGTCCGTGTGCTTTCAAATAGAGATGAGCGAGTAGTATTCGATCGAATACTACTATTCGATCGAATACTCGTATTGGTCGAATACCACGCGGGAAAATTCCATTGAATTCAATGCAAAAACCTCCTCGTGTTCCTCATCCTGCTACTTCCGGAACTTGGAGGATCCAAGGTGTCGAACTTTGGTTTCCATGGAAACCGGAACAACATTCCCGTTTTTTCCCATAGACTATAATAGGATTCGATATTCGAAGGAATACTGCTCGCTCATCTCTACTTGCAAAAGCTCACTGCTTGTCAATGCGTTTGGTATTACATTCGGGGGGTCCCCAAGTGGACTCCCTGAACGGAATACCGAACACAGATGTGAGCCAGGCTTAACATAATTGTATAAAGTTGAAATCTGGTTGTTGTTTTTTTTTTCATGTAGGTTGCGAGCCCCATGTAGGGATCACAATGTACTTTTTTTTTCCCTATCAGTAAGTCTTTGTAGAATGGGAGGAAATCCACACAAACACGGGGAGAATATACAAAGTCTTTGCAGATGTTGTTTCTGGTGGGATTTGAACCCAGGACTCCAGCCCTGCAAGGCTGCAGTGCAAACCACTGAGCCACTGTGTAGCCCCAGAAATCTGGCTATGTTGTGCCACTCATCTCAATGTATTGACACAAAAAGATAAAGAAGGACACGTTAAGTAAATGTTTCCAAATAACACATGTGAAACCTGTGCGGTTACCTGTATAGTTGATAATCATTTTTCTTTAAGGAGTCAAAGTCAAACTAACAAGAAATGCAACATTAGGAAAGTGGAAAATATATCGCTAAACAACTAGCTTGAAACTATTATGGTGGTCAGAATGACCAAACAGAATTTTTAGCAACCTGACAGGAAAGGACAATGCAAGGACTTCCGTATCTGTTGATGTTTCAAACAAATGGGTTTTGGGCACAGTGTGATCCGGTAGGGTCATATGAATCAGGAGTTTGGGCCTACACATTTCATCGTAGCTGTGGAAAAAGTATCAATTAAAGCAGGTAATGGAGGTGATAATACTGGAACTGTCACCATGTCTCTGAGGCAGGAAGCATATGTGACATTTTACAGAGAATGCATTATTACAAAGCAGTAGGTACCATAAACACAATACATTTCGGCAATTACAGGTTGTGTGTTATTACTATTATTGAGCAATGTGTAGTGAAGCAGAGGCAATAATAATCACTGGCAATGCCATTATAGTATACCCACACTTAGCTACATTCATACATGTGTCTCTACAATCTTTGACAACACAGGCGACTGGCATCCAGTTGGGAAGAAGGAGTTATATGTTAAACCGGTGACATACATTTTGGAGGTGGCAGTTATCACAGGGGATGCAGGAATTGTACGGCGCAGCGGTGGTACAAGTGCAGGAAAATATCTGAACTTTGTGTAAATCGTAATGCTTTTCTATGAAATTGTGGGAAAGGGAAAAGCCAGAAACTTTACAAGAATTATGTTTAATACGGGAACCTTTGGGTTTCAGATTGGAAATTGATGGTGCAATGTTTGTGATACCTTTCACAGCACAGAGATAAATGAGCTTCTTAGATGTTGTGATATATGAGCTTAGAAGTCTGCAAATGCCTCTTCTGAGGATGTGATAAGTTAGGGACAGAAGGCTAGTGAATGGGACCTGTGAATAAATGGTTCCCACAGCGTGAGTCTGAATCACTGTCAGCTGATCCCATATATCACAAGCACAGGCTTTCTTTTGATGCCAAGTTATAAATTTCAGCGTTGCCAGAAAAGTGAATAGGATATTTTATTTTGTTGCTGATTTTGGATTAAGTTTTTACTCACCTTATGGGATAAAGGGATGCGATTCCGCCTGAAAAGAGCACTGACATTGGTAATAGTGTATTAATTGTTACTCCAGCACATTGCGGGATCTGAGCTTTGTAGGAATGTTGTTAATCTGAGAGATTAGCACTCCCATAAACTGAAGAGAAAAAAAAGGAAGACTGAACCAGAGCTCCAAAGTCTAATATAGAATTTAGTATAGCATAGATTAAAATATTAAAATCTGTTACATTTTGTGAATGTGATTATGGGACTTTGCAAAATATAGTCTGAGATTTAAAAAAAATCAATCTTTCATATATCATGTTAGATTATATCATTGTTAAATGTCCCTATGTGAATTGTGTATTACAGTGGTAGTGCATTCCTATTCAGCAAAGAAGTTGAATAAGATGTAACACCTGAACAATACTTCATAGGCTACTTAAAGAGTTAAGATGGCTGTATATGTTTGTTTTTTGATAGAAATGAAGCATATGTATAACGAATGGTTGGACTTTTCATAGAAATAATCCCACCATTAATATTAACAACTAAACTGCGTCACCAGGGGGTAAAAGTTGAAAAATTGCACAAGGTCTGTTCAAATTGGCTGAAGATTGACCAAAACTGGCCTATCATACCAAATACTCATTTTTGTTTAACTGTCAGAGAAAAAATTCCAACACGACTGACCTGTTTCCTTGGCAGACAAAGGTCTTTAAGGGTACCTCTTTAAGGGCAGGTTATAGAGGCAATCATGGTGGGGCTAAAATGTAGCCTTGGTGCACATGTAATACAGTTACGGTATGGATTAAAAATGGACGACAATGCCAGTTGCTATGGTATTAAATTTCTAGTAACTTGAAAAACCTTGCTGTTAGTCATTTGGAATACTCAATAAGCAATCCATTTGTAATGATATTAAAATACATACTAGTAGAAAGAACTAGAATGGCACGCCATATATCCATCTTCATATGGAAAAGTATTTAGTTGCATATTAGTCCACACCACTGAAGTATAATGGTTTTGCCATAAACTCTTCATCAGGTGTAAGCTCAAAAATGGTGGTGTGTTAGGTCGTATTGATTCCATTGGAGGACCATGGTCAATGGTGCGGTTAACAAGAAGCCAGGAGTCAAATTTAAAATGAATACTGTGACAACTGTCATGGCTGCTCACTTTTTTCCTGCACCATGAGATTGTACCCGCTGGGAGAATGTAGACTTATTGTAGCATATGTGATTGGACATTGTAAAATACAAAGCATACTGTAACATTGACAAACCTGTCATTGTATGTTCCATATCTACATAAAACCAGAAGACACCTTTAAAATCCACATTGAGAAATGAATAATTGGTGTTTATATTACCCTAACTCAAGAAGAGGTTAAAACAAATAATAATTATAGCAAAAATAATGAAAATATCAAGTGGTATTTATCACGGAAACAGGTTTGTACCTATTTCCCCCCAAAAAACGTCCGCAATTTGTTTACTGAGACACGAGACTCACAAAGCCTGGGTAATGCTGCCATACTATTAATTGCAGACAAAAGGTCTAAATTGCTTCAGCTTTCCTTTGATTTAAATAAATTGATGAAAGGCTTTGTAATTAAATTTCTTTGAAAAAGCTTCTTCCAGCTCACAAAGGAATGTTAGTTATGGAGAGAGCTGCTTTGGCTGTGCTGTGGCTCTCCTGCAATATTTCCATATTATTTGCAGCATTAAGGAAGATGTTGTTAAAGTAAATAAACAGGAAATTGTTCTTCATATAATACGTCGGACCTGGACTTGTCAGGTTAAAATTGGCTTCAAACAAAAGTAACTTCATTTATGTGTGCATCTAAATACAGTATATTAGACACATCGTGTGCCCTCCCTGTACCAGGACTGAAATCTATACTTGAGCTCCAAATGTAGATTGTGAGCCCCATATAGGGATCACAATATACATTTTTTTTCCTTTCATTTAAGTAGGTCTTTGTAGAATGGGAGGAAATCCGCGCAAATAGGGGGAGAACATACAAACTCCTTGCAGATGTTGTTCCAGGTGGGATTTGCACCTAGGACTACAGCGCTGCAAGGCTACAGTGCTAACCACTGAGCCACCATGTTGCCCCCAATTCCACCCCATTCTGAATCGTTTTCCAGGTTCGTAGTACATTGTACAGAATAATAAAGAAGAAAAATTTGTCCTGCAAACATTAAGCCATTATGTGAAATGAAAAAATAAAAAAAGTTATGGGGTTTGGAAGGTGGGGAGTCAAAAACGAAAATCGAAAAATGCCACCAGTTTACAAAATTATCTGCAACCCGGGATATACTAGTGTATATGTGAGTATAATGTCCACCCCTTCAGGTAGTGAAGTATGCATTGCTATGTATGTACATATACAAAGCATCATTCAGGAAGCTTGAGAAAGTGGGAAAAGCTGCAATTACTGTATGTGTCCAGTGTATTGAAAAGCATTCTTATTCCAATAAAGCTGAATACATAGGTGTTTAAAGCAGGAGCTGTCACAACTCAGTTCCTGCTTTAACACTGCGCTCCTGCATTTGTAGCCGCGATGTAATGACGTCACATCGCGCCTACAACTATGTGTATGAGTGAGAGAGGGGCAGGGGAGCGATGGAAGGTGAGTGTAAGTGTTTTTTTGTGTTATACATTAAAGTGGAACATAATGCAGGGGGCCCATGACACTGGGGCAGATGAAGGGGGGGGGGGGAGAGAACGGCATGACACTGTAGCAGATGAAGGGGGGGGAGAACGGCATAACACTGGGACAGATGAAGGGGGGAGAATGTCATGACACTGGGGCAGATGAAGGGGGAGAGAACAGCATGACACTTGGGCAAATGAAGGGGGAGAATGGCATGACACTGGGGCAGATGAAGGGGGGGAGAACGGCATGACGCTGGGGCAGATGAAGGGGGGAGAACGGCATGACACTGGGGCAGATGAAGGGGGGAGAGCGGCATGACACTGGGGCAGATGAAGGGGGGAGAACGGCATGACACTGGGGCAGAGACAGGGGGACATAAAACTGGGCAGATGAAGGAGGGGAGAATGGTATGAAACTGGGCAGAAACTGGGAAACATGAAACTGGGGGGACATGAAACTGGGGACAGAGATGGAGGGGGGATATGAAACTAAGGGCAGATGAAGGGTGTATATGAAACTGGGGGAGAGATGGAGGGGGAACATATAATTTACGGGTGACTGTAGGAGGATTATACTGTATGGGAGCACATGAAAAATGAATGAGAATGGGCGGAGTCAACATAAAAGTGGGTGGAGTCAACATAAAAGTGGGTGGAGCCAAATTTCCCATGACGGATGGAGCATTTTATCCCTCTTTCTAATCTTCAAAAGTTGGGAGGTATAGGTTAGAAGCGTGAGGCCCTTAAAGGGGTATTCCCATGTCCCTTACTCACTAGTCTTTGCTGCTGTAAACTCTTCTTTCTTCCTGGTTTTCTTGCGTCAATTGGTGGACTGGGTTTCATATGCAAAGCCAGTGGTGAGATGATGTCACTTCTATGCTGCTGGTCTTGCATGCGTGCTACCGATGCAGCTATTAGTTCACAAATAAGGTCAGTTTTATAAGTTGGTCTAACAAAGCTAACTAGTTTTAAAAAAAAGCCTCAAAAACGCATTTTTAGAGCTCCTGGTAAGTAGGGTCCCCCCCAAAGTCAATTGCCCATGGCCCCACAAACCCTAGATTCGCCACTGCACTCCAGTTCATTGTTGTTCTCTCAACCACCCGGACGCGCAACATGCAACAGTGCTGATGACTCAAATTAGTTGCGTAGAAATCAGCCATAGTCATAAATCAAGGTCTCTAAGTTCAACTATTCTGTTTGCTTCCCTTTGCGACAAGTGGCAATAACCGGCACATTGATGAACAGGAGACATCAAACAACACATCTGGGGGCTCATCTCACAACATTTCTTATACCTTGAAAACTTTTTCCATTTTGCTTTTATGCCCCTCCCACATGTCACAGATTATCACTTGGTGCTTGAAAAATGTTCTCATTTGCTGATCTGAGTGACACCTGCTATTTGCTTAATTTGCAGTCTTTTGGCTTGTCCTTCTTGGTATTGCAATTTTAATACCAACTCTTGCTAACCTAGTGCATCTTACTTGTACTGGCATGTAACCTTTTCAGTTTATTTCAGATTTATTTTTCCTCTTTTGTATACTTTGTGTCATTGATTTTTTAAATTCATATCAAAGTTTCTCCTTTTTAGTGGATACACTCAACTGAAAACCCCTTCGATGCCCCATTCTTTTGGGTTCTGAGATGTATATTTATAGAAGGAAGCTAGACTTCCTAGGAATTTTACTAAGTTACAATGAACCTCCATTTTAAAAAGTCAAAGATTCAGAATTAAACAGAGAAAAGCAAATTCCTACCGGATCTGAAAACTGTTTTCAGAGGGAAAGGTTATGTTATTGGCCACAGTGGTCAAAGCACTGGTAACTTCAACCGTACCAGGAAACAAACACCAATAGATAGATAGATAGATAGATAGATAGATAGATAGATAGATAGATAGACTGGGTGTAAATCCCTAAGAACAAGTCACTGTCAGATTATATATAGAAATAGTTATAGAAATACAGAAGAAACTATACCTACTATAAATTTGCTCTGCAGCTCATTTTCAGTATTGTATAATTTGTTCTTGGACATGCAAAGGACATAGTAATAACATAATCCATAACGTGTTTTGGCACATTTTGCCTCATTTACAGATGCTAAAATGTAATTTAATACACATATAGACATAATCCTAACAAACTATACATAGCCAAATCTATTTCTTAACTTCAGCTGGACATCTGGCTTGTGTGAGACCTCTAGTGGTCAAAATAAAGAAAAATATTGCATCAAAAACAATCTCTTGCAGTCATTGCAACTTTCAACATACCGTAATTCCTTTTATGTAAATGTACATACATACAATAGACTTTGCATTTTTGCATTTTTTAATAATAATCAGTGGGAGTTAAGAGGTTGATTCTGGTGATATTGAATTAGACACTTCACTACATACATCAGCAGGACTTTGGCTGTAGGCTGTTTATGGCTTAATGCTATATTGATGAATCTGTGGACATGCGCTAATCATTTTGTCCACCTCTGTGGTGTGGAAATCCTTGAAGAAAACAATATCCATTTTTCTTCAAGCTGCCACATCTATAATTGGCCAACAGCAGAAAGTAATTAACAGAAGACAAATATACTGTAGAATCCGAGCGGTCATTTCACATCCCATTCTATGTCAGCTTCAATTTCAAGATCTATGCCTGCTATCTGCAAATGATAACAATCACAGTCCTATCTTCATCATGGCTGATACATACAGGACATTGCGTGGAAATCTAAATAGGCTATATTATATATTTATTTTGATGTTCTCTTCCTCCCTCTATACATCCATACATGGTGATTAATAATATTGGTATGTATGTATGTATGTACACGTACACATCAACATCATTCAAAGAGCTCGAGGGACGAGAAAAAACTGAAGGAAGCGCAATAGGTATTCAGTGGGCGACCATACTTAGTTATTGCTCATAGAAGAAACATCAGCGCCCACTGGACCTAAACTCAAGTATTAGCATGATGTCAGCTCCCTGATGGTTAAAGCCTCACATTGTGAGCCGCAGCAAAAATAATGCTTCAGAAAAGAACGCAGCATTTTCCTCTGTGGAGTTTCAGCCCCTGTTATACCTAGGTAGTAGGCCTCATCATTGATGGTGACAATAGGGAATACAGAGACTTAAACCGGGATTTTGTTGAATGGTGCCAGCGGAACCACCTCATGATTAATGTTGGGAAGACCAAGGAGATGGTGGTGGATTTTAGTAAACGGAGAAGTGCTCCGATCCCGGGGGAGATCCAAGGGTCATGACTAGAGATGAGCGAGTAGTACTTGATCGAGTAGGTATTCGATTGAATACTACGGTATTCGAAATACTCGTACTCGATCGAGTACCACTCGCTGTTCGAATGTAAAAGTTCGATGCAGAACCAGCATTGATTGGCCGAATGCTATACAGTCGGCCAATCAACGCTGGTTCTTCTCCTACCTTTAGAAGTCTTCTCCGTGCAGCTTCCCTGCGGCGTCTTCCGGCTCTTCCGGCTGTTCATTCACTCTGCCAGGCATTGGGCCTGGGCAGAGCCGACTGTGCATGTCGGCTTGTAGTGCGGGCATGCGCAGTCGGCTCTGCCCAGGCCCGATGCCTGGCAGAGTGAATGAACAGCCGGAAGACGCCGCAGGAACACACTGAAATTTCCCCACGGTGGGACTATTAAAAGATTATCTGAAAATTTAGATTCTGTGACCCAGCTTTTCCACTGCAGATTTTTTCTCTGAAATGTGTGAAAGGGATTAGCCAGAACCTCATCCATTTTGCAGGTACTGTAAAATGCAGTCTTTTTTGCTGTGGTGTTTCCAGCCGTGGCCAAAACGCAGCGTTTCCGCAATGTGGGTCTCCAGACTATAAAGAGTTCCTTTTACCTAAAAGATGCTATGAACTTTAGACCCTGGTAGTAACGTTTGGCCTCTTTAGCAGAAGTAGGAATTCCTGACAGTTAACATATTCTACTTCTTTTCTATAATTGTACCCATATAAAGGCTCAATTACAATGGAGAAACCGCAGACAATGTAGTTGTGTGTACATGAAGCAGCAGGTAAGAACATTACAGCCTATCTTATAGCCTGCACTTATATGCAGAATATAATAGGATTGTACTTATGAATGCGTATGTGAGCATTTCTATGTGTAATACATTAGGTTTTAGTAAATACAAAAAATAGCTCCTTAGGGTAATAATGTGTCAGCCAGCGAAGCAAGCTTAACAGGCAACATTCATAGACTGATAAAATCATGGAAATGTCAAGCAAAGTCCACCTGCTAACATTTCAGAGGATTGTTACTCAGTAAACACAGTCCGGATCACATTTCCAGAAATCTTCTGCTTAAATCTATGTGCATCATTCAGGAATAAAGATATGGATTAAAGCCCCCGCTACTTTTCTGGCCATGTTTATTTATTGTGCTATTAAAAACCAATTCTGAAGCAATATTAAAGGTATTTATAAAGGCGCAGTAATATAGAGAACGATGTAATAGAGAAAATTAATTGTCTACAATATAATTAGAAAAATCTGAATAATAGATACGACACGTGATATTTATAGATGAAGAAAATTGCTGTCATTTTTATTATTCATGACTAGGTGACAGTTTGTATAGATTTCAGCTGAGTTTATATATGTGCATACTCTGCATACATATTGAAACACCTGCAGGTCTGACACCCAAGTCTGCCAGGCAGTGGGATTCTTAGGGGGTGCTGCCCTCCATCATGTCCATAATCTCTTAGGTTGGCCATATACAAAGGACAGCTTCTTTTAGGCTGCCATTTCTTCCCACATCCCCATATACATATATACATCTGGTGAAGCATGGTAGTAGCTTTTGTCTCTGAACATTGGCAAGTTTACACTGTTCAATCTGCATCTGTTGTTGGGGAGGCCCCTACACACATAACATGGTCATCTGGTGCCAACAAAATTGAAGGGTTCATCTGACAATCACCCAATGTGTATGGCCAGCTTCATTTAAGATATAACATTGTTTTTGATTTATATTTTACATGGTCAAGGTTCAGTTACACAGAGTTACTATATACTCTATTTTCAGTTGACTTGTGATAAAAAGAAATAATTACAAGAGATGTCATATACCGGCCTTCAGAAATGTGTTGTTAGATTCTTTCTAAAGAGTGGAAAGTGACGAAGAGCAGCGAAAAAGGTACAGAACACATCGCAGCGAGGCTACTATATCTGCCATGTAGCTAAGGTCAAAGTCAGACTACTGAATACATCAATTAGCTTCTATGTCATGAAACCGCAGACACACATAACGCTCTAAACACGTAGCTAAAAAAAATAGGTGAAATAGAGTCGAGTCACTGCAAGCTGTTACTAGTGGCGTTATAAATTATATGCCAAATCCTTAGGATTGTTGAAAAATTGCCACTAGGAAGAACCTGTCTGATCATTGGCGCAGTTAATACCATATAGGTTAGTAGATGCTGAATATTGACTTAAAGTCCCTAATATAATTTGGCACATAATCTAAATTAGAAATAGTGTGTGCTTGTTAACAAAAATTTGCGGCTTTTTAAAAAAGATGTAATGTAAAACGTTTTTTTTCATCAATATTTCCGCTGTGACCAAAACGCTGCCAGACTTAAAGTGTGTGGCGATGCACCCTCAGCTCGTAACATCCAGTTTTATCCTTAATTTCAAGGAAAAGTAACAAAGTATTGGCAAAATGCAGAGTAGTAACAGAAGATTTTGTTAATACATTATGCATAATAACTTATTAAGGAAGACGTGTCAGAAGAGCCGACAGGTGCTTTCTAATTCTTTACATGCAAGTCTAGGATTTAATAAAGAGGCGGTCAGATCTTATTGTGGTGTAACACTTATAATGCCTGCTAAAGTTGGAGAATTTTTATCCGTATTTGTGAATTAGTGAGGAAAGTGAAGAATATTGTAGGTATGAAGGCTATTGAATTTTACACTACGCACTGATATATAAAGTTCTGTTTTCAAGCTGCAAGTGCCCGAGGCAACTGAAACACACATTATCTGTGACAAGTTACATAGGATCACAGCGTGCAAGAGTCAATATGTTTGAAAGAGGTTACACACAACTCTTCAAAGGGAGTATTGCATACACTTTGGAGAAATTATGGGATGCTGCATGAGCCAAGAATAGCTTGGAATGTCTCTTATGGCAACAATCAGCCATTAGGTGCAAGAACCTTTTCATTCATAGGCAGTATTTAATAGGTGAATTCAATCCTCTGCCTTTGTACAATAGACACTTGTATTGTCTCTGAACTTCTGACCTTGCCTTGTCTGTCTCTGACCTCCTGTTGAAACCACTTTGTCTTCAGTTACACTGACCGGGTTACTGCGGCTCCCTGACAGAGGATCTGTACATCAGCCAGAGTTCACTTTGTAACATATACTTCACTTGGCAATAGGGTGAAAGTATCAGGATATTTAACACTTTCCCCTGCAGAGTTAATTGATGCAAGTGTAAAATGTCACATTGCTATTAGCAGAATTATATATTAACTATGAAATGTAGACAACATACGTTACTTGTTGTTGATATTGCATTAGAATGGAAGAGCCATTTAATAAGTGGGTGTCATTACATCATTGTCAGAGTAAGTACGTACCGTAGCTACCGTGTAGGCATCTCTTCTATATATCTTCAGGGGTGATCGGTTATTATTATCATTATTTCTATGAATGTTTTATTTCTTACATAATGGAGCCAAAGGTGAACCAATTCAAGTATATTAGGAAACTACATAAATAGCAATTCTTTAATATAATGTATATAGTTCTCTTTATGAGCAGGAATAATCTGATATATATATATATATATATATATATATATATATATATATATATATATATATATAACCAAGCTACATCAAATTTTTTGTAACATTTGGTAATATTGCAGTTATGATATAGATCAGGATATACAATTTTACTTGTTGCCATTAGAAACAGTCAACAAGCTTGTTGTTAGATATCAACACCGTAGCAGTGAATATGAAGTCTAATAGTGAGTTTTGTCTGCATGAATGCAGGATGTTATGTAAAGTTACACTTGATTTATATAACTATGGAGAGTCCTTTGTGACAGTGAAGCAACAGAGAATGGGGGAAAATTTTAGCTCTCAAAAGGAATGCAAAGCGTTGGAAAAATATATCTGCTTTCTTCCAAAAACAGCTTCATGTTTGTCCACGTAAGGTACTGCAGTTCACTCCCATTCACATATATCAAGGCCAATTTATCATTGCATTACACTAAAATTCTGGTGTGTCTTTAAGTTGCCAAATATTTGCGCAAACATACTCCACTTTTGAAATTGCCTTGAAAAATTCACTAAAAATCTTTCCTCCCCATGAGAATTGCAGCAAGGTTATGAACTAGCATGAGAAATTTTGCTACATTTATCTAAAAAAAAATGCTAGAAAAAAAAGTGGTGATGAACACCCCCTAGTCCTCATCTATGAACGAGTACTATCAGTAGGGGAGGGAGGCGTTCCTCACTGCTCAGCATCACGGCTAGGCGGTAAGCCATGCCCCCTCTCACAGTACAGCACAATAGATGCAACTGTGAGGCAGGGCGTTCCTGGCAGACTCTCATAAACATCCTTCTGACAGTGAAGAGCTATGGTACCGGCACCGATAGCTCTTCACTGGGGGAACAGAACAGGAAAGCTGATAGTGCGCTGAATTCAGCGCAATGTTGGCTTTCTAGCAGTGTATTACAAGCATGTGCCCCAAGAGATGAAAGGTTCTCTTTTAATAGTGCCAGAAAAGTATCTCATGAACATAATTTGCTGTTTATAGAACTGGCTTTATCTATCTATCTACATCTATCTATCTCTCTCTCTCTCTCTCTCTCTCTCTCTATTGGCTATCTTTGCAATCACTTATGACCATTAAATTGTTGTAGTCACAATCAATTAGATGGTAAATGTAAAATCATGTAAGGTAAAGTAACATTGCACTGCACCGTGATTCTTGTTGTGTCTCATTCAGGTTAGTGTCATCATTAATTAGCCCGGACTAGATTGTGACATCATGTTTTCCCGCTAGTATAAATTTCCAGAGACAAGGGCAATGAGGGAGAAACATTACGCTAGCCTGCTAGTCAGACTCTGAAGACAAGTTTTGTTTTGAGATTTGGATTGAGTGACTGACACATGATCCCAACCTCATTGTACCATAGAAAAGTATCAGTCTTCACACAGCAGCCTGAGAATGGTAGGACCCGCCATGCCTTCTTACATAGATTCACATACTACATTTTATATTTCATTGCAAAGGTTTCATTTTACACAGCAATGGGGAAGGAATTTGTAGTTTGCTTCTGATAAATTTGTCACATCTTCAAGTCTATTATCACTTTCTATGGTCCCATATTGGATTGAGATTGAGAGACAAATTTTGCATTTGATAGATCTGTGTGCATCTGCTCAACAGACTAACTATGCTCGCTAGCAAAGTAAGCAACAGCAAAGTGGTAAGTGGTAGATCAAATACATGCATTGCTTCCCTTGTTATAGAATCACACTTAATAACATATTTCTTGGTATGTACAAAGGCCCATAACTACTAGCCCTGCATGGCAAATACAGCCCGTCTGTACAATATTTTTCTTACTTTCGGCTATGATAGTTTTTGTTACATTGCCTTCCATTTGTGTCTACTGGTTGCAGTTTTTGTACGGTTTGACTCTTGTCAAAAAATTGTAAACCTAAGCAAAACTAGTACAATCTTTAGAAATTGTATGAGGAGCTTTGTCCCAATTTTGTAGCCAGGTGACATTTTCTAATTAACCCCTAAGGTATTAATTAAACTGATGAGTTTTACCTGTTCTCTCTAAATATAGTCAAGTATTGCCCAATATTCATCAGCCTGTGACCTGCAGGGAAATGCATCTCAGGAATAAAATACTAAGACCGAAACAAATAATGTATGAGTGTTAATGTGCAATGTTACTATACTGTAAAAGTATGTGTTAGAAGTACAGATAGTCTGACCCAGATTTACTATTGTAGACAGTACCATAATCATGGGCATATTGGGTATAGTGAGGAGTATCTAGTGTGGGCTATCATTTTTTGACATTCTACACATGCGGGTGTGCATTCTCAGAACTCTTTGGGAATTAAATATATCGCAATGCACCAGAAATGTGCCAAAATAGTGTCAAAAAATTCTGGCCCAAATTGAGCACTTATTCATACGACCATGCTGTGCACTCGGTCATGACAAAGTACGGTCTAGTGCAGACTAGACACTGTAAAGATACACCAGATTTATCATCCA
The DNA here is from genome assembly GCF_031893055.1 of Leptodactylus fuscus. Taxonomy (NCBI): domain Eukaryota; kingdom Metazoa; phylum Chordata; class Amphibia; order Anura; family Leptodactylidae; genus Leptodactylus; species Leptodactylus fuscus. Next base: position 103,765,159 of record NC_134269.1, read on the forward strand.
GCATCAGCCATTAAATCTGGTGTATTTTTAGACTTCCTATGTAATTTTGTAACACTGTGTAACTATTAGTGTAAATCTGGGTCATTGTTACTAAAATACAATATATGATTGAACTGGAATTATTTAAGCTACAAATACATTCATATTCGTATGCTGGCTAGGTACCAGACACATTGGGCAGCGTCTAAAAACTAGTTTAGACTAACAATAAATTAATACGGATGTCTGTACCAGTTATAAATGTAAGCAGTTTTCTTGGTTGGTTGCTATATGTACAGATGTAGCTCAGTTAAATTGACATTTAATATGACATGTAGTGCATCACCTGCCTCCAAAATAAGGCTCACGTCATGCTTTTATACAGATGCAAAAAACGGACGTGAATAGACCCTATATGATTAATATATTAATTACCTAGAACATAAAGCTCTTTGGCATCTCTATCACCTATATCACTTTGGCAGCCAGTCTACAGTATGTATAACATTACCAGGCCTTCATTTCAATGACAGACATGTAATACTACTGCAGTGGTCAGCTGGGATTTTAGATGCTAGACTCGCAGTGCTCAGCTTATTGCTGGACTAAGGCTAAGGCCCCATATTGCAGAAACTCTGCATTTTTTGCTGCAGATTTTGCTGCGTTTTTTTTTTTTTTTTTTTTAGCCAAACTCCGTAGTATATTTAATAAAAGTGAAACCTCTAAGAGCTTCCTTTTTGTTTTTCATTACTTTTCAAGCCCTCCTGACTTTGGCTCAAGAAACAGCTGCAAAATCTGCAACAAAAACACTGCATTTTCGCATAGTGGTGCTGTAGCCTAAAGAGGGAAAGGGAATAAGTGTGTTTAGTGGCACAACCAATTCTGTGATCAGATTTTTGTCAAGGGACCTTCTAGCCGGTAGGAATTGTCCAGAACCCTCTTAATGCCTTTATCTGACAATAAGAATAAAATTTGTGTTGTGATTAATTTTTCCCATGAGAGATCTGTTCCCCTAGTAAAAGCTTCTTGATTTTCACTGTCCTAGGGGGTCTCATATTATATGTATTAATGTGATTTATTATATCGTCTCTGACACAATAAGTAGGATTTATTTTACTTGTAAGCAGAAAGTCTGTCTTCCTTCCAGTTCTTGTATTGCTTCAACAATCCGTTCCTACTGTATGTCTGTCTCCATAATACTGTATTTTCTATGTGTGCTAAGTAGAAGCTTACTACTTCAGCTGATGATATAATGAACTAGACGGTAAGCAAGGCAGATGTATATGGACATAAGGGGTCAGCATTGACTCCAGGCTGTTGGCAGAAATTCCCCACTTCATTTGTGATGTGTACATTGCTCAGTGTAGAGGACATTTGCTGATTTGGGTCCCTGGGCACTCAACTGTCTTTTTTGTCTTAAATACAATACTAAAGAGATAAGCCCTTTGCTAACAGTGGCTAAGCACAGACTACAAAAGGTTAGGAGGATCTTTTTTTCAGAAGACCTGATATTTAATGATAGTAATAGGTCACCTTGTGCTGGCTATTTCAGTTCATGGGAGCTTTGGGGGATAGGATCATATTTAACCTTTCTTTTGTTTGAGGTTGAACAAAGGTTCTTTTATCTTTTTCCTGTCCAATGATAGATACAATTGTGTATCCATGCACTATATTTATTTGTCTTTTGAATCCTCAAAATGTCATATTTAAGAGTACATGTGGAAGATAAGTATGTAGCCCACACCTCTATAACAACGAACAAACATGGTAGTTATAGACCTTCGTACTCAATATTGAATGTCATTGTTTATGATACTGAAAAAGTAAAAGCTCTGAAATATGTTATTTGATACTTTAAAGTCTTCTTACTAAAACCATATAAATCCAGATTCTCTGTATTATTAAGTGTAGAGATGGTTTTAAGGAGTAGCAACTTGGAGAACTGACCAGAGTACCAAAGTACAGGATGCCAGAAGCACCTTAAGAATGCCCCTAAACTGCCTTGGGTTTTATCCATTATACCATACGGGACATGACCATTGAAACCTTCATCACAGTGGTATGGTTTGAGGGACACTACATGTCTTATAATTTTGACACTGGCGGGCACCTCTTCAGGAATATCTACAACCTGCTGCCACCACACTACCATCTAAACAGCTTCTACCCTCTCCTACTGTCTCTCCCCCCCTTCCCTTAGAGATAGCCCTTGCACGTAGGGACCTCTATCCTACTGTACATGTTATTCTATTGTACTTGTCTTTGTCTTGTGGGTTTTCATTATTGAGGACAGGTGATGGGTGGGCTACCATCACAAGTTTAAGTGATCATAAAAGAGATCTGATGATACCCCGAAATGCGTTATCTGTATATGAATAAAAGCCTGTTGAACAACTTCAAGGTGTGTTACATCAAGTTCTTAAAGAAGAGCGCAATACGTGGGGCAGAGGAGCTGTATGCTCCATTTTGGATCTTATTATGTGTTATCGCATATAATGCATACATGGAATTATTGGTGATTTAAAAATAATAATAATGATAATTTTGTGAGGCCATGCTAAAGGCGAGGTCTGAACTTATGAACATTTTCTTTTAGACCTTCCAATATACTATTACAGAACAATATAATATGTATCTAATTCTATATTATAGAAACATATTGTATCCTTAATTGTATGACATGGGTATCTTATGTTTTCAGAATAGAATAGAATAGTACAGTAAATACATGTATCATCACTCAAGGGTATGAAAGAAAGTAATGGATACGGGCCCTGAATCCATGACTGTAAAGCTTCATGAGTTAATACTTTTTTGTACCTATTTTAGAGACATAAAATGAACAGTTGCAAAATAAAAATAGAAGCCACACTGTTCAATTGTTTCTGAATATGAGAGCATTATGGGCAGAATAATCTTAGCAGACTTTTTGCATAACAATCTCAGACTGAGGAGGAAAATTGGGCATAATGGTTGGATCAATAGTAAAAGAAAATGGAACTGAAATCAATGAAACAGCATGAATTCATCATCATAATAATAATGTTCTGACATTAGATTAGAACACAGTTTTGTTTCTCCTAGCCCAGTGTTCACCTGCTCTGATACATATGTGGCAAGACAATAGCCATATTATTAAGAAAATTAATATTTTTAAGCAGGTAATTATCTTTACAATGTCTCATATTCACCCCAGGCTATAAAATTGGAGTGAGAACTAGTGACTGAAGTTCTTAATAAAGTAATGTATGTTATATGAGCAAATGTCCTGTGATAGTCTGGACAACTTTTTTTTCATCATAATTACTTGATTTTACTGTTATTATTCCCCAAATTCAAAACTGACCACATTCACAAAGACCCTGGAACCTGCATTTGAAAACTCCAGTTATTCATTCTATTATTGTCCCCCATGTTCCCCAAAGCTAGCCTGACTGTTTTTTATAGCTTTCTTTAATGAAGGAGTCGATTACTCTGCAACCTTATTTATTTTTATTGTTTGACAATTAGTTGCATACAGTGCATTACTTTTTAGGCATCAGCAAACGCCGAGCAAAAAATCTTTTTTATGTTTTAATTACTACCTAGAGAAATCCTACTGAAACACAGATGGTGCATACACTTGCAATTTTTTGTAAGGCAGCTGTTCTAACCACCATGCCCCTATGCCACCTCGACTTATTGTCTCAACCAAATTACTTTTTGAAAGTTCTAGAAAATGAAACTTGCTGACATTTTTGAAAGTTTAAAGTAGCAGTCAGCTGGGAGGGGAGGGGGGGGCACCAACTGGACCCAACAAACCAGAATCAGTGTGTTTGCGGCAGCACATACATGGTTCCAACACGGTCCAGTCAGTATAAATAATGTCTAAGTATATTTTAGGGGTCTGGTCTGGAGTCTAAATAATTTTAAGGGGCTGGTCTTAGGTCATATTAATTTTAGGGGGTTTGTGTGATTACTTTTAGGGACTGTTCTTGGGTCTGATTCATTTTTAGCGTTATCACTATTCATTTTAGGGGTTTGTTTTTTATCTACAGTATATAACTGTATGATGGATTGGGAAGCTAAATTCCTTTTTGAGGTCAAAATCTGAGGCCTGAGTAAGTTTATAGGTTTGGTCTGACTTAATTTCAGAGCCCACTAACAAATAATAATTAATCTTGATGTACTGCAAACAATTCTTCAAAATTTGTGCAGCAGGTTTTCCAGGTCAAAAAATGTATGACTTATATAGATTTATATCCTACAGATAAGTTATCAATATTAAATTGGTGGGGGTTCAGCATCCAGCACCCCTAGTAATCAGCTATTCTCAGTAGCAGATACACAGAGAATAGAGTAGGAAGCAGCTATCTATATTCTCTAGGCAGTGGCCTGGTCAGATACTGCAGATTCATTGAAATGGGACCTATGTTACAGTGACTGAGTTCTGCCACCATACAAAGAACAGCTGATGAGTGGGGGTGCAGGGTATCAGAATCTCACCAGTCAGACGTTGATGACCTATTCGGAGAACCCTTTAAAAGAAATCTCTACTTTTGTTGTTCAGCCGAAATTTACTAAAATTAATTGAGTGCCTTTGGTTTAGAGTCCGTACAGTAAAAAAAAAAAAAAAAAAATAAAAGGGGGGGGGGTGTATTGTTGAACATGAAAGATTGAATTACTCTTGTGTCCTTTGGCTCCTTCTATACTACTTGGGTGACGAGTGTCCCACTTAATAGAAAACTTTTTTTTCTATTTTACAAATTTGTTTTGTTTCCTTATCTTTGACATATAGGCAATTAAATAAAAGGGGAAATGCCCTTCCATTTTTTCCCGAAAGGACACTGTGAAGCGCAAGTGCTGTTAAGTCGCAAGCGCAAGTGCTAATCTCTGTCTTGAGTGACACATGATAAGGAGGGTGCTTTGATGCATAAATACAGAGAAAGGGAATTATTGACATTAAAGCTCCGCTATCTGTTCCAACTCTGGAGTTCAATTACCAGAGAATAGACAGACAGAACTGTTAACTTTTTGAATGGCCTTTTCCATCACGACACATTTAATTAACAGGCATATTAACCTTTCTCAAAGCCTGAAATAGCTATAAAACAGCAATACTACTTAGTCAAGTGATATCATAGGTGGGAATGTTCATTATTGGAAAGTCTGGTTACATATTTTATTAAATACAGTGAATCTGTATATAGCATATTGATGTTGCATTGCTGTTAATTATTAAAGAAGTGTTTTGATTCTGGAACATACTGACAAATGGTATCTAAAATTAGATGTACAAACAGTAATCTTAATAAAATCAAATCTTACTAAACAAACAGGTATGTTGAGTTCAGTTAAAATATTCATTTTCTGTCTGCTGAGATTTTAACAGAGCAAGATCTACCAAGATGATGCATCTGTTTTTCTCTGCTGGGCATGTTTCCATATAGGCTGTTTCTGTATCTTCCAATGACTTGCTTAGAGCATCAGTCCATTCAACTCCTGTTCACCATGAATTTGCTGGTAAGGATGAATGGAGGACGGGCCATTCCAATATTAGTGGTATGGGCCCATTAGTTACTTCTGAATATATCATACAGTATTCTAATGCCAGCTTGAGTAAGGAGAACTGCACAAATATTTCTTTAATATTATTTCTATGTAAATCATCAATTCAAATCGTATTATAGGACATACTGTAGGTCATGATATATAAACACTTTATATCAGTAGTTACCCACCTAGAGAACAAATTTACAAACAGTAGGAATTTTGAATTTACCTTCCATATATGGACCTGTATAATATATAAACTCATATGATCACTTTGAAATATATTTCTTAGACACCAAGCTGCTACTTCTAAATGGATGTTAGGATCCACCCCGCCTACCTCCAGCTTTGTACCTATTACATAAAGGGACCCTTTATCCTAGACATCAGAAGGAGCGATTCTCTATTGTTCAGCTGATATTGGGATCAGCCATTATACAAATCTGTGACGAGCAGCATTGAAGTGATTTTTGGGTTAAAGGCTCAAGTCAAGTTGACTAGTGGCAACTTGAGAACAGAAAGCTAGACGCAGAGCAGATGTTCTCTCAATAGGCATCTTACGTTCTGTTCTGCTTTGATAGAGCTTTCAGCGTTTCTCACCTGCTTACATAGCTTGTAGTTTTCATGTATTATTACACTGAAGAAAGCATTTCATATTACTGTTAATGCATATCTCATGCAGCACAATTCTGAACTAAGTTATTTGTAATGCTAAGGCTAGTTTGTCTTTAGATGCTAAAAAGTTATACCTTTGTTTTTCTTATTATTTGTATCTAAAGAAAAATGGGAGAAGTAATAATATATTTTATAATGAACCAAAGAGCTTGTCCAGGCTAAATTGGGCTAGGGAAAAAGAAAAAAAAAACAAAAAAAATATATATATATACTCACCTGTCCTCGGTGCTCCGGTTTCCTCTTAGCGTGGTCCTGCTGCTCGGTTGTCTTCTGTAGCTGGAAGTCCTCACTGGTTGTGACGTCATGTGTCCTTCACTGAGGTTGTTTGGTCTCAGTGGTCATGTGTGGCAGGGACCGGAAAAAAAACATTGGAGCAGCAGGATCAGATTGTGTTAGGAAACACCAGAGCACTGGGCAAGGTTGAGAGTGTTTTTAAAAAAAATTTCTTCACCTCTCCTGGCCTTTTTCTTTTTTACATTTAGTGTGGACAACCACTTTTAACTCTTTAACATCTTCTGACTCCTGCTTCTTGATAAAAAGGGTACATTTATACTATAGTTGACACTTTTATTTTCCCTCTAAAAACCAAACCAATGAACCACAATGTGATTTGAATTTACAATTTTTTTTTTCAAAATCACTCTTGGACATTCACTGATTTATTCATTATATGACCATGGCGAATACTTCCTCCTGTAAGCAGGCTGTGCAAAAGAGACATCTATAGGAGAGGGAAAGATGATAATGTGGGTTTAAAAAAAAACTGAATTTGAACTATCAGTGGGAAAAAAACATTACTAGACAGATTAGGCTGCCTTCACACAGTGGACGCCGGGATTGTAAAAATCCTCTTTCACAGCCGTACACGCTCGTAACGCCGGCTTTACGATCGCTCCCATTGAAGTGAATGGGAAGTGTTCGGGAGCCTTCCGCAGCGCTCACGTGTACGGCTGTGAATGAGGATTTTTACAAGCCCGGCGTTACTCCGTGTGAAGGCAGCCTTAGAGCTAAAATAGCTAAAAATAAGCAGACAACTTTCTTATTTGGTTCTTCATACATTGAGTTTAACTAAAATTGCAAGTGTTATGAATGGGGAGAGGAAAGAACTCAACCGCCTGACACCTCAGCCAGTTTTTTTCCCATTACTTAGATTAAAAGGGTGTTGAGATTCCAATGTCCAATCCTTTACCTCAGCATCATTTATTGAGGGAGAACTGGGAAGCTCTCACTCAGAAGGTAGATGGTTTGACCTGCCAAATTCAGTGTAATGATTTAGTACTTTAGTACTGCTATAGTACTTTAGTACTCTATTGACAAGGGTCTTCCAAAAACTAAAGAGGAAAATAATCTAACGGCACATGAAAAAAATTTTGTGAAGAAATATCCTCTTGAGCCATATACTACAGATAAGTGAAGGCTATACTCACTGCTTACTGGACTTGATGAAATGTCTATTAGATAAATAGAATAGTTTATACCTTTTCTATGACTCCAGGACAACTAAATAATGTGGCTATTGATTTTTACTTCATTGTTTAAAATAGTTTCTTGGTTTTGTATTATCATCCATAAAAGAACGTGCAATCCAAATTTTTGTTATGCTGGATCTTTCTTTATACTTTGACCACAAGAATTTTAAGGGTCATTTCTATGTGCAACCTGCTGTCAATCAAACAGTTTTACCTGCTGAGATCTATTTGTTTGACTTTCACTTTTTGTTCTTTTATAAACTGATCTGGGACCAAGACAGGTTTTTGGCAAGTCAAGCTTTTAAAAGTGCTGACTACTTATTTTGGTTTCCACATTAAAAAGTGAGTGACCTCTGTAACGCTTAAGAGTCAATCTGAATATGTCAGAAACTTTCATTGTACAGTGCAGGATAGCCAATCCAGACGTATTGCAGTGAAAATGCAGTACCTATTACATATTCTAAAGGTGTTACCGGCTTTAATTTATGCGCCTAGTCTACAATATCGTCAATGCATATATACTGTGGCAAGGAACAGGATCAGTGTCACCTTTCAGGAGTCACAAAATATCTTAATTTTTTGTACAAAACCTTCTAGAGCATAAAGGAAAAGGTGTGTATAATCCCTGGTCACAGTAGTTAGGGATTAACCATGTACAGAGCTTTAGTAAAAGTATAAACCTTAAGTGGCACTAACCAGGGAACATGAATTTTGGAGTTTGATGTTTAACAAAAATAAGTAATATGGGATATTTTTTGTATAGTAACTTCCTGTTAATGGTTCTGTGTTTAATAGACATTATTACAATAATCACAATTTTCTTTCTGTGAATGTAAAAAGGTTAGGTTATTAATACACCATTTTGTAAAACAATTGTTATTATTTATATATAATACAGTGTGGATTAAAAACTACTTCTGTATTTTTTGTTTCAGATTCGAGTTGATGGCCCCATCACTGGAGCAGTACAATATGAAACCATCCAGGTGGTGGACTCCGGTCCTATTCTAAGGGATATGGCATTTACAAGGAATGAGGAGCAGCTCTTTGTCATGTCAGCGAAGCAGGTTGGTTCTCTCGTATGTTATTTTTATTAAATAATAGAAGATAAAAGAACAATGATATCATTCACGCGTGAGAAAATACATTTTTAGAAACCCTATTAGGAAATCATCCCCATACCTCAATATCCCCTCTGTTTGGAATATTTGTCCATTGACCAGAGTGGAGAATGCTTACAAAGGTCTCTAGCTCTGGAGGATTGGGCCTGTACTGTATTACATAGACAAGCCATTTACAAGAATTGGCATTGTATAATGCTTATATTGTTCTGTTGGGGTGCTGCAGAGAATATGAGCACTTGCTGTCAAGTTTCCACAACATCACAGCTGATTCCTGGGGGAGGGGGGGGTCTAAAAATTTTGATTATTGTCAAGAGACAACCTATGTCAGGTATTACCAACATCATCATTGCCATGCTAAATTAAGAACACGTCAATGTACAGAAGTCTTACCTACAAATGTATAGTAAGGAGTGATGGCCTCTATGCTTCATGTTTCCTTTACATGTCTTTTGTAGCTATGTTGTCCTTTGCCAGATGCCTGTGGTTAAACAAAACATAACACCATGTGCTCTGGGAAGTGTGAAGCTGGCAAGTCTCCAGTCATGCCTTCTGTACCAGGACATAAACACATGGTATTACTCCCATCATCTGCTTAAAACTTCAAACAAACATGACAGCTGATCTCTGGGCACCAAAAGAGTTGCCCTTGCTAGAAGTTGATGGGTAGGACATCTATGACCTACCAGTACAGGCAGGTTCAAGTGGAGCTTGGAGAACCTGATTTGGGAATATTGTGGACACTACTGCTAATGAGATTTTGAGAGCATATGTTCAGTAGGCTATTTCCTAGTGCACAATAAAATCTGATTCTCCTATGAGAACAACAACTCTTCAGGCATTGCCATGGTTACTACATGAAGTCTGGTGAAAGGAACGACGAGGTGTCAGGAATGGGAAGGACACAGTGGTGTGAACAGTAGGGAAATGTAGCAGAATGTGTTGCATCCAAAGAAGTTTTAAAATTAATGAGGACCTCAGAGCGGAATAATTGCTGTTCTGTATTCCGGCTTATGTTTCGTTTTCTCTTGATAATTAATAATGAAGGGACCTTTTCTACCTGTGATCTATAGAGTGCATTGATGGCTCACTGTGAGCCCGTTCCACACATGATCAAGGAAAAATGTTGTTAGTCATTTGCAAACAGCATTGAACATTGCAAAAGCAAATTCGTCATTTCTAATGGTTTAATTCAGTTTTTGGAATCTCGCTGTTTTCTGTTTAGTTTCATTTCATGGATTGTACAATGCATTGTACATTTCTTCCAGCTCAAAATTATAGGCTATTTTACCTAAAAATGGAAAATTGCTTGGGTGACTATTAGAGCCTAAATGTTAGGTGTAAAAATATCGATTTTAACTGACACTTGACAATTTGTTAATTAGACTTAATACACTGTGAATTAAAGAAAGGGAAGTGTGATTCATCTTGTAGTCATTTACATTATATAAGACAATTTTACCATAAATTGCAGAGTTAACTATATGTTCAGTCCAACGTAAAGTACTGTAAGTAAATGGAAGAAAAAGTGTTGGGGACTCAATAAGGTGTTGATGGTAATGATTTGTGAAAAGTCTAAATAAAACTTCTGCATTATGTTCACTTTACAGATCAGTTATAAAGTAAAATAGAGTCTATCCTATCAGGAGACATAGTCATTTCTCGGTTCTCGGCATACAAAAGTATAGGCACAATGTACTTGTAGAAAAGAGCAATCCATGGCACTCGCTTAAAGGGGTTGTCGCATCTAAAGGATCCTATCTATAGCGATAGCTTATGTAAATTCAAGACTTTTCCTAAATATATTGCTTTAGAAATTCTGCTTTGTTTGCCTGCTATGTGACCTTATTCCTCCCATTGTTTACACAGTGTTGCTATAACCACAGACCTTTAGGACAAGTGACGTCAGTCACTTCTCTTGCCGGCAGGACAATTAACTCAGCTAATTGCAGTTTTGCATATAAAGCCGGGTCAGTTTTCTCTCTATGTAAACACACAGATAACACTGAGTCCATTCTGTACAAGCATCTGCATATTATCTGATCAGCATAAGTATTGTGTGTCCTGTTCAGCAAGAGGGAGGAGGAGGGAGAAAAATACAGAAAGTGAGAAGAACAGACTGCATGCAAACCTGCTGAAACACTGAGATGGGAAAACCCCTTTAAGGGTTCTTTTCTGTGTTAAAATCAAATCTATAATTGTCCTAATTCAGTATAATACCTTAAGGTAAACTTACTATAAGTATACAGTATGGGTCACAAGATTCTACTGTACCAGCCATATAGAATATGTTTCTTACAAATCTAGGTTTGACCTAAAAAATCATAAGTGGAAATAATAATAGCAATCCTAGTTCACATCTAGTTACTAAAATAAGCAATAATATTGAAAAGTTATGCTTTTACTTTATACTAGAACATAATTCCCTAATACTTAGGACCTAAATGGTAACCTCCAATTCTATAATGTCTGGCTAAAAAATATATCATAGGATCTGTTTAGCCAGTCATAGGCACAAAGGGGGCTAACCTGATTTCCCCTACACTGGTCCTGACCTGATGAGTCTGATATTGATCCTACAGTATATGTGAACCTGTGGCATCTCTTATTGAGCGGTACCTATTTATTTCCATGTACAGTATACCGCCTATGTAGTGTTCTTTTCCCCGCTGAGAGGTCATTAAGTGGGTTATACCAGTGTAAGAAATGAAGGCTTTCACAATGTGACACACAATTTGTCTCAAGGCCTATTCACCCAAACCTACAGGTTACCGTGCCATAATACAGCTTCTACAGTATATATTGTAAATCCTACAGTAGAATACAGTGTTTGTGTTGTTGAAGGAGTGGAGAATCTATTGTGTATCATCTTCCCCATCTTTAGAGACTTTTATGTTGAACTTGAATTGTATTGTCGGGAAACAAATTTCTAACCACACAGTGAGAATTGTCATTTCTATTCTTCCCCTGTTATGTTATGGGTTCATGTCGTAGATAAGTGTCCAAGATAAGCAGGCATTTCCCCGACAGAATCCTAGAAACTAATCAGCTTTGACATTGTTTGTTCTGCCCTCAGGATCAGTTGATGTTCCAGATAGTCTTATAAAGTAAAAATAAAAAATATATAACTATGTGGAGAAAATGTGCTGTTAAACCGCAGGGAAGAACAGCAGCAACAATGTAAACTTTCACTTGGTCTTAAATATCCTTCTTTAATTCTTAATATAGAAATACAGAAATGTCCAACTAAAATAGGAATACAGTATATATAAGCAATAGGCAGTCTAAATGTGTATGAGAAGAGTATTCCTTTGTGATTTTAGTTCATCTATCATCATTGCTTGACGTCTCCGCTGCTTTAGATATTTCTGGTGTGGACATTTGTCTTTCCTACATTGGGTACAGCTTTAGAAAGTGCCTAAGCCTAAGGAAACGCTGACTAGTGAATTCAATTACTTTTTCATTTTTTTTCTTTTGGCAAACTCTAACGAACTTTTTGCCTTCTATATGTTAAAAGAAGAAATCTTCAAATATGGTTAAGTATCATTAGGGATTTACATCATTAGGTCATCCACATGTACTAAAAGAAGAGAATAATTGAGCACTCGAAGGTGACATACATTTCCATTTTCTTCGCTTACTTGGTCTAGGCATAAACAATATCCACCAGGGATCTGACAAAGGCTTATCACCCAGTCCGCACTGGTGAAGGGCAGGCCCTGACAGAAGATGAGTGCCTGCTTTGACTTATATCCTAGTCATACTGCATGGCCTATTAAAGGGTTGGACATTGATTTATAGAATGGCTTCGTAGGTGATTCTAGAGAAACACAGCTTTTATTTTTTGTAAATAGAACTAATTTGCTTTCTGTTATCCCAGTGAAGCATTGCATTACCTATAAACGCCTTACTTCTACTTAGTACTTCTTAAGGAGAAACCTTACGCCATACACTATGCATGATGCCAATGCCTGTTGAGGTTTCTCATGTGGGCTATTCTATATAGGATCTGTACATGTGGAGACACAAACTTCTATTAGAGTTACTGATGATTATTAGAACCATTCCCGTCACAAAAAATATTACATTTCAGTGACTCGGCATAGCACAGCGTGATAGACAATTATTTCAGTAACAACCTTCATCAGTGATTTATCCAGTAACATGTTTGCCTCTACTGGCCATGCATGATATATCTGTGTATGCAATGTCCCTATATGTACATAGCATTCAGTAGGGTTACAGTTTCTCCTTTAGGAGACACCAGATTGCATAGAGAACATTACAGACAACGCTCTCTGGGAAAGGGGTGCACATTAGCTCTCCACCAGACAGAAGACAACAGTCTCTCTAATCCAACTTAAACGGACAGTAGCTACCTTGTAAGTCTGTGTCTAAGCCATTTGACTATGGTGTATATATATATATATATATATATATATATATATATATATATATATATATATATATATACAGTCCTATGAAAAAGTTTGGGCACCCCTATTAATCTTAATCATTTTTTGTTCTAAATATTTTGGTGTTTGCAACAGCCATTTCAGTTTGATATATCTAATAACTGATGGACACAGTAATATTTCAGGATTGAAATGAGGTTTATTGTACTAACAGAAAATGTGCAATATGCATTAAACCAAAATTTGACCGTTGAAAAATTATGGGCACCCTTATCATTTTATTGATTTGAATTCCCCTAACTACTTTTTACTGACTTACTGAAGCACAAAATTGGTTTTGTAACCTCAGTGAGCTTTGAACTTCATAGCCAGATGTATCCAATCATGAGAAAAGGTATTTAAGGTGGCCAATTGCAAGTTGTTCTCCTATTTGAATCTCCTCTGAAGAGTGGCATCATGGGCTACTCAAAACAACTCTCAAATGATCTGAAAACAAAGATTGTTCAACATAGTTGTTCAGGGGAAGGATACAAAAAGTTGTCTCAGAGATTTAACCTGTCAGTTTCCACTGTGAGGAACATAGTAAGGAAATGGAAGACCACAGGGACAGTTCTTGTTAAGCCCAGAAGTGGCAGGCCAAGAAAAATATCAGAAAGGCAGAGAAGAAGAATGGTGAGAACAGTCAAGGACAATTCACAGACCACCTCCAAAGAGCTGCAGCATCATCTTGCTGCAGATGGTGTCACTGTGCATCAGTCAGCAATACAGCGCACTTTGCACAAATAGAAGCTATATGGGAGAGTGATGAGAAAGAAGCCGTTTCTGCACGTACGCCACAAATAGAGTTGCCTGAGGTATGAAAAAGCACATTTGGACAAGGCAGCTTCATTTTGGAAACAAAAATTGAGTTGTTTGGTTATAAAAAAAGGCGTTATGCATGGCGTCCGAAAAGAAACAGCATTCCAAGAAAAACACATGCTACCCACTGTAAAATTTGGTGGAGGTTCCATCATGCTTTGGGGCTGTGTGGCCAATGCCGGCATCGGGAATCTTGTTAAAGTTGAGGGTCGCATGGATTCCACTCAGTATCAGCAGATTCTTGAGAATAATGTTCAAGAATCAGTGACGAAGTTGAAGTTACGCCGGGGATGGATATTTCAGCAAGACAATGATCCAAAACACTGCTCCAAATTCTCAGGCATTCATGCAGAGGAACAATTACAATGTTCTGGAATGGCCATCCCAGTCCCCAGACCTGAATATCATTGAACATCTTTGGGATGATTTGAAGCGGGCTGTCCATGCTCGGCGACCATCTAACTTAACTGAACTTAAATTGTTTGTCCAAAATACCTTTATCCAGGATCCAGGAACTGATTAAAAGCTACAGGAAGCGACTAGAGGCTGTTATCTTTGCAAAAGGAGGATGTACTAAATATTAATGTCACTTTTCTGTTGAGGTGCCCATACTTTTGCACCGGTCAAATTTTGGTTTAATGCATATTGCACATTTTCTGTTAGTACAATAAACCTCATTTCAATCCTTAAATATTACTGTGTCCGTCAGTTATTAGATATATCAAACTGAAATGGCTGTTGCAAATACCAAAATATTTAGAACTAAAAATGATTAAGATTAATAGGGGTGCCCAAACTTTTTCATAGGACTGTATATATCTGCCAATTCACATTGTGATAACTACACAACCTACTTTTTTGCTGTCAGTCAATACTTCTTAATAATGTAATGTCTAGCCGTTCTTACTCTTGTGTATGTAATGTATTCCAGCACTGGTTTAGTGATTTATCATAGAATGTTTAGGGGACGGAAGGTTAGGACTATGCTACACGTAATATCTTCCATACTTTTTGTATAACTGTATGTGGATTTTTTATTGTCTCTGGCTTTGTGTCCTGTACTTTTTCATGCAGGCAGTAACAGAAGCTTCTTTTCACCAAGATAAAGATGGTTGACCTTGATATTATGACATGTTTGTGACTTTATAGACATTGCAACTACTTAGCACCAATTTGACTTTAACATAGTATATCACAAGCCTCCATATTTCTTTTTTTCCTGGCAGACAATTATCTCCTCACACATTTTAGGATGAGATAATCCCAGTTCTCAGCAGAAAATTCCCCTCTTCACCTTTTTTATTTGCCCTCAGAGAGCCATCATAAGGGGCCCTGCAGAATTGATTTATCATATTGAATGGTCATGGTGCGATAAGATATGCCTGATTAATCTTGTAGAGGCAAAATCTAATAATTAAGCAACAGCGTTCCAATTCTATTCGGAGAAGTATGTTAATGTGTATTGATTTCAGGCAGGGCTTTTCATTTTATTAGCACACTGAGAGGCGAGGATATGGAATTTTAATTGATGGGAAAGCTTCTTTATGAAATGTCTAGGACAATGGGCACGAGTAAAAGCAGACACAAATGAAATCACTTTTGGAATAACTTACTACTTATAATGCTATTACTATATACTGAATTAATATTGGTTATTAATGGGCAATTCTCTTATTTTATCAAAGGTTAAACTGTTCACATTTATCTGAAATACAAAAAGCTATATAGATAAATGCAAAGACTTTTCTTTATGTATGCAAATACATTATGTTTACTTCAATATTTCTCTTATTATCAAAGCATAATGATGGTAAACATTCACAGCACTTTTCAGGGCAAGTTTGAGTGTCACTTAATATTATTTAACTACTATATGGCTATATATGTGTGTGTCAACAGTATTGTTTTCAGGTTGAATCAAGTGAATATTTAGCTGTTGGAAGAGAGGTAAGAGAAAAAGGGAAAGTAAGAGAGTCGGAGTAAAAAAAAAAAAAAACGAAGGGAAATAAAGAGAGGGGTTACGAGTGCTGGGGTCAGGTAGGAAGGTGTAGCGCAGGGGAACCATGCAGTTTCACATCCATCCTTTTTATTTAGACAGGCCTTAGTCAGTGTCAACTTATCTTAATAACCAGGATGTGAATCATGGCCCCATTTTAAAGGAGGGTAACCATACACATACTACTAAGACACTTGCTTATAACATACAGTATATAAAGAGATCATTTAGGATTAGTTAGGTTCACCTTTAATACTGTTCATCCTTATAATTGGTGTTAAGCAGATATTGCATACTTAGTGATAAATGCATTCAGGTATGTGCAATGTAGAAATCATTTCAGCACCTTACTATGTGAACAGCTCCTGCACGCACTACTATGTGCTGCCTCTACACATAGATACTATAAACTCATCCATTACACAAGTAAGAGACAGGAAGAACTCAAGTCTCACCATACTGCCTTGACACCTAAGTACTAGTCCCAGCCAAAGTCATCCCTGATCCTGGGCAATGCTGCCAAGTCCCTGTTGTATGAAACAGCACAGACCTGGCCGCTCTGCTTCAGTCATACTTAGTCATGTGCATCAGCAAGTACATGTATTTTGTGGTGCATGAGGGGTTAATGAGACACACCGAGTAGTAGTTGTACAGAATTAGACATGAAAAAGCTTTGGTTTACAAACATAGATATTATACAGAATTGAAGATTTGAGCATTGTGGAGAGGGTATGTCAGCGAACGTTTGTGCAAAACTTGCTAATAGCTGAACAGGAGCAGGTGCACTGAGCAATTTCTTATTACCGAATTTCACTGTCCATTTGGTATTACACAGAGTGGGACTCATCAGTAATGCTGTTTATTATAGGTACGGTAACCATGCCATCTGGAAACTCTTCTCATAGATTGTAAGTTCTTGTGAGCATGTTACAGTGGTGTTTGAAAGGTTGAATTTTCTACTTTTCTGTATAAATTTGACCTAAATCTACATCACATTTTGTAAGTTTTAAAAGTAGATAAAGAGATCCAAATCAATCAAATGAGTAAAAAGTATTAGACTTGGTAATTTATTTATAGAAGAAAACGATCCAATATCACATAAGTGAAAAAAGTATGTGAACCTTTATGATTAGCAGATAATTTGAAGGTGAAATTAGAGTCTTTGCAACAATGGTGGCAGTGGGTGGCCGGCTTTATCTAAAAAATAGGGACCTATCAATATTTAGTCTTCACAGCACGTCTATGGAAGTGAATCATGGCATAAACAAAGGAGATTTCTGAGGGCCTCATAAGAAGAGTTGTTAATGCTCATCAGGCTGGAAATGGTTACAAAACCATCTCTAAAGATTTTGGGTTGCACCAGTTCATAAGATTGTGTACAAATGGACGAAATTCAAGATGATTAATACCCTCTCCAGGAGTGGTCCACCAACTAAGATCACACCAACAGCAAGCACATAATAGTCTGTGAAGTCAAAGGAACCCCTAAGCAACTAAAGGCTAATATTAATGTTCATGAGTCCACTGTTAGAAGGACAATGAACAACACTGGTAGACATGGTAGCATTTCAAGGAGAAGGCCACATCTCTCCAAAATGGACATTGCTGCCCATGTGCACTTTGATAAAGAATACCTGGACAAGTAATTCTATCAAAAAGTGGTTAAAGAAGAATAAACGTATAGTCTTGGAATTGTCAAATAAAAGTTCAGACCTTAATAGAAATGATATAGAAGGACCTGAAGCTTCCAGTTCATGGGAGGAAACCCACCAACATATCAGAGTTGAAGCAGTTTTGTATGGGCTAAAGTTGATGTGCAGACCTAATAAGCAATTATTGGAAATGCTTAGAAGCAGCTAATACTGTACAAGGGGATCGCAGGGGATATTGAAGGCAAAGGTTAACATACTTTTTCCATTCACAGATATGTGATAGTCATTTTCTTTTTTAAATAAAGGACCAAGTCCAATATTTTTGTCTTATATGTTCACTTTGGTTCTCTTTACTTATGTTCAGGATTTAAGTGGAAATATTTGCAAAATTAGGCGGAAATATAGAAAATTCTGAAGGATTCACAAATTTGCAAACACCACCGTTATCTATTTTTATCTGTTTGCTTATAGTATAACCTCTTGCTTTATAAATATCGGACAACATAATACCCTGCTAACATCTTACAGGCATATGAATGCAGGAAAACTAATCCAGCATTGTGTAGAAGTCCCTGCTACCACAATCGTAGATGCCAAATTCAGTCTTCTTATTGATTAGTAATTTAACCCCGTAAATGTCTGAAGTGCAAGAAACCCAATGCTTTGTGTATGATTTTTATTGATTTTCAGTTAACATTATGTAATGTGAAAGAACCACAAAATAGAGAGACTTTTTTTTGTTTTGAAAAATAAGCCAAATGCCCTGGGGGGAGATATCATTGGCTGCTCCTGGACGCTATTGTTACATCAACACAATAACATGCACACTTCTTACAGGTTACACGGAAAAGCAATGCTTTATTCTTTTGTTACACACGGTCATGCACTTATATTCAGAGCAATTGCAGTAATGGAAGGAACAATTCACTGTGTTGTCTATTTAAATGTACTTTCAGGGAGGTGATTCATGCGTGTATACATAGGGAGAAAGTAATAAGTGAATCAGAATCCACATTACAAAAGTGGCATTATTAGGACAATCAGTGTCGCTCCAGACTATAAGGAACAGGTTGCGCTATTTCTGGCTTTGTTCTATTCTGTTACATTTTACCTGGGGAAACGGCAGCAGGTTCTATTGAAAATAATTGTTTCAAAACAAGGATGGGATAAGCCCCGTTCTGCTTCTCATACAGTGATCAAATTATTTCTACATGAAGTTTGCCACATTAAACATTGCAGACAATTGGTTAGAGCTTTGTCTATAGTATTTCTGTTATGTGCTTTTACAATATAAATGCGGATATTATAGTCTATTAAAAGAGTTTATGTGCAATATCGTCAACCTATTATCGCTGAAAGAGGTATTAGCTTTTAAAAGTACTCTTTTTAGCCTGATGACAAATACTGATGGTCAACACAGCAAAATACAGTATAAAAGATTTTAATCCCTTTGCTGTCAGGGGTCTGTACCCGATTTGCGTACTAGCAATTCTAACCATTTTACTCTGCTGTGTCTTTTATAGTAACTAGAGTTAATATGTAAATAGAGTCATCCCTGAAAGAGTGAAGTGTTAGATTTTTGCTCCATAATAACTTGCTTGCTGTTGTGGCAGAGGCAAGATGCTACAGTGGGAACTCGCAAGAAGGCCGCAGGTTCCCTATTCTATAAAGAGGGTAGGATATTTAGAACTTACCGCAGACATAGGCATGCCTTATTAAATTCATAAGCCATATCCGCATTTAAATGAAAGTGACATAATAATATAGTAAAAAAGAATGAGGAACAATGTCTATATGATTCCATCTGCTGTGCAATCTGTGCAATAGTATTACCATGTATGCAGTCATGGATCATGTAGTAACTTATATGATCTATGTAGTCCGTTTAGTCTTGTGGTGACTGTTGGGGGGTCCAAGCTTTAGCAGTAATATTTTTATTTTCCAAATGGTGCATTCACTATGGTTATATCTATCTTTCTGTTTAAGTTGTCAAGATGTTGCCAAGATTAATAGGCAATCCCTTATAAAGTCTTGTTTCGGGGTGATAATTTGTTCTTCATGATGGTACAATTTATTATTCTGTACAACGTACTGGGAAGCTGGAAAGAAAATAGAATGAGATGTAATTGGAGAAAAAGTACATTTGTGAAACTTTATTACAATTTCAAGGATTTGTGGGCATTTGGTTGTAGGCATTACCACCGGGTCTCTGCTGTATAATACAGCAGACAGCCGGACGCTATGGCAATTGCTGAGCTTCTGAGAAGTCGCCATATTTAAATACCTGACATCTGTCGCATGGTACGGCAGATGTCAGGAAGGGGTTAAACAGAGAAGTTCTTTGTGACAAAGTATCTGGAAGGCAGTTGTGATGTTCAGTGACCGCTATAGAACTTATAGTTATAAGATATCTTAGAATACAGTATCAGATATTGTAAAGTTTTATTTCATTGCTGAATAGGTCAAGTAGATCAGAACTAATTCACTTGTCAGTCTTGTAACAATTCTTGTTTTTATTCCATTGTGTCCTTTTTTGTCTGCATTTTATCATGACATAAGTGATGAGAAAGGAAATGGCTAGCTCTGTGAATTTGCTTTGGTTATCTAAGTTGAGGCATGAATAAGTGTGAGATAAATGCTGTTACCTTTGATGTCACTAGCATTTCAGTGCCTTCCTCATCGTGCCTTTTTGAAGAATACAAATCAAGCTATAGCTATCTACTATAGAGTGTATATTTCATTAATATAGTAAATATGTTAAATGCAAATATGGAGGTGTCTAAAGTGGATTACTTCCTTTTTAATTAAAAGAAGATACTGAGCCATATTATTTTTTTGTAATCTATTTTGTAAGTACATATTTTTAATTGAATTATGGAGGCTGCCATCTTGGCTAAACCACTGAACTGTTTATGTTAATAGCATTAACAAATTTGGGGTTTATTCATTTTAGAATAAATATGTCTATGGGGAGATCGAGTAACATTGTACAAATACATGAAGGGACAGCACGAAGAGCATTTTAATGATCTTTTTACTCCTAGGCCAGTGACAGTGACAAGGGGACATCCTCTATGTCTGGAGTAGAGAAAGATTCACCAGCAACATAGATGGGGATTCTTTACTGTAAGAGCAATGAGGTTATGGAGCTCACTGCCTCAGGAAGTGGTGATATATATACAGTCCTATGAAAAGGTTTGGGCACCCCTATTAATCTTAATCATTTTTAGTTCTAAATATTTTGGTGTTTGCAGCAGCCATTTCAGTTTGATATATCTAATAACTGATGGACACAGTAATATTTCAGGATTGAAATGAGGTTCATTGTACTAACAGAAAATGTGCAATATGCATTAAACCAAAATTTGACCGGTGCAAAAGTATGGGCACATCAACAGAAAAGTGACATTAATATTTAGTAGATCCTCCTTTTGCAAAGGTAACAGCCTCTAGTCGCTTCCTGTAGCTTTTAATCAGTTCCTGGATCCTGGATGAAGGTATTTTGGACCATTTCTCTTTACAAAACAATTCAAGTTCAGTTAAGTTTGATGGTCGCTGAGCATGGACAGCCCGCTCTCAAATGATCTGAAAACAAAGATTGTTCAACATAGTTGTTCAGGGGAAGGATACAAAAAGTTGTCTCGGAGATTTAACCTGTCAGTTTCCACTGTGAGGAACATAGTAAGGAAATGGAAGACCACAGGGACAGTTCTTGTTAAGCCCAGAAGTGGCAGGCTAAGAAAAATATCAGAAGGGCAGAGAAGAAGAATGGTGAGAACAGTCAAGGACAATCCACAGACCACTTCCAAAGAGCTGCAGCATCATCTTGCTGCAGATGGTGTCACTGTGCATTGGTCAACAATACAGCACCCTTTGCACAAGGAGAAGCAGTATGGGAGAGTGATGAGAAAGAAGCCGTTTCTGCAAGCACGCCACAAACAGAGTCACCTGAGGTATGCAAAAGCATATTTGGACAAGCCAGCTTCATTTTGGAAGAAGGTCCTGTGGACTGATGAAACAAAGATTGAGTTGTTTGGTCATACAAAAAGGCGTTATGAATGGCATCCAAACAAAACAGCATTCCAAGAAAAACACTTGCTACCCACTGTAAAATTTAGTGGAGGTTCCATCATGCTTTGGGGCTGTGTGGCCAATGCCGGCACCGGGAATCTTGTTAAAGTTGAGGGTCACATGGATTCCACTCAGTATCAGCTGATTCTTGAGAATAATGTTCAAGAATCAGTGACGAAGTTGAAGTTACAATGGAGATGGATATTTCAGCAAGACAATGATCCAAAACACCGCTCCAAATCGACTCAGGCATTCATGCAGAGGAACAATTACAATGTTTTGGAATGGCCATCCCAGTCCCCAGACCTGAATATCATTGAACATCTGTGGGATGATTCGAAGTGGGCTGTCCATGCTCGGCGACCATCAAATTTAACTGAACTTGAATTGTTTTGTAAAGAGGAATGGTCCAAAATACCTTCATCCAGGATCCAGGAACTGATTAAAAGCTACAGGAAGCGACTAGAGGCTGCTATCTTTGCAAAAGGAGGATCTACTAAATATTAATGTCACTTTTCTGTTGAGGTGCCCATACTTTTGCACCGGTCAAATTTTGGTTTAATACATATTGCACATTTTCTGTTAGTACAATAAACCTCATTTCAATCCTGAAATATTACTGTGTCCATCAGTTATTAGATATATCAAACTGAAATGGCTGCTGCAAACACCAAAATATTTAGAACTAAAAATGATTAAGATTAATAGGGGTGCCCAAACTTTTTCATAGGACTATATATATATATATATATATATATATATATATATATATATATATATATATACATTTAGAGCTTTCCTCTACATCAGTCACATATACATAGAAAATGAGTGTCTGGAGATTGATTTCTGTGAAAGAGTATTCTATGACCTGTGCAGAGATCACTGTGAGAGAGGGGAAGGAGGTCAGTGTGTAACACCCTTCATTGTAACCCTGCATGTAATGATAATGAGATGACTGCTGAATTTTACTGAACAAGAAGTGTCAGCCTATTGTGAGGCTTTCTGAACTCTTTGAAAACTGCAAAATGCCAGGCAATTATTCAAGGTGATATAGGTCATGTTTATTCACCTTGCCTAGGGAGTTAAAAATCCATTCCCACCCTGGCTTTGGTTTATGAAATTAATCGGGTAGTCCCAAAATTATTGTCTGAGATCTTCCATAGTTCATAAAAAATGGGTGTTCCATGTCCCATGAATTGAATGGAATAATATTCAAGCATGTACTCTACTGCACTTTTTATCCATATGGGATTTCCAAATAGAAGCTGAGTTTCATGAAGTAGCAGTGCATAAGGTACATCACTGCTCCATTCAAACAGGGGTACATGAGACCCTTGTTCTTGTGATTAGTGGAGGCTTCAGTGGTCAGCACCCACTGTTCACACGTTTTGCTTTTGAATAGATAATACATTGTAATCTTGGAACACTATTTAAGTAAGTAACTCTAAAAAGAATTAATGTGATAACATTTAGTCTGTAATATGTGAGTCTGTTACTTCTTTAATTACCATACTCTTGCTTTAGACAACTCATCTATAAATGGTTTATATGTGCACGATTTATACTCAAATTTTTTCATATATTTATAGTTCGGTTGAAGAAATTTTGTAATATATTTCATCAAAGGGAAGTGCTTCTGTCTCCTCTTCTGCTGCTTAAAGGGGTTTTCCAATCTCACTGTTGCAGGAGTCTGTCTTTTGTCTCCTCCTCTCACTTGCTGTATTCCCCCTTCCCTCTTTCCCTCCCTCTTGCTGAACAGGACACTGAAGTATCACAATACTTATGCAGATTACTCAGTGCTATCTGTGTGTTTACATAGAGAGATAACAGACAAGGCTTTATCAGTAAACTGCAATTAGCTGAACTGATTGTCCTGCAGCAGAGTGGTAGATAAAAGTGACAGCAGTGAGTGATGTCTCTTGTCATATCACACAGGTCCATCGCTATGGAAACGCTGTCTAAACAATGGGAGGAATAATTTCATACAGCAGGCAAACAAAGTAGCATTTCTAAAGCAATATATTTAGGAAAAGTCTTCAATTTACAAAAGCTACCAGTATAGATTGGATCCTTGAGATGGGACAACCTCTTTAATTCACTGCCAAATTTGTCTTCAGTAAGACTTGTGCTCATACACAGATCAGGTTACATAGATGTCTCTGGAAGGGGGGGGGGACCCAGTGAAATAGAAACAAGCCTAGACATATGGTGGCAGATTACTGAAGACTGGTGTTATTAATGCTGGGCCATACACCCTTGGGTAAATCCACGCTCCCTTTTCAAGAAAGTAGCAAGGGAGTCACAAACAAAAGGCAATTTTTTTTACTGCAAAAAAATTGCGATTATTATACTTATTACACCATAAAACTGTCATATATTTGCCTGATTCTGCCTAATATAACAGTAAGCGTAAGCAGATTTAAAAACATTTATAACACTTTTCCAAGAGGTTTTAGGAATTATGTTATTGTTTTTGGCTGATACTGTGGGTATAGACATACATTACAATGTTTTCTTACCAGCTCTGATACTTTCATCCATCCAACCTGTTTGTACACAGCCACTCTGTATGAACTCTTTTATCAAAGCTACCTCTAATGAAACAAGCCACTAAATATGTCCCTGAAAGCATTCAGCCTTAATTTCTCAGCTTTTACGGATAACCAGTGTGCCATCCACAGTCACAGTGCACTTATTCTAAGCAGATATATTTACGTTTTTTTTTTCCCTGCACTCTAACCAATAAAGAATCTCAGATGCATTTTCTGTGGTTACAGCAATAAGTGATTCCCATTTATACCAAACTCCCACTCCACAACATTCAGCTAAAGTGCTGATAAATGTTCTAAGGAAAGAGACTAATTCAAAAAAATTCAACATATTGCATTAGTTTTATGTTTTCTCTTCTTGTATATAAGCAATATGCAGTATTGCTTGAGACAGGCCTTTGTGAACACTGTCAAATGGTGACATTCATTTACTGTATTAAATGAGTTAGAGACAGTAAGTGCTCACAAAAGCTAATTAATATTCATAGCCTATTTATAACACTATTGGTTTAAGTCCCAACATACCATGACAGTCTGCAGCTTTTATATAAATGCATTGTATATAGTGATTATCATTCTTGCTTATGCTATTCTGCTGTTAAAGGGAGACTGTCAGCCGAGAACTCCTTATAAAACTACAAGCAGAGTCACATAGCTGAGATTCACGTGCATAAAGTGCCTTTGTCTGATTGGTGCCTCCATTGCTGAGATATTAGCTTTCTTTCTAAAATGCTGTTTACCTGTTTAGTAGAGATGAGCGAGTAGTATTCGTTCGAGTAGGTACTCGATCGAATACCACTCGCTATTTGCTCTAATGTTAAATATGCAGTCTTCATTGTGGTCCGATCTTAGACTTCGCCTCGTCAAAGACGAGCCTCCTGCAGAACTAGCATTGATTGGCCGAATGCTATACAGTCTATAGCATTCAGCCAATCAACGCTGGTTCTGTAGGACGGATGCTGGGGATTGCTACTCAAAGGTAAAATACTATCCTGCAGGTCTATCATTCTCCCCACGCCGTGTCCTGCTCTGTACGGTTCTTTCTCTGTATGTGGGCCCAGACTCCTTCCGCTTTGCTTTTACTCATCCAACACTCGGGTACTAGGCTAGTTTTGACAGTCGATAATTGCGCGTCTTCTCTGCTCTCCTGGTAATATACCGAAACTGCATCCGGCCCTAGATAGTTCCCGGTGCTAACTGCCCAAGTACCGCACTCTCCTTCGTTCCTCCTCAACACTCTCCTCCTTCTACTCGTGGACTTGGTGACTCCTATTTGTCGAATTGTGGTTTTCCCTGAAACAAGCATTTCGTTCCCATAGACTATAATGGGATTCGATATTCGATCGAGTAGTCGAATATTGAGGGTCTACTCGAAACGAATCTCGAATATTTTACTACTCGCTCATCTCTACTGTTTAGGTATAACCATTGCTCTCATCGTACCAAATAGCCATGCTTTCCATTGTCTAGTTCCTCCATTCCTCCCTGCTATGATTGACATGAATAGTGCCGGGCCCTGCCAATCATAACAGGGAAGTAGTGCTTTAGTTCAAGAGCAATGCTTGACTCCCTTGTTGCATCAAACATTTCATTATCATATCTGGAAAAAGCTACACAGGCACTGATCAAGAAGCAGCAAAAAGCATTTTATTCATGTGAACTCGGCTGTCTGAGTATCCTTATATTTCAGTAAAGAAAGACTCCCTTTCTGATGTGCTGAAATGAATGTTTCTAAATGAAACCAACAAAAAATGTCCTATCATTTTGCAGAAATATGCAAGGAACACAGTCTGATAAAAATCACTTCCTTACTGGTCCTGATCATGTGCTGTTTATTGTGATGTCATCACTGATGAAAACAGCATTTGTCTAAACTTTATTGACTGCCAGAGCAGCCAGGAGGATGTGGGGTGTGATCCTGATCAGCAGACAAGCCAGTACCTGGTTCACACATATGATCATAGCAGTGATTAAAAGCAGCAGTCACAGCTTGTAAGGTACAAACACATTTTTATTGTGTTATTTTGAACTCTTCTAGCCTCTACCCTCTCTCCTTTGGACACACATTCTTCTGTGAATGGTCAAAGGGTGATATGGACACAGAGGGGCTGGCATCATAATAGATGTGTAGGGAAAGTGAAGGCAATGAACAACATCTGCAAAAGATGTGAATGCTTTATCATTAGCATTATGCATGGAAAACTGCATGCATTTTTGAACAATGTATTCTGGTGTTAAAAAAGAATGTGTGGGTTTCAAAAGTCATGCATTTTTTAAAAAAAAACACACTTGGATTTCTAATAAAGCCCATCAGTTGTTTTTTTTTTTTTCCGCAAAACCAAACCATATGAACACTGCCTTACAGGAAAGTGTTGTATCATGGAACCAGGTTGTCTGATTATCATTTACAGACAATCTCAGTCTCTATATATATATATATATATATATATATATATATATATATATATATATATATATATGTATATATATATATATATATATATATATATACATACACTTGCATATTCTTATATGCTACATATACACATGCTTTTGAAAAATTTGTTTTTCTCACAGAAACTTATTGCAATTGCACATGTTTTGTTATACACGTTTATTTAATTTGTGCATAATGGCACAACACAAAAAAAAAAAAACCTAAGAAAAAAAAAGGCAAATTGGACATAATTTCACACCAAACTCCAAAAATAAGCACATTCTCAAAACTGTGGGTAAATAGCTTTGTTTCAAGCATCTGATGCTTTTTCAAACTCACCTGTGGCAAGTAACAGGTGTGGGTAATATAAAAATCACACCACAAACCAGATAAAAAGGAGAGAAGTTGACTCAATCTTTGTATTGTCTTGGTGTGTCTGTGTGTGCCACATCAAACATGGAGAACAGAAAGAGAAGAAGAGAACTGTCCAAGGACTTGAGAACCACAATTGTGGAAAATATCAACAATCTCAAGGTTACAAGTCCATCATCAGAAATCTTGATGCTCCTTTGTCCATAGTGTGCAACATAATGAAGAAGTTTATAACACATGGCGCTGTAGCTAATCTCCCGTCGACATTTGAATGAAATAAAACACTATGGCATGATACCCAGGAGGAGCCCACTACTGACACATAGACGAAAAAGCTAGACAGAAGTTTGTCAAAATGTACCTGAGTAAACCAAAATTCTTCTGGAAAACGTCTGTTGGACAGATGAGACCATGATAGAGCTTTTCGGTAAAGCACATAATTCTGCTGTTTACCAAAAGTCGAATGAGGAGTACAAAGAAAATAACACAGTGCCAACAGTCATATATGGTGGAGGTTCAAAGATGTTTTGGGGTTGTTTTGCCTTGTCAGGGTACAACGCATCATGAAGTCCAATAATTACTAGAGATGAGCGAACAGTGTTCTATCGAACTCATGTTCGATCGGATATTAGGCTGTTCGGCATGTTCGAATCGAATCGAACACCGCGTGGTAAAGTGCGCCATTACTCGATTCCCCTCCCACCTTCCCTGGCGCCTTTTTTGCTCCAATAACAGCGCAGGGTAGGTGGGACAGGAACTACGACACCGGTGACGTTGAAAAAAGTAGGCAAAACCCATTGGCTGCCGAAAACATGTGACCTCTAATTTAAAAGAACAGCGACGCCCAGCTTCGCGTCATTCTGAGCTTGCAATTCATCGAGGACGGAGGTTTCCGTCCAGCTAGCTAGGGCTTAGATTCTGGGTAGGCAGGGACAGGCTAGGATAGGAAGGAGAAGACAACCAACAGCTCTTATAAGAGCTAAATTCCAGGGAGAAGCTTGTCAGTGTAACGTGGCACTGACGGGCTCAATCGCCGCAACCCAGCTTTCCCAGGATCCTGAATGGAATACACTGTCAGTGTATTCCCGTATACCCGATATATACCCCGATACCCGTTCCAACGGTGTGCCCCCCCACCTTCACCCCAGAAATACCCTGCAAGTCCCCTAGCAATAGAATTGGGGCTATATACACCCACAATTTTTACTACTGGTATACAGTGCCATTGTCTGACTGGGAATTCAAAGAATATATTGGGAATACAAATACCCTCATTTCTTGCTACTGCCATATAGTGCCAGTGTCTGACTGGGAATTCAAAGAATATATTGGGGTTACGTGCACCCACAATTTTTACTACTGGTATACAGTGCCATTGTCTGACTGGGAATTCAAAGAATATATTGGGAATACAAATACCCTCATTTCTTGCTACTGCCATATAGTGCCAGTGTCTGACTGGGAATTCAAAGAATATATTGGGGTTACATGCACCCACAATTTTTACTACTGGTATACAGTGCCATTGTCTGACTGGGAATTCAAAGAATATATTGGGGTTATAAATACCCTCATTTCTTGCTACTGCCATATAGTGCCAGTTTCTGACTGGGAATTCAAAGAATATATTGGGGTTACGTGCACCCACAATTTTTACTACTGGTATACAGTGCCATTGTCTGACTGGGAATTCAAAGAATATATTGGGGTTATAAATACCCTCATTTCTTGCTACTGCCATATAGTGCCAGTTTCTGACTGGTAATTCAAAGAATATATTGGGGTTACGTGCACCCACAATTTTTACTACTGGTATACAGTGCCATTGTCTGACTGGGAATTCAAAGAATATATTGGGGTTATAAATACCCTCATTTCTTGCTACTGCCATATAGTGCCATTGTCTGACTGGGAATTCAAAGAATATATTGGGGTTACGTGCACCCACAATTTTTACTACTGGTATACAGTGCCATTGTCTGACTGGGAATTCAAAGAGTATATTGGGAATACAAATACCCTCATTTCTTGCTACTGCCATATAGTGCCAGTGTCTGACTGGTAATTCAAAGAATATATTGGGGTTACGTGCACCCACAATTTTTACTACTGGTATACAGTGCCATTGTCTGACTGGGAATTCAAAGAGTATATTGGGAATACAAATACCCTCATTTCTTGCTACTGCCATATAGTGCCAGTTTCTGACTGGTAATTCAAAGAATATATTGGGGTTACGTGCACCCACAATTTTTACTACTGGTATACAGTGCCATTGTCTGACTGGGAATTCAAAGAATATATTGGGGTTATAAATACCCTCATTTCTTGCTACTGCCATATAGTGCCATTGTCTGACTGGGAATTCAAAGAATATATTGGGGTTACGTGCACCCACAATTTTTACTACTGGTATACAGTGCCGTTGTCTGACTGGGAATTCAAAGAGTATATTGGGAATACAAATACCCTCATTTCTTGCTACTGCCATATAGTGCCAGTGTCTGACTGGTAATTCAAAGAATATATTGGGGTTACGTGCACCCACAATTTTTACTACTGGTATACAGTGCCATTGTCTGACTGGGAATTCAAAGAGTATATTGGGAATACAAATACCCTCATTTCTTGCTACTGCCATATAGTGCCAGTTTCTGACTGGGAATTCAAAGAATATATTGGGGTTACGTGCACCCACAATTTTTACTACTGGTATACAGTGCCATTGTCTGACTGGGAATTCAAAGAGTATATTGGGAATACAAATACCCTCATTTCTTGCTACTGCCATATAGTGCCAGTGTCTGACTGGTAATTCAAAGAATATATTGGGGTTACGTGCACCCACAATTTTTACTACTGGTATACAGTGCCATTGTCTGACTGGGAATTCAAAGAGTATATTGGGAATACAAATACCCTCATTTCTTGCTACTGCCATATAGTGCCAGTTTCTGACTGGGAATTCAAAGAATATATTGGGGTTACGTGCACCCACAATTTTTACTACTGGTATACAGTGCCATTGTCTGACTGGGAATTCAAAGAATATATTGGGGTTACGTGCACCCACAATTTTTACTACTGGTATACAGTGCCATTGTCTGACTGGGAATTCAAAGAGTATATTGGGAATACAAATACCCTCATTTCTTGCTACTGCCATATAGTGCCAGTGTCTGACTGGTAATTCAAAGAATATATTGGGGTTACGTGCACCCACAATTTTTACTACTGGTATACAGTGCCATTGTCTGACTGGGAATTCAAAGAATATATTGGGGTTATAAATACCCTCATTTCTTGCTACTGCCATATAGTGCCAGTTTCTGACTGGTAATTCAAAGAATATATTGGGGTTACGTGCACCCACAATTTTTACTACTGGTATACAGTGCCATTGTCTGACTGGGAATTCAAAGAATATATTGGGGTTACGTGCACCCACAATTTTTACTACTGGTATACAGTGCCATTGTCTGACTGGGAATTCAAAGAATATATTGGGGTTATAAATACCCTCATTTCTTGCTACTGCCATATAGTGCCATTGTCTGACTGGGAATTCAAAGAATATATTGGGGTTACGTGCACCCACAATTTTTACTACTGGTATACAGTGCCATTGTCTGACTGGGAATTCAAAGAGTATATTGGGAATACAAATACCCTCATTTCTTGCTACTGCCATATAGTGCCAGTGTCTGACTGGTAATTCAAAGAATATATTGGGGTTACGTGCACCCACAATTTTTACTACTGGTATACAGTGCCATTGTCTGACTGGGAATTCAAAGAGTATATTGGGAATACAAATACCCTCATTTCTTGCTACTGCCATATAGTGCCAGTTTCTGACTGGGAATTCAAAGAATATATTGGGGTTACGTGCACCCACAATTTTTACTACTGGTATACAGTGCCATTGTCTGACTGGGAATTCAAAGAATATATTGGGGTTACGTGCACCCACAATTTTTACTACTGGTATACAGTGCCATTGTCTGACTGGGAATTCAAAGAATATATTGGGGTTATAAATACCCTCATTTCTTGCTACTGCCATATAGTGCCATTGTCTGACTGGGAATTCAAAGAATATATTGGGGTTACGTGCACCCACAATTTTTACTACTGGTATACAGTGCCATTGTCTGACTGGGAATTCAAAGAGTATATTGGGAATACAAATACCCTCATTTCTTGCTACTGCCATATAGTGCCAGTTTCTGACTGGTAATTCAAAGAATATATTGGGGTTACGTGCACCCACAATTTTTACTACTGGTATACAGTGCCATTGTCTGACTGGGAATTCAAAGAATATATTGGGGTTACGTGCACCCACAATTTTTACTACTGGTATACAGTGCCATTGTCTGACTGGGAATTCAAAGAATATATTGGGGTTATAAATACCCTCATTTCTTGCTACTGCCATATAGTGCCATTGTCTGACTGGGAATTCAAAGAATATATTGGGGTTACGTGCACCCACAATTTTTACTACTGGTATACAGTGCCATTGTCTGACTGGGAATTCAAAGAGTATATTGGGAATACAAATACCCTCATTTCTTGCTACTGCCATATAGTGCCAGTGTCTGACTGGTAATTCAAAGAATATATTGGGGTTACGTGCACCCACAATTTTTACTACTGGTATACAGTGCCATTGTCTGACTGGGAATTCAAAGAGTATATTGGGAATACAAATACCCTCATTTCTTGCTACTGCCATATAGTGCCAGTTTCTGACTGGGAATTCAAAGAATATATTGGGGTTACGTGCACCCACAATTTTTACTACTGGTATACAGTGCCATTGTCTGACTGGGAATTCAAAGAATATATTGGGGTTATAAATACCCTCATTTCTTGCTACTGCCATATAGTGCCAGTTTCTGACTGGTAATTCAAAGAATATATTGGGGTTACGTGCACCCACAATTTTTACTACTGGTATACAGTGCCATTGTCTGACTGGGAATTCAAAGAATATATTGGGGTTACGTGCACCCACAATTTTTACTACTGGTATACAGTGCCATTGTCTGACTGGGAATTCAAAGAATATATTGGGGTTACGTGCACCCACAATTTTTACTACTGGTATACAGTGCCATTGTCTGACTGGGAATTCAAAGAATATATTGGGGTTATAAATACCCTCATTTCTTGCTACTGCCATATAGTGCCAGTTTCTGACTGGTAATTCAAAGAATATATTGGGGTTACGTGCACCCACAATTTTTACTACTGGTATACAGTGCCAATTTCTAACTAGGAATTCAAAATGCGCAAGGCTCCCGGAAAGGGACGTGGACGAGGCCGTGGGCGAGGTCGGGGGAATGGTTCTGGGGAGCAAGGTAGCAGTGAAGCCACAGGGCGTCCCGTGCCTACTCCTGTGGGGCAGCAAGCATTGCGCCACTCCACAGTGCCAGGGTTGCTTGCCACATTAACTAAACTGCAGGGTACAAACCTTAGTAGGCCCGAGAACCAGGAACAGGTCTTGCAATGGCTGTCAGAGAACGCTTACAGCACATTGTCCAGCAGCCAGTCAGACTCTGCCTCCTCTCCTCCTATTACCCAACAGTCTTGTCTTCCTTCCTCCCAAAATTCCGAAGCTTTACAGAACAATAACCCAAACTGTCCCTGCTCCCCAGAGCTGTTTTCCGCTCCTTTCATTGTCCCTCAACCTGCCTCTCCACGTCACGATTCCACGAACCTAACAGAGGAGCATCTGTGTCCAGATGCTCAAACACTAGAGTCTCCTCCATCTCCGTTCGATTTGGTGGTGGATGACCAGCAACCCACCCTCATCGACGATGATGTGACGCAGTTGCCGTCAGGGCATCCAGTTGACCGGCGCATTGTGCGGGAGGAGGAGATGAGACAGGAGTTGGAAGAGGAAGTGGTGGATGATGAGGACACTGACCCGACCTGGACAGGGGGGATGTCAAGCGGGGAAAGTAGTGTGGATGTTGAGGCAGGTGCAGCACCAAAAAGGGTAGCTAGAGGCAGAGGCAGAGGTCAGCAGCTTAGGCGAAGCCAGGCCACACCCGGAATCTCCCAAGATGTTCCAGTTCGTACCCAGCCCCGAAAAACTCCCACCTCGAGGGCACGTTTCTCGAAGGTGTGGAGTTTTTTCAAGGAATGCGCCGAGGACAGATATAGTGTTGTCTGCACAATTTGCCTCTCGAAATTGATTAGGGGCTCTGAGAAGAGCAACCTGTCCACCACTTCAATGCGCCGTCATTTGGAATCCAAGCACTGGAATCAGTGGCAGGCAGCAACGGCAGGACAAAGGCCGCCTGCCGTTCACGCCACTGCCACTGCCTCTGCCACTGCCTCTGCCACTGCCACTGCTGACTGTGCTGGCGATGCACTCCAGAGGACGAGCCAGGACACCACTTCATCTGCCTCCGCCACTTTGTTGACTTCTACCTCATCCTCCCCTGGTCCTGTCTTATCTCCTTCTCCTGCACCATCAAAGGCACCATCAGGCGTTTCTTTACAACAACCCACCATCTCTCAGACATTGGAGCGGCGGCAGAAATACACTGCTAACCACCCACACGCGCAAGCCTTGAACGCCAACATCGCTAAACTGCTGGCCCAGGAGATGTTGGCGTTCCGGCTTGTTGAAACTCCCGCCTTCCTGGACCTGATGGCAACTGCGGCACCTCGCTATGCCGTCCCTAGCCGTCACTACTTCTCCCGGTGTGCCGTCCCCGCCTTGCACCAGCACGTGTCACTCAACATCAGGCGGGCCCTTAGTTCCGCGCTTTGCACAAAGGTCCACTTGACCACCGACGCGTGGACAAGTGCATGCGGACAGGGACGCTACATTTCACTGACGGCACACTGGGTGAATGTAGTTGAGGCTGGGACTGCTTCCCAAACTGGCCCGGTGTACCTCGTCTCCCCGCCTAACATTCCTGGCAGGGACACGAGAAGAACACCCCCCTCCTCCTCCTCCTCTACCGCCTCCTCCTCCGCCACCGCCTCCTCCTCCGCCACCGCCTCCTCCTCCGCTGTTAGATTGACCCCAGCTACGAGTTGGAAACGTTGCAGCACTGGCGTTGGTAGACGTCAGCAGGCTGTGCTGAAGCTGATCAGCTTGGGGGACAGACAGCACACTGCCTCCGAGGTGAGGGATGCCCTCCTCGATGAGACGGCAATATGGTTTGAGCCGCTGCACCTGGGCCCAGGCATGGTCGTTTGTGATAACGGCCGGAACCTGGTAGCAGCTCTGGAGCTTGCCGGACTCCAACATGTTCCATGCCTGGCCCACGTCTTCAACCTAGTGGTGCAACGTTTCCTAAAGAGCTACCCCAATGTTCCAGAGCTACTGGTGAAAGTGCGGCGCATGTGCGCCCACTTTCGCAAGTCGACAGTAGCCGCTGCTAGCTTAAAATCTCTCCAGCAACGCCTGCATGTGCCACAACACCGGCTTTTGTGCGACGTCCCCACACGCTGGAACTCAACGTTTCAGATGTTGAATAGAGTGGTTGAGCAGCAGAGACCTTTGATGGAATACCAGCTACAAAACCCTAGGGTGCCACAAAGTCAGCTGCCTCAGTTTCACATCCATGAGTGGCCATGGATGAGAGACCTTTGTGACATCCTACGGGTCTTTGAGGAATCCACAAGGAGGGTGAGCTCTGAGGATGCGATGGTGAGCCTTACAATCCCGCTCTTGTGTGTTCTGAGAGAATCCCTGATTGACATCAGGGATAACTCAGATCACACAGAGGAGTTAGGGATAGCATCCGATCCGTCACAGCTGGAGAGTAGGTCCACACATCTGTCCGCTTCACTGCGTTTAATGGAGGAGGAGGAGGAGGAGGAGGAGGAGGAGGAGGAAGAAGAGTTGTCCGATGATGTGATGGTGATACAGGAGGCTTCCGGGCAACTTCGAATCGTCCCATTGTTGCAGCGCGGATGGGTAGACATGGAGGATGAGGAGGAAATGGAGATTGAACTTTCCGGTGGGGCCAGAGGAGTCATGCCAACTAACACTGTGGCAGACATGGCTGAGTTCATGTTGGGGTGCTTTACAACCGACAAGCGTATTGTCAAAATCATGGAGGACAACCAGTACTGGATCTTTGCTATCCTTGACCCCCGGTATAAAAACAACATCTCGTCTTTTATTCCGGTAGAGGGGAGGGCCAATCGCATCAATGCTTGCCACAGGCAATTGGTGCAGAATATGATGGAGATGTTTCCAGCATGTGACGTTGGCGGCAGGGAGGGCAGTTCCTCCAGTAGGCAACCAAGTTCTCACCGGTCCACACAAACGAGGGGCACACTGTCTAAGGTCTGGGACACCTTGATGGCACCCCCTCGCCAAAGTGCCGCCACGGAGGGTCCTAGTGTCACCAGGCGTGAGAAGTATAGGCGCATGTTGCGGGAATACCTTTCCGACCACAGCCCTGTCCTCTCCGACCCCTCTGCGCCCTACACGTATTGGGTGTCGAAGTTGGACCTGTGGCTTGAACTTGCCCTATATGCCTTGGAGGTGCTGTCCTGTCCTGCCGCCAGCGTCCTATCTGAGAGGGTGTTCAGTGCAGCCGGTGGCATCATCACTGACAAGCGCACCCGTCTGTCAGCTGAGAGTGCCGACCGGCTCACTTTGATAAAAATGAACCACCACTGGGTAGAGCCGTCATTTTTGTGCCCACCTGTGTAAAGCACCCCAACATGAAACTCCATGTCTGTACTCAACCTCTCCAATTCCTCCGCATCCTCATACTCATCCACCATAAGCGTTGCACAATTCTGCTAATACTAGGCTCCCTCCACCCTGATTTCCCCCAACTCTGCTGGTTAGAGGCTCCCTCCACCCTGATTTCCACCAACTCTGCTGGTTAGAGGCTCCCTCCACCATGAATTTGCCCAAACTGGGCTGTTTAGAGGCTCCCTCCACCATGAATTGGTCCAAACTGGGTTTTTTAGAGGCTCCCTCCACCATGAATTGGTCCAAACTGGGCTGGTTAGAGGCTCCCTCCACCATTAATTGGTCCAAACTGGGGTGGTTAGAGGCTCCCTCCACCATTAATTGGTCCAAACTGGGCTGGTTAGAGGCTCCCTCCACCATTAATTGGTCCAAACTGGGCTGGTTAGAGGCTCCCTCCACCATTAATTGGTCCAAACTGGGCTGTTTAGAGGCTCCCTCCACCATTAATTGGTCCAAACTGGGCTGTTTAGAGGCTCCCTCCACCATGAATTGGTCCAAACTGGGTTTTTTAGAGGCTCCCTCCACCATGAATTTGCCCAAACTGGGCTGGTTAGAGGCTCCCTCCACCATGAATTGGTCCAAGCTGGGTTTTTTAGAGGCTCCCTCCACCATGAATTTGCCCAAACTGGGCTGGTTAGAGGCTCCCTCCACCATGAATTGGTCCAAGCTGGGTTTTTTAGAGGCTCCCTCCACCATGAATTTGCCCAAACTGGGCTGGTTAGAGGCTCCCTCCACCATGAATTGGTCCAAACTGGGCTGGTTAGAGGCTCCCTCCACCATTAATTGGTCCAAACTGGGCTGGTTAGAGGCTTCCTCCACCATGAATTTGCCCAAACTGGGCTGTTTAGAGGCTCCCTCCACCATTAATTGGTCCAAACTGGGTTTTTTAGAGGCTCCCTCCACCATGAATTTGCCCAAACTGGGCTGTTTAGAGGCTCCCTCCACCATGAATTGGTCCAAACTGGGCTGGTTAGAGGCTCCCTCCACCATGAATTGGTCCAAACTGGGCTGGTTAGAGGCTCCCTCCACCATTAATTGGTCCAAACTGGGCTGGTTAGAGGCTCCCTCCACCATGAATTGGTCCAAACTGGGTTTTTTAGAGGCTCCCTCCACCATGAATTGGTCCAAACTGGGCTGGTTAGAGGCTCCCTCCACCATTAATTGGTCCAAACTGGGCTGGTTAGAGACTCCCTCCACCATTAATTGGTCCAAACTGGGCTGGTTAGAGGCTCCCTCCACCATGAATTGGTCCAAACTGGGTTTTTTAGAGGCTCCCTCCACCATGAATTGGTCCAAACTTGGCTGTTTAGAGGCTCCCTCCACCATGAATTGGTCCAAACTGGGCTGGTTAGAGGCTCCCTCCACCATTAATTGGTCCAAACTGGGCTGGTTAGAGGCTCCCTCCACCATGAATTTGCCCAAACTGGGCTGTTTAGAGGCTCCCTCCACCATGAATTGGTCCAAACTGGGTTTTTTAGAGGCTCCCTCCACCATGAATTTGCCCAAACTGGGCTGTTTAGAGGCTCCCTCCACCATGAATTGGTCCAAACTGGGCTGGTTAGAGGCTCCCTCCACCATGAATTGGTCCAAACTGGGCTGGTTAGAGGCTCCCTCCACCATTAATTGGTCCAAACTGGGCTGGTTAGAGGCTCCCTCCACCATGAATTGGTCCAAACTGGGTTTTTTAGAGGCTCCCTCCACCATGAATTGGTCCAAACTGGGCTGGTTAGAGGCTCCCTCCACCATTAATTGGTCCAAACTGGGCTGGTTAGAGGCTCCCTCCACCATTAATTGGTCCAAACTGGGCTGGTTAGAGGCTCCCTCCACCATGAATTGGTCCAAACTGGGTTTTTTAGAGGCTCCCTCCACCATGAATTGGTCCAAACTTTGCTGTTTAGAGGCTCCCTCCACCATGAATTGGTCCAAACTGGGCTGGTTAGAGGCTCCCTCCACCATTAATTGGTCCAAACTGGGCTGGTTAGAGGCTCCCTCCACCATGAATTTGCCCAAACTGGGCTGTTTAGAGGCTCCCTCCACCATGAATTTGCCCAAACTGGGCTGTTTAGAGGCTCCCTCCACCATGAATTGGTCCAAACTGGGTTTTTTAGAGGCTCCCTCCACCATGAATTGGTCCAAACTGGGCTGGTTAGAGGCTCCCTCCACCATTAATTGGTCCAAACTGGGGTGGTTAGAGGCTCCCTCCACCATTAATTGGTCCAAACTGGGGTGGTTAGAGGCTCCCTCCACCATTAATTGGTCCAAACTGGGCTGGTTAGAGGCTCCCTCCACCATTAATTGGTCCAAACTGGGTTTTTTAGAGGCTCCCTCCACCATTAATTGGTCCAAACTGGGCTGTTTAGAGGCTCCCTCCACCATGAATTGGTCCAAACTGGGTTTTTTAGAGGCTCCCTCCACCATGAATTTGCCCAAACTGGGCTGGTTAGAGGCTCCCTCCACCATGAATTGGTCCAAGCTGGGTTTTTTAGAGGCTCCCTCCACCATGAATTTGCCCAAACTGGGCTGGTTAGAGGCTCCCTCCACCATGAATTGGTCCAAGCTGGGTTTTTTAGAGGCTCCCTCCACCATGAATTTGCCCAAACTGGGCTGGTTAGAGGCTCCCTCCACCATGAATTGGTCCAAACTGGGCTGGTTAGAGGCTCCTTCCACCATGAATTTGCCCAAACTGGGCTGTTTAGAGGCTCCCTCCACCATTAATTGGTCCAAACTGGGCTGGTTAGAGGCTTCCTCCACCATGAATTTGCCCAAACTGGGCTGTTTAGAGGCTCCCTCCACCATGAATTGGTCCAAACTGGGTTTTTTAGAGGCTCCCTCCACCATGAATTTGCCCAAACTGGGCTGTTTAGAGGCTCCCTCCACCATGAATTGGTCCAAACTGGGCTGGTTAGAGGCTCCCTCCACCATGAATTGGTCCAAACTGGGCTGGTTAGAGGCTCCCTCCACCATGAATTTGCCCAAACTGGGCTGTTTAGAGGCTCCCTCCACCATTAATTGGTCCAAACTGGGCTGGTTAGAGGCTCCCTCCACCATGAATTTGCCCAAACTGGGCTGTTTAGAGGCTCCCTCCACCATAAATTGGTCCAAACTGGGTTTTTTAGAGGCTCCCTCCACCATTAATTGGTCCAAACTGGGCTGGTTAGAGGCTCCCTCCACCATGAATTGGTCCAAACTGGGCTGGTTAGAGGCTCCCTCCACCATGAATTTGCCCAAACTGGGCTGTTTAGAGGCTCCCTCCACCATTAATTGGTCCAAACTGGGCTGGTTAGAGGCTCCCTCCACCATGAATTTGCCCAAACTGGGCTGTTTAGAGGCTCCCTCCACCATGAATTGGTCCAAACTGGGTTTTTTAGAGGCTCCCTCCACCATTAATTGGTCCAAACTGGGCTGGTTAGAGGCTCCCTCCACCATGAATTGGTCCAAACTGGGCTGGTTAGAGGCTCCCTCCACCATGAATTTGCCCAAACTGGGCTGTTTAGAGGCTCCCTCCACCATTAATTGGTCCAAACTGGGCTGGTTAGAGGCTCCCTCCACCATGAATTTGCCCAAACTGGGCTGTTTAGAGGCTCCCTCCACCATGAATTGGTCCAAACTGGGTTTTTTAGAGGCTCCCTCCACCATGAATTGGTCCAAACTGGGCTGGTTAGAGGCTCCCTCCACCATGAATTTCCCAAAACTTGGCTGTTTAGAGGCTCCCTCCACCATGAATTGGTCCAAACTGGGCTGGTTAGAGGCTCCCTCCACCATGAATTTCCCAAAACTTGGCTGTTTAGAGGCTCCCTCCACCATGAATTGGTCCAAACTGGGCTGGTTAGAGGCTCCCTCCACCATTAATTGGTCCAAACTGGGCTGGTTAGAGGCTCCCTCCACCATGAATTGGTCCAAACTGGGGTTTTTAGAGGCTCCCTCCACCATGAATTTGCCCAAACTGGGGTGTTTAGAGGCTCCCTCCACCATGAATTTGCCCAAACTCTGCTGGTTAGAGGCTCAATCCACCCTGATTTTCAAAACAAATGTTGGTGCCAACCTCAACTTACTACAAGGGCCAAATTCACTGCTGGTGACAAGCTCTCCTCACTGCAAGTGCCAAATACACATGTTTCAAGGTGTTTTCCTACTGTCAGAGAGGTGGTATTGAGTGTGTAAAGTGTGTAGTTGTTAGGCTGTGATGTTGGGGTAATAGAGGGTCTTTGGTGTGTTAGATGCCCCCAGACATGCTTCCCCTGCTGTCCCAGTGTCATTCCAGAGGTGTTGGCATCATTTCCTGGGGTGTCATAGTGGACTTGGTGACCCTCCAGACACGGATTTGGGTTTCCCCCTTAACGAGTATCTGTTCCCCATAGACTATAATGGGGTTTGAAACCCGTTCGAACACATGAACATTGAGCGGCTGTTCGAATCGAATTTCGAACCTCGAACATTTTAGTGTTCGCTCATCTCTAATAATTACCAAAGGATTTTATGTCGGATTGTAGGGCCCAGTGTCAGAAAGCAGGATGTGTGTCCTAGGTAATGGGTTCGATAACCCCAAACATACTTTTTTTCCCCGATTTCCTCAGTACAGGAGGAATTCCGCCTCCTATCTCTTGCTGTAGAGCTGATCATGGTCTCCTCCAGATCAGTAAGACAGGGATGGTAATAAACCCTACCTTACCTCTTGGAGGTCTGGCTGTGGTAACTACCAGCTCTTCCCTTCTGCAGTTCGCTTCTGTGCTACTGCTTAACTCAGTAAGGACGTATCTCTACGTCCTTGCAGGGTTAAGAGTGAAAGACAGTCTGGAAGCAGCTAAAGGCTCATCTTATGTTGCAAAAGTAGTTTTTTTTTACTCTTATTTCTATTACATGCACAGTAGGGTATAAGTAAATATCTTTTAGAGAACATAAA
This sequence comes from Leptodactylus fuscus, assembly GCF_031893055.1. NCBI lineage: Eukaryota > Metazoa > Chordata > Amphibia > Anura > Leptodactylidae > Leptodactylus > Leptodactylus fuscus. Next base: position 103,805,934 of record NC_134269.1, read on the forward strand.
ATTGAATGTTTTGTGCTTGTTAGCTCTCATGGCCGTAGCTTTTCATGATATTGTGTCCACTTAAGAGACCCTCAAAGCTCTTTAAGGTCTTGAAGGTTTTGCTTTAAAATTGGAGTAGTACTTCAGATTTATTTTTCATTCCTTTTCATTTGATAATTTGAGTAGACTGATTTTGTAATATGTTCTGACCACCGACAGATCTGATGAAATCCTGGGAATTTACCACTTGCTGCAAAATATTGGTGGACCAGAATAAAACCTTGAAATCAATAAAATCTTGAGCTGGCTTTTATTGATTTTTTAAATAATCTATCAGCTACTAGCAAGTGCTAGAGAAGAGAAATCATGAATAGTTTCCTTCTTTCTTATAAAAAATGTATGCAGAGTGGAATCATGGTGCAAACCTCTAAGAAAGCTAATGGGATATGCAAAAAGTTTCATTTTACTGGAGTAAATAAGAATGTTTTTTTTCATAAATACAGTAGTATAGAACTTTATTCTGCTTGCTTTATAACGGAAGCCACTTTAATCAAATAATATTTTTAACATAGAAAATTTTATTGTGAATGCGCAAAGGTCCAACTTGATTTACAAATAATTTTTTTTTACCTCCTTTACACCCTTGGTAAACAAGCACTTACTATTCAGTATATAGTGCTATTATTTAGATATTATTTGGATCACTGTATGTAATCAGGCTTAAACTGGCCGGCCCACAGGGAAACAGGTGAATCCCCCTATAGGCCCTGACCCAGGGAGGCTAGGGAACCTCTAACCTTTCAATCCCTGCAAGAGTGGTGCATGGCACAGTAAACTCACTGCAATATGAGTACAGACCATCTATCTATCTATCTATCTATCTATCTATCTATCTATCTATCTATCACTACGGAGTAGAATATTTAGCAATCTGCCCAGTTTGTTATATATAGATGCACTGGGTGGCAAAGATGACATCTATGCACAGAAGCAGACTGTCCACCATCCTCCCTCCTCTGCCCTTCTCCTTACGGCCTATTCATGCTTTGATCTTCAGTGTAAGGGTGCATGCATACTACGTAACGCCGGGCGTGTATGAGAGCCGTACACGCCGGCGTTACAGCAGGGCTGCCGAACACTTCCCATTCACTTCAATGGGTACGCTCGTAAACGCCGCTGTTACGAGCGCTCCCATTGAAGTGAATGGGAAGTGTTCGGCAGTCTGCTGTAATGCCGGCGTGTACGGCTCTCATACACGCCCGGCGTTACTCAGTGTGCATGCACCCTTACTGATCAGTTTTGCAGATACGAAAAACTTATGCGAAAAAACAGATGAAAGCGTATGGAAACTGATGATCATCCATTTACATCAATTTCTGACTTTACTTTTTTCAGATGCAAAAATTTGGTTTGTTGTAATTTTATGTCTTGCAGCACCTGATCTGTTTTTATTCAACATAGACTCTATGTAAATGGATGGTTATCACTTTCCATCCACTGGTTTCCTCTCCTCGCATCAAATTTTGTATATGCAAAACTGTTTAATTAAAACAATGTTCAAAACATGGTGTGAATGGCCCCTTACTGTCACTGTGGGGCTTTCATTATCAATTATCTTGCTCGTAGAGCTAAAGGGTCCCTAGTCTAAGGTAAGAGCAAGCGAGCAGGCTACTGAGGGGGCCACAGACAAAAAAATGGTCCAAAGAATGGACTAGGTAGCAGGCTAATGCTGAAAAAAATGTGTACCAGTATATTTTAGGCATTTGTGAATAAGAAGAAGGTAATATTCACATTTAGCTGTATAGCAGGCCACCAGAATAACTTCTATTAGTAGGCACTAGGCACCTCCACCCAACACTGTATGTAGTTTTTATGTTGGGAAGAATATGCAAATCTGCCTTCCATGATGTAATTTGGAAGACAGTTGCTGCCTCAGTATTGCAAACCAATAGAGGGTGCTCACTGGAATGTGCAAGCCTGTCTTAAGACAGGATTCCAGTGAAATAACCCAATAATGGCTGCTCCCTTTAGCCTCATGCCCGACCTTCCAAGAGGCCTTTGTTTAGCAATGAAGCTGGGATTATTACCAGGTATAGTCTCTCAATCGAGGACAGCTGTTTCGATCTGGTTGGATCTCTTCAGCCCGATGTAGAGAGGACTATAACCTGGTAGAGGTGAGAGGCTTAGACAGGGTTCGGGGGATATTGTCACTCCTTAGGGAGAGACCACCATATAGGTTGTGGAGACTTGTTAAGACTTTAGCACTCCACTTTGCAAGTGTTGTCAGTGTATGTTGATATTGTTTGAGTACTATATGGTGTAATTTATATAGGCATAATGTGTTGATGCTATTTAGCCATAGTATAATACTGTATATTATTTTGCATGCAGTGTATGGTGGCATTGGCAGTATATAGTATTAAAAATGGATGATCGGTCCAGATATAGTGCTCTCATTTAGCTGTATAAAAAGCACTGAAATCTAGAAAATGTATGGTTGACTACGTGGATGACCCTGTCTATAGTGATATGAGGAGCCACTTTGAATGTTTGTCATATAAAGTACCAACAGTCACATGTGGTTTACATTGCTCTATTTCTACATACAAATTAACAGTGTAAACTTACTGTAACTGTTGGCAAATATTGTGTAAATGCCATGTACAGGTAGTAGTATTTTACAGTAGTACTATCATGTCTATATTTCCATACTGTGTAGGGCTGATAATTTTTAATGTAAAATGTTCCTCAACTTTCCAGTTTTAGCTCTCATAGATTTAATACAGGTCAGCTGCTGCCACTTCATACTAACCATCCTTTCAGATCTTTCTGTGATACATTATTTCATATGGTGCCGTTAACTGGGATCCAGAGTATTATTCATTAACCTCATAAATACTGATATAACCTGCAATAATTCCATGGTAATTCATGCAAATGCACCCTATAACAATAGGCTGCTCACTTTTTATTGTGCCAGCATGTACAATTCCATGTTGCTTTTTATGCCTCTCTACAGGGGGACTTTAAGGGTACTGTCATAGTGACATTAGTCATTCTGAAATACAGGAATATGAACATCATAAGGAATACATTTTACAGCATCCAATGTTACAACACTTGCACAATCTGCTCACGCGCCACTGATACTGTATGTTATTCTAATGCCAAGTCTTTGTGAATTGAATCGATTATTCTTGATTTATTTATAAGAATGTAGTAGGCTTTATTAAAATTGCATGTAGAAGCAAAAACAGTCTACTCTATTACTAGATATAAGTACTGTATTTTTGCGACTCTTTTATTTTTCATAAAGTTCAACAAGCCTAATATGCAGGGAATCCAGGAGTAAACGGTGCACAGATCTATCCAAAAATGCAGGAGGAATAAAGTGATGTATTTATATCCATCACCCATTATACTAAACCCAAATATTTTGTGCTGTTACATGGTAAAATCAATGTACTGTAAGATAACTGACATGGGCAGCTTCATCCACATTCATAGCACAAATCAGTTTAGCAACCCTGAATCATCAGAAAACAATATATCTGCAGCATTTACTGATTTGTAATAAACCCTTCCAGGGAGAAGCCTCTTTTTATTAGACTGTTTTACAGGGATAAATTGCAGATGACAGACAGGACAGCGCTACAGCACTTTAAATAACAATCTGAATTCAATTATTGCCTTGTATCTGGAAGGTTTGCAGACCAGGCGCTTGCAACGTAGTCTGAAGATCTAGATGATCTGCCCATGAGGATTTACCTATGTTCTGAATTTTCTTAATTTCATAAAAAGACAGTTTATTTGCTTGAAACCACAGGTAGAATTATTACAGGAAGTATATAAGGAAATTGTGCAACTTTTTGTTGACAAAAAAGCTCCTTTCAGTGTGGAGAAGGAAATACCCCTTCTTGTCTTAAGGCATCTTGAAACTTGGTCAAGAATTAGGGACCTACCTTTCAATAGATGGCACTAGAAGCAGTTTTCCTTTCCCAATTCGGAAAATGGATTTTCATGTTTTTTTTACAGAACTCCTGGGAGTAAACATGATCAGATAACGTTCTCTTCTTGACCCAGATTTTTCATTACTAAAAAAAGATTATATGTCAGAATACATCAGATTGTCCATCACGTGCACAGAATTTGACACTAGACTAGTCCATATTAACAATACAATTGTTAATTGTTAATTGTTAATTTTTTACAATACAATATGTTTGATTTAACTTCAAGGTATTTCCTGGATCTGGTAAATGTTTTAATGCTGGATATTCTAGTGTTAAAGAGAACCTTTCATGTCCTCGGGTTTATATACCGCTATAAAGCCGACAGTGAGCTAAATTCAGCGCATTGTCAGCTTTCCCATTAAGAGATATCAGTGCAGTTACCGATGACTGCCACTGTCAAAAGGGTGTTTTTTACAGTTTAGCTGTGCTGTGAGGAACACCCAGTACTCATCCATAGCTCTGTACTGTGAGAGGGGGTGTTCCTTACTGCTCAGTGATGACGCTAAGCTGTGAGGAATGCTGCCCTTCAGACTGTTTTTGTCCATAATCTAGTATGGGAGGTTGTTCCTCACATTTTAGCACGATCACTGGGCAGAAAGAAACGCCACCTCTGACAGTGTAGGGTTATGGACGAGTACTGTCTGGAGGGGAGTTCCCAGCTAGACTGTCAGGAACGCCCTTCTGACACTGAAGAGATATTGGTAACGGCACCGATATCTCTTGCACTGGGGCACATAACGGGAAAACCGACAGTGCACTGAATTCAGCGTACTGTCAGCTTTCTAGCGTATATAAAACCACATGTGCAGGAGGACATGAAAGGTCCTCTTTAATGTAGCACTTTAGATAACTGTAAACTATTGTTTCTGTTGAGCATGCATGTGTTCTAAAGCTTAGCTTTTCTTCCCGAGATCAAGTGGATTAGGCATATTGAAATATAACATTTTGAATTATTCTTATCTTGACATCTGCTGTTGCAAAAAGGTGGGACACCCCCACATACATTAGATAGTTAACAAGTCATGTTAAATTCAGATGACCTAATGTGTTTGGCAGCTTCAGTAACTGTAGGTCAGGCAGCCATACAGCAAAAGACAGAAAAAAAAACCCTTTATCTACTCAGACAAGCCATTAAAATTCTCCAGTATTTCTGTCAGGGTGGGCACGAGGAGACTACCGAGCAGCCAGTGTAACCATCTTCTTTGTTTTAGGTGGATTTCTGACACATCATATTACACTATTACACTGATAAAACATTGTACAATTCACTTCTGTACAATTTGCTCAGATTTCTTAATGGATATTCATTCTTTGGTCTGTGTCTTCCATATAAAAAGAATTGGAGACGATCCACTTCTGCACATGTAGTAACTATTACATGATTTTAATTACAAAGTATAAAATGTCGGCTCAGGATTTTCTTAGTAATTCTCAGGTACATTGACTCTTGATTAACCCGCAGTCCAAGTGTATTGGGCATACTGTTCAACACAACGGGGTGTAGATAATCTCACATATCACATAATTGCCATGATCGTTCTTGATATCCCTGTCACTCATAAAAAAGCATGATTTACGATCCTTGTGGTTTTTCTGTTAGAAAATGGAACTCCCCAATCTCTACATGCCACCTGGGAGTACATTAATTTGCTTGGCATTGATTTATTATCAAGACATTAGAGAGTTGAGAGCTGTGGGAGATGTAACATTATAAGCTTATGTAGGTGAGGGGAAAAATGGGAAAACAATATTGGAGCGGTAGAACATTGTTATAGCTTAATATAACTTTGCTGCAAAAAAACCGAGAAAAAAATAGGGACTGGTAGCCAAGAATTGTGACTATACCATTAGAATACATAAAGCAATTGTTTCTTCATTTAAAACTCAAATTATACATATTGGAAAATAATAGTGTTTCTAATAGTATTTTATGTAGTGAAAATGGTTTATAGTCCATGAATGAGGGTTTCCATACAGGTGTAAATCTGCCATTCGCAGCTTAATCGCTGTTCTTAAAGGTGTCGCAAACCGGTCTGAACTCTGGATAACCTTCGAGCTAGACACGCAGATAATATTGGAATGGTTGAGTACTGATTGAGTAATAAAAATGCAGCATATAATAATGTCTCGGATAAATAATAAGAAGCCCGAATCCTCATTAAATAGCTAGTTAGTTATGTCACCACGTTCATTGCGCATATCAATTTTCATGGTAACCAAAAGTTCTTCCACTGCCATTCAATGTACAACCGACTCAGTGTATCTTAAATAAAAGATATTGTGTTGTTTTCTCTATTAAATATACATGTCCTACAACAGAGGTTATGTCTTTAGGGGGGCTGACAGACAAAGGCGGTTTTTAAAGCCTATCTAGTAGTATACCACTACAGTGTGTATAACAGGGCATGCATATTAGTTTATTTCTCCAAAAACAAGAAACAATTACATTTCCTATAGAAACATTGTATATGACATATTTCATATATTTATGAGGTGCTTTGGACAGCCTACTACAACAGAAGTAATATTTGGTGAATGGAAAATGTGTTTTTCTCCACATTAGACACTGACAACCAGTTCAAAGTAAGCCTTGTATCTGCGGGGAGCATGTAGCCTGCTTGTGTTGTCCTCCAGGGTAATGTGGGGTGGATGCATTCCTGCCCTTTGTAATTCTGTTTCATGAATTATCTTGCTCCATACTGAATTTAAGCTCTGTGACTTCTGCCTTTGCTTTTGTGTTCCAGATTAAACTGCAGGTGCTCTTCCTATTTCTGGAAATCTTCAGTCTAATTCCTTTGACATTTTCATAGACCAAAATCTATTTTAAACCAACAGTAACGCTATAGCAATTTAAATATATATATTTAGCTTTGTAAGAGATGAAACCTGAAGTAGCGCCCTTAATGCTACCAAATTCAACAGACATCATGCATTCCTGTTCAAGATATTATCAATAAAAACTAATACATTTCTAGTGTTTTACTGTGCTTATAAATTAAAAATTCCCATTCTAAATGTAAATGTTGACTGCTTGTTACAGATGTGTCCTCGCTTTTCACTTGACTTGAGATATCCCAAGATTATTGATTGTTGCATTATTCAGTTGGATGTCGTGAGTAACAGGGCAAGGGATGGCGTATTTTGGTCCTGATTTTGATGCGGGAAGCCATGTCAGAATAGGACCAAATTGTGACTGTCGTGGCTTCCGACAGTCGCGGCTTCCCGCTCCGGAGTAGACCCAAATGAATGGGCCTAGACCGGAGGGTGCTGCCTCGAGGTAGATGCCAGGCCTGAATCATCCGCGGAATCCGCCTGAAGAAAGTGCAGCTCGCTTCTTTTTTCAGTGAGCGGGAACATACCACTCATGCAAAAAAGGAAGCTAGTGGCCTACCTAGACCTGTATTGTGAGGAGGCAGATTCTGAGGTGGATTCAGCGCCAAAATCCGCCCCCTCTTGCCCCATGTGAATGAGCCCTAAGGCTAGAGATACATGGGAAGTTTGGCTATGACTCAAGTCACTGGACCACAGATAGCAGTAGGGCACCGCGATAAATACAAGTGATAAAAGTGAATGCAACAAAATTACTTAAACACGATGGTCACGAGAAATTTCTTCCAACTGTCATGCTACTGCGGCAGCAACTTGTGAGCTCCTAAATACTGTATTCACTTTCATTACTTGTAATGGACACAGCAGTACATTGTGATCTTTGGCTGGGCACTTGTGTCACTGCCAGAGTAGCCTTTCATAGATGGTTATCTTGTGCCACTTACCTTGGGATATTTCAGAATGCAAGGAAAGGTAAGAAAGGAAATATCTGTACATGTCTTTTGACCCGGACGTAAAGCAATGTAGGCATCCATGTAATGCATCCTCAAGATCCATCTATCATTATAAATATAATCTTAGTGGGGCAGAGATTGGAGAAGACTCTCAACCTCATATTTTAATAGCGTCATATTTTCTTCTTAAAACCCCTAATATTATTTGCCTCTTGCTATATCTATAAGGCTTCTGCCATGTGACATTCAGTGAAGATCACCACGTTATTTGTCACGTAATATGGTTTAATGCAGTTCTTCTTTCTTTTGCTTTCTCCCATAAAAATCATGGAAGTATTTGCCTAGTGTCTTCCAGCTCCACATGGGCATAGTTAGAGGTAGCCACAGGTGACCAGGGCCATGATAGTGAACTTAACCACTGCTCCGGGTGAAGGATTGTAGCTGCAGAATGAATCCATTTGTAATCCTGGTCAGATTGCAAAAAGTTACAGTGAGCAGCAAGTATTTGATGGTTGATGGGCTGAAGACATATTAAGTGGCATGTGCATAATGCAGAATCCATTTATCCAACCCTCATTTAAGGCAGAACTGATTGTCTCCAGAATTATGTCATTATGTGTTCTGCAGACCCCCTGCCATGCGTCCTCCTTCTCAAGGAAAATGCTTACTTCTGATCTTCTCTAATAACATTCCATTAATACTGTCTATCTACATGTTACTTGCTTCAGAAAGTAACCTTCTGCTTCCTAAATGTATATTACCATACACCTAATTATTGTGTAATATCTTTGATATGACGCTTATACGTTCTAAATGTAGCTATTGGGTAAATAAACTATGGGAGGGCAAATGTTACATTGATTCCTTTATTCAACCACTTGACCCTCTTAGGCTAAAGCACCACGTAGCAGAATGCAGCTAAAAACACTTTTTCTGCAGAATTTTTCGTTGCATTTTTGCTTTGTTTTTGTCTGATTTTTATCCTTCGCCTATTAAATCTATAGGAAAAACGCTTGGGATTCCGCAGGTAAGATTTAACATGCTGCCTTTTTGCAAAGGCAGCTTTTCAGCAATGTGTTTATGGAATTAACCAAAATCTCATCCACTTGGTTGGTACTGTAAAAGTCATTGTTTGCAGTTTAGTGTGCTTTCTAAAGCTGGGGCCCCATGTGGCGTAACTGCCGCGGAAAAAAAAACTCATAGCATTTCACAGTCACCGCAAAGTGAATGGGATTCTAGCGAATCCCATGCCTACTTTGCAATAAAATACGTGGAGCGGACATGCGGTATGCAACAAACTGTTGCAGTTCTGGAAATCGCAACATGTCAATTATATCTATGGAAACAGCCATGGTTTCCCTGTAGATATAATTAAACCAAAAAGTCTGCAGAGGAAACCTCTAGCTTTGGCTCATAAACTGTATCAAAACCTTCACCAAAACCCACATGTGTGATTATAACCTTATGTGCCCAGATCATGTTTCACCACCATTTTTAAGCTCCAGTATGCTGCTGTGTGGCAAATGTATAATGGGTTATATACTACAACTACTTGTGAGAGGAAATGTACCATGCCTTGCACAACAGTTTTCCTGCACACTGAGGGAGCCTTCACACGATGTAACACAGTGCTCTTTCTGATCGTAAAAACACGTTCAGAACGAGCATGTAAAAAGCAGCTCCCATTGACTTGAATGGGAGCCGGCATACGTGCGCTCTCCATTGAAATCAATGGGAGGCTTTTTTCCCTATGCTTTCAATGTGATACGCGCGTATTATTATGTGTGTATTATGCTGGCTCCCATTCAAGTCAATGGGAGCTGCTTTTTACGCGCTCATTCTAAACGTGTTTTTATGATCAGAATGGGCGCAGCATTACATCGTGTGAAGGCTCCCTAAGCTTGGAAAAAAAAAAGAGGTTTTGTACAAAAATTTGAGCCTTTTTCTCTTTTATGCCACCCTAACTACTTTCCTGAAAGCGGGGCTGTGACAGGGGTGTGATAAGGGATGTGTCATGGACGGGTCAACCAGTCAGATTTCAGCACGGCCCCACTGGGGGATGCACTTGATGTATGATGAGACATGCATTTTGTCCTAATTGAGGCCCATCCCCTGGCACAGGGATTATCAATATCCATGTACTAAATGCGGAGCTTCAGCAACTGATCCCCCTTTTCTTAAATATATGTACCCTATAATTATTTCTCAGTATTTCTGAAGACGTTTTGCAGTATCATTCTACATTACATTGCCAAGTGTTGTGAGCTAAACCTCAGTTATCTTTATCGATGAATGACTCGATTATGACCAAATACCCAACTATCGGGCCTGTCAGAGCATATTATCCAGGCTGGTGGTAGAACATCAGGCTGCACTCCGTATGCTCGAGTAAATGCTATCCTAATCCTAACAAGACTGAGCTGACTGACTATCTGGTGCTGCCGTTCCAGCCGCACTGACACATAGAGCTTCAGGCTGTTTTCATGGTGATAATGAAGAGATTTGGATAATAAAAGATACCATAACTTTGAATTACTATCTTAGTAGAGAAGAGATGTCTGGAAGTCAAGAAGGGACATTATATACACTATTTTTCTTGGCAACCACTGCCAATATCTGCTAGGGAGAAAAGCAATTATTCTCATATGTTAACATTATAAAACATTAATGAAGCTTGCTGAAATGACTAGGCGAACAGAAAAAAAGATTAACCCATTCAGACATCATCTTTTCTCTTACATTCTACGCAGGATTTTGCTACAGTAGTTCTAGCTGCCGTGTTAGGATGTCACATACCGTACATAAGGCTACATTTTATGACAGCTTTACAGTGTTTAGCTTTTTCCCTATTTGATATCTGTGTTGAAGAATTCACCCATCTGACGGCCTAAAGCCTGTTTGCCATGCGTGGGAGTAGCGATTCCTTTTCTGGCGCTGTCACTGCCCTACTGTAGCCAAGCTAATTAGCTGGAGCTGGATCCTGGCCCCTGTATTTTCTGGCTCTATTCGCTGTGGTTACTAGAATCCACTGTCTGTCTCACTTCAGCTCATTCCATGTTCTTTACTTGAGACATTTGTATGTTTCCCTTAAAGTAGACGACTTCAACCTGCGGCTCCTCCAGCTGTTGTGAAACTCCTAATATGCTCTTGCAGTCTGTACACACTGAGATTAGCAACTTCACAATAACTGGAGAGCAACAGGTTGAAATGACTTATGTTGGCTAATGTCTCGCTTTGAGGAAAAGCTGGGGGAGGGGGGGTTGTTGCAGATTTTGGTTATTTTTTTATGAGTGAAAGCCAGGAGAAGGGAAATGTAAGTATTTCCTTTATGTTTCCCAATCCTTTTGTATCCCATCCTTGGTTTGGCTCAAACTAGTGCAGCAAAATCTTCAATAGAAAAAGCAGCTGTTCCGCAACTTTGAGGACTCGCCTGCAATCACGTGTGAAGTTTTTGCATTCCAGAGTGAATACAACAGAGAGGAGACACTTACATAGTTATTATGGTTGATATCCATAACCATCAATGCTATTGTGCTCTAAAAAGGCAGCTAATCCTTTTTAAGCTGTCAGTTGGGACCTCAGTAACCAATTCCTGGGTTAGGCTATTCCATAGATTCACAGTCCTTACAGTGAAGAAGGTTTGTGAGCTCTTGAGATTAAACCCTTTGTTCTCCACAGGCAAAGTAAGCGCCCCCTTGTCTTTTGAAGGGATTTTACATGGAATTGCTTTTCCCCATATTTCTTGTATGGGCCATTTATATATTTATACAGTGTGGGGATTCAGAAGCTCTGGTTTCCTTTTCAAATCAGGCTTTATTGTAGCACACGGTTAGATATACAGTTTGTGCTGCTCAGCTACTCAGCATATCAAAACAAACAAAGGAAAATAAAATCCTAGGCCTCTCCGGCAGCTAACTAAACAAGTTATTCCCTTACTAACTAGGGGGTCAGCCTACCGTTGGCCTCCTAATAAACATCATTTCCACGTAAACAAGGGGTACACATACCCGGCACTTTAGCAGCGTCCTCTTTGGCAGAACTTTTCTCTGGGATTGACTGCCCCAGTGTCTCAGTCGCTCTCCCCACTAAATAGCACACCTATGCCACTTACAAACCCCTGCTGGTCTGTTTTTAAGTCTGGAGCGGATTGCCCTGCAGGAATGGCCCGAAGTCCTACTCCAATCTGGGACCGAAAAGCTGAATGCCTGAGCATACTGCAACAATCTGGGTGAAATATAGCGGTTCTCCCAGACTATACCTCTTTCCACCTCATAACAGGTTTATCACGTCTCCCCTTAAATACCTTTTCTCTAGACTAAACTAATTTAACCCCTTTAGTCTCTCCTCATAACTGAGACCTTCCATGCCCTTTATCAGTTCTGTGGCCCTCTCTTGAACTTTTTCCAACTCTAGGACATCCTTTCTATGTACTGAGATTTAAAAATTGTTCATTTAGATTTTCCATTTTCTTTGAATTCACTACTGGATCTGCATCAAAAACTGCACCAAAACTACCACAAGAAACCACCTGTGTGACTTAAGGGTGTTGTTCCGATATGGACACTTATCTTCTATCCACAGGACAGAGTCTAAGTATCTGATTGCTGAGAGCACTGAACACGGGTCCTAAAGTGACCAGTAAGACAGTCCCCTGAAATCCTCTTTGTGAATGGAGCACCAGAGCGCTTGCATGACCAGTGCTCCATACACTTCTATAGGGCTGCAGGAACTGCCAAAGATTACAGTCATGGCCACACCATAGAAGTGAATGGAACGCCGGCCCCGCAAATACACTGAAGCTCCAATCACAAAGAGGCTTTTTGCGAACTTTTGGTCCCCCCCAGTCCTCCTGATCACTGGGGGCCTCAGTGTTTGGGCCCCTAGCCATCGGACAATTATCCCCTGTCCTGTAGATAGGAGGAGATAAGTGTTCATAATGGCACAACCTCTAGAAAGGGCTGTTTTCTAATAAAAGAGAGTCTATGAGGCTCATGATAGGCAAGAATCATTCATATAATTTTCAGTATAACGCAATTTTTTATTTAAAGTCTTCAGTATGTCTGGACTGTCTTTAGGACAAGCCATCACTATCAGTTGGTGGACATTCATCTCGAATATGTGATGCAGCCTCTTCCTACCAGGCACTGTTTCATGCATCTTGTAGTGTCTGTGCCTAATATTTTAGCCCAGTCCCATTCATTTGAATGGTAGCCTTTCTACACTTGCCCATTTTGTTATCCAAGTTAACAATAAGGGTTTTACAACAATTGCATAAGATTGGAAAAGTTATAACGTTGATCTAGACTAGAGGTTCCCCAATTTTTTTTTCTTGTAGACCACTCTCAAAATTTTAATGGTTTCAGTGGACCCCCTGTTGCTACGTTTCTACCGTATTCCCAAAACTAGTCAAAAAATGTGAAGATTAGATCTAACGATGGTCCCGTCGAGTCTCCCGTGGACCCCTGGGGGTCCACCTGAACCACTTTGGGAATCACTGGTCTAGACAACTATATAGTTAGGCAATGTCATAAATCTGACAACAGCAAATGAAGCCATGAAGCGATAATCTAAATTCTGTTATTTAGCTGTTTACTGTTTATTTCACAGATAGAAATTGACACCCCAGCCCACCCCACCCAAACACCCAAAGCACTCGGGGTTCTGCTAAACTGCATTTTGTGAAAGCTGACAGCCATATTAATTAGATTGATAAAATATGTTCACATAATGTCTGTAACAATAGGCATCAATACCCTTAATACGATGTTATTTTACTGCTATTTGTAGAATAAAATATCTTTAGGATATTTTTCGACTTTACAAATTCTCTTGTGCCTTTTCATGAAAAAAAACATGCTTTGTAGGAGTTTTGAAAAGAAAATTGCATCTGTTCACCCTGGTTTTCCCCAGCTAAGAGACCTGCTGTTTAGTTGAACATAACTCCAGGAGCGAGTTGCTCTCACAAGTAAGAGTGTAGAGTGGGAGTACTCTGTAACTCAAAAGAAAAACACTTTGTTCTGTTAAAACCCATGGAGATTATTTGCTGTATGCCATTCACCAATACACCTTGACTAAGAGATGCTTGAATGAAATTCCCTTTGAATTGGCCAATAGGTATTACAGATATTGCTCTCGATTCAATGACCTGTTGTTGCCTTCCCATTACAATCGACTCTCATAATTTAAGGAATAATGTATAACTATGTGCCTATCACTCATCATATGATGCAGCATTTTCACTTCGGTGTATTGAATACATTTGCAAACACTTTGCATTGCTTATCTTGCACTAATGCTTAGTTTCACATAAGATAGATGCCGCTCACGTTAAAGAGTTGTCTCATAAACATAACCCCTGTTCCTATTAGGGAAATAATGTCTGCTGTAAGGGAATATGGATGTCGGGAGGAGGGGGTCAGTTTAGACCCCTGCCCTGGTGGCTTCAAGCTCTCTTTATACTTCAAGGTCTCTGCAGGGGAAATGACTGGCTGAATATGGCTTCCCTCTGTAACATCATCAGTTTGTTGGGGTGCCGGGAGTGGGACCTGTGTTGATTCTCTCTGAAGGCCTGCAAGTCCTTCTGATTTCTAGCTTGTATATATGTGCGATAATCATTTTATCTATTCTCCAATGAGAGGTAATAAGTGTTAGTGTTATGGGCATATTACGCCACTACCATGATCCGGTCTTGACATGAGCAACAGCATTGGGAGGTAGAGTATGTGAAAAAATGAGCTAGTTCTTTTATGTATTCTTCTGACTTGTAATGCTAGATGATAATGAAAGATGATTGCTATAGATTAAATAAGTGTACAGGATTATTATTAGCTCCTAGCAACCAATTCAATTAATACATATTCAGTTCTGACAACACAGTAAGAGCTCCTGGACATTATTGTCAACATGATGGCGCTATGAAGTATAGAGAACGGTATTATGCATTTGATGTATTTAGCCAGCGTGCGTAGCTTATTGTGTTGCACATAAATTAGGTGGTTTGAGACAACAGTACGAAATACTGCGCGCTTCAAGCATTCATGTATACTCAATGCAAAGCATTATTATTTAAAATGGGACACTGGTTTATATATATATATATATATATATATATATATATATATATATATACACTGTATGTACTCTATATACCACTATATACACTGTATATATCCTATCCTACTAATATTATAAATGTGAAAGTTTGTGTTTGTGTGTTTTTGTTCCTCAATCACGCAAAATGGTTGAATGGATTTGCCTGAAATTTGGCACATGGATAGATAGGAACCCCGATTAAAATATAGGCTACTTTTTATCCCAGTAAATGACATCACTACATGACTGTTAAGCACAAATTTACACACTATGTTTGAGGACCTTTGATGACATCACAGGCCCTTCAGCCGTCCCATAGGATCATGCTATGGGGTGGGGGGGTTAAGCTAAACAGGATGTAGTCAGACAGTGTGAAAGTGTACTGTACATACTGTGTATGTACTCTATATACCACTATATACGGCTGTATACACTATATGTACTCTTTATACCACTATATACACTGTATGTACTCTATATACCACTATATACTACTGTATGCACTGTATGTACTCTATATACTACTATATACTACTGTACACACTGTATGTACTCTATATACCACTATATACTACTATATACACTGTATTTACTCTATATACCACTATATACTGCTGCATACACTGTATGTACTTTATATATTACTATATACTGCTGTATACACTGTATGTACTGTAGCAGAGCCGACAAGCGGACGCCACCAACCACATTTGGCTAATTATAAGCGGCTCATCACCAACGACAACGAAGTTGCGGGCAGAAACTAGTAATATATATATATATATATATATATATATATATATATATATATATATATATATATATATACACTCACCGGCCACTTTATTAGGTACACCTGTCCAACTGCTCGTTAACACTTAATTTCTAATCAGCCAATCACATGGCGGCAACTCAGTGCATTTAGGCATGTAGACATGGTCAAGACAATCTCCTGCAGTTCAAACCGAGCATCAGTATGGGGAAGAAAGGTGATTTGAGTGCCTTTGAACGTGGCATGGTTGTTGGTGCCAGAAGGGCTGGTCTGAGTATTTCAGAAACTGCTGATCTACTGGGATTTTCACGCACAACCATCTCTAGGGTTTACAGAGAATGGTCCGAAAAAGAAAAAACATCCAGTGAGCGGCAGTTCTGTGGGCGGAAATGCGTTGTTGATGCCAGAGGTCAGAGGAGAATGGCCAGACTGGTTTGAGCTGATAGAAAGGCAACAGTGACTCAAATAGCCACCCGTTACAACCAAGGTAGCCAGAAGAGCATCTCTGAACGCACAGTACGTCGAACTTTGAGGCAGATGGGCTACAGCAGCAGAAGACCACACCGGGTGCCACTCCTTTCAGCTAAGAACAGGAAACTGAGGCTACAATTTGCACAAGCTCATCGAAATTGGACAATTGAAGATTGGAAAAACGTTGCCTGGTCTGATGAGTCTCGATTTCTGCTGCGACATTCGGATGGTAGGGTCAGAATTTGGCGTCAACGACATGAAAGCATGGATCCATCCTGCCTTGTATCAACAGTTCAGGCTGGTGGTGGTGGTGTCATGGTGTGGGGAATATTTTCTTGGCACTCTTTGGGCCCCTTGGTACCAATTGAGCATCGTTGCAACGCCAAAGCCTACCTGAGTATTGTTGCTGACCATGTCCATCCCTTTATGACCACAATGTACCCAACATCTGATGGCTACTTTCAGCAGGATAATGCGCCATGTCATAAAGCTGGAATCATCTCAGACTGGTTTCTTGAACATGACAATGGGTTCACTGTACTCCAATGGCCTCCACAGTCACCAGTTCTCAATCCAATAGAGCATCTTTGGGATGTGGTGGAACGGGAGATTCGCATCATGGATGTGCAGCCGACAAATCTGCGGCAACTGTGTGATGCCATCATGTCAATATGGACCAAAATCTCTGAGGAATGCTTCCAGCACCTTGTTGAATCTATGCCACGAAGAATTGAGGCAGTTCTGAAGGCAAAAGGGGGTCCAACCCGTTACTAGCATGGTGTACCTAATAAAGTGGCCGGTGAGTGTATATATATATATATATATATATATATATATATATATATATATATATATATATATATATATATATATATATATTATTTTTTTTCCCTTAGTTACAACAAAAATGGAAAATAAAAATTTCTAAAGATACCAGTAAACCAAAAGGAACACCTGTAATTTAAGCTATATTTGGTGTGCTAACTATCATATATGTGTCTGTGTGAAACCATCATATGTGTAGTAGTGTCAAGGTTTCTTCAGAAATTCTGTAGGCATAGATTTACAGACTCTAGTAGGTGTTAGGACTTTGACTTAAGATAAAAGTCTCTTAGAGGACTGTCTTGCAGTATGAAACTACCAAGGACTAATTAAGTCCTGAAGAACAAACAGATCTGTTAGTCAAAAAGAATTCCTAAAAAGGACTCCATGTATAAAATACTGTACTTAATTTCTTATATTAGAAAATTCTGAAATATTATCACAACCTTAGGACGGTCAATGAGACCATAACCATGCCATCCTATTTGTAAGGAAGTCCTAAAGACAAAGCTTATGTTTAATATAACTTAATATTTTAAAGGATCTTCTACCTACTACTAACACTATAGTTTGTGTCAATGTGCCCATAACTCTGGATACTTAGCTATAGGGGATTTAGACGTGGCAGTTCCTACCGGGTACTTGACTATGAAGACACCCAAAGATCCCTTTGTCTCATAAGTAGACATGATTATTGTGAATGGTATGTGATATTATAAAGTGTGTCCTTACCTACTTGGAATGTAATCTCTTACTTGCTACAAATGTATCCTTCTTAGTGATAGTAGTTGTTTCATTCTTACTTGTCTGATTAAACACAACGTTTCCTGATATTTGCCACTGACAAGTCACATTCTTGCAGATATCTTCTGATATACTCTGCTTAAAAAAAGTGGGCAGTATGTTAACACTTATCAGATGGGGACGATAGTTCTATTTATTGTCACTTAAACCTGGTTGATCACTATAATAAAATCTTCAAACTCCTGGAATAAGAACAGGAACAGACCCACTAAAAAGATGACAGGTGTATATATCCTATTATGATATATTGCTATCATCACAAAACAGAAGCACAGAAGATGCAAAAGCAGTGAAGATCTAAAATAGTCTTGCTATCGATTAAGGAAACATCCATCATAAATTAGATTTTGCCGAGACGCTACAAGACATGAAATCACGGTGTAGCTCCCCATAAAAGCACTCTGGATAAGTTGAGGCTCCCACATTCTCTCCAGGCCTTCAGCCAAAGGGAATCTGATCGATACAGACAGACCCAAGCCAAATAATGAGCCAGTGGGTAAAGCCTGCTATCTGCTTTCAGCACAAGGTGGGATCTGAAAACACATTCACACTAGTCATTAAGAAATCACATCCATTATTTAGTCTCCAATATCAGATGGCAAATGAGCACAGTATGAAAGATATGGTATGTGGACTAAGTACAGACTTGTACATTACTCTTCAATTACTAGATATTAAAGTCTTGTATTATAAGAAGAACATTACAAGCAGGCAGCTCTGAATTGTATATCGCAGTACACATACATTTCATCAGTAATATTATACATCACATTGTCATGTTCGATACACATAATAGAAACCACCACTTGAATATCTTTATCTTATGGTTAGTATAGACATACTGTATGATGATAAGGATTTTTTTTTATCATCATCAACGTTGTAATTTTCTACAACACTTTCAGAATTAAGGAAACAAATTATAATATTGTCTCCCAGTCAGTGTATTGGTGTAATCTAGGCGTTAGCATGGCTTATAGGCTTTAGTATTAGAGCTGTGTTGTAATGGGTTGACCGATAATTTGTATATTCAGCTGTCATGGTATATACAGTGTCTATTTTATATCTAGCCACTTGAAGCACCATATTATTTTTGTTACATATAGATGTATTCACACTTAACTGACCTCCAATTTGCTGAACCATATCAATGGCCTTTTTTTCGTGGTTGATGATTAGACACATTTTTAGTTTTCTTTTTTTCATACATGCGGTTTTAAGGGATGTCATTTTTTTTTATTTGGCTTATTAAAATAAATGTTTGTGTCTTTTTTCAGTAATACATAAGGCATTATGTCTTTCACATTTTTTCATGTTTTTCATACACATTAGGGAGAGTGTGTGCCTACATAGGCGTACAGAGACTTACAAGGCAATCCTTCCTGTTTTTCAGTTATAGTAATTTTATGTAGGTATCACAGGGGCAGAGATAGGTATTTCTTAGCCTTTTTCTTTTTGCTCATATTCCATGCAACTGGGGCTGATACATTAGCCCAAGTTACAGGAGGAATGTAGCCTCCTTAAACAAACTGCAGAGCTGATCTAGGTCCTCTAGGTCCCAGCAACTCATACAGTTCCTGGCTAGAGGACTTTACTATATCTAGCTTCTGTGGGACACTGCTATTATTCTTATCTCTGTACTATAAGGATATAGTTAGGAGGCTTAGATCTGAGCTCCTTCTCCATGGCTGTGTGACAGGAACTGTCTGCTCATCAGCAGTTAGTGGAAGATGTTTCTGTTTCTATATCTGGCCAAAGAAAGATTCAGATAAGTAAGGTAATACTATGAATCATATATACTGGGGGAACATGTGTTTTGCTGCTCGGTCTGAATGGAGTCGTGGTTGGAAAGGCATGCCTCTATCCCCTTAATTTCAGTGGGAATATAAGAAATAGTTGTACAGCTTTTCTCCTATGCTGTGGTACAAAAATTGCCATCCTCAAGTGGGCATATGCCATCTGTGGCTTTCTGACTACTTGGTGCTATTGTTTAGGTAGCACTGAGTCACCTACAGGCCGCAGGTAGTCCTGGCTGCTTATTACCAAGTGTCAGGGTATGGGGTTGCTAGGTGGGGTGGCATAGACACAAAAGTCTAGTTTCTTTAGTCCAAAACAAAATTAGAGTTTATTTTCACTCAAAAAGGTAGTGCAGCAACAAAAGGAAACAATACAAAAATAAATACCTGCCCGGCTAGGCTCTAACTAAACATAGAATAGGTTACC
The DNA here is from genome assembly GCF_031893055.1 of Leptodactylus fuscus. Classification (NCBI taxonomy): domain Eukaryota; kingdom Metazoa; phylum Chordata; class Amphibia; order Anura; family Leptodactylidae; genus Leptodactylus; species Leptodactylus fuscus. Next base: position 103,825,892 of record NC_134269.1, read on the forward strand.
TCACCTAGAATAACAGAAATCAACAGCCAGTAGAAACACTGAGGACACAGCTCCAAAAATAAGACCTCTCTGTTGGCTCTCCAGCCAAATTCTGCCACAGTCTGCTGCTGGAGCTGGCTTCTTAAACTCCTTTGATGAACAGATTCTCTGCAGCTGAGTCACTGCCGGAACATCCCCAAATTGTGGACTGGAGGGGGGTGGAATGACAGGTCCCACTACCAACCTACCTGCTATTGCAAAAATCCAGCCCAATACTGAGCATTTACCAAAATGCACAGCAGATGAAAGCTGTCTGCTGAGAACAAACATTCCTTCTGGAGTTTTCTCATCTCACTCACCTTAGTAGTCTGGGTGAGATGTACACCCCCTCCATTACCTGACCAGCCATCGGCTTACACAAGGTAGAAGGGTCTAAGTCTGTAATTTGGCCTATGACTAAGCCATGTTTATATCCATTCTTAAACCTGTTTGTGTGTATCGCAGTTGTTTATTACCAATGGCTTTGTCTAGTCACTGAGAAAAAACTACACTTACTCAGGTTAGCTCTATTGTGCTTTACTATCAGCAGTGTGATCACATAAGACAACCCTTTTCTAGAATTATAGTCACCTTACATAACTAGTTATAGAAGAATAACTGAAAGCTTCATACATTACAATAAATTTTTATGAGTTATTTCTCTCTCTTATCCTGCAGCTTACAAGAGTCCCTGTTGAGTCTTGTGGTCAATACACTACATGCAGTGATTGTCTGGGCTCTGGAGATCCACACTGCGGCTGGTGTGTGCTTCATAACACGTAAGTACCAGCTCGTCCTTACTAAATAGTGCATTGTATTGTATTGTATTAAACCTATGAAAGAAGCTGTTTTATCAATGTTTTCTTTATTATTGTTAGATATTTCTACTATGTTGTAACCATTTGTTCAGATACATATGTTTCCATATGCATGTTTCCTTAAATATATTAGCCCCTTGTATAACCCTAGGAACGTTGTCTTCACATTTTCAAAAGCCATAATTTTTCAATGGGTTTCAGGGGGTATTTTGCTCTGGGCAAGCTTATCCTCCATGCTTATAGTCATACTCATGATTGGGTGAACTTGCAAAGTCTTAAAGTGACTTAAAAAATCTCATGGGAGCCATTGTAGATTATGAATGATTTGTTTTTCTTGTCTTGATGAAACATTTGTGGATTTGTCTTGTACTATGCAACCTGCATATTACTCCACAAAGTGTTAACATAATACTGCTATATAGTGCCCACATAACATCATCGCACACTGTCATACAGCGTCCATGTACAGTGCTACTGTCGAATACAGCATACTTAGTACATTAAGACCTACCCCTGATATTAAATAAATTATGCAATTATTGTCCAGGAATATTTTAGAAAATGTATTCAAATATATTCAATTCTGAATATTCTAATGAAGAAAGCTATGTAAAAGTGCAGTACAATAGATGATATATCTTAGGATATGTTGCATAGCTAAACATTCATGTTGTGGCAAGAAAAGATAGATAGATAGATAGATAGATAGATAGATAGATAGATAGATAGATAGATAGATAGATAGATAGCAGATGAAATTTGGTATAATTACTACTGAAAGTTGTCTTCCTAAGCATATTGCACTTTACCCCTGACACTTGGTGCGCTGTCAAATGCAATTCTCAGTTTAACCTTATCAACATACATATGAATTTCATTAACAATTACATTGGAGCACATTGTATTCTTTAGTAAATTGTTTCCATCTCTGAGGTCCAGGATAGTTCTAAATAGATAAACATTGTGTTCATCCAGATGGAATGATAGTATATTATATAAGTTCTACCTGCGGTGGTCTGGGCATATTAGGAGCCGACATAAGAAAGTAATTATAATTAGCATGTCAATACCTGAAGAGTATACCAATCAAAGAAAGATTTCATCTCAGGATGTTATGCTATAACCTGTTTATTTTAGCTGTCATTTCCATCAGTCAGACTGAGGATACAGCCTGTGGTTATATACAATACTTTATATAACAGCTCAGAACTTCCTTACATGATTTCCTGAATTGCTTGTTTAAAAGAATATATTTAACCCCTTCCCACTCCAGCCACTTATTGATTCTCCATGTTAGTTTTTTCGCAGGGTCAGATTTACTTATTATTTTTACCATTATGGGAATGTCTGATTTTGCTTTGTGTTAAAATTTTTATTGGTGGCCAAATGGCAGAAATAAGGTGGTTTTACTCTTTTGAATTTTTCTCCCAGTACATGGGAAAGTTCACTGTATGAGATAAATATTTCTAATCCACCTCAAAATCCGCCTGCAAAAAAAGTCTCCCATTCATTTCATCCATTCATCAAGGGAGTCACTCACTTTTATTCCCGCTAACGGGAAAAAGAAGTGACATGTCCTAGCTCCCTGTGGAATCCGAGGCTGACTCAGCCGCTGCGTCCGTGGCTCGAGACTAACTCCCAATTAGGCCCGTTCATTCGGGCCTAATCAGGAGCAGGATGCCGCAACGGGATACGGATGCACTGCATTGGCATCCCGTTGCGGCTAGCTGCATGGAGAACTCACACAGCGGAAAAGGTTTCTGCCATGTGAACAGGTGCTAAAAGTTTGTAGCTTAGGTATTTTTAGGCGTGGGCATACTAATATGTGTGTTTGTTATTACTGTTATAATTATTTTTCATCTTTGTCACTGAGCAGCTGACATGTTTAAAGATCCGACATCTGCCATACTATTATGGTGGATAAGGGGGTTAAAGGGAGTCTGTCAGAAGTAGGTTGGGTATAAAACTAATTGAGTTTTACTCATATGCAAATGTAGTGCTTTGTTCATAAATCTAGAGCTGAGACCAAAGCCTAGGCAAGCTAGGCAATTTCATTTTATTAAATACAATCCTGACAAGAATACATATAGGCTATAACAAATATGGGGAAATAAATAGGGAGATTACCTTATAATAATTATGGCCAGATGAAAGGGAAAGAAGGGAATTCCCATTACATAAACAGAACCATAACATAGCGTGAATGCATCACGATGGCATCAGTAACATTATGCAGTATGGTATATCATAAGCAATATGCTTGTAAAATGTACAAGACACAATAAAGGAGTCAAGTGGTAAAAGACAAGCGGTAGTAATAAATATAGAGTATCTAAACAGAAAAATTTCCTAATCCATGTTCACTTGACCAACACTCCACCCTGACGTGCGTTTCGTTGCAAGGCTTCGCCCCAGAAGACTGTCAATCACGGTGTGTGGGCGGGGACAGCAGTACTCTCACCGTCTCTCCTAGGAGTAGTTCAGGATTTATAATGTTTTCTATTCAGATGTCCTACTCCAAATCACATAAACGTAAGTATCATGACAAAGCTGAGTTTCTCTCCTTGTAGCATATGCTGTCACATCTATCATATGCCGCTCTCAGATACATACAGTAGACATAAATTACCTGAAAGGTTCGCTATAAGGTTAGCATTAAGGACTGATTTATATGAGCACATCATGGAAATAGTACAGGGCCCCTTTAAACAGAATCTCTCAGTTCTATTTTATGACTAAGTAAATATTTTTTTCTCTCTTAATATTACTATACTATACCTGTGCAGCTCCAGAAGTACGGTGCTAGTATGTAAGTGAGTGCTCACTTATCTTTATACCTTGCACCCCCTACATGGAGCACGGGTCAATAGGACACACTGTAGACAGAGAACAGGGCGTAGTGACACTGTGTATCTGTTGTTGGGGCCATTGAGGCCCTCATTCTTGCCCGGCAAGACACATTTTGGCACCATAAGTATAACAGCTTTGCAGCCTGTGGATATCCTTGTTACCCTGGTCATGTTACTTCTGCTCCTGTATGGGCACACTGACTGCTGAGATTACTATATATATATATATATATATATATATCACCATCTTTTCCACTCGCTGTTCCCCTGACAACACCTACTGGCTGCACAGACAAGTCTACCTCTAGGAGACTGCATACTAAATGAGATGATATTGTGCTGATCCTCTGATAACACCTACTGGCCATACAATCGAGGCCTGCCTCTGAAAGACTACACTTTGATTGCGACTGCTTGGGTAGGCCCTCTGCCAACAACTACTGAATACGCTGCTCATGTTGAGAACATTAGTCACCATAGGCACATAACACCTACTGGCTGCATTACTGTGATCGTCTATAGGACACTACATTCTGGGCGATACATCTATTGGCTGTATTGCTCTACCTTGTAGATATTGACTTTCCGTTGACCCTCTGGTAGCACTTATTGCTAGAGTGTGGTGGCCGCCCCTGAGAATTATGGAGTGGCGGGCAGTATCTGTGCTGCTCCTCTGATAACTCTTACTGCCTGTATTACTGCATAATGCATCATAAATCATGTGGTCACCTTTTGACAGTGAGTCCTGATCCATCCTCGAAGTTTCTTTCCAGGAGTATACGTGACTTTGAAAACATCCCAGTATTCTGTAGGAGATGTCTGGATGCCTCTTTCTACAGCCACATGAGTTGCTGTACATATGTACTAGTATATCCTTGCAGAATTAAAAGACGACCTCCTGGACACATAGAGTCAGTGGACGGAGAGCAAGCAGTTAAATATATATATATATATATATATATATATATATATATATATTAGCTGGTACCCGCGACTTCGTCTGCGGTGATTGTAGCAGTGGGTATATACAGGCATGGGTAAGGTTTTCGTACTGTGTATAAGGTATGGGATATGAAATGTAACTTTGTATCTTGTTTTTGCTGTAATTCAGACAATACATGAGACTTTTGTGTTGAAGTTAATTTGTATTTGAGCTGCTATACGGTGTTGTGAGAAACTTTACATAGTGACTTTGGGACAGAAGTATTTGAAGTTCCCGCCGATGGCATTTTTTGATTTTCGTTTTTGACTCCCCTCCCTCTAAACCCCATAACTTTTTTTATTTCTCCGCTCCCAGAGCCATATGAGGTCTTAATTTTTCCTGGGACAAATTTTTCTTCATGATGCCGCCATTATTTATTCTATATAATGTACTGGGAAGCAGGGAAACAATTCTGAATGGGGTGGATTGAAGAAAAAATGCATTTCTGCGACTTTCTTACGGGCTTTGGTTTTACGGCGTTCACTGTGCAACCAAAATGACATGTCCCCTGTATTCTGTGTTTCCTTACGATTCTGGGGATACCAAATTTATATGGTTTTATTTACATTTTGACCCCTTAAAAAAATCCAAAACTGTGTTTAACATTTTTTTTTTGGAAAAGTCGCCATATTCCGACAGCCGTAACTTTTTTATACGTGCGTGTACGGGGATGTATAGGGCGTCTTTTTTTTGTGTGTCTGGGTGTACTTTGTAGTTCTACCATTTTCGGGAAATGTTATTGCTTTGATCACTTTTTATTCAAATTTTTATCAGAATCAAAACAGTGAAAAAACAGCGGTTTGGCACTTTTGACCATTTTTCCCACTACAGCGTTTACCGAACAGGAAAAATATTTGTATAGCTTTGTAGAGCGGGCGATTTCGGACGTGGGGATACCTAATATGTATGTGTTTCACAGTTTTTAAGTACTTTTATATGTGTTCTAGGGAAAAGGGGGTGATTTGAATTTTTTATCCTTTTTTTTTTATATATATATTTTTTTACTTTTTTTTACTTTTTTTTTTTTTTTGCATTTTTTAGACCGCCTAGGGGTATTGACATGGGTGGTGGGTGTCGCGGATTGTCAGAGCGGTGGGGGTCGGCAAACATGGCTGCTGCGGAGCGTTAAAGAGAGCCTCCTGGAGTATCGTTAAGTTGAGGGGCAAAGTGGTAAAGTATATGTATATGAGATTGTGTGGGGTTAGGGGCTAGGCTGTAGAGGGCAATATGAATTTTGTGGCTTGCTATGGTCCAAAGTGTGTGAGATTGCAGAGATGGTGGTGTGAGTTTGGGTTTTGTGGGGGTCCTGGCACAAACGTATGTGCGCTATTGTGACGAAAAGTAGCCTATTGTTTAATTGGGTGTATTAACTATGTTTGTGGAAAATTTCAGCCGAAATGGTCGAGCGGTTTTTCCGTGATTGAGGAACAAACATCTGAACATGCAAACATCCAAACACACAAACCCACAAACTCACAAACTTTCACATTTATAATATTAATAGGATATATATATATATATATATATATATATATATATATATATATATATATATATATATATATATATATATAGGCATGCGTATAAACTGCTGAAACAACAGTTACTATGACTCTTATAAAATCCTTCATCTTAAACACAGGACATCTGGAGAGGAAAAAAGTAAATCTTACTCCTAAATCTATTATCCTTTATGCTGCAGAGTACTATGAGCTTACATTTTAGATCTCTGTTTGTGCTGAATCCTTTTGCCTGCTTCCTAGAGACTGCTGGATTAATTTGCTCCTATGTGCCTTTGCAGCAGGATGAGGGCACAGGGCGGCCATCCTAGTGACGGCTGGGCTGCTTTGATTTGAACTGTGATACAGGTTTCTCTGTGTGAAGGCTCCATTCCAGGGAGCTGTCATTGATTTTCACCAACCTTACTCTTGTCCTAACTCTACAATGGGAAACCTGACTCTAATGAAAGAAAACAGCAGAAGGTATTGACTGCTGTATAGAACATTATACTTGGGAACTAGGGTGTGAAGGGGACGCCTTTTTTTCAATTCTTAATTCTCTACGGCCACCAAAACTGGTTCTGGTTTGAATGATAGCTGTATTTAGTCCTCTGAAAAATCTTTATACTATATACATAATATTTCTTTGTAAAAAATGTATCCAGAAAACCAGTATTCATAAAACATAACTTTTACTTCATGTTTGAATAAAAGGAAACATCTTACATTATGGATCCAAGGAACAAAAGGAAGATACAAGAGCTTACGCTTTTCAGGACGTCATACTCGGTCCCTTACTCGGTCCCTTACTCTAGGTATCACACCTGAATGAGATGTATATTTTACATTTTACTCCAATTACACTAGAATAATAATGTGTTTAAGGGAGAATGTTAATAGTTAATGACATATTATTTAAATCATGTTTTCCCTTTTCTATGTTATTAACTATATTTTGAAAAAAAATGCTAAAAATCTTGCCCTTTAAAATCTTGGCCAGAAGCCTAAAATATTTTGTGCCTCCTGGAGGTGGATTATGGTCCCTAAACACAATGGTTTTGAGTGAGCAGACCTTATTGACTTTCATGGGAGAGATTTCTAGGCAAGCTCTGTGACATGTACAAAGTCCTTTGCTTACAATAAGGACTAGATAAGCTGTGAAATCACCTATTTTGAATGGTGGATTCTGTGTCTCATCTACCAATAGATAACTGTGATCATCCTACAGAAAACAGGAAACCTTAGCATATTTAGCTTAGTGGCCAGAGGTAGAACTGCAGAATTTTAAAAAAAAATTAAAAATATAGATACTAACATGGAAAATTTACATAAAACCTGATTAAAAATAGGTTTATGGTAACATATTCCTATTAAAGAAAGGAGGGGAGGCAAGGGGCAATCACAGCATTAGAAAGAAAAAAATGTATAAAAGAGATTATGTATTTTACTTACAGCGTACCTATTGTTTTATTTCATGTGACTTTTCAGAACAAGCTGATACATGTGTGCAATTATACATGTGTGTAAGGAATAACACTATGCCTGGTCATTAGAGTATATATTTTGCATCAGTTCCCCTCTCTGCATACTATATCTGAGTTGGTGAACGGAGACTAGTTGCCATCCACTACACACTGTGAGCACAAAATAATCAGCTACATAACTGTCTCTCTTAGGCAGAAACACTTGGAGGATATATATAGACAAGTACTAGCCTGTACTGATCTGAATAAAGTACTTTGGTTGTGATAGAAACCACCTATACAGCTCCACTATCACATTAAACCTACTGATGTAGCAAAGTTTATCAATACTTTGATAGCATGGTGCACCATAATATTGTAATCTAAAATAATATTATTGTAAATAATATTGTATATAAAAATATAATATTGTAAAAAAATTGTAATCTATTGAAAAAAGTTGAGATAACACTCTGTACCACGCCTAACTTTAAACTTTGCTACATTTGTATATTTCTTCATTTTCAATCTTTTCTCCTGCACTTTCTGTTTACTTCCCTTCTACATAGACTTCTATAGGACCATGAAAGCTAAGTCACAGCATGTGCAATAAGTCTTGGTATGGAAATAAAGTAGCAACATTTTCAGTGTGAAAATTGTAAGTTATATTACAAAAAGGAAGCTTCAAGTTACCCCTCTGCGCAGAGCCATCAATTAAAGGAGTTTTCCAGACCCCAATTGAGCTTGATGGCCTATTCACAAGGATACCTTACAAGGCATGCTGGGACTTTTAAGTTGAGTTCACATTGAGTTAGGAATTTTGTTCTTTTGGGTTGAAAGACAGACTCCAATGATGGACACCGATAGAGCCTGAAGGACCCTCCACTATTTAACTACAAACAATAGCACTGTATGTTGCACTACCTTTTACACTGTATGTTAAAAATATATTAAAATTTATGACAGAGGTTCCAAATGAAGCTTACTACATATATGTGAACAGGGCCTTAAATAGAAGTTAAAATAGTTGTCCAGTTTCAGACCAATATTGAGAAACACATTGTGTTGTATGTCTAAAAACAATTAAGTTCCACATTTTTCCATTATACTTTCTATATCAATTCCTCATGGATTTCTAGATCTCTACTTGATGTTATTCATTCTGCTTACTCCCAGTGGATAAACATCAGTCCGTGGTCATGTGATATTCAGTCCATGATCATGTGATATACAGTCCATGGTCATGTGATATACAGTCCATGATCATGTGATATACACTCCATAGTCATGTGATATACGGTCGCCGGTCATGTGAGGTACACAAAGGTGCACAGCTCTTTACTAGGAAGATGTCTGATTACTGTCCTGTGACTATAATACATTGTGCACCTGTGTGTCCATCACATGACCAGGGACTACTGTACATCACGTGACCATGGATTGATGAACGCCCAGGTTTGCAGCTTGTTAAAGTCACAGCACAATAGTTGGACATCTGCCTGGTAATGTAGAATTTTTCACTATACAAACAATAACATTTGTCTCTCAATAGTGGTCTGAAACTAGACAACCCCTTTAAGGGCAGTCTATTGCACTATTTAGTGCACGTTATAAGTGTCATGGTTGCGGCCATGAGTGTGATGTGTCCAAAGAGGAAATGTGTGATATCTCTACAAATACAAACTAGATGAATTGAGAACATGTCATGGAGTATGAATGAATATGAATGAAAAACATAAAACACAACTCCCTAAATCAAAGGTAAAAAGGAGCTTGAAAATGCCTGTCTTTGTATTGTCTCGTATGTACTGTGACATTGTCATCTTTTCAGTGAAAGAAAATCAGCATTCATTACGTTGCTTAGTCCCAATCGCACACAAATCCTTTCTTTTACATGATTAATCCTCCCAGATGCATTGGCTAAGCACCTTCTAAAACTCTGTGCTGTACATGTCCATTATTTCAAAGTAACACTAATGTCTTCAGCTGGTTTATAGTCAACGCTCTTCCTCTTATTTATATGGACAAAAATGACAAATAATCACAATTAGGGGAACAGAAGGCCCTTCTAAGGACCTTAGAAAGCGGTTCTGATTCTTGGCCCATAGAATGACTCTGATAAATCATTTAGATGGTGTGAAATGAAATCGTGGAGCTTGGCTGCTGCCGAATTGTCTTGGGATTTACAGGAGACTGCCAGGTCTAAACATTAGCTGGCATGAAGTAGATGCTGTGCCTAGGTCTCATACAACTGGCAGACCAAGGAGAACGTCAAGGACACAAGTATATCACTAAACCTGACCACAAAGGTTATAACTGGCTAGGAAAGAATGAGAAATAAGGAGCAGAGTGCTGAGGAAAAAGCAATCGATATTGTGTTCTAATAATGGGAAAATGTTTCAATAGAGTGTGATAAGAAGACAAATGCCACATACATGCCAACATACAAGTTTACATGCTTCAAGATTATTGTCCAATTGCACGGGAAGATTTTTCTAGTATTATCAGAAATGGTAAGAATGGTTCCAGTTATGTCAAAGTACTTGTTATCATTTCATGAAAAATTAAACTTTCAGAATTTATCATTGGCACGTCCACTAGGAGCAGTAAATGAAAGGCATAAGGAAAGCATAGACACATTGGGGTAGATTTTTTTCCCTCTGGGCCCATTGCTAGACTTAACACTGTATTATTTTTACCTGGAGTGGTCCTTACTATATAAGAATCACAAATTAAATAATATTTGTGAGTCTCAGAAATTTAATTTTTAAGATTATGTTTCTTACTAGTGGTGCATCCAAGCTTTAGGGTGCATTCACACGGAGTAATGCGGCTCTGATTCTGGCACAGTAACTCGCGTAAAAATCAGCACTAAAAAAAAGACTCCCATTGACTTCAATGGGTTCCATTTTACACTCGTAAAAGGGAACCCATTGAAGTCAATGGGAGTCTTTTTTCAGTGCTGATTTTTAGGTGAATTATTGTGTCAGAATCAGCGCCGCGTTACTCCGTATGAAAGCACCCTTACTAAACTTTTAATTCATAGTTTTACATTTAATGATATTTAATGTTTAAAGGGGTTACCCCATTACAGACACTTAACCCCTATCCACAGGAGATAAGTGTCACATCAGTGGGGATCCGACTGCTGCGTCCCCCAGTGATCGCATGAGATTCTGTGACTCGCATTCACTTCTATGAGGCTTCTGAGACTGCAATCTCTGGAGCCCCAACATTCCCTTAGAAGTCAATGGAGCATCATTCATGCAAGGCACTTCAATTATAGAGAAATTGCAGGGAGACCTTTGATTACAATGTGATCTGTGCAACACTTTATTGCTTTAGAGAGGTACCCTGTGGTTAGTATTGTCAGGGACCATTCTAAGCACAAAATTATTGTCAAAATAGGTAAAACTTTTAATTTAGAGATAATTATCAAACATATTAAGATATGAACATAGTGTATGTTTTATGATCAACTCAGGCGCTACAGTAAGTTCCAGTGATAAGGCTTCTGACCAGCTTGTAACTAGAGTGTGTGACAGGGCCCAATACCACATTGCCACTTAAAATCACCCCATTATTATTACTGTACATGGTTTGTGGCGGGCCCCGTTGAAGACTTTGCTGAAGGGCCCAGGAGCTAAGAGATGCAATAAAAGATCTCATAGCTCCTGGGCCCTGCAGCAAAGTCTGCAACGGGGCCCGCCACAAACTATGGACACATGTTACACATTCCGCTTATGCACATATTGTATACAAAACATGTAAAAATAAGTTTTGTACACGATTACATACTATATTACTAACTGTAAGACTTGATGGCATATTGTAGTACTGCCCATACATAATATATACTGCACTTGGAGGCACTGGTATTGTGAAATGAAATGACTTATATGCAATATAAACATGAAGAATATTTCAGCATTTACCTTATAAGGAATTGCACTTGCTCGTAGAGCGAGATCTCTGCAATGGATGTGAGCAATTCTCTGTTAGTGAAAAGTTTAACCTTCAGTTAGTGCACTCTAGAGAACGTCACAAAAGGCCAGCACATTTGTTTCAAGTGGAGATGGTGTCTGCTGCTCTCATACGTCTATGAACATGACCAGAATCAATAAAGACAAAAAAAACTTTTACTTTTCTTTTCTAGAATAGATGGCTACAACAAGGTACGACGCAGCAGCCGTTAAGCAAACTTTCAGTGCGCCATTTTCACACTATGGCAAGTTGCAAAATAATATCATACAGAGTTAATGGACACTTTTATAAGAGTCTGTTCATACGGACGAAAGTGGCACTTTTTATGGCGCCAAATTTTCCGCACAGAAAATTCGGCACCATAAACAGCGCCACTTTCGGCCGTGTGAACAGACCCTTAGTGTGAAAACAATGTAGGACTGATACACACCCTGTGTTATAAGGGTTAAGTCTCACACACTACGCTAGTAATATCAGTCTCTTTCTCCTACAGCTCTAGAATACTATCCATTAGGTTAAACAGCTACCATGGGAGTCTTCAGTTAACATTAAGAGAAAGAACAGCAGGGCTTATTGTTATGCAGAGTTACTTTACCTTCTTCGACTCTCTCTAATAAATTGTCTTATGAAGAAGGCTCTGGAAACAGATTTTAATTTCACAAGCTTTATATAAGACATACATATGCAGCTTTACAGCTCCTTATTAACTGGGCAGTATTAAAAGAATTGTGCATGGGGTTGTGCCATTAGACACGCTTATCCCTATAACAGGATATCCATAGGATAAGCCTCAGAGGGCCCAAAGGCCTCAATATAACATAAGGGGGTCCCATTACGTGCTTGGCACTGAAACCTCAAGTTACACCCCTGCTTCTGTGTCAGCACATTATCACTTTCCTTGGTGTCTTTCACCAAGTACCTGCAAAGTGATTGGGATTCTAACTAATTCCATCTACTCATTGCAGAAAAAAATCTGCAGCGGAAAAACTGCCTTTTCAAAAATGCCTGCATTTTTGGAAATCTCGGCATGTTAACTATTCATATGGAAATGCTGTTATTCTCCAGCTAGGTATATTAAAGGGATCCCATCATTGGATACCATTTTTTTCTTGATAACATGTCGGAATAGCCTTAAGAAAGGTTATTCGTCTCCTATCTTTAGATGTCTTCTACGCGCCGCCGTTCGGTATAAAACCGGGTTTTCTTTGGTATGCAAATGAGTTCTCTCGCAGCACTGCGGGCGGTCCCCAGCACTCAAACAGCACTGGGGATGTCCCCAATACTGCGAGAGAACTCTCCAGTGACGCCTCCATCTTTTTCAGGAACCTGCCTCTCTGCGCTTCTTCTTCCATCCTGGGTTTTTAATTTTCTAGGCCTCGGGCAGAGCCGACTGCGCATGCATTTTTTCCCACAGTGTTTTTTTGTTGAGTTTCGCTACACGGGGTCTTAGCCTAAAGGTGATTCCTAAGAAAATCACTTTTTCCACTTATTGTGCTTATGAATAAAACAGTGATTTACTTATATATGGGGCCCTAAAGCTTTATTACAAAGCCATATTTGAACACTATGGAATCATCTCTACAACGTATTGTGACTAGGTTTATAATGAATTTACTGCTAACAGTCTGCCTTTAAAGGAACATTAAAGCTCTGTAAGATTTTATTTCTTCCAGTACTAGCTATATTAAAACTAGAATAGACAAAAAAATATGGGGACATAAAGGCAGTTTCGAGTTTTAAAGGCAGTTTGTCACAAAAAAATCAATATCAAACCAGCCACAGTGCCTTGTAGGGATTATTCTGAACACAACCATACCTTTGTGAGCACTTTCTGTGGATGTTCACAAACCTCAATCCTTACAAATAAGTATAATCCATTAGCGGACTACAGATATAGGCTGCTCCCACATGTAGTAAAGTTTCTCTGCTATGGATTTCACCACAACAACAAAAATCTATGACATTACCATATGTACGTTGTAGACTTGCAGATCTTCTGAATTTACTCCTACGTATAGTACAGTATAGATGGCACTTTGAAAACCCCATACACATGTATGGCAATATACATTATCACAACACTGTTTCTTCTCAGTTCAGTTTTGCTCAATATATCCATTCACAAAATGTATGTAGAGATAAAGAAAAGCAACCAATAAACACAGGCTAGACCCATGCTCTGGCGCCACCCTATATATGAAATCACCTACATTTACAGTTGACCACTTTTTGAGCAGAGTCTATCATTTTCTAGGCAGCCTGTAAAAATATTGTTTTTCGGTGTCCATGAAAAAACATGAATCCGTTATGTCTATTATTTTCGGTTTATAGTGAACATTGCTAATGTATTCATATTGGTATATTAGGCTGTTGACATGTATGATTTATACTCTTCATGATTTATTGTGTTTATCCAAAAAATTATCTGGTTGCCAACCCTGAGTATGACTTTTTTTTTTTCTGTTAATAATCTAACGTTGCACATTTGTGGTGTATTCTGAGACATAATAATGTAATAAGTCCCTTCTTGTCTTAATGATGAGACTAAGCTGGAAACTCCTCCATCTGGCCAAGGAAGGCAAAATAATCTGTTAACTCAGGCACAGTGTAATTGATTGACCCTGGGTTTACCTTTCTTAGTCAAAGTCTTCTGAATTATAGCTAATAGATCTCAGGTAACTCAAGACGTCTACAGAGAGTAAGATAGAATCTCACTCTGTCTTTTTAACCATGTGGCTCGGTTGACTTTCAGCCCGCATAAAAAAGGCACAGTCTTTGATTTTGCTTTCTTTTTTTCTTTCGAAACTTCTTAGCTGGAACCAGAGAGGAAAAGAAATATGTAATGCATGATTGGCTGAGACAGAATTACAAAGGCCTTTGTCTGCCTTTAATGTTCTTAAGAGGGAGATTTTAGAGGCCAGGTCTCCAATCCTGCAGGTAGGCAAGCAACAAGATGCGTATTTCAAATGCTCATTGTGGCACAATGTCAGCATGCGCTTCAGGAGAATAAAATGACCGTCTATTTCTAGCCAGTAATCAGGAGTCTTTTAGCTCTCATACAATGACATTCTTAAGCAGAACTCATTAGTACTTATTGTTGTTCCGAACAACACATCCAGCAGGTTACATTACATGAGGACTAAGGGCAAAATTATAGCAAACCTGTGCTGTGAACCCTTCACAATGTTCTATATTTTTGCAGACATTTGACCTAAAACTACATCAGATTTTAACACAAGTCCTAGTAATAGATCAAGAAAACTAAATGAAAGAAATATTAAACTTGGTCATTTATGTACAGAAGAAAACTTTACAATGTCACATATCTGTGAGGGGCAAAAGTATGTGAGCCTTTAGGCTGGGTTCACATGGGGTTTTTGGTCCGGCTCAGTTTCTGGACCAAAAAACGGGTAGCCGTGACTTGATGCCAGTGCAATGCATCGGCATCCATTTGCTCAATCCGCCCCGGATTAGGCCCAATGAAAGGGCCTAGTCGGGTGGAGAGAGTATCTTCAGGCGGATTCGCAAGGCAAATTCGCCTGAAGAATGAGCATGTTGCTTCTTTTTTATTTGATTTCAATGGGAGCCGTATTTTTGGCCAGGATTTTGAGGCAAATTTGGCCAAAAAACTACGTGTGAACTCAGCCTAAGGACTAGCAGATAAGGTGGAATTAGAGTCAGATGTTTTTAGTAAATGGGTTAAAAAATCATGTGTGAGTGGGCAACCTATTTTATTTATAGGCAGTCTGTCACCAGAACACAGAATATCAATCTAGCCCTGCAGGTAGATAGGTTACAATCAGTGAATCAGTGCCTCATTTGCCAATATATAGCCATTTATGTGAATATTTAAATGAGCTTTAGGAGCAATGAGACTGTTGCCATTGCTGTAGATAGGTAAACCTCCCACTTCTCTGTGCTGCCTCCCACCTCTCTCCTCTGGTGGACAGGGCCAGGCGGTGTATACCTAATCTTTCCTGGCCCTGATGTCTTTCACCCTCGATGCTGCTCATATTCTCAACCCATGTGTAGTATTGGTCCAGAACTCTGGACCAGATGACACTAAGTATACACTACTTAGCCCTGTTTATCAGAAGAGGGAGGAAAGGATGGAGAAGGGAAGGATGGAGGAAACACTGATTGACCCTAATCTGTCTATCTGCAGGACTGGGTTGATATGCTAGGTTCTGTTGACAAAATCCCTTTGTTTGATCCTTATTTTCTTTTAGGACTGGTGTGAAAAAGTGACATGGTTTTAGGTCAGATCTTTGCAGAATAAAAGAAAATTCTGAAGGGTTCACAAACTTTCAAGCACCCTTTTACACATAAACTAAATCCCAGTTATGGATGCGGTCACTGCAGTCTGAGTTATATGGCAATTATACTTTATAGAAAACAACTTGTGTTGGAGGAGTACTTTGGACTCACTTATCGAAGATATTTTTGCAGTCTATTTGTTTGGTTGTACCTTATTTTGCCAGTAGGTGACTACTCTGTTTCTTTGGGAACAGTCATGTATGTTTGCTAATAGCATGCTACTAACACATCTAAGTCTTATATTTCTGCAGGGAAAATTACTGTTGATCCCTAGAGTTGAGGAAGTAAAAATATATATTTTTGTATTTACGGGAGAGATTTCATCTCTCTGCTGGAGTTTTTCCTTTAAGTGTGTGCAATATAGCTCTTTTTTGACGTAACAGTCCCTCAAGTTTTTGAATATAAAAAAAGAAAAAGAAATCCTAACATTATAAAAATATTAAAAGTCCTTATGTTTTTGAACATAAAACCATATTAAATAGCCTTTTTACGGCTTCTTCTGAGAAACTTGAAAAAAAAACAAAACAACGGGTTCACAGTTAAGGATGAACTTTGTGCGGTAATCATCAGCTTTTCAAGAGAATTGTATCGCAGACATAACCATAGAAAATAACTACAAACACTACACTGATTGCTTTTGTTTATGTTGTAACAGAAAACCTGATGTGTTTTAAAAGTGCGCCCTAGAGATGTAAGCTGGCAAATTGGCCAGTATGAGAAAATGGCAGATTAAATGAGTTTTCCCTCCGGATACATGTCTTGGCTGGACTTACTTACTGTTCCTGACATTTATCTGTTCCCTGTACCAACATTCGCAGAAATTTGTACACAAAATAGTTTTCTACCCTGATATAAAAGGTCAAAAGCTCATAGGGTATAAGCTTTAACTTTGTGTTAATGAACTTGCTCTCAGGTACATCATACCGTACAAGGAAATGCAACACAAAATATAAGTTCAAGGGATGTTTTTGTTAAAAGGTTTGTCCAAGTTAATGAAACATTGTCCCAAGACCAGATATGGCGATAAAATAAGAAAAGAAGCGGAACTCACTCATTTTATACTCTGCTGATCCAGCGACTCCCTATCCTGCCATACTTTGTTATATTGGGTGAAGTAAAATACCCACATGGTTACTCTATCCACTTACTGGGGAAAACCTATAAATAAATTATGCCACTTTTGTATTGTAAAAAACTTTGAGTTTTCAATTTTTTAAATGCCAATTTGGATAATAATTGTCACAACTGGTGTCGTATGACTCCCTTGCCACTTTTTGAAAAGGGGATGTGGTGAGAGTGTGGTGGGAGCAGGGTCATTGGTTCCACAATATTTATCATCATTTACACCAGAAAATTAGCTTGAGGGAGCATTCTCACGGAGTAAAGTGGCGCTGATTCTGCCATGATAACTCACGGCAGAATCAGCGCTGATAAAAAGACTCCCATTGAGTTCAATAGGTTTCATGATCCGCGTGGAAAACATTGAAATCAATGGGTTAAAAAGCCTCCCATTGATTTCAATGTGTTCCTCTTTTTATCAGTGTTGATTCTGCCATGAGTTATCGTGACAGAATCAGCGCCACTTTACTCCGTGTGAATGCCCCCTAAATATTGCCTGAAAGATATGAGCTGCCATAGATTTCGATTCAGATGCACAAGGCATTGGTGGTAGTGCCTGATTTATGGCACTTGTGCCTTATTTTTGAGGAGGTATGACACCGCAAGAGGTATGAGGACCAATATTGGAAATGCTGATCTTGATAAATGCCGCCTTGTGAGTTGGAGACCACTGAGGCAGTTTTTCTAATTTTCAATAGTCTCCTTGTTAACATGATACAGTCCCTGGTTTGTAGCCTTTATGGCCAACCTTGTCCAGACACAACCATGATCATATTCATAAAACCTATTGAAAACAATGGCAGATGAAGTATCTTAGTCCATAGCAGCTAGTTGCATCCCAGATGTTATTTATTCAGAGACAATATTGCTAGTGAAGTACAATGAATATTAATACTGGTTGCTTTGGTGAGTCCTTTCCTTTATATTTGCACTTAGACAGCACTGCACTGATAAAGAAGGAGCGCTTTATAAAATTACCAATTAGATTCCAGGTTTTATGTTTTTTCCTGACCGCTTGCTATGGAAACACTTCCATGGTTATTGCAGTTACTTATGTGTTTTACTTTTTTAAGTCTAGGTACTTAAATCAAGCAGTGCGGCTTTAATACATTGTGTAAAGCGTATCATAAAATGCACATTTTCTATATGATAGCCTTAAAGAATTGTTGTATGTAACAGCAAAAAGAACTCCTCTCAAGCCAGGACTGTGTAAACAGGATTAGCAGCCCGCGTCATTCTGTTTGCTAGGGTGCAGACCCTTATAACAGCATATAGAGATTAAGGAGGATTAACTATCTCTATGAAGGAATATTCAGAAATCTAAGAGTAAAGGATAAAGGAAGAATATAAGTTCCAACATTAAAATCATGTTGCACTATATAATAGTATTAGTAACAGTTCTTCCATAACCATACAATTCAGTGTAACAGGTCAAATTTGGGAAACTAAGGATTGTAAACTATTTGTATCTATTTACTCTGGATGAAATTTATTTTTTCAGAAATTTCAAATTTTGTTATGGAGTTGGTTGCTTTATGTAGTTATTATAATTTGACTATTTTATTATGACTATGATTTAGTTACCTTCATTCTCTTTCATTTATTTTTCTGTATATGTCATGTATTTGTTATTTTTAATATATTTAAATATATTCTTGGAAATTTAGTAAATACTAAGAAATCGGTCACATTAAGTGCCCATGTACACAACATCACGGTGTGCAAAAATCACATAGATTTGTGGTTCTTAAGAATTTAGAATTGTTCTTGTTCTGCTGTGTTATATGGACTGTCTATATTGCTTGTTCCATTGTGAATAATAACCATTTTCAGTGAAGCACTACACAGCCTTAGGTGATCTACAAAACCCAACAACTGAGAACACCTATAGGGATACTACATATGAGAGTGTATTATGTACCATGCCTTGACAAGCAATGTTCGATAGGGTTGTTCCTGAATGTGATACTGTTTTTTCATTGGCAGTTATCTGGCACATCAACCTTTTTAAAAATGTTCTGTTCGTGTGTTTTGCACAGATATAGCATGTTTTTATTTTCATACATATGTAATATGATGGATGTTGGTGAAGAGGCCATTAAAGGGCTTGTCCAGGCAAAAATGGACAACCCTTTTAAGTTTTACATCAGCTGGGGGCAGTGAAAAAAAAAAAATTATACTCACCTGTCCCCGAGGCTCCAGTGTCCTCCCGACACATCTCGGTTCATCTGTTGAAGGGGTCTATTCTGGAGTTCCGCTGAAGCTGCTGATTGCTGCTGAGGCCAATCAGCGAATGGCATGCAGTGCCCCTATCTGTGACATCATGGGTCCTCTGCCATGCAATCTGTCTGATTGGCCTCAGTGGTCTTGTGACTAGAGACCAAACAACATTCAGGAACAACTCCGGAAGAGACCCAGGAGAAGCCACTGGAGTAGAAGAATCAGGTCACGCCAGGAGGACATTGGAGTATCAGGGACAGGTGAGTAAGTAATTTTTTTTCAATGAACCGGGATGTGCCAGGAGGACACCGCAGCATCGGGTACAGGTGAGTATTTTTATTTTTTTTCAATGCCTCCAGCTGATTTAAAACTTAAAAGGGTTGTCCATTTTTCCCTGGATAACCCCTATAATGTAAATGATAATAAGCAGGTTCTAGGCTTAGTGTGTAACACTGTGATAAAGCTCTAAAATGGCAAATGTTAAACTTGCACAGTCTATGTCCTTATAGTAAACCAAACATTTTAATGCAATATCAATTATAAAACAATAGAAATAGAATCAGAAGTATCTTCCTTTTTAAAAATCTTGAATAAAGTACGTGCTTGTTACATCTCCTGTAGTCACATTACCAGATTCAGAAAGACAAATTCCTTTCATGTCAAACTTACACATTTTGCCCATAGTAATCTAGTTATTCTGTTGGCAATGATTTTCAAGTGACGGAAATTGGAAATATAGAAAAGAAGACTGTTTGCATTTAGAAATACATCAGCATTACGAAAAGTCATTCCTCAAGGACAACTTTTTTGAATTATTTCCCTATTCCCTACAGAAATCAAAACTGCAAAGTAACCAACAATGGCTGCTTTCTATTCTTACTGGATTATACATGTTCCTATGCTTCATTCTGCTGGTAAAAACAATGAACCTGACACTGCTAAATTACCAACTTGTCTTTATGGGGCTGGGGCTTGGGGTCCCAAACGTGGCAATACCAGTCTCTGCTTTTAACTAAGCAGAGATGATTTTAGGACTCACTTTGTGCCATACAAGTAGAAGACAGTGGTTTGTTTTATTATTATTATTATTATTATTATTATATATTATATTATATATTATATATATTATATATTTATTATTATTGTACAGTGAGGCAAGGTGTATAGTCAACGTTACCACATTTATTATACAACTTATACAGATTAAACGAATGGATAGATTGAATTTATGACATCCAATATTACAAGTTTTGAGGAAATAAAATCTACTGGACAGCAGTGAGAAGTGTAGCACAGAAAAGGTTAATCTAGCTCAACTGTGTGGTCCCCTCTCCCCAGAACAGGGAATGGATGCAGGTCAGGGACCATGTGCTCACTTATTGAGTGGCACACTTAATACAATATTGATTTTGGCATGTGTAATGAAACCATAAAAAAGGCATTCCTCCAAAGTAAATAGATAAAACAAATAGGAAGAGCAAGCCATTGCAGCATGCAGACTTGGCAAGTGCGCTGTGAGCGTAAAGAAGAGATGGAAAAATCAATGTGTAATAATAGTAACTATTAAACCCATTATGATCTGAAACTTTATTGGGCTGGAAGGGATAGGTAATAAAGCTTCTGCAATGATTATGACATTATCACTATGATATAAGAAGAAGTTTAATCACACTGCACTTCTTTTCAGTGGCAGGGATTGAATCAATAGCTTCAGCATGCTGGCGATAAATGGGCATTTTTGTCAAGTATAAAGCCTTAGATATTAGCATAAACTGTCATAAGAAATATGTATTTACCTTTATCATTGAACATGTCAAGACTATCTCAGGTGGGGATGATAGCCCTACTTAAACAGGCACATAAACGTAGCACGATACATTTAATTTTCCACTGAGCATTTTTTCTGCAATGCGCGGATGGGATAAGTCAGAATCTTATACACTTTGCAGGTAGTGTAATACACAGTGTATTTGCAATGTGGGGCATCAGTCTCATATAGATTTCTGTTTCTGGAAAGATACATGTTATAAACGTCTAAAATCTTAAGCAACTTTACCTTAACTAGTCATAGGGAGCAGCTTCATGTAGTCACATAGTCATTGCTCTAGATCACAACCTGTGCGGTGTTACTGACTAGAGATGAGCGAGTACTGTTTGGATCAGCCAATCCGAACAGCACACTCCATAGAAATGAATGGATGCACCTGGTACTTCCGCTTTGACGGCGGCCGGCCGCTTAACCCCCCGTGTGCCGGCTACGTCCATTCATTTCTATGCGAGCGTGCTGTTCGGATCAGCTGATCCGAACAGTACTCGCTCATCTCTATTACTGACATATCCGTCACTGGGGATAATATCACTCCTGGAGAAGAGAGCGCCTTTGCAGGCGTGTGGAGACTTACAAAGCCATTTTTGCTCCACTAGGGGATTATGGGAAATATGAAAATCCTGGAAAACAGATTTGCATATTTTCATGTCCCTCACTGTGAGACATCCAACTGATACATTACCTAACACACAGGGTGTGTTTAAGTCACAAGTCTCACACTACGCGCAATAGTTTCGAGAAATATGTTATAAGTTACAATAAATTTTCTCACTGGCTTGTAACTTGCTGATGTACTAACACTCAGCCTGATTATTGTTAGAATTTCATATCATAATTCATTAATTGCGTATTGAAATGTAAAAGTGAGGCTGAACAGCTCATTTCATAGCTGCTAGTAAGCTCTATTCGCATGAAAAGCATTTTACGCCACTAGCATATTATATGTCCATATCCAATAAGCTATTTCAGCTTAAGATCAATGGAAATTTATCACAATACAAGACATGAATGGACAATTAAGCCCTGGTCGTATTTTAATTAAAACAGACTTTCATTACCAGCGAACAGGCAATCTTCCTTGGATATATGCTTCCGTGTCGCATAAGCCAATATTCTCACTGTGAGACTATCGACCCTAATGTATTGATTTTCATCTTTCCCCCTTCTTTTTCATCTCCTCCCAAGATAATCACCAATATTGTAGATTAGCTCAGCCAAGACAAGCTGCGGAATAATGTTGAATTGGCTTTAGAACTTGGTGTAAGTGAACCTGAGGAGGCATAAAACTGCAGGTATTAATGAGAGATCACGACCTGCTACTTGTTTTACTGTGATCTCTTCTATTTACCACTTAACATCACTACTTGGCATCCAGTGCAGACAAGAGGAGACAAAACTTTACTCTGGTAGTAGAGACCGCTCTCTTGCTGGCAGCTATTTCAGGTACAAGTACAAATGACTATAAAATGGCACTTTGAAAATCTAAACATTTAAAAAATATATATTTGAAACATAAAAAAAAATCTGATCACTGTAAACCAAGTTTTACATTAGAATATACCAGTATATTCAGTAAATATAATAAAAATCTAGATATATAAAGCACTGATAGTTGATAGCAGGAGCCAAAGGGACCTACTTGCTACAGCCCTTGGTGACATCAGTTCAATTGCTGGAGTGCATGTGAGCAAAGGAGTCAGCAGGCGAGCCACACTGGTGACCAGCCCAATGGCCAGGAGAGGGACGCCAAGCCATGGTGCAGAGAAAGAGCTATAAGAGGGTCAACAAGGTGAGAATGTGTAGTATTACTAGCTGATGTGAGGGTGAATAAACAATATGGTCACCATTATAGATTTTACAAGGGTTAATAAAATAAAAAGTTTGCAGTGAATCACCCAAAAGTCATCATTACTACATAGCTAGATTTGCTTTTCCGGAGGGAGACAGTAATAAGCTATGTGGGAGTTGTAATGGTAGTATGATTGGTTTTTATTGTGTTCTCCCTGAAACAGGTATATAGTATTACTACAAGATTACTGAATACAATTTTTAACAATTTGACTGTAAATGAGACGTCTTATATTAACTGGTGTTTTGCTCTTTGAAAGTCAGTTCTCCTATGACGGAGGACAAACTCCTTGTGAATTAAAGGGAACCTGCCAGATTCATTTCAACCCCAAACCACAGTCAGTGCCTCAGAGGGCATCTCATGTGTTCACCCCTGCTGTATTCATCATGTCGGTCCAATGTTACCATTGGCAGAAAAAACACTTTTATTCAATATGCAAATGATTTTCTTGCACTAATGGCGCAAGTCACGTTCTCACCACCCCTAACCCAGGCCTTCATCCCCTTGGCTTTGAGGAGTTAGCACTGTGTAAGAAAAATACTATAATCCATGCATTGCAATTCATTGGGAAATCTCAGGAATCAAAAGCTCCAGCAATATTTTCTCAGAAGTTGGAGAACCACAAGTTACTTATCTATGCCATGAAATATAATGCAGTTGACGTGCAGTGGTTTCCATGAAAAGTGTGCACAGTATGGCGTCATATAGACAGCTAGAATGATGGATGATTATACAACAGATTAACATAATCTGTACATTACATTGAACATCTATATAAAATAATTCTGTGCCAAATATTGTGTCTTAAAGGGATCTTGTCACATTGAACATGCTGTCCTATCTCCAAGATCATGTTGTAGAGCAGGGGAAACTGACGCTGGGTTCACACCGTTCAAACGTTTTTTTTTTTAACCGGACACAGATTACTGCATGTCTGACTCTGTGTCCGGTTTAAAAAAACGGTTTCGCTGTGGAGAGCATAAAACGCTCACCGGCGCTCAAGGCGGGACACTTTTCAAACACATTCAAATGAATGGGTATGAAAGAGTCCTGCAGGTTTCTGTCTCCTGCCCAGTTCTGAGCAGGAAACGGAAACCTGCAGAACGGAGTCCTGGGCGCAGATGTGAACGAGCCCTGAGCAGAATAATATAATAAATATTGTTTTCTTACAACTCCTTCATTTTGAATATCTGCTTACTCTGGGTTTAGGAGTCCATTAGATGGTCCTCCTCAGTGATTGACAGCTCTCTCAATATAAGTGTGCACTCACCACTCGCTGGACGCGTAAACCCAGAGTGAGCAGGATTTTACATGAATAAACTACAGGTTGTACTAGAAACACACAACTATGTATCAGTCTGCTCCTGCTCTATAAGTTAAAGATAGGACTGTATGTTTTATGTAACAGGTTGCGCTGTTATTTGTACCAGTTCTTCCTTCAGACCTAGTGAATAAGTCTCCCTTACTGAGTTATTGATGACAGCCCAAAATCTGATTATTTGTAACAATATAGTATACACCTGCAAACCACATTAAGCATTTTCAGGCAAATGTTATTTTCCCTGCCTTGATCAACACTTCTACCATTGTTTGCATAGTCTGTCAGCTTCATGGACCTCCGTGTGAATTGGGTTTTAACTAATTAGTTTCATTGAAGTCTAATTATATAGCTATGGGAATATGGGTTTTCTTTAAATCATATAAGCAGTGGAGTGAATCAAATTTCCTTAACTTTCAGAGGGATTGGTGTACCTTGTATCACTAATGATAAAAATGAAGAATATGCTAAAATGTCTCCCATTAGAGATTGCCTGTTCATTGAGTAGTGTGAGGAGTAGAAATACAACTGCTATTATGAGGCGAAATAAGTTAATGTTTCAAGACACAGTAAGCAGAATTTATTATTTGAAGAAAACTCTACACCAGTTTTTATGTGTGCATTTTGTTATGCCGTGCTGTACAATTTATCAAAAAGGTGCACATAGTTTTATATATTTTGCACAATCTATTACACATAGCTATTCCTCTGTATTGTAACTCTTATTTTATACACTACTGATCAAGTGAATCCTAGAGTTCACAATTTTCCAAAATGTGTTCCTCATTAAAATTAGTCTTTAGTTAAGGCTCCATGGGCTGTAAACGCAGTGATAAAGCGCTGCGGAAAGAACTGCTGCATGATTGCATTGCGGTTCTTTCCACAGCGCTTTTAAGAGAAAGTTCACAGAGTTTTCCTCTGCAGACTTTCTCTTAACATTATATCTATGGAAAGCCGCCGGCGTTTCCGTAGATATAATTGACATGATCCGATTTGTAAAGCCGCAATGACTTTGCAAATCTCAGCGTGTCCGCGCTGCGATTTCTTCCGCAAAGTGGACATGGATTCACATGAATCCCATCCCCTTTGCTTGCACTGTAAAACGCCGCGATTTTTCCCACAGCGTCTCCGCTCAGGCAAATCGCGGCGTTTATGTCCCAATGGGCCCCGGCCTTAGGATGCATTCACACGAAGTTTTGTGGCGCTGATTTTGCCATAATAACTCGCGTAAAGAATCAGCTCTTAAAAAAGACTCCCATTGATTTCAGTTGGTTCCATTTTGCGCATGTAAAATGCCCTTAGGCTCTAGTCCCAAGTTGCAGAATAGCTGCTTACAGAGTTACAGATTTTGCTGCGGTTTTTTGAGCCTAAGCCAGGAGTAGATTGAACAGAAGGGAGTATACTGTAAGTATAAGTACTTCTTATATATTTCCTATTCCTGTTGAAGCCAATCTTGGATTTGACTCAAAAAAATGCAGCAAAATCTATAACTTAAAAACCATCTTTTCTGCAACATGACCCTTAGGCTAAGTGCCCACATTATATAGTTACATAGTAGATGAGGTTGGATGAAAACATTAGTCTATCAAGTCCAATCTATAACCCTACAATCCCTACAGTATTGATCCAGGGGAAGGCAAAAAAACAACTCCATGAGGCTCATGCCAATTGCCCCATTTCAGGGGAAAAAATTCCTTCCCGACTCCAATCAGACAGTCAGTATAAAAACCCTGGATCAACGTGTTCTTAAAATCTAGAGTCCATGTTGTGGAAATGCAGTTTTTGTTTTTTTGCTGTTGCAGATTTTGCTGCGGTTTTTGATCCAAAACCAAAAATGGCTACAAAAGGAATAGGAAATATATAGAAAGCACGTATACTATTACCTTCTGCCCAATCCACTTCTGGCTTTGGATCAAAAAAACACAGCAAAATCTGCAGCAAAAAAAGCTGCGTTTCTACACTGTGGGGCCTCAGGCTTAAATGGATACTCCAAGTAGACCATGCCCATGTTCACCAACAAAGAATGCAATCTGGTGAACACAGAGGAAGAGTCATTTCATTTTAGGTACAAACACTGTGTAAACACCAAACCACTTCAAAAAGACACAAAATAAGGTTGGATTTTGCACAAACCGCATGATAAATTCCTCTCATTTAGTTTATACCACTAATGACTGAACATGAAAATACAAGACATTACCAGCACTGACTATGTAAATGCTATTTGTCAATGCTTTGCAGTCACTGTAGGCACTGACATGTATTTGATGTTAACTATTTAATCTACCAGTATGCTTATTTGGTTGCTGTCACTTGTCGCTAATTCTTGTCCCCAATTGTGACCTAGTTGCAATTAATTACATTTTTTTTTGAGTACTAGAGAGCATCTTCTACCCTCTTGAATGATCAAACAACACATGAATCCAGCTCCACAGAGTCTGGCTGGGGGCCAATCGTTTTGTCTTGTTATGAAAGTTAAAACTTTAACAAGAGTAAAGCCCCAGTGCAGGACCTCTGCGATTGCCTTCTGGCTATGCCTGGAAATGGATTTTCCTTTCTAAATTTGTATGAATTAAATGAGATAGAAGAGTTTTCTTGTTCACACTGGCTTGTCTACAGTAATATCCAAGCAGAGTGAAATTATAAGGAAAGGTGGCAATGTTCTTCTATACATTGGTAAATATGTCTCAAGCAGTCAAAGAGCCATGTACAAATGCTGTTTTTGGTTAGTTAATTGCGAGTTAAGGGTGACCATTTAAAGCCTACAGGCCTACATACTAGAACATACTAAAGTGTTTTCAGGGACTCCAATTTGATAAATTATAGAAGCCTGATAAGTGTTCTATACAAACCTTTATAATGTAATAGACATTTATTATACATATTATTTGATCTGCATTTATATTAGATTTCTCGAAATCATAATAAATAATTTCTCATGGTAAAGGCAAAGTCTATCTATTGTGATACTTCATAGTGTCCTGTTTATCAAACAGTCAAAACTTCCTCCATCCAGCTTGCTGAAGAATACAGGAAGCGAAAAGAAGCAGACAAAGCTGATGAAACAGATTAGAAAATCCCTTTAAGACTCAAAGCTTTTACTTCTGCTGATTATTGCTCCTAGGAGTAATATACCAAAGTATGCTCGACTTATAAAAATAAAGTCCTGTGTTTTTTATGACAACCAGTCCCATTTTCTAGTATGTAAATGTAGGATGCATTATTTATTATGTTTATCTGATGTTCAGAAATGCATGTAAAGTTTTACATACTTTTCTATAATGTCTAACCAGCAAGAATATGTGATGAACATTTTTCAACTTACTCTAATATTAAATTTGCAATGTTATGTAAGGAAAATGCATACAATCATCCTAAAAGACGAGATTCTTCCATTTTGTTTTCCCATTTTTTCTTTTTTAATTATTACATTTTCTTATACCTCTGCAAATCCTCCATTGGAGACACTGTCCAGTGCTATACTGGATGATATGTGGCATCCCATTGTCTCAATAGGATCTAGATATTGTGTCATAAATTATGATTTGTAAACATACATGTACTTCGTTATATACATTTACAAGTACTTTGCAGCTAGAACACTACAACAACAGTTATTTGTGTGATAAGAAAATATTGATGTGCCGTGTCCTGACCACTAATTCATTAGATATGAAGCATCATGTGTTCCTGCTGTAATAAACCACCTCCAGCACTTCAACGTTGCCTTCAGACAAAAATGTCTCCATATGCAGAAACGGCCCTTGTGCTCCAAACTACTTTTATTTTCAAGATGCTTCTGATGCTGTTTTTGCTTCATGCAGTGAGACCTCCATTTTCCCCATGCTTATCTTAAAGAAGGTGTCTGGGATAAGACATACATGGCTGCTTTTATCCAAAAAGATCACCACACCTCTCCATGGAACATGGGCAATGTTGTAGCTTAACTTCATTCACTGCAATAATGCTGAGCTTTAGTACAAGATAATAAACATAATGTACAGGTGTGGCTCTGTTTTTGGAAGAAAGTGGCTATATTTTCCTCATCTTATTGAACCTCTTTAATCTACAATTGTAGAGAGTTTGCATTATGATCTCTCATCAGTTATTAGATTTCTTGTCATGTCAGAAGGACAGGAGTAGAAACTTTTACCTATAAGAAAGTCTACGTCACTCCATTCACACGTCTCTACTACTTTTTGGAACCCCTATAAATAAAGATTGTAGAGAGTTGCACATACACGGCCAAATCTTCAGTCACAGCAGATCTGATGTCGTGAATGTTTGAAGGGAGTCTATCATTGGTATTTTCCATTTTTAAATATCTTCTATAGCCTTTAGAAATTCTATTCTAGGAATACCTTTGCTGCTGAAGTCCATTCATCTGTTTTGTCCAAAAATCACTTTTTTCCCATATGTTAATTAATATTCTTGGTGCACACGGGGCATTAGCCCTTTGCTCTGAGTACACCTGCATAATTACCTAGGAGTGCTACTGTAAGAAGAAACAGATGGTGCATGGAGCATGCGCTGTACGCTTGGCCCAAAGCCGAAGTGGTCGAGTATACAGCACATGTGCAAAATTTTATTCACGCCAACAGGAAAGGCTGCTGTCCAGATTTGAAGATGTTCCCAGGTGTTGACGAGGATGTGCTCCAAGAAGATTAATTGGAATATGAGAAAAGGCAATTTTTGGACAAAACGAACAAATGGATTTCATCAGCAAAGGTATGCCTAGAATTGCCTTTCTAAGGGCTATAGAAGTTTGTGATTATTAAAATGTAAAATACCGATGATAGACTCCTTTTAAGATGGTAATATCTTGTTAAGTTGTATTAGAAATAAGTACAGTGGGAACAGAGCTGTATGAAGAGGAAAGTAAGGCTGAAGCCCCATGTTGCAGAAATGCAGCTTTTTTTGTTGCAGATTTTCTTGCGGTTTTTTAAGCCAAAGCTAAGAATGGCTACAAAGGGAATGGGAAAAATATAGGAAATGCTTATACTTCTACCTTCTGCTCAATCCACTCCTGGCCTTGGCTCAAAAAACCGCAGCAAAAAATGCAACAAAAAAAAAGTGCGTTCCCGCAATGTGGGGCTTTAGCCTAAAACAATGAAATTTAGCAACTCAATGTATTTTTTTTTTGTTTACGGTATGGAAATACCATATAGTTTAATAAAGTTCTTTAATTTTAAGAAGATGACATAAAAATATAGGAAACATTAGTACTTTGTTTGCTTTTACATAGATACATGCTCAGAGTTAATATTGTTGCTGTAGTTATTCCGAGCCTAATGGAGATATAAGGTGCTGTAGTTTATTTTGACACATGCAATCTCAGCTACATTAAATAGAAAAAATAGTTCAGCAGTACAGCAAGAATAACGGAATGAAGGAAAATTGCCTGCGATTGGATTAACATTAGATGAATATGCTTTAGGAAGGTGGACTTGGAATTTTCAAAACGCAAATTCAACTCAAATGTTCTTTATACGAAGCAAAGAGATTCTGTCACTAGAACCCAGCCCACATATAGACAGGATAGGGTTACCTAAATCAAACCATGCCTCCCGCTTCTGAATCGGTGCCTCTATTGCCGAGATATTGCTGTTTCTGTCAGTATGGAAAGGAAATCTTTGGAACAACAAGGGTGTTACCATGACTCCGGAGAAGTAAGCAGATATACCCTTATTACTCCAAAGAGCTCATTTGCATATTGACAAAAATGACAATATCTCAGCAACAGAGCCACTGACCCACAAGGGGCAACCACTGTTATATACTGTAGACCCCACAACATATTCATTTCCTAGTCTTTATCCTGAATCCACATGGAATATATGTCTTGTACTAGTGAAGGAAATCCAGCTGCTTGCTAGCTTAGCTCAGCTGTTTGTTGGACTAGACCTCCCCAGTGATGGCTTTGGCACTGTCATGCCTCAGACTTAAGAACAAACAAATGAACTTGAAGCAATATGAATCTTATTTACTAACACATTCCTTTTAACCATCTTGCTGCCAGTTACACTGCATATGTATTTGTAACTTATTGCAGGTTTAATGCATAAAATTTAAGGGTTTTTCTATAATAATGATGTAGTGTTTTTTTTTATTGATTTTCTCTGTGCTATAGATGCAAAACATAGAATAAATGCAATATAATATTCTTGTAACATACAGTGGTACAACTGAATAGACAGTAGCTTATCTAGTTGGTGTAGTTTACCATAAATGCCTGATAGATGCTGATCTCAAGTCTGGAAACCACCCTTCTGCGCAGAACAGGGACCCCTGTCCCCAAGGCACCCAGTGAGGTAGACGCCATATCCATCTGAATCCAATGAATACAAAAGTGACTGCAGGTGACCACAGTTTAGTCTATTCCCTTCTATCAGAGTCAGACGAGCATACTGTACTAGGCCATATAAATGAAATCTTCCTTCCGATTAATCCACTCCTGACTTTGGCTCAAAAAACCCCCAGAAATATCTGCAATAAAAAAAGCTGCCTTTCTGCAACGTGTGGCCTCAGCCTTAAGTAGCATTTACCCAGTGAGAGGAAAAAAAACAATCCCTTAATGTAACTTGTTACTTGTTGTCTTCATGTAAGGGGACAAACGTCTCTCTGACTCCAAATATGACTATAAGTATATAAACCATCTTAGCAGGATTATACAAAGATACTTTCCAAACCACTTTAGAATTTACACATTTCACATGATCATCCTAATAATTTACCATTGCAGTCAGTCAGCTCTGAAGGACATGTAATATTCTTTCCTTGAGACATGAATGAAATCCTTGTTAGTTTACACAGTGGACACAATAAATAAACCAGATGTCTTTATTTTGCCCACCAATATATTTGCACATGGTAAATAGTTAACCCCTAAGGCGAATTTTCTGCATGCTAAATGGCCTCCGAATGCTGATCTAGTCTGTAATGAACAACAATTCATCATGACTAGGTAATAGGAAACAAGTTCATATGGTTTCTTTGCATGGCTGCTTTGGGTCAATTTCATTGACCCATGTTTCAGCAATCATGGAGGTGGAATTTTGGTCTTCTTTCTCAGTGATTTTTGCCAAAGTACTGGACTGTATTTGTTCATTGGTTGTTTATAAATCTAACATTGTAACCAATATGATCCCAATACTATCAGTATAGTAAGAATAAGCCAGGGTCGCTAAATATATACTGATGTGGGTTTATTTAGAAGGTATTATGTAATCAATACTCAATACAATAATCAATTACATATGTAATAAAAAAAACGTTGCCTTAGCCATACAATAAAGCCTGAAAAGCAGAAGATACATAATTTGTAAGATAAAATAAATAACAGCTTGACATAGACGTTACTACTATATGGGGGATTGACCCTAATAATACATAGTTGGGTAAAGCTTGCTGTACATAGGACAACTCAGTGCTAATCTAGGAATCATTGCAATGTATCTTTCATTGGACCTTTATTAGGAAAAAGGCTTACATAAACCTATTATTCCTAGATACAATTTTCCATTTGGGAACTCATTGCTGTAGTGGAAATATGTTGTGATAGTGATATAAGTGCTATTGTAGCTGTAGTAATTATTAGTAAAGAAATTTCTCAGCTCAGTGGTTTTACCTTTCCTCCTGTCTCCTCTTCACTTCACTTAGTGGTTTCAGTGGCATGTTGGTGGGTGGACTTAACCTGTGAAATCTACACTTCAGGGTAGCAGCTTCATGCTTGACATTAACATATAGAGATAGCAGAGGCATAAGGTCTGTTTTAGGGTTTATCAGGGCTCAGCAGCTACGTGCACTTTCCAGAATTATTAGCTGTCAATCACAGTGAAGAGAAGAGAATTGAGGTGGCTGGGGAAAGTGACTGGCAAACATTGCAGCTAGATAACTGAGGTCTGGAACCTAGGCAACATACTGTAAACACTTTGAGGGTGCCTTCACACAGCGTAGCGCGCCACTCCTTTAGACATGTATACATCATATGAAATCAATAGGTAAAAAAAGCCTCCGATTGATTTCAATGGGTAGCGCACGTATATCGGCACCCATTGAAATCAATGGGCTCTGTTTTAAAGCGCCGCGCTCGGACACGTGTATACATGTCTAAAGGAGTGGCATGCTACGCCGTGTGAAGGCCCCCCTATGACATATTTAGCTGTATCTGGCTAATGGGGCAAGATACATAAAGGAATGTACAGGGTTAAATACTTCAATTAGCTAAATATGATCCTGGAGATGTAAATACACCTTTAAAGGGGTTCTATCATTGGGAAAAGTCATTTTTAACTAAGCACATACATGCATAACCTTTAGAAATGCTATTTCATACGTGCCTTTTGTATGTAAATTGCCTCAGTGGTTTTTGAATGAACCCGTTGTTACACCTATGACCACATTGAGGGTATGCATCATACTGTATATTCATAACCTGCAGATGTCACTGATGTTAAAGGGGTTCTATCGTTAGAATCCATTTTTGAACTAAGAACACTTCAGGTTAGCCTTAAGAAAGGCAATTCTTCTCCAACCTTTATTATTCTGATTTGTTCAGCCGTTCCTGAGAAATTTCTTTTTTTCTCCTTATGTAATTGAGTTTTCAGAAAGCACTGTGCTGTCCAAAGACTCTCCAGCGACGCCTCCATCTTCTCCTCCCGATTGCCTGTTCGCTGCATCTTTGGCCACGTCTTCTGCTGAAAAAGCCGACTATACATTTACGTCGGCCATTTTCCTGTGGCCTTCTACACACACGTCCGTTTAGCCACAGGAAAATGGCTGATGGACATGCACAGTCAGCTCTTTCGACTGAAGACAGAGGCGGTCGGGAGAAGAAGATGGAAGTGTAGCTGGAGTGTCTTGAGACAGCACAAGGGACGCTCCCTGTGTCTTTTGAGCAAAGGGGAACGCCCCCTGTGCTGTATTAAAACTAATTTACATAAGGAAGAAATAATAAATTTCTGAGGAACGGCGGCGCGGATCAGAATAATAAAGGTAGGAGAAGAATAGCCTTTCTTAAGGCTATTCTGATGTGTTCTTAGTTCAAAAAGGGAATTCTAATGATAGAATTCTGGTAAGGACACGACCTTCCAAAATACCAATATTCTTTGTCTGCTGGTTCTCCTTTCTTTAGTGAATTTGAGGGTGATGAAGAAAAGTCCAGCATTTTGTGGACAAATGTTCTGTGTCTTTGGTTGGTTAGTCCGTTCGGCTCTATAATGGGCAGGTTTATAGCCTACTTTTCAGTTGCCATTGCTTATTAATCTTCTAATATTAGCGGTTGGACTGTTCTACGGAATATAACTAGAGTAAAATCCTCTTGTAGTGTCTTCTTTCATACCTGGTGACTTGAGTTCCAATATTTAACATACTTTCTTTTCAATCATTCAGGGCAGAGATGTCTTCTTTTATCTAACAAGTGGTCTCTTCACTATATCTATGCTAATGTTAGCTAACAGCTATGTGATAGACCCAGTGCTTGCCCCTGTGCAATACAGCACACAATTCAGTACAGAATGGGAGACCTAATTAATAGGAGAAATGTTACGTAAACCTTTATTGAAATCAATCAAGATAATTGCCATAAACTAGGAATGTAAAAGGATATAGTGTTGGTTATTAGTGGTCCTTTTATGGAGTGAAGGGATTAATCTGCATGTTTGGCAGTCATGACAACCAATAATATACGGATCTATTATACAGTTCATTAATGTCTTGGCTGGACGTGCAGGTAAATGGGCAGCGGTAATGCAGCAGACATGTTCATATATTGCAAACATCAGTAGCAGCTTGTACAGTTTATGGAAAGAAATTGCACAATTTCCATTCCAGATCAGATCTCAGTTTATACTTTTCAGCTTTCTTCTCTGTTACTCATTAGGCTTTTATTTCCATGCAAATACAGTACATGATGATCTAGGGCGCCAAGTCAGAGCTAAGTAGAGATGCGAATCTCTTAAATGAACAGCAAAGTACATAAGATGAATGTCGTGCATAGTATTACAGTAACAATTGTAAGTTATGACTACGTATTACTTATTAATAATGATCATATAGAACTGATTGTCTGAAAAGTAACCATGTAACACAACCGAACACCCACAGATTTAAAAGGCACAAAAACAACATAAACATAATAGGGCATTTTATAGTATTTTAATACAATACTTTTCCTTGCTATTTCCTGATTTTCATTTTATTACTGTATCTGTTTATGTGGTACCATACTGCTCACATGAATGAGCCCATTAAAACAGTTGCAGGAGTAATAAACATTATGGTTCCATGAAAACATTTTTTATTTCATAGCAAAGCATTATGGGCAATATAAACCAGAGGATGCATATTTTCTAGGCAATGCAATCTGCCAGTATAGCCTGCAAATGAGATAGCTTGGGCACTGTGAAATGCCAAGGTGGAACAGAACTAATTGGCTTTATTCTCAAGGCTATTACATTTGTTTCTTCCTGGCGCTTCTATCTTGCACCTCTACTGTACACCGTGAGTATGCAGTAGGGTCACGAAATCTTTCACAACACCAGTAGGAAGTAGTTCAGATAGATTGCTTAGGAATGTGGAAATGAAGCTTAGACTAACCATCCTGTACTATAGTATTCTGTCATTCAGATGAATTGAAGAAGTGCCAATCCTACAAGACAATTTTTTTTCACTCTCTAAACTCAAGACCTATCTCTCATGTGCCAAATACAAGCTAAAATATAATAGAGTAGCTATACATATATTAATAACAATAAAAACCTTTGTGTCTGTATCAGTATTTGTGTTGCTCTTAATAAGGGATTTGTGTTGCTCTTAATAAGGTATTTTCCAGGTCTTACATATTGAGTACTGATACTTTGGGTAGGTCATCAATATCTGATTGTAGGGGTCTAACACCCCACAGATTAGATGTATGAATAGCTTGGACAAGTGCTGTGACCTCTTCACTGAATACCAAGCACAGCGACAAACATTAGATCGCAAACAGACCGCATGACAAATGAATGTGACATCACTGGCCTGTGATGCTGAGGCCACTCCAAGTATTGGGCATCTATCTAGCTGCATCATGCCCCATAATTGCAGTCCAGTGTCTCCTATAGTATGTTTACTTGGGCTTTTCTCAGCTATTTGTTTGCTATTTACAGTTCAGTGTATGGTACCCGTGGCAGAATTTCATGTAAATAATACAGTAGTAGTAATGGATAGGGGGAGGGGCAGACTGCTCCTTATTGTACATGCTCACTGCCTGTAAAATGTGAAAATGTAACATGTGCTGCAGCCATAATGGAGATATTAGCAGCAGAAATATAGGACATAAAATATAGGACACCACGTATAAAGCCTTATACAACTGTAGAACAGACTACTTAGCAAGATCCTACAGATATTTCAACTCTAGTACCCTTTAAGGCCAGATTCAGGCATCTATAATTTGGGCAGGTTTTTGTGACATTATTATTGTTGCATTATCTAGACTCTATTAAGCTGGTGACTCTGTTAAGCTGGACTTATACGAAGTATAACTGCAGAGCATTAAGTATGGTGGCCATAATAGGCCATAATACGAATACTAAAATGACAACACAAATACGGTAAAGTCAGATAAATGTATAATGTTTATACTTCTTGCATGATCATAAAAGCTATTGTTTTTACCAATCCCTGTAAGTAGGTTATTAAAGGGGGTGTACTACCACCAAAATCACTTCTAAACCACTTATGTGCTATTGTGGGTTTGATTAGTGACATAGTGGTTTAGACGCAACTTTGTGGTAGACTCCCTATAAAGGGGTTGTCCTCCAAACAGTCTTCCAATCTGCTTTGTAAGGACAAATGCGCCTGCTAAATCTATAGTCAACCAGTTCTTCTGAAATGAGTGGTTCTTCCTTTTTATTGTAATGTGTGTGGGGGTCATTTACAAAGGCACAGCAGCAATTGGAAAGTTAATGTTTGTCACCCGGCACATTTTATCCATATAGGACAGCAAAAAAAGAAATGGAAGTATAAAACAGCTAACCACGAGAGGTATATTGATGTTGACAGAATTATATTTATTGTGTATTATAAATGTATGTATTTTTTATCCTTTTTTTGTTATTTTAAATATAAATATTCCCATAAAGTAATTGTGTTCCTTGAGCTTTGCTGCTGTCTATAAATTATTTCTATATGTAGCATATCACCTGATATTCATGGGGCAGTAGTGTTGCCAGGGAAATGAATGAATCCAGTCTGTCTCTTTCCAGCAGTAAAGAAAATCTGCTGTTATTTTGGCTCCATTGTAATAAAGCTTCCCAGTCCCTCTCTGCCTACAGGACCATTAACCTTTAAAACAGAATTAGATTTTGCACAGTACAGGACTAATAACAATTTGCATGTTATGAACCTAGACTATTTTCAGAAGAAAAATCAAATATATTATCGCAATAGAAAGCTTTCTAAATTGTAAATCCAAATGTGCAAATCTTGTAATGATGGAATACTGCACAGAAAACAGAGAGATTAATAATTGTTGTAAATCTGCCCCACAGCACAGTGTTGAGTTAGAGAGACCAACTTATCAATAGGAGGCTTTTCTGAATTGTATAGTGAAATGGCTCTATCACGAACAATTGCTGTAGAGAAAACCTTATGCCTAGAACATACACATACAAGTATTTGTGCATTACTGCAATTGTTTTATATGTACAATAGCAAAGCTTTATGTCATTAATATATCCATTTATCATAGTGCTTACTTTCCCCAGTGAGCTTACACTCTAATCTCAGGACTGCCTAAGCTTTGAATATTTCAGATTTCTTTAATTACTATGTATAATTCACATTTGGCTGTATTTTCATTTTTTTCATCATTCCCATAATAGTCTTTTCTGGCTTATAGGAATAGGGCAGGGGGCGTGGCTAGCCGTGTATGGGAGCGGACGCATCTCCTGGAGCTCTCCGTGTCCTCGCTCTACATCTTACATCTACCGGCGCCATCCTGCTGCACAAACTTCTGGGCTGCCCTGAGGCTTTCCCCCGAGCCTCCGTCTGCTAAATTTGGGCGCCATCTGCC
Organism: Leptodactylus fuscus; assembly: GCF_031893055.1. NCBI lineage: Eukaryota > Metazoa > Chordata > Amphibia > Anura > Leptodactylidae > Leptodactylus > Leptodactylus fuscus. Next base: position 103,863,213 of record NC_134269.1, read on the forward strand.
AGCTCCTGCGTGGTCCCGGGCGGTTTTGGATCCTGCGGCCTACTACACTGCTTGCGTCCGGCCGCCATCTTGGCCTCGCGGCCTACCCGGCTCCTCCAAATCTGCGCGGTGGCCTGACTGCAGCGGCTTACCTGTCTGTCTGTTCGGTCCCTCTTCATCCCGGTGGAGATCCTCTGGTGCCCCCTGGTGTCCTCCGTCTGCCGGTCTCCCCGTCTGCAGCGCTGCCTCCTCTTCATAACGCTGCGGCCGCCATCTTGGATTTGCGGCCCACCTCCCGGCTGGCTTCTCTGTAGGTGGTTGCCTCCTGTGGACCCTGCCTGCTGCTCTTCAGTGACCTGGCTCGGCGAGGTCCTCTGGTGTCCCTCCTCTGGTCTTCCTGATCCTCCTGCAACATCTGTGGAGACGTACAGCCTGCTGCTTCTGGAAGGCTTCACTGTATTGGGCCCTTGATCTACCTGCTGCCTGGCATCCCTGCATTGCCTGAAGTGGAGACACCTCACCCCCCCCTGCTGTCTGGCTCCTATCCTGACATTTTCTGCTGGGACATTCTGCTACCTCTGTGAGTACTCCCTGCTGTTTTTTTTTTTTTTTTGGACTTTCTTATCCTCTTCAGAGACATTCTTAGCAGGGAATTTTTGTTATTGTGAGCTGCAGTGGTGTGAAGGGAGTGCTGAGCCCCTACTCCACCATCAGGGGGGGCTCCTCACCTTCCTCCACTTGCTATGTGTTATATGCTCTGCAATATATCCCCACGGAACTAGCACTTCTCCCACTGCTCTTTTGGCACCTCATGGGTACCGGGTTTGATTATGGAACTGTGTGACCGCCTCATGTAAGGCCTGGTGATACTGCGAGTGTACCTTCATTACCCTCTATGGTCGCTTCTCATTGCGATATGTCCAGAAGACGTCCTAACATCTCTACTGCTTCTTCCCGCACCCCGGGCCGCTCTCTTACTCACTCACCATCAATTTCTACCTTCCTGTCCCGATCTGGAACCTCGGCTACAGGGTCTGGCACTGATGACATGGCTCTTCCATCTCCTCCGCTACGCCAATCGCAGCCACCTCCTTCACTGTCTGCCACCCTCCCTGGACATGACATGCAATCCTTGGATTCAACCTCCTTGCCCTGCTCGGCAGCCCATATTGCCTCTGCGGACTTTCAGCTACTTCGGGACCTTATTCAAGCTCTGCCCACTAAACAAGACCTGGATGCTGTAGTTTCCCGAATGGAACAATCCCAGGCACAGGCCCTCGGTGCGATCCAGTCTGATGTGTCTCAACTTACTACTAGGGCTGATGCTACTGATCAAACACTGTCCTCTCTGGAACAACGCCTGTCCGCAGTGGAGAGCAATCAAACCCACTCTGAGGCCCGCCTCCAGCATATTGCTTTGCTCCTGGATGACCAGGAGAACCGGGGCCGCAGAAATAATATTCGATTACGAGGAGTGCCAGAAAAAGGCCCTCAGGATGATCTGATCAGCCGTGTTAATACCATTTTCAATATGGCGACTCAACGCCCGCTGGATGCTACCTTCATGATGGACCGTGTGCATAGAGTCCAACGATCTGGCCCGCTTGACCCTGCTAATCCTAGAGATGTTCTGTGTAGACTACATTACTTCACAGACAAGGAACATATCCTGAGGTGTGCCTGGGATATGGGATCGGTGCCTTTTGAGAATGCCTCTGTCAAGCTCTATCCTGACGTCTCATCCCGCACTTTGGCTATGCGCCGTGCCCTTCAGCCGGTGTTAACTCTGATTAAGGACTGTGGAGGTTCCTATAGGTGGGGTCACCCCTTCCATCTGATTGTTCGTGCTGGCTCGTCCTCGATTGTTGTCCGTTCCCCGGCGGACTTGCCCGATTTGTTTGCCTCCCTGGATGTGCGCCCTGTCTCAGTCCCGAACTGGCTTGCTCTGGATTCCTCCCGCCCTGCTGTATCCAGGCGCGGCCGCGGTTCCAGGCATTCTTCTTCGGCTGCCTCTAGAGAGAAACCTCGGCGAAACTCATCTCCACGACGTCTTCCAATACCGGATCCGCCTGGGTCTCCGCTCCGCCAACCAGATCTCTCAGCTCAGCTTCCCATTGAAGCATGATTCCTCATGCCGCCGGGTTTTTGATCTGTTCACAGGATGGTGCTAATATCCTTTTATGCTGAGTGGTCTCGGACTTGTTTTGTGGTTTGTGGACATTTTCACTGTGTTTATTCGGTCCTGTGGCTACTCTGTTCCTCTTGATCCTGTTCCTGCTGGGCTTTATAGATGGCCCTTGTTGTTGATATTGCTGTTTTTTTTTTTTTATATACAATGTTGGACCTTAGAGTCACTTTGTAGCCCCGTGCTTCCTATCCCGTTACACTTTGTTGGGGATAGAGGCATGGGGTCTTCCTTACCAGGTACACTCGTGGTGCTTGCGGGCCCACTTCTCCCCCCATCTTTTCTTACTCCCTCACTCCTTCCTGTTTGTTGTTGTGCCCCTGGCTCATTTGTCTAGGGGTAGTTAGATTTGTTCTACTCTTGGTTCTTTTTCCCTTTCCTTTTTCCCCCCCATACCTTTACTGCTCTCCTTCCTCTACCTTCTTATTTTTCTCTCCCCTTTACCCTCCTCAATTCTCCGTCCTCTCCCCTTCCTTCCTCCCTCCCCTTTTTTTTTTTTTTTTTTCTTTCTTCCTCTTCTCTCCTAGGGTGTGAGCTGGGAAAGCCCGTCTCCCTCCATGCCTCCGCTTGACCACCTTTCCTCCATCACCGTGGGTTCCCTCAATGTGAGAGGCCTTCATAGTCCAGAGAAGCGCTCCGTACTCTTCAATCTGCTCAAAGGTAAGCGCCTTCATGTTGTGTTTTTGCAGGAAACTCACCATTGCTCTACCAAGCCATACAAGTTGACTAATGCTTGGTTTCCTCATGCATATCATAGCTCTTCTCCCGACCCGAAATCCAGAGGGACTAGTATCTTGATTTCTCGCTCCCTGCCTTGGGAACATTTGGAGACTCGCACTGATTCTGAGGGGAGACTTGTTATGGTCAAGGGTCGTATTTCCTCTCAGCTTTTTACTTTTGTTTCTTTGTATTTACCTAACTCGGGACAGGGTCGTGCTCTTAGTTCTTACTTGGGGCTGTTGGACGGCTTTGTGGAGGGCTTCCTGGTGGCGGGGGGTGACCTCAATCTGGTCCTAGACCCTTCATTGGACTCTTCTACTGGCGTCTCTTCTCACCCTTACTCACTCATCAGGAGGGTTAAGAGGGATCTTCATTCCCACCAACTTATGGACTCCTGGAGGTTACTCCATCCATTAGATAGGGATTACTCCTATTATTCTCCGGTCCATCACCGATATTCTCGTATCGACTACCTCTTTATCCGTCACCAACATCTTCATTCTTTATTGGCTGCGGAAGTCGACAACATTACTTTCTCCGACCATGCTTTGGTTACTTTGTCTGTTTCCTTGTCCTCCCCTATTCCCTTCCAGCGTCAGTGGAAACTTAACGCGTCACTTCTTGATGACGCAACCATCTTGGATGACATTAAGACTCGTTTGGGGGAATATTTTGAGAGGGAGGAACTGTCGGGGATTGCTCCTCCAATGGTGTGGGAGGCTCACAAATGTTTTATCCGGGGTATCCTGTTGCAACATGGTTCCCGCTTGAACAAGGAACGCCGGGCTTGCATTGAATCTCTGCTGCAGCGGATCCGCTCATTGGAACTTCTTCATAAACGCCAAATCACTCCTGATGTTTATTCTCAGCTTGCCAGCGCCCGAGAGGAATTGCGTACGCTCGTCACTGATAGGGTGAAGGGTACTCTAGCTAAATGTAGACGTCATTTTTACGAGTTCGGAAATAAGAGCGGGCGTTCCCTAGCTAGGGCCCTTCGGGTTCAGCAGTCCTCCACCTATGTTTCATGCATCGGTTCCGCCCAGGGTACTCGATTACACATGCCCCTCGATATTGCGGCTGCCTTTCGGGACTACTATGCCTCTCTGTATTCTGTAGACTCTGGCCCTTCTCCTCTCCCTGAAACGGAGTTCCGAGATCGCATTCGTTCTTATCTCTCCTCCTCTGGTCTCCCGTCGCTGTCCCTAGAAGACTTGACAGCCTTGGAATCTCCTATTGTTGAAGAGGAAATTTCTTTAGCTGTCTCCAGTATGGCAACGGGTAAGGCCCCAGGTCCAGACGGCCTTACCTTGGTATACTATAAGAAACTTGGCCCTGAACTCCGCCCCAGACTGTTAAAAGTTTTCAATTCTCTCACTGATGGCTCGGCCCTTTGTCGTGACTCCCTGCGTGCTCACATAGCGGTTATCCCCAAACCCGGAAAAGACCCTCTTCTGTGCTCTAACTACCGCCCCATTTCGCTAATCAATGTTGACCTAAAAATTTTAGCCAAGATCCTTGCGACCCGTTTATCGCCCTTGTTAGGAGATATTGTTCACCCGGATCAAGCTAGATTTTTACCCGGCCGTGAGGCTCGAGATAATACTACCAAAGCTATCAACCTCCTGTATGGGGCTAAACAGTCGGGCTCTCCTCTCATGCTTCTTTCAACTGACGCTGAGAAAGTCTTCGACAGGGTCAACTGGCGGTTCATGGAAGAGACCCTGTTACATATTGGTCTTGGACATCGCATGATGAGTTGGATCATGGCTCTATACTCTCTCCCTACAGCGATGGTCAGGGTGAACGGTTTATTGTCCCAGTCCTTCCCTATCCGAAATGGCACTAGGCAAGGATGCCCCCTCTCGCCTCTCATTTTCGTCCTGACTCTTGAACCCTTCCTCCGCCAAGTTCGAGCCGACCCGAACATCTCAGGCGCTGCTCATTCTTCCCGTTTGTACAAAGTGGCGGCTTATGCAGACGACTTGCTGTTTTTTCTCTCCTCCCCGCATGTCTCTCTTCCGGCTCTGATGCTCGCCTTTCAGGTTTACTCGACCCTTTCGAATTTTAAAATCAACTTTTCGAAGTCGGAAGCCCTTAATGTGACCCTTTCCTCCTCGGCGGCCTCCTCCTTGAGTCAATCTTTCCCTTTTCATTGGGCCCCCACTTCTCTCAAATATTTAGGGGTTTATCTTACTCCGAACCCAAAAGATCTCTTTCGTTGCAACTTCCCCCCACTTCTGGCGTCTATCAGGGCTGATTGTACTCGATGGTCCGCTGGAGCCTTTACTTGGTTCGGGAGATGCGCGATTTTTAAAATGAACATTCTCCCTCGTCTTCTCTACTTGATGCAGGCGCTTCCCATTCACATCCCTCTGTCTTTTCTTAGATCCCTCACTTCCGTTCAACTGAAGTTCATCTGGTCGGGCAGACCCGCCCGAGTGAGCAAGGCTTTTCTCTTTCGTCCCAAGAGTTGCGGTGGTTTATCGCTTCCGGACCTGAAGTCCTATTACTTGGCTACCCACCTGACTCGTGTCGTGGACTGGTGTAGGCATGCTGTTTCTAAACCTTGGGTCTACATCGAACAGGCATTCTCTCCGATCCCTTTGCAGGTTGCCCCTTGGTTGGACTCCTCCTCATTGTCGTCTCTCTTTTCTCACCCTACCCTTGGTCCCACGCTTCGGATTTGCTCCAGGGGCCTTGTTCGCTCCACTCTCCTCCCTAAGGATTCCGCTCTTTTTCCAGTGCTGGGCAATCCTGCCTTTCCACCTGGAATGTTTGACCGAGTTTTTCGTAATTGGCGCCGTCATGGGATTTTCCGTGCCTGTCACTTCCAGGACGCAGGGGGATGGACTACACTCCTGAACTCCCAGGCCCCTCCTCAGCTGCCCCCTTTGGATGCTTGGCGGGGGTTGCAATTTCGTCATTTTTTACATTCTCTCCCTGCTCCTGCAGAGTTCCGCGTCGAACCTACCCCCTTGGAGAGGATTTGTGTTGGTGCTGGCCCCCTCCGCCACTCCCTCTCGCTTGCTTACTGGATCCTGGTTGAACCTCCGGAGGATTTTGTTCCGCCGTTCTTGCTGAAATGGGAATCTGATTTGTCCCTTTCCCTCTCTCAGGAGCAGCGTAAGCGCATTTTTCGCCTTTCTCATGCTGCTTCCATCAGCTCTCGCCACCAGGAGGCCAGTTACAAAATCTTGTCCCGTTGGTATAGGGTTCCTACGAGACTCCATGCTATGTTTCCTCAGGTCTCCCCATTATGTTGGCGCTGTGGCGACGAGGAAGGCACGCTGCTACACATCTTTTGGTCCTGTCCTGCCCTTTCGTCCTTCTGGGAGGGGGTCAAACGGATAACCCTCCAGCTTACTGAAACTTCTCACCATTTGGGCCCTGCCCTGTTCCTTCTTAATCACTGTGAGTCTTCTGTAAAGGTCTTTAAGCGTTTCCTACTTAGATTCCTGATCCTCGCTGCCCGGGCTTGTATCCCCCTTTTTTGGAAACGAGTGGATCCTCCTCCTCTCTCCCTCTGGATTTCGAAGGTCAACGAGATAATGCGCATGGAAAATCTCACGTCTTTCCTGCATGGCACGACTGAGGCGTACATCAAAACCTGGTTCTACTGGTTCAGGTTTCAACAGTCTGCAGAGTACCGGACGCTTCTGGGCTCTGACCCCTCCTCTGATTGATACTCTTGTTGTTCGTCTCATGTATTTGACCAGTGGTTGCTCCCGAGCCCCTCCCAACTGGCTGTGGTATGGATGACCTGGCGAGTGCTCTCACTGGTTTCCTGGCTGCTCACACTCACCCCTACCTACCCTTTCTCCCCCCACATTTAGTCCTCTCCCCCATCCATCTGTCCCACTAACCCCCTCCCCCCTCCCTTTTTTTTTTTTTTTTTTTTTCCCTTTTTCTTTCTTCTATGTTGTTTTCTTTGTCTTTAATATTTTTTTTTTTTTTTTTTTTTGATTGTATTTTGTGTTGCACTGTGTGCTTTTCCTGTTCGCAGGGCGGGTGTTCGCCCTGTACCTTGTACTTGTTTTTTCTTTTCTTATTGTAAAAAATTTTCAATAAAAATTTGAGTTACAAAAAAAAAAAAAAAAAAAGGAATAGGGCAAACAAATTCTGAAAATATCAATCTTACCAATTGTGTTTTGCTGTAATGCTACTATTCTCAGGCCTTGCTCTCTAAAGGTTGGACATAATGACGTTTTATCCATGTTGACATCATATGATATTACATGCTAGTTATTGGCCTCCGCAAGCATCATATGTCTCAAATGGCAAGTAATATTTCAATTTGCTTGACAGTCTCATCAGTATTTCTTTATTGTACATCATCATTTTTTTTTTTTAGAAATAGATATCAAATTTAAAGCAAATGTATTTCTTCACAAAGACTAATGCGTATTATCCTTGGTAGTGAGCTCTAAATCCCTATCGTAGACATAGAATTTAATAAGTTTGTGGCTACAGGGGAGGGGGGCTTAGGAGCATGCCGCATATTGTGTAACTATTGATATCAATGTATTAACTTTATTACTGTCTGCGATAAGGTCTTAATCTCCCTCTAGTGGTAGCTGCTGGCAGACTGACTGTTTCCAGCTAACTATGTTCATGCAAGGAATGTGAAGGTCTTAATGTTCTCTGCGTCAGTGCACGGAGTGCTTAAAGGGGTTGTACAGCCACAGCAAGTTATCCCCTATCTTCTCCCGATCGGTGGGTGTATTACCAGCAATCTTGAAAATCGGGGTGCTCTGTACCTCAGTTTTGAATGGAGTGATTGTTTAGAGAGGGACTCCATTCTACTGATTTGAATGGGTATTGCCGGAGATATCGTTGGGAAGTAAGCACTATTGTATGCTACAAAAGTGGCATACCAGTTTTGATGAATCCCCCCCATGGTGTTATTTCTGTATGCTAGGAAACCCTGTCAAGACACAAGAAGTATGGCTATTACACTAATACATTTAATGTTTTTTAAAATAGAATACATAATGCAATCATTTTTTGAGAGAATATATATATATATATATATATATATATATATATATATATATATATATATATATATATATATGGTAACGTTTGGTAACATTTTAGCTGTAGATTGACATAAAATAAATAACCCAAAATGATCTCAGCATAAGTGCTGTTACAGGTAATTCTCCATAGGTCTTCTTTTGTACCTGGAGTTTTCCTCCATTGAGATAGAAAAGAGAATTATATAGTTGAAGGCTAATTGGTTTTCTCAGTCCAAGTGCAGCATAACAAAGCATGCTCATTGATTTGCTCTATTTGTAGCCTGATGTTGATAGCCCAGTAAATAGATCCACAGGAATTACAAAGCAAGGATATCTGGACAACTGTGGACAAAAGAAACCAAAGATGACTGCAGACGGTTCTCAAAGTAAATGCCTGAAAACTTCTAATAACCTTCATAAGACCTTGTCATTCATAGATATGGCGGATACTTAATTATTGAGGATCAAGAATCACGCCCTACTGTGAACTATAGTACGTTGAGAAAAAGAAGAATGTTATAGGGCAATACTTGTAATATAATATGTCGAAGAAGAAAAAAATAAGGTATCACTGCTATGACCTGTGTGTATGACCATTTACACATAAATGTGATACCACATCAGAGGATAACAATGATAGGGCTTGTTGTAGTGGTGCTCACACCCTAATAACAAGGTATATCAAAAAGTAGAAAAAGAAAGAATGAGGGGGCACTCACCAGAGCGTTATTTTTGTAAAAACATCCTTTTAATCCATCTTTAGATAAAAACATCCACTGGAATTAAATGGGAGAGAGTGACTGCACATAGAGTGGCTAGGTAATATCTGTTTCGTGCAGGGTGCGCTGTTTGTACTCTCATTTTTCTTTTTCTACTTTTTTGCTTTACCTGTAATATAATGTATTCTGTTAAAATTGTCAGTAATAAAGTTACTGTGCTGTTCAGATAGTTCAGTTGAACATACTTTTATATTCTCTTATGGGATATGTTATTTGTTATGTGGCCTTAAAAGGGTTGTCTAAGGCTAGATATTGATGGACTGTGTGGTATAGTGTTATTGCTGGAATACTGCTATTCAGCTCTCATACAATTATGGCCAAAACACAGTATATGGAGCCCTCTGCTTCTGACAATGAATAGATCATGTGGCTGCCGCAGCTGATCGGTGGGGTTCTGGGTGTCATACCACCACCAGTCTATATTAATAATTGACCATCAGGGCCTAACTTTGGAAAACCCCTTTAATGCTTTAGTTAAATAAACACTTAGCTATTGCATCATAGTCATTGACAGGTTCTGGCTACCTGCAGCCATCATTAAGGGGAGCACAGTAATATACTATACAAAAATGTACAGCATTTGGAGCTTTGTCTTAAGTATTATATGTGACACATTTAGGAGATATTAGAACGTCTTAGGGTATTCTGTCCAAAAGTAGGCATGTGTTTAAACTGAAAAGAGGTCTATTTAAAGGTAACTATATTGTTATTAGAAGCCATACATATATAAACCAGCAATTCCTTCCAAGGTTGTGATGATGACTTTTTTTTAAAGAACTTATCCCTGTCATTGCATGTAGAATACATATGAAAAAAGAACGTCTGTCCATTACAATGATGTCTGTGATATTCTCTCACTGTAGTAATAGAAACAATTATTCTTTTTTTCTGCCTCTAACAAAAATCAATACTTATGTATTAATATTTGATAAAGATCATGATGCCTTTAGCATTTGATGCATCTAGAACCATGAAAGCCCAAATGTATTACAATGCTCACTGTATCCTGTCACTAAGTATTTATCAATATATGTTAATATCAAATACAGGAAGTGAAGCAACTACATGGCGCACAAGCTCCAATGCTAAAGTATTAAGCCTACTAAAGTATTAGATCCAAAGACATTTCAAGGTCAGGAAGGAAGGAATCTATACCCATGACTGGTAGCAAGACATTGCTTACTGAAACCATTCCTGTATGTGTTATTTATGCTGTACATTGAATAATTTAATGATACATTGTACACACTTAGCACCCTTTGTACATTTACCAAAAAAGACTTTTGTGCTGTAGCCCATCACTTTTGTAGTTCCTGTTAAAAAGGACAAGTTTCCTATAAGTGCTTGAGTTTAAAGGGGTTTTCTCGGACTTTGTAATTTCTAAGTTTTCCTTAGGATAGGTCATTAATTAAAGATTGACACCCAGGACCCCCTTGAATTTACTGGCTGAGTGAATGCCTCTGCCGATATCACAGGCCATGTGAAGTTACATTCAACAGTCACGTGACCTGAGGGCAGCTCTGTCGCATTCAAGTGAATGGGATAAATTGTGATAAGGAGCACAGCCGCTGCACAAATGTGCTAAAGAAACTGTAGAGCTCACCCTAACACCGCAACCTCTTCCAATAACTGGTCGGTCATCAATTAGTAAGTCCCATAAAACTCCTTTAAATTATCTATAGAATAACGAATATACACATACTTTCATTTAAATCCTCAATCCAATAATTTGGCATTTATTTTTAGCAGATAGTTGATATACAAGGTGACATTTTACATAAACAGACACAGAAGATTAGGGAGGTGCTTTGGGTTTTCCAGTTTTATTAAAATGGTCTCCCAAAAATAAGCTGAGCAGATATTGTCCTAAATGAGGAACCCCATCATTTAGTTAGGCACAGTGTCCTAATACAGTATTTGACATAAGGTTTACTAAACTGGATACCCTTACATATACCCTTACATAAGTCTAAAATTTCTTCAGTGCTAATTGAGTATGGTAAGTTTTTCATGCGGATTATTGCTCCTGCTGAACTGCTATGCATTTCCATGAGGTCCTATAATCCAGAATATTTCATATTATAACATCTCTAAGCTCCATGAAGACATTTCTCTGTCTAGTACTTCCATCTTCTTCAGCACAGAGCAGAAGTAACTAAACATGACTATAAGTAGGTGAACATACTAGAAACTAATGTTGAAAGGCTACTGCTGTACAGATGTATGACATGTTAGAGAACACATTTAAGACATGGTCATGATCTCTCCCACTTGAAAGTCATCAGTGACATACGGTATACGGAGATGAATAATGTATATGTGTATGTATGTATATATGTATGTATAAATGCCATTCATCTCACATCTGACAGCCCTGCCTAGGATTCCAGGCTATAGGTGCCCACATTCATACCTCTCAAAGTAAAGGGTTCATACATCAAGTGTTGAAAGCAAATTGGTCCCGGTCTGATCTTTCCCTTGTTGTTACTCTGTCATTGCTGTCAGGGGAAAGCAAGATGGATGAATGTGAAGAGCATGTGTAGGCTTGAGGAGACATCCATAGGCATTAATATCACACAGCCTGGTGTTTAATAATGACTGAAGAATGGAGTACTGGATATACAGAGTTGTATGTTTCTGGAAATATTTCCGCCTTCCAAACTGTTAAATGGTTTATACATCCAATTCTATAAATGTCCCACAAGAATCATTGTTATAATGCTGTTTATTCTATAACTGTTTAGTGCACCCTTCATTTTGTAGAACAGCCCATGTCAGTGAAATTTTATTGCTGTACATGGTACGCTATATATTAGTTGGGTATTGCCTTTCATCTCATTGTATGGGTGATTTAGCCAAAACCGTATATTCAATACACTGGATTGCGTGGCTCCATTTATTTTCAGTCTGGGAACAAACTATTGAAAAATATATATGGCACTCTTCATAAAATGGCTTGGCACTATATAAATGAAACTATTGGCATTGCTTGACTAGTTGACAACAAAACATATTCGGCACTGACTAGAGAGGCCATGAACTGAGCACTGTGTTAATCCGTCACTATTTCCAATAAATGTAAGCTGCACTGTACAGCCATATTTCTGTCTTCTTAGATAACTATAATACTAGTAAGCAACCTCAATATACAACCTACCTGTTTTATACACAAATGCATGGCGGGATCTTTATCGCAGGTGGCCTAAGGCAATGTCCTATTATTTGCCTAAGGCATTATTACTCGGTACGAATGTGCTGAAGAGAAGGTTATGTCCTGTAAATGCATGGCTATCCCCTGTTCAGCCTGGGCGCTGCTCAGTAGAAGATGGGAAATTTTAAGTGCATAGCATTTCAGTATAATGCTGTAGATCTACATTACAGACAGCATAAACCCACATATGCATATACAGTATACTGTAGACTCTCAGTTACATGTACATACTCACAAGCATACTGTGTATATACACAGCCATACACAAATGGGAACATTTATCAAACATATCACATTGGTTTTCTGGCACAAAAGTAGCACTTTTTGGAACACTTGTCCATTTTCCATCCTGCTTGCCGCTTTATTAAAAAGTGGGGCTGGGAATCAAGATGCACCAAGTGGCCCAACAAATTTACATGCACCAGAAAACTGGAGCGATTTATAGCCAAAATCTGCACCAGTGAATGGCACAATTATCAATTCCGGCACACAGTGCCCACAATACCCAGGAATTATCAAGAGGCCCGAGTCTCTAAATAATTCTGGCACATCTGTCACTAGCATTCATATCAATAAACCTCTCCCAGTTGGTATAAAACTTACATACAAAGATAAACATACATAAGTATAGATGTATAGTGTACATAATGTATACACATACAAACATAAACCCATTCACACACATACTGCATATACACATACAGTATACACACACAGAATACACACATACGGTCTCTGATATACAACTATACATACAGACATGCAAATACAAAGTAAAAAATACATCTTGACATACACACACCTTGCTATCCATATAGCAAGCAAAATAAAGACACTTTTATTATTTATTGCAAATGTGGTCCTATTTCTCTAAAACTGCAGTCTATTCTGAAATATCACCGTATGAGTGGTAAGTGTTTTGTGACCCCAGTTTTTAGCTTAGTGTTGCAATGAGCAGAGAGCTTGTGCTTGTCTGTGTCTCTGTTAGTTCACATTTGGGAGAACCAATTTTTCTTTGGTGGCCTTTGAGCAAAGTGGAATGTCCCTGCGAGGAGAGAAGATGGTGGAACAGCTGTTTCTCATTTCCTTAATGTTGTGCAAAAGCAAAACAGATGCAGAGCAAGTGAGCAAAATCCTGAAACATTGGCATCTTAATAAGTTTAGAATTTCTGAACATGCCATGTCAGTTCTATCAAGCATTACTTGTATGATATAAGCTGAGCCAGTAACCATTGATCAAAGCTTCATTACAGGTTGCTAGATGTACCTAGACAAACAGACACCTTGTCTCATACTAAATGCAAGGCTGTACAAATGCTGTAATGATCTATTCGAGCTTGTTGTAGCAAGTATAATATTGCTTGTATAGGAGTGAAACACTAATGATTTGTGTGGCGTACATGAGCGATGTTTTATACTGAATGTGCATTTCTTTACTTTTTACACTTTTTTTTATTTATTATACATTTTGCAACATGCAAGCAGAAAAAAATTGAATGAAGTTGTATGACAGTAGATCAAGTGCCCAAAGATAAGAAAGAAGTTAGGCTAAGACCCAACGCAGTGAACCACTGGAGAAAAACGCTGTGAAAAAAAATGTCGCAGAAACACATTGGTTTTTTTCGAACAGTGATTTTCATTGGTTTAGTTGACATGCTGTGATTTACAAAAACGCAACGTTTTTTGAAATTGCAGCATTTCCACTGCAGATTTTTTTTCTGTGGATGGGAGTAGCGAGAATCCCATTCATTTCACAGGTACTAAAATTCAATGCGTTTTATGCCTTACCATTTACACTGTGGCCAAAATGCTGCATATTCGCAATGTGGGGTCCCAGTCTAAAAGAGAGTTTTGCATGGACACAGGGTGCTCAGAGATTAATACAATACACCATAACAACATAAAATTACCCCTGGATCCCTTTTTGACTCTTCTACCCATGCTATATCTGCTCTTTCACCTTCCATAAAAAAAATTCACATGTAAAACCTACAAAAATTTCACATTTTACATGACAAATACTAGTGAACAGCCTAGCACAGTACTATAGTCTTGTAAACTGAATACTAGTAAGCTACTAGGTTACTCTGTTCGTTAAACAGATCTTACCTCTTACCACTTTTCTGAACTGACAAGTGGCTGAATTTTCTTATAAATAAATCTCCATTTTGAAGTGTTGGAAAGAAAGGTTTTGGGTTTAATAAATATGGTGTTCAGATATTCTTTTCAAAGCATTTGCACTATAAAAACTGACACAGTTGCATTCATAAATATGCCTCAATGAGAATATATGAGCATAGTTCTGCTACCGTACATCTGCACCTAAAGGACATAATAAAAGAATCCAATAGAATCCATTTATTCACACAGTCTATGCTTTTCGGGGCAGTTTTTTTTGGCTATTACCAGACCTAGCAGTTTGGTAACTTGTAGTTTATAATCATTCTGTCTTTACAGTAATGGAAATGAGTGCTGACTTCGTGGTGAGCTTGTGCATTTACACAGCAGTCAATCTGAATAAATAGAACTGTATTATACATCATGAGTAAGAGTTAGCGCAAGACAGATTCAGACTACATCATGTTCTCTATAGACAATGCAGTTAAATCCCTCACTACTTTTTGCTGTGTTTTAATGGAACTGTTATGTAGCAGTCAGAACGGAATAAAATACATAGGTACTGACTGTATGAACAGTATATACCTATAACTGATATCTACTCAAAATGTATCCATCATTAGTTTCTATTACATTTCCTACATATTTTCCTAGCTAAGAAGATTTACTAGGTACTTCTGAAAAAGTGGCTAAGGGTTAGTTCATATCTGTGCTCGGTGAGCACTCAGGGATTCCCCATTTTGCTTTAAAAACCTGGCAGACCCTATTATAGTCTATGGGATCTTTTAAAGCAGATTGGATTTCCGTTTTTTGGGTCCCCAAGTGGACCTGAAGGACGGAAACCCAAATGCAGATATGAACCTTGCCTATAAACCTGCTACATTTATTAAAGGTATTTACCTCCTTTTGTTTTGATACCAAATGCATAAAGATCAGTCTGCAGTTACCTTTACACGAATTATGGACTCCAATTTCTTCCAAAACAGATCCAATATTACATCATGCTAGTGGATCCCTGGACAAGCTGTAGTTCATATCACAATCACTTTATGGCCACACATAGCATTGACATCTCATGACAGAATATCAGAAAATCACATTTTGTATTTTTTTTTTTACAAAGTTCTTCATTTTGCACCTCACATCTTGTGATACAGTATGTTGGGGGTAGGGAAAGACACCTCTCTATTTAAAGTATGCTAGCCATGAGGTGTCATAAGTTAAAGAATAATGTCTGACATGTCAAGCAATTTACTTTGCTTGAGTGCTTTAGCCAACATTTTGATAACTTTGCCCCAATGACTTGTCTAACTATAAATATGGCATAATCTATTGTGCATATTTACAGTTCATTAGTATATGATCTTTTTGATATTACTTTATGAGTATACTGTATGACAAGCTGTGATCTGTGGCAGCTATAAGCTTCGAAGTTGGCAAATGTGTTAGTCCCTTTCCAGTAATGGCTGTATGCACAAGCTGCAAATGTTGAGTGTGACAGATCTACGATATCTGCTCATTTCTATTTGACAATAACTTCTAGCTGTCGGATACAATCATCTTCGGGGATAAGAATCATCACAGCTCATCATCAGTGTTGTATAAGACTTCTTAGTGAAGCATCGTTTTTTAGGATATAAAGTGCTGAGTACCACTGCTGAGCTATGAGATTACAATGGCTGTGACAATTGTTGTTCACTGTGGCTGAGACAATATTAGGAGAAATAGAGATTATAGAATTTGGTGCCTGGAGGTATTTGCAGTATAAGCAATTGGATTCATTTGTATACCTGCAGCATGGTTTCATTGTTTTTTTCTAATCTGGTTCACTACACAAAGGTGGCGTCTGAGGTTCCACAGCATCCAGTACATGTGTCGGGCTCAACACATTATCCCATAAAGTTGAAGGTTAATGATATCTGTATCTCAACATTTATGGCTCCATTCTCGTTTCCCAAGAAGACAGTAAATGTCAAAGTGTTGTTGTAGCTGACTTTAAATGTCAATAATGCTGCAATGCACATAAGACTTGGCGCTCAGATTCTCTAGTAATGAATAAGGCAATACATTGGAATTCACCTGGTTTGTCATTTGTGATGTAGCACAACTGGAGTGTAATGTAGATAGAGATGTTCAGATATTGTCACAAGTCCCAGTGTGATAGCTTGTGTGTGTATATATATATATATATATATATATATATATATATATATATATATATATATATATGTATATATTTTGTTAACCTTCATCTTTTGACTTACCTATTCTTTCATATAAGGGTGCATTCACACTGAGTAAACGCTAGCTTATTTTGTAAAGTAAAATTACACTTGTAAATTTTGCTATCCCATTGACTTCAATGACATTTTACAGGCGTATTTTTACAGGCGTATTTTTACAGGCGTATTTTTTACAGGCGTATTTTTACACTTGTAAAAAAATATCATTGAAGTCAATGGGATAGCAAAATTTACAAGTGTAATTTTACTCTACAAAATAAGCTAGTGTTTACTCAGTGTGAATGCACCCTTAGGGTGCAGTGTGAAGACAGGGAGCCATAATTAGGCAATACTTTATAACACTAGCTTCACACTAGTGTCCGGAATTCTGAGTGGGGGGGACTATAATAGGGTATGCCTGATTTCGACCAGAAAAGGACGAAAAATGCAGAGAGAAGAGCACTGCTTGCGGTATCTCCTCTCTGTATTTTTCAAATGGAACAGGGAATGGAATACCCCAGCGGAGACCAAGCGCAGGTGTGAACCTAACCTGAGTCTATTAAAGAGGACCTTTCACCATATCTGGGCACAGGCAGTTCTATATACTGCCAGAAAGCTGACAGTGCGCTGAATTCAGCGCACTGTCGGCTTTCCCGATCCGTGCCCGGTGTAAAGCGCTATCGGTCCCGGTACCGTAGCGCTTTACAGTCAGAAGGGCATTTCTGACCATTAGCCAGAGACGTCCTTCTGCCTCGTGGCGCCAATCGCGCTGTGCTGTGGAGCGGGGAGGAACTCCCCCCTCCCGCTCCTGATAATGCTCGTCTACGGACAAGCTGTGTGAGCAGAGGGAGGGGGCGTTCCTCCCCGCTCCACAGCACAGCGCGATTGGCGCCGTGAGGCAGAAGGACGTCTCTGGCTAATGGTCAGAAACGCCCTTCTGACCATAGAAGAGCTACGGTACCGGGCCGTAAGCTCTTCACACCGGGCACAGATCGGGAAAGCCGACAGTGCGCTGAATTCAGCGCACTGTCAGCTTTCTGGCAGTATATAGAACTGCCTGTGCCCGGACATGGTGAAAGGTCCTCTTTAAAGGCAGGTTCATACGACCGTAGAAAGTCCATTATGATAGGATCTGTTAAAACAAAAAAACGTACACCTATCATAATGGACATTAATGAACACTGACGTTAATGTCTCAGTTTCTATCCCGCCTTCCAAACCTCATAACTTTTTTATTTTTTTGTTCACAGAGCCATATGAGGGCGTAATGTTTGCAGCAAAACTTATTCTTCATGTACACTTTTTAGTTGGAATGTCTATTGCTTTTATCATAGTATAGCGCTACACACAGTACTGTCAGGAGGGGCGTTCCTAGTTAGACTTTCAGGAACGCCCATCTGACACTGAAGAACTATGGCAATTGCACCGATAGCTCTTAAGCAGGGGCACATAACAGGAAAGCCGACAGTGCACTGTTGGCTATTTAGCAGTGTATAAAACCGCATGTACCCCAGGAGATGAAAGGTCCTCTTTAATTTTTATATGTATTCTAGGGAAAGTGGGGGTGAGTTCAGTTTTTACATATATATATATTATTGGACCTGGGGTTTGATCACTAATGCAATGCATCACAATGCTAATTCATTGCAAAATATCAGCATAGAGCAGCCTGTCATGCAAATGAATGCCGGACAAACTTGGGAGTCTTCCATAGGCTCTCAACTGACATGGCCATGGATCTTCCACCTTGGAACTCATTCCAGGCGCCAGCGATCCTAACCAAAGTTTCGGCGCCCATGCACTACCAGAAAAATGGTGCCTCGTTCAGCTTTGACCGAGGTGACAGGGGCCTTAATGCCTTAGCCCTGGATCTCTTCTATATAACCACTCAGTTTCTGAGCAGCCCCATATTAAATATCCGAAATCTACTGTACTTTTATGGGTGATGTTGGGAAGGGGTTATTGGATTAGTTAAAAAAAAAAAGAAGGTCACATTAATATCAGTTAGTGTTCGTTAATGTCTGTTATTATACCGTCTATTTTCGGAGGGGGGAGGATTTGTATTGCTTTCTGAGCATGCACAGTTAATAGACAGTATAACAGATGAGCATCCATTACCATCTGTAGACTACACCATCTATAGACATTAATGTTCGATAAAAACAAAAAACACATTCACATGTGTTTAAGTCCATTATTTTGAACACAGACAAAAATCCTGCACCCTAGAAAGGGAATAGTAAAGCAACCAAACAGATTGAAAAACTGAAAAGAAACAACCTGTCTAGTTGCTATGGACAATTATTCACTTTTCCTTTCACTAGCTCTGATAAATCTCCTTTAGTATTATTTGAACAAAAAAAAAAAAAAATCAAATGTGCAAAAACAGCAAGATATGCGAAAAATCCACAGATGAGTTTTGTCATTTCTGAAATAAGATGCAAATATATAAAATAATTAAGAATTACCCTCTGTTCTGAGATTCACAGTTTAGCCCCAGGTGAACTATTGTCAGACATATTTCTAATGCGCAGTGAAGCGCTACTTGCCATGGTTAAGGTTCTTTAATGGAAATGACAATTTCTTGAAACACAGAAACCTATCAGATTGCATTCAGAGCCATCATGAGTACAGCTTTTATATTCACAGCCCCTTGGGCAGTAGCGCTTTGGGTGAAGAAAATCTAACTCCTTTTTTAATAGAACTACTCCACGCTCTTCCGTGTATGTGTATGTGTTGTGGATGAAGTCTGGGATTTGCATAATTCTGTATGAACATTACAATATCTGGTTATTCACGCTCCCGTGGCTAATGTTTGACTTTAGCTGAACAATCCTAAATTAGTGGAGAATGTAAAGCTTATTATATTTCAAAAACATGAAAAATGGGACATATAATACAGTACTTAACAACGTTATGTACTAGAACCAAACCCCTTTACACCCAAGGCTTGAAATACTGTATAAACAGGAATAATATTTCTGAAGAATAATTCCATGGATATTATGAGAACAACTTGCAGTATAAGAAAGTCGAACACTAACCGATGTCTATTGGAGCACTTTACACAAGAGGACATGATACATACATGAGACTGGAATGGTGTTATCACATATTCTGGATTACTGGACACTCAGAATAGGGAGGATAAAACATACACTAGGCCAATATTAACATTTTACACAATATTTTGTATGCTATAATTTCTCACACAAACACATGCGCGCTCACATACATACATGCGTGCACACACACATATACACATGTGCGCGCACACACATATAGTACACACTTACGTGCACACACACATGCATACACACATGCGCACACCTATACACATGCATGCACACACACACATACTTAAAGTACATATGCTATATATACTTAGTACTGTGAACTTTTATAATATGTCATGAATGATGTACCACAATCTTCTAACTGTACCAAAGCAGAAACTGTAGATTTTTGATCTCCAGCTTCTAGAATAATTTTACTTGGATATGAGCTCCAGCTTCAAACAGTACGTCAAAAGCTGTAATATTCTGTGTTTAAAACGTGCCCCTGTGAATAAGCTGGCAGAATCTATATTGCATCTCTGTCACTTCTTATTGCCAATGTGTCATTTTTAAACCAGCGAGAGGTCACTGTATCCTAAAGGTTTCTAGCAGTAACAATAGGGCTGTGTGTGCATCAATATTAATACCCTGCATCGGCCTTATACTTCTGCACGATGGACCCTAGCGTCTCCTTACTAAGCTGTTTGCCGGCAATATTAGTCTTCCTTCTACACTTCAAACTTAAAATGCCTTTGTAATAAAGAAAGATCTGTTGCTTTACACACGCACTGAATATCTACTTAGAAATCACAAACCTGTCACAGCCTAGACATAAGATTAAGGAACCAATATGGTGTGAGTTGAGATATAATGGGTCTACTTGAGCTTATAGTCAACAGAGAAAAGAAGCAGTTAGTTTTGTAAATAGCCTCAGTCTTCAGTGCTAACCATATATCGACATACTACACTTCTGTTATGTACTCTTCTCAGGATCTTTGTTTAGGTATCGCAACTTGTATGTGTTCTATAAGGATAATAATTAGAGATGAGCGAGTACTGTTCGGATCAGCCGATCCGAACAGCACGCTCCATAGAAAAGAATGGATGCACCTGGTACACCTTAACCCCCGCGTGCCAGCTACGTCCATTCATTTCTATGCGAGCGTGCTGTTCGGATCGGCTGATACGAACAGTACTCGCTCATCTCTAATAATAATACATTTTTAGTGATATGGCGCCAGTGTATTCTGCCCACTTTACAAACCATAGTGTTCATGTACAGAAGTTATAAGACATTGCAGAGTAATAAATGAGTTCCCACTATAGCATGAGGTCCAAAGGAGTTTACAATCTAGGAGGTAGAAAGAATGATACAAGAGGTAAAGGTCCAGCCATTTTTATGAGATAAAGGTACACCTATAAATAAATCTGTAGGAGCCGGTCACCAGCCAGTGTCCTTATATATACTGATGCAAATGCCTTAGCATATAGGGTTACACTTAGATAATGGCATTATGTCCCGTGGGATAATGTACGGGGTGAAGAAAGTAGAGATAGTTTAGAGAGCATAGGTGCAGAGCTATTTTATATTAGGAAATGGTATAGGCCGGTGAGAGGCAGGCAAGTACACCATACTTGCCCATGTTTGACAACCTATATATTCTGAATGAGTACCCTGGAGTTTGTCATGAGCGGTACAGTTGTATATAGTTGCACATTGTATGCTGATTATATTATATGGACCAATGCCCATCGTCTTCCCCTTCAGTCACAAGACACCACTGTGCCACTTTTCTTCCCCTATTGTTCCTTCACAGACTTTGTTAGAGAGTTGTTGGTAGGAGGAAGTGCTTGACGGGAAGCTCTGATGTGGCCATTTTAGTTAGTTAGTCTCCAAGGATTGGTGAAAGACAGACATGCTGGGATAGTATCTGTCATCATCTGCGCTAGAGAACTTTCTGCCAGCACCAAGGGCAGCATTGGGTGAACAGCGACGATCTCCTATGCACTGTTTGGCTTAGGGATCAACTAAAGTCAGGCCTTGTGAGGAGCCACATTGGGAACTGCGACTGAACGTATGACAGTCCAGAGGCAAAGCTGCTCGCAGTAGAGGACATCCCACATCAACAGCAGCTATTTCAGCAGCGGTGGTCTACTACATGCACACAACAATAGCTAGCTTTGGCCCTAAAGTGTAGGATTAGGGTGTTAGCAACTTCTAGTAATACTCCATTCAGCCTGTTGATGTTAATTAAAGACAACGTCTTCGGTTAACTATTATTTCCATTAAGGACTCTGGATTCTTCATCATTTCCTGTTGCAACCTAACCTCAGAGGATCCTGTGCATTTCTGAGATATTACCAAGTCCATCAAATTTCCTGTTTCTACTTGCTCAGGAATGGATATTGATATTTATTAGGGGAAAACAGGGAGATCTGGGTTTAGAGGTTTCTATAAGTTTGTTTGCCCCTGTGCTGTATCAACAATAAACTGGCTTTACACACAAAAGTATTACTTCTTCATCACTGGTATTAATAGGTAATTGGGGTGGCCGTCCTAGACGGGACTGTCGGTATGCAAACTATAGTGAGGTAGTTTGGACATATAGAGTTACCAGGTTATGCAGCACTGGGGTCTCAGCTATACAGTTGTCCAGTTGAGTGAGTGTGAAATTCTGTGTGGTTCTATTACCGAGGTCATAGTGCTGAACTGGTATTGGGTTGCAAAATCACGGCCGCAAAATAGCACGGCACATACAATCCCCGCTCCCATTGAAATCAATGGGAGCGTGTACGGCCCGCAAAAAGCTCCTGCGGCGTAGACATGCCACATCACGCGGCAAGTTACACCGTGTGAACCCTCCCTTATTATGGTGTATACGTGTCACAAGACTACATCATATCTTGTAGAAAATGAGAGACAACAAGTCACAAATTAGATGTATCTCACTTTTCTTCATCACAAAACCCATTGCACAGAACCTGTTTGGAACCTATACAGTTACCTTTACATGGCTTGAGCTACCTTACATGCTGAATCAATCTTCATATGTACTGTATGTAGTATTGCTTCTAGGTTACAATATAACTTTACAGATAGAGTCTGGTGGAACATTCATTTGAAAACCACTGGTAAAAAAAGAACAGAACTGGGGGTGGTGGCATCTATCAAGCTTTTTAAGTTTTACTCTGTGTTCACAAGATCTGTCATGTATTTGTGCTTCTTGAAAGCTTTTTCACAAGGCTCATCACTTTTTAGGAAACATTTATTATCAGTGGTATCCTTTTACAATGCATTTATAAGGGGTGACTGCACTCCAGTACACTTGTAGTGTAAAAGAAACCTGAAATATCTGACAGCAGTGGAATCAGAATTTCCTAGAGGAGGATTTGTGCACCCTTTATTACACTTGTACACCTTTCTAGTAAATTGGGTGCATGAAAATACAATATCAATTTCACTAGTTGCGCCTAATTTATCAGAAGGTATGATATGAAATATTTTGGTCAAAATCACCTCATACATGAGATTTATACTTCTTTGAAATGGTTTGGGCTTTTTATGATGCCCCAGCAGTGTGATGCAATTGTGTCTTATAAAAAGAGGAGCAATGATCAGGTGAGCAGTATGAACAAGGCTAGAAAATATGTGCAAGTGACTAGTAAATCTTGTGCAAGTAGGGTAAAACATGAAAAAAGGGTAGAATTAGACAAAAAAGTTCAAATGGCTGGATAAATGGCTCCTATTGTACAGTATATAGACTAAGTTATATATAAGGCGATAGTAAATATTGATATTTCCTACACTCAACATATTTCCTATCCATTAATCCCATTGAAGGGCACTGGGGTACTGTAGTCAACTGCTAAGTAGATTTCTGACATACAACGTAAAATATCACTTTACTACTGATAAATTATTAATGTTTATATTCTGTATGTTCGATCCTGATCTTGTACAGTATGGGAACTTGTACATATAATAGATTTGCTCAGTAGCTTCTTTATGTTAGGTTATGAACGTTGTTGGTTGAGTTTTCTCTTAACTGTATATACTTACATTTTATTGCTGGATTGCTGGATATACCACATGGTGCCATTACACTTATTTCATATACTGCAGTTTATATTCATTTTGTGTCTTAGGTTTAATGCATACAACAAAATCTTGCAGTTTCTTTGTTTCTGTATTACAAGGTTGTAGGCACTCAGCGTCCGGCCATACGATGCTGCCATACATCACTGTATTCTTCCTGAGAAGCAATTAATTAAAGTTCATGGGGAAAATCTCTTTATTACACTTGAAGCAGGCCCAAGTACAGTTTGGGAACTTATATTTCCATGGTATACATGATGTGTCAGAGTTTTGTATAAGATCCATAAAACAGTCATGTACATGAGCCCATTGGTAAAACTAATGCTGAATACTGAAGAACATTTTTAAAACACTGAAATCAATAAGATAAGATAATCCTTTAATAGTCCCACAGTGGGGAAATTTCAGTATGTTACAGTAGAATAGTAATACAGATACAGGATAATACACAGTAATATATTACAGACGTAGACACACATATGCTGAGAAGAGAAGATACACTAGGAGTCCATAGCAGCTAAGGAACGGAAGAGAAAGAAGAAAGAAGGATGACTTCATAGTCATAATCATTAGTTCTCTGTTGGGAGTGGTTTTCTCTTGGTCTGATGTAGATTATACAGCCTGGTCGCGGTTAGAAGGAAGGACTTGCGATAGCGCTCCTTCTCACACTAGGGGTGAAGCAGACGGTCACTTACAGTGCTGCCAAGTCCCATCAAGGTCCCATACATGGGGTGGGATTTGTTCTCCCGCATGGAGGTCACCACAGACAGTATCCTTCTGTCACCCACCACCTGTACTGGGTCCAAGGGGTTTCCCAGGACAGAGCTGGCCCTTCTGATCAGCCTGTCAAGTCTATTTCTTTCCCTGGTTGATATACTGCTCCCCCAGCAGGCCACACCGAAAAAGATGGCTGCAGCAACCACAGAGTTGAAGAAAGCCCTAAGAAGTGGCCCCTGGACTCCGAAGGCCCTCAGCCTCCTGAGCAGGTAGAGTCTGCTGTGGCCCTTTCTGTGCAACGCCTCCAGGTGATCAGCCCAGTCCAGTTTATTATTGTTTATTATATAAAATATATAAAAATATATATATAATATAATATAATATATATAAATTTTTATTCAAAGATAGAATTGAAACAGCTATGGACACTTGTGATGTATGCTGCAAATCTTATCCTATCCTACTAATATTATAAATGTGAAAGTTTGTGTGTTTGGATGTTTGTGTGTTTGTTACTCAATCACACAAAAATGGATTAACGATTGCTAACGTATTTTCTGACATGGTGCTCATACATCTACACTCTGTAATAACCATTTGTTAAAATAAGATAATCCTTCAATAGTCCCACCATAGGGAAATTCAGTGTGTTACAGCAGCATAGATAATACAGTAATATATTTCAAGAAAGAACACATACAAACTCAAAGCAGATTAAAAAAAAGATACTAGATGTCATAGCAACAAAGAAGAAAAAGAGACTCAGGATCATTTAGTTCTCTGTGCGGAGTGATCTCTGCTTAACCTGATGTAGATTATATAGCCTGACCTCTGTTGGGAGGATCTCCAATAGCGCTCCTTCTCACACTTGGGGTGAAGCAGTCGGTCACTGACAGTACTGCCCAGGGATGTCACAGTCTCATACATGGGGTAGGATTTATTCTCCAGCATGGAGCTCACCACGGAAAGTATTCTTCTGTCACCCACCAACTTTTCTGGGTCCAGGGGGATCCCCAGGACAGTGCTGGCCCTTCTAATCAGCCTGTCAGCTCTATTTCTGTCCCTGGTTGATATAGTGCTCCCCCAGCAGGCCACTCAAAGAAGATGGCTGATGCTACCACAGAGTTGAAAAAGGCCCTAAGAAGTTCCCCATTGACTCCAAAGGCCCTCAGCCTCCTGAGCAGGTAGAGCCTGCTGTGACTCTATCCGTACAGCGCATCCAAGTGATCAGCCCAGTCCAGCTTATTATTGAGGAGCACACTCAGGTACTTATAGGTCTTGACTATCTGAATGCCTGTCCCCCGGATGCCCACTGGATTCAAAGCACATCTTCACCTACTAAAGTCCCCCACCACCTCCTTAGTCTTCCCAGAATTAATCCTGAGGAGGTTTCGCTGGCACCAATCCACAAAATCCTGGTTGTTGAGACACAGTAGAGCTTAATGTTGTCATGTAACCAGTTTTGTGTAAGGAGCAGTGGTACAGATCACCATCCAGCAGTACACAGTATTATTTGTTGTGCAGAACAAAATATCACTACAATAGGCCAGCAATAACATAGAAAATCTTCAGTATGACAGACCTGTACCGGGTACACAATTGGCTCAAAATATAAAAAATGCAAAGTAATGTAAATGTTTTGTCCAATTCTGCCAACATTAGCCATTTACCCTTATGGAAAAACTGCTTTACGGTACATGATAGTTCAGAGCTCAATGTGTAAAACACAAGCACCACATGTTACATTCCATATAAAGTATAGGCTATGTAAATACATATAAACCTGGATTTCTACATTTACAACCCTACGAGATTCTGTAAACATTTGGTAGAGAGGGCTATTTTGGACCAACTTTGCTACAGAACACGGTGCTAGGTTTCCCATTAGATTACTCTTTAACATTTGCAGGTGGAGGTTCACCCATATTACACTACACAGTAAGCATGAATTTTGCTGAAACTTATTAACTTTAGTCACCATAAAGTCAAGAGTGTGAAATGCTGAGATTTTGGTTATGAATTTTACAGTTTATATTACACTAAATCAGGTCATTAAACCGGTGAGTGAACAGTAATAATATTTTATAGTAACATAGTATCTTTTTTATTGGTTTTTGAAAGGGGCAGACTGTGAATTTGTTTAGGCAATATTCTTTTTTATTCTTTGTGACATAGCACATAACATATATAAGTCATAGTATTAAACAGAAAAAATTACACATTAAATTGGGTTATATAAATCTAAGATACTCCACATTCCATAAAAACATAGAACTCGATATTAAAAAAGTTATTCTGCAAGGTCCTATTAAAGAAAACTGAAGCCTTCTCCCTACTCCTGAGACACTTTTCAACCATACCAGAATCATACTGCATGTAAAGCTGAGATACCTGGGAGAATGGTTTATCATGACATTTACTAATTTACAGCAATATAGCATGATCCATATAAAACCTCATACACATTGCACCAAATACTGTTTTGCAATAATGCTGTAATTTGCGCCATTGAAGTCTATGGGAAATGTCATATAAAAGCCAGAAAAAAAGTCATAATGTCATTGACTAAAATAATTATGCAAGACTCAAATAAAAAAGGACCAGTGGTCAATATTATGATAATGACCTTGTTTGGTAGAACTTACAGGAAATTTGTACATTTAAACGAGCTTATAACCACATAATGTCAAAATGGTGACCATGAATGTGATTTTCAATTTGCTTTTATATATATATATATATATATATATATATATATATATATATATATATGTATTTATTTTACAAACCATTGAATATGTGCACAAACAGCTAGGCATATGTACTGCTAGATTCAGTCCTAGTATCTGTAAAAGATCTTCTGTGGATGTAGGCTTCCTCAAATTCTTCCGTCTCTTCATGGAATCCCAGACTTGTGATGGCAGATGATGTTGAGATCAGAGCTCTGTGGGGGGTCACTGGAAATTGAACCACAAACCAACCATCTCTGACGTTTCTAACTTATTGAATCAAAACATGCAGGATGAATTGATATCTGACCCAGATATGGACCCATGGTAGGCTGGGATACTTATTTTTAATATTAATATTGCTTTATTTGCTTACATTCCAAATGGTAAATAGCAGCCAAGTGTTATCTAGGAGTTGTATATCCTGATCTTTCGGCAGTAAGTTCAACACCTTGAGTCTTAAGTGATGGCTCCAGTCATAGGATGTGTATTGCAAAAGGAATAATAGGGTGGAATTTAAGAGAATTTACTGGGGGCAAGAGAGACTTCCTTAAGGCTAAGACCACAATTGTCAGGTCTACATGTTGTATCTGTTACTAACATTCCACAGCGGATCCAGTTGTACTAATAACCCCCCAAACAGCCGTTTCTTTGCCATAGCTTTCATCCATGATTCTTGGTGACTGGTCGAGGTTTTCAACCATTGCCTTGCAACATGTAATAATAATTGACTCTGTGTTGAAAGCCCACAGCTCTACACTGTGCACTGCAGATTGTTTTTCCCTCTACAACGCTACTGTAGATTGTATTGGGATAGCCGCTAATATGCTGTGAGTAGACATGTGTCCCCAGACTTAAATGTGCTCTTTATGCACATTTCCACTGGCTAGTTATCGATTAAACTTTCATCTATTATTGACCTTTATTGCTCACGCCAATGTACATTATAAATTGCAATCCACTGGATGTTCTGTAAATGCAGCTTGTAACAACATTTACACTAATGCTACAATTGCACAGCTCTTTGCAAAGACCCTTGCTAGGCAACCGCAGCCTAAAATGGGCATTTATCCTCTTTAATGAGTTTCTCAGGTTTAGGAAACATCTGCAAAGTAAATGCAGATAACATAGAATTTCAGCATAGTCTTTACGTTTATAAGGTGAGTAGGTGGCTTAGCCAGGCTCAGTTGCTAGAAATCCTGATGGCATTCTTATATTCTTTTCTGCTGGCAATACCTCTCTCCTTGTGGGACAGAATATGAAATAAAGGGTGTACTAAGCTGAGATCCATGAGATAGCTTTATTGCTAAGCTGCAACACTACACTGTACCCATTGAACTTTGTCAGGATCTAAACTTTCCCATTCTGCAAGATTTCAGGGCTGATCTGGAAAGAAGGCATATTGAGGACTGTTATAAATGATGTGTCAGTGCCCCCTCCGGTCAGTACACAAGACATTCATGCTGAGCCAGAAGTTTCAGTTTTCCGGAGATGGTCTGCAGGCGCCCTCATTATTTGTGACATTTGTGCACAGTAAGGGACTGCTTGAAGTCAGGAGCCAAGTATGTTGCTAAATAAAGTACGCACTAGAAAATGAATGCAAACTTAAATTGTCAAAAATAATTCCCCTAAATATTGAGATAATAGCATAATCGCTCATTGCAGGCCAATTATTTATTGTCCAATGCTGAATGCTACAACAGGAAACGGAGCTATCTGCGTTAATGAGAGATAAGTAGGAGCTTTCTAATAGTTACGCATTTACAGCAAAACAGGATTTAAAAGAGCTCCCTGTTGACATCTGCGTGCGCCGTACATCAAGCTTATTAAAGTCTGCCGTCTAAACCTAAATGAAATGGAAAGTATTTTCTGCACTTATGAAATATCCGCTGTGTTGTGGTAAAATGTACATAATGTATACAGCTCACTAGCGACCCCGAGACACATTCAAAGTTACTGTACTAGTCAGTTATTTAATACGTTTTGTGAATCAGGAGCAGAGATGAAGTTACGAATGAGTATGAATAGAGGGTGGCATAATTTGGTCCGGAAAAAAAACGCTTCAGGAATTAGCAAGCAGTTTTTGGACACTGAGGCGTTTTTTGGAGCGTTTTTTGGTAAAAACCGCCTAAAAAAAACGCCAGGCGTTTTTTTCCCTCCTGGACAGTGAATGGACCTTAAAAAACCACGTTGCGGGTTTTGGGCGTGGTTTCCGCCTCCCTTCACTTGTCTGACTTCCTGAGGCAGAGTCCGCTTCAAGAAAGGTCATGTCGCTTCTTTTTCCTGCTAGCGGCAAAAAAACGCTAGCAGAAAAACGAACACTAGCGATTTACATACACCACCATTGTGAGGAAGCGGATTATGATGTGAATTCCGCGCCATAATCTGCCCCCTCTGTGCCTGTGTGAATGAGCCCTTAGTTCTCCTGACTTGTCTATTTCAATAAATGTGTTTATTCTTCCTACAATTACAATTCTGGAGCATCTTTTCTTAAAATTCTGTTTTGCATCCTTCTACTGTCATTCCTTCGTGGAAATCTATGAATAAGGTGGGGATGTGCCCATACATACACTGAAATTGTCCAATTGGTTTTGATAATGCTAGGCTGTGCAGGGACACATTGCTTCGAGGAGGGGAACAGTAACGTCCATCTGTCAATGTATTTGAGAAATATCAGAATACTAAAGGAACAACACAATGCAGATTTTTGGAAAGTGGAAATTATTAAAGATGGATTTTAAGGATTTACTAAAGTAGGCATGTTTACAGTAGTGACAGGTCATCTTGAAAGGGGTTGTGCAGGATTAGAAATCATAACTGCTTTCTTCTTCTCGGAATGAGATCTCATGTCCATTGGCCACAATGGACATGAGATCATGAGATGGTAATGCTGGAGGTCAGTCCATTAAAATAAATTGACCAACAGACATGAAATGAAAGAAATTTTTTGAGAGAAGTCCTCAGTAGTTGATACCTTTTTTAATGGCTAACTTAAAAAGTTTTTTAATGACATATCGAGCTTTCGGGACTACTATAAAATACTATAAATACCCTTTGGAGAGTGTTAAGGTTCACCATAAGTTTAAACTCCCATATGAGGCAATCTTTTCTGTTCTTAAAATTCCCTCTCAGTACCAGGATCTTCATATCCTGGGTCATATTATGATTTTCATTGCAGAAGTGTTTTGGCACAGGGAGGTCCATTCTCTGTTCTCTAATCGTATGTCTGTGTGAGTTCATCCTCATCCTAAGTGACTGTCCTGTCTCACCTACATACAGGCCCTCAGGACACTTAGTACACAATATCAAATACACTGCATTAGGTGTGCTGCAGGTGAAGTTACCTGGGATCTTGTAGTGTCGATCAGAGTTCGGGATCTTTATTTGGTCCGTAGTCAGTATGTGGGGGCAGGTTTTGCACCTCTTATTTCCACATGGAAATGTTCCTTTGTTAGTTGCAGGTGACAGTGAGCTGCTAATAATCATATTCCTAAGGTTTGGTGGCTGTCTGTAGCACAGGAGAGGGGGATCTGGAAATATGGATTTTAGATAGTTGTCTTTTTGCAGTAGTGGATGTAATTTGCGTGTAATTCCTCTCAGCATCTCCAGGTGTAACTTGCTGAGAGGAAGAAAAAAAAAAAAAATCAACCATGTTTCCTAATAATACACATCCCCTTTACAGTTATTGCCAGCCTTTTATTTAAATATCCTGGCCAGGGCTTGCTAGCATGTCCTTGGTTTTCAGGGCAGATGTCCTACCAGTCTCAGCGTACTAGCTCTTTGTCCTGGCTTTATTTGGAGAAGGTTGGAGAACTACCTGTATATAATGATCCATTGTATGACATTCGTTAGCCTATATCATATGTAATGTATTAATGAAGCAGACCAATAAAGAACTGCCCATTGAACATTTTTTAGATCTGCATTATTCTGTGAACAGTACCTTGTAGTTTTGGTCCATACTCACTATAGTCATATGCTATAAAGGAAGAGGGCTAGTCGCTTACATATTGTACCTTTGTATTTCCATTTCAAGCTTCAAGGGTTTTCTAGACAGATGGGGTTGAGGTCACATGGAAAAACATTAGATGGGTTGGGTTGTTGAAATGAAAAGTCCATTTTGATAGCTGCAGGGAATTAATGGTAAGTTTAAAATATATTCCAATATATAAATCAATGACAACTCATTCTGATAGACAGATAGACTGGACTAGATAGATAGATAGATAGATAGATAGATAGATAGATAGATAGATAGATAGATAATAGTAGAAGGAAGTAAAAAGTCTAGTCACCTTGCTGAGAAAGGAATACGCAAATAAGTTCTTCTAGATGGAAAAAGCAAAACTCACTCTAACTCCACCATTCGGAATGTAGCTCTTTGTCAATGGCTTGTTTTCTAAGAAACTTAAAGAGGGCAATTAGCATGAGCCTCATGGGGTTTTTGCCTTCCCCTGGATTGACATTGTAGGGATTGTAGGATTATAGGTTGGACTTGATGGACTAATGTCTTTATCCAACCTCATCTACTGTGTGTGTGTATATATATATATATATATATATATATATATATATATATATATATATATATATATATATATAGGAATGGGATGGGGGAATGGGGTTGTGAATACTGCCATTTTGAATTTTCAATACCTGATTCTTACAATTAAAAAGATAAGGGTGAAATGTATTCTGAAGTCCATTACAAAAAGTTAAACAGTTCAAACTTAGCCTAGACAGTCTTACTCTGAGCCATATTTACCATAATGCCTTATGCTATTGAGTGTCTGCAACACACGATAAATGTGGTACAAGGCTTGTTAGGCAGTTTTTTGTTTTTTTTTACTGGTGCATTTTACTGAGTAAGTCTTCCCTACACCCTTCAGACAAGCAATGCCTCCTACAAAATGTACACAGTACAACGAAAGACAAAATATTAATATCTATAAACATATTTATTATTCCTTAAATTAAAAAGAAAAACATATGTCATAACATACTCAAGAAAATGAGACCTTCATGGTCCATAACTCACCCCCATGTAATGACATAAAACATCAAATATTGCATATGGAGTGTAATTAAATGTATATGTAACAGGGAGGATAAAATCAAGTCACAATGTACAGATATCAAGCAATATAAAGTAAAAATGAATGGGGGGGGGGGGGGTACCAATCACATGGTCAAACTGCCCCAACATGTGGTTTCCCCCACTCTGGGGGCCATGGCTAGGCAGCCATAGACAATAGGGTCAAAACAAAGTCACATACAACAATATTAGTTAGTTCAAATCATATACTTCATGAAGTTTGTGACAAGAGTACAGCCAATCCCCATGGAGGCGCAAGCTAAGATCTCTCAATATATTCCTATAAATGCCAAGAACTGTCTAAGCCGACTGATCATGTCCCAAAACATTGACACTCATCTCATGTTTTGCAGGTTTTAGACATTTATTTTTTTCGAAATCCTATAAATGAAAGATTATATGCAAGTCTTCTATAAAAAGCATTTTCTCACCATGTTTCATGTAGCCATCATATAAGATGTACTGACGTGCTCCACAGTGTGAAGGATTCATTTCAATTTCTTGAAGCAATTTTTTAAAATAAATAAATAAAATAAGATAAACATTGCCATTAGCATAGATTAATTGACCAGGGATTTGTAATGAGTTGTACATTTGTGGAGGCATATACCAATAATGCATTCCTCTGACTTTCTGCTAATTAAATCATATCTGATTGGTAGAATTTCAGTGGGTGTCTCTGCTGTGCCAAGCTCCCTCTTCTCTTTGAAAGATCTGATGAGAGCGGTTTTGTTTTCACGGCTAATAGCTCCCCTGCTGCACTATCGGCATCTGCCTCGGTTTGCGAGAGTTTTATACACTTAACCCAGTACAGTGGATGCATTGCCTCTGAGAATTGCCATTAGGAACTCTTGCATATTTATAAAATACAGCAAAAGATGTGTTTTTCTAGATCTAGATGCTGGTGGAAAAATTCACTTGTGTGCTGCCTTCTGTTGCTGCTGCATCTGTTTTATACTATGGACTATATAAACTAAGATCTTTGGGTTTTCTCAGCTTGCTTCATTACAGTAAAATGGTTTTATTTCGGATCCATTTTATGGCTGCAGTACTTTGACCACTCATTGTTCTCTGTCTGACTTCTTATGCTTCCATGTTACTTGTCAATTTGTCACTTATGGAATATTTTAATGCAACATAATTGCCCTTAATTATTTAGTGCTGCGCTTAATAAAAATTACTTGGGGGGCAGTTCGATGGCTCAGTGGTTAGCACTGCAACCTTGCAGCACTGGAGTCTTGGGATTAAATCCTGCCAAGGACAACATCTGCAAGTAGCTTGTATGTTCTCCCCATGTTTATGTGGGTCTCCTCCAATACTCCTAAGACATACTGATATGGAAATTGTACATTGTGAGCCCTATATGAGGTTCACAAACTACAGTTAAAAAATATATTTTTTTTTGCTGTGATAATTTTCGTTATCCTAGTTGGCCATCTTGCCTAGCTAAAGAATTGGAAAACCTCCCAGGACTTGTAGTTCTCTAAATGAGGTTACAATACAGTACTGAACAATTTTCTGTGCCTTCTCTAGACTGTTTCAACCTAAAGTATTTGCTGCTGGATTTTAGAAGATTTGATTTTATCTTTAAACATTTGAGAAAATGTTTCTTTTCTATTTTTAGGTGTACAAGAAAAGAGAGATGTGAGCGATCTCACGAGGCCAGAAGATTTGCATCGGAGATGAAGCAATGTGTCAGACTCACTGTCCACCCAAACAATATATCTGTCTCCCAGTACAATGTCCTGGTAAGGATCAGCTTTCACCATAAAAATTGCTTTTGTTTTCGATGCTCGTACATCAGTCAACATTTTACAACCTAAGGTGTAATATTTGATCTAACATCCTATACACCTGCTGAGTTACCCAGATAGCACAGAAGTCATGCATCCTAGGAACCTCCAGACACAGGGGAAAATCTGTTTGAAGTGATGTCTCATGATTTATTTACAGTATGAAACTAAAGTATGAGAATAAAGAACGTGCGGCAGCCATATTCACTGGATAATGAAATAGAATCTGAATGTCCATTGACCACATGCAGAACTGCACTTGATAGAGACCCATTCCATTTCTCGTTTTTCTCCAATTACAACTTCACATCAATTAGTAGATAAACCATTTTTCAATGCCAATAAATCAATAATTCCGTCCAGTTTACTACAATTGAGAGCTATGTACTGAACCGCAGATGTCCTATTACTTGGGGTTTCAGGTATAATAAGTGCAATTTGCAGAAAGATTTGCCTAATAGTCAAACAATTGCCTCTGAATTGAATCTATAGGAAAAGAGACCTATCATTCTGTGTGTTAAAGCCACAGTCTGTACTAGAGATTGAGATACGTCTCATGGGGTTTAAGCCATTCACTAGTGATTGGAAGCAGAGAGAGGTTCACATAGCATGTTACCACATGAATTCATTACCATCGGACAAGCCAAACTGCACTTGCATTAGAAAAATGGGTCTGTTACAGAATTCGAAAACTGACTTTTTTTTGTTATTATTTCTGATGATTAATTTTATGATTTTATGAAAATAGTTGACATTTTAAAGCCTGATAGTGTGATAAATAAATAATAACAAGTATTAGATGACGGTATAACACATAGCTAATAGAGATGAGCGAACACTAAAATGTTCGAGGTTCGAAATTCGATTCGAACAGCCGCTCAATGTTCGTGTGTTCGAACGGGTTTCGAACCCCATTATAGTCTATGGGGAACAGATACTCGTTAAGGGGGAAACCCAAATCCGTGTCTGGAGGGTCACCAAGTCCACTATGACACCCCAGGAAATGATGCCAACACCTCTGGAATGACACTGGGACAGCAGGGGAAGCATGTCTGGGGGCATCTAACACACCAAAGACCCTCTATTACCCCAACATCACAGCCTAACAACTACACACTTTACACACTCAATACCACCTCTCTGACAGTAGGAAAACACCTTGAAACATGTGTATTTGGCACTTGCAGTGAGGAGAGCTTGTCACCAGCAGTGAATTTGGCCCTTGTAGTAAGTTGAGGTTGGCACCAACATTTGTTTTGAAAATCAGGGTGGATTGAGCCTCTAACCAGCAGAGTTTGGGCAAATTCATGGTGGAGGGAGCCTCTAAAAACCCCAGTTTGGACCAATTCATGGTGGAGGGAGCCTCTAACCAGCCCAGTTTGGGCAAATTCATGGTGGAGGGAGCCTCTAAAAAACCCAGTTTGGACCAATTCATGGTGGAGGGAGCCTCTAACCAGCCCAGTTTGGGCAAATTCATGGTGGAGGGAGCCTCTAACCAGCCCAGTTTGGACCAATTAATGGTGGAGGGAGCCTCTAACCAGCCCAGTTTGGACCAATTAATGGTGGAGGGAGCCTCTAACCACCCCAGTTTGGACCAATTCATGGTGGAGGGAGCCTCTAAACAGCCCAGTTTGGGCAAATTCATGGTGGAGGGAGCCTCTAACCAGCCCAGTTTGGACCAATTAATGGTGGAGGGAGCCTCTAAACAGCCCAGTTTGGACCAATTAATGGTGGAGGGAGCCTCTAACCAGCCCAGTTTGGACCAATTAATGGTGGAGGGAGCCTCTAACCAGCCCAGTTTGGACCAATTAATGGTGGAGGGAGCCTCTAACCAGCCCAGTTTGGACCAATTAATGGTGGAGGGAGCCTCTAAACAGCCAAGTTTTGGGAAATTCATGGTGGAGGGAGCCTCTAACCAGCCCAGTTTGGACCAATTCATGGTGGAGGGAGCCTCTAAACAGCCCAGTTTGGGCAAATTCATGGTGGAGGGAGCCTCTAACCAGCCCAGTTTGGACCAATTAATGGTGGAGGGAGCCTCTAAACAGCCAAGTTTTGGGAAATTCATGGTGGAGGGAGCCTCTAACCAGCCCAGTTTGGACCAATTCATGGTGGAGGGAGCCTCTAAACAGCCAAGTTTTGGGAAATTCATGGTGGAGGGAGCCTCTAAAAAACCCAGTTTGGACCAATTCATGGTGGAGGGAGCCTCTAATTAGCCCAGTTTGGACCAATTAATTGTGGAGGGAGCCTCTAACCAGCCCAGTTTGGACCAATTAATGGTGGAGGGAGCCTCTAACCACCCCAGTTTGGACCAATTAATGGTGGAGGGAGCCTCTAAACAGCCAAGTTTTGGGAAATTCATGGTGGAGGGAGCCTCTAACCAGCCCAGTTTGGACCAATTCATGGTGGAGGGAGCCTCTAAACAGCCCAGTTTGGGCAAATTCATGGTGGAGGGAGCCTCTAAACAGCCCAGTTTGGGCAAATTCATGGTGGAGGGAGCCTCTAACCAGCCCAGTTTGGACCAATTAATGGTGGAGGGAGCCTCTAAACAGCCAAGTTTTGGGAAATTCATGGTGGAGGGAGCCTCTAACCAGCCCAGTTTGGACCAATTCATGGTGGAGGGAACCTCTAAACAGCCCAGTTTGGGCAAATTCATGGTGGAGGGAGCCTCTAACCAGCCCAGTTTGGACAAATTAATGGTGGAGGGAGCCTCTAACCAGCCCAGTTTGGACCAATTAATGGTGGAGGGAGCCTCTAACCACCCCAGTTTGGGCAAATTCATGGTGGAGGGAGCCTCTAACCAGCCCAGTTTGGACCAATTCATGGTGGAGGGAGCCTCTAACCACCCCAGTTTGGGCAAATTCATGGTGGAGGGAGCCTCTAAAAAACCCAGTTTGGACCAATTCATGGTGGAGGGAGCCTCTAATTAGCCCAGTTTGGACCAATTAATTGTGGAGGGAGCCTCTAACCAGCCCAGTTTGGACCAATTAATGGTGGAGGGAGCCTCTAACCACCCCAGTTTGGACCAATTAATGGTGGAGGGAGCCTCTAAACAGCCAAGTTTTGGGAAATTCATGGTGGAGGGAGCCTCTAACCAGCCCAGTTTGGACCAATTCATGGTGGAGGGAGCCTCTAAACAGCCCAGTTTGGGCAAATTCATGGTGGAGGGAGCCTCTAAACAGCCCAGTTTGGGCAAATTCATGGTGGAGGGAGCCTCTAACCAGCCCAGTTTGGACCAATTAATGGTGGAGGGAGCCTCTAAACAGCCAAGTTTTGGGAAATTCATGGTGGAGGGAGCCTCTAACCAGCCCAGTTTGGACCAATTCATGGTGGAGGGAGCCTCTAAACAGCCCAGTTTGGGCAAATTCATGGTGGAGGGAGCCTCTAACCAGCCCAGTTTGGACAAATTAATGGTGGAGGGAGCCTCTAACCAGCCCAGTTTGGACCAATTAATGGTGGAGGGAGCCTCTAACCACCCCAGTTTGGGCAAATTCATGGTGGAGGGAGCCTCTAACCAGCCCAGTTTGGACCAATTCATGGTGGAGGGAGCCTCTAACCACCCCAGTTTGGGCAAATTCATGGTGGAGGGAGCCTCTAAACAGCCCAGTTTGGGCAAATTCATGGTGGAGGGAGCCTCTAACCAGCCCAGTTTGGACCAATTAATGGTGGAGGGAGCCTCTAAACAGCCAAGTTTTGGGAAATTCATGGTGGAGGGAGCCTCTAACCAGCCCAGTTTGGACCAATTCATGGTGGAGGGAGCCTCTAAACAGCCAAGTTTTGGGAAATTCATGGTGGAGGGAGCCTCTAAAAAACCCAGTTTGGACCAATTCATGGTGGAGGGAGCCTCTAATTAGCCCAGTTTGGACCAATTAATTGTGGAGGGAGCCTCTAACCAGCCCAGTTTGGACCAATTAATGGTGGAGGGAGCCTCTAACCACCCCAGTTTGGGCAAATTCATGGTGGAGGGAGCCTCTAACCAGCCCAGTTTGGACCAATTAATGGTGGAGGGAGCCTCTAAACAGCCAAGTTTTGGGAAATTCATGGTGGAGGGAGCCTCTAACCAGCCCAGTTTGGACCAATTCATGGTGGAGGGAGCCTCTAAACAGCCCAGTTTGGGCAAATTCATGGTGGAGGGAGCCTCTAACCAGCCCAGTTTGGACCAATTAATGGTGGAGGGAGCCTCTAACCAGCCCAGTTTGGACCAATTAATGGTGGAGGGAGCCTCTAAACAGCCAAGTTTTGGGAAATTCATGGTGGAGGGAGCCTCTAACCAACCCAGTTTGGACCAATT
Organism: Leptodactylus fuscus; assembly: GCF_031893055.1. NCBI lineage: Eukaryota > Metazoa > Chordata > Amphibia > Anura > Leptodactylidae > Leptodactylus > Leptodactylus fuscus. Next base: position 103,901,219 of record NC_134269.1, read on the forward strand.
CATGGTGGAGGGAGCCTCTAAACAGCCCAGTTTGGGCAAATTCATGGTGGAGGGAGCCTCTAAAAAACCCAGTTTGGACCAATTCATGGTGGAGGGAGCCTCTAATTAGCCCAGTTTGGACCAATTAATTGTGGAGGGAGCCTCTAACCAGCCCAGTTTGGACCAATTAATGGTGGAGGGAGCCTCTAACCACCCCAGTTTGGGCAAATTCATGGTGGAGGGAGCCTCTAACCAGCCCAGTTTGGACCAATTAATGGTGGAGGGAGCCTCTAAACAGCCAAGTTTTGGGAAATTCATGGTGGAGGGAGCCTCTAACCAGCCCAGTTTGGGCAAATTCATGGTGGAGGGAGCCTCTAACCAGCCCAGTTTGGACCAATTAATGGTGGAGGGAGCCTCTAAACAGCCAAGTTTTGGGAAATTCATGGTGGAGGGAGCCTCTAACCAGCCCAGTTTGGACCAATTCATGGTGGAGGGAGCCTCTAAACAGCCCAGTTTGGGCAAATTCATGGTGGAGGGAGCCTCTAAAAAACCCAGTTTGGACCAATTCATGGTGGAGGGAGCCTCTAATTAGCCCAGTTTGGACCAATTAATTGTGGAGGGAGCCTCTAACCAGCCCAGTTTGGACCAATTAATGGTGGAGGGAGCCTCTAACCACCCCAGTTTGGGCAAATTCATGGTGGAGGGAGCCTCTAACCAGCCCAGTTTGGACCAATTAATGGTGGAGGGAGCCTCTAAACAGCCAAGTTTTGGGAAATTCATGGTGGAGGGAGCCTCTAACCAGCCCAGTTTGGACCAATTCATGGTGGAGGGAGCCTCTAAACAGCCCAGTTTGGGCAAATTCATGGTGGAGGGAGCCTCTAACCAGCCCAGTTTGGACCAATTAATGGTGGAGGGAGCCTCTAACCAGCCCAGTTTGGACCAATTAATGGTGGAGGGAGCCTCTAAACAGCCAAGTTTTGGGAAATTCATGGTGGAGGGAGCCTCTAACCAGCCCAGTTTGGACCAATTCATGGTGGAGGGAGCCTCTAAACAGCCCAGTTTGGGCAAATTCATGGTGGAGGGAGCCTCTAACCAGCCCAGTTTGGACCAATTAATGGTGGAGGGAGCCTCTAAACAGCCAAGTTTTGGGAAATTCATGGTGGAGGGAGCCTCTAACCAGCCCAGTTTGGACCAATTCATGGTGGAGGGAGCCTCTAAACAGCCAAGTTTTGGGAAATTCATGGTGGAGGGAGCCTCTAAAAAACCCAGTTTGGACCAATTCATGGTGGAGGGAGCCTCTAATTAGCCCAGTTTGGACCAATTAATTGTGGAGGGAGCCTCTAACCAGCCCAGTTTGGACCAATTAATGGTGGAGGGAGCCTCTAACCACCCCAGTTTGGACCAATTAATGGTGGAGGGAGCCTCTAAACAGCCAAGTTTTGGGAAATTCATGGTGGAGGGAGCCTCTAACCAGCCCAGTTTGGACCAATTCATGGTGGAGGGAGCCTCTAAACAGCCCAGTTTGGGCAAATTCATGGTGGAGGGAGCCTCTAAACAGCCCAGTTTGGGCAAATTCATGGTGGAGGGAGCCTCTAACCAGCCCAGTTTGGACCAATTAATGGTGGAGGGAGCCTCTAAACAGCCAAGTTTTGGGAAATTCATGGTGGAGGGAGCCTCTAACCAGCCCAGTTTGGACCAATTCATGGTGGAGGGAGCCTCTAAACAGCCCAGTTTGGGCAAATTCATGGTGGAGGGAGCCTCTAACCAGCCCAGTTTGGACCAATTAATGGTGGAGGGAGCCTCTAACCAGCCCAGTTTGGACCAATTAATGGTGGAGGGAGCCTCTAAACAGCCAAGTTTTGGGAAATTCATGGTGGAGGGAGCCTCTAACCAGCCCAGTTTGGACCAATTCATGGTGGAGGGAGCCTCTAAACAGCCCAGTTTGGGCAAATTCATGGTGGAGGGAGCCTCTAAAAAACCCAGTTTGGACCAATTCATGGTGGAGGGAGCCTCTAATTAGCCCAGTTTGGACCAATTAATTGTGGAGGGAGCCTCTAACCAGCCCAGTTTGGACCAATTAATGGTGGAGGGAGCCTCTAAAAAACCCAGTTTGGACCAATTCATGGTGGAGGGAGCCTCTAATTAGCCCAGTTTGGACCAATTAATTGTGGAGGGAGCCTCTAACCAGCCCAGTTTGGACCAATTAATGGTGGAGGGAGCCTCTAACCACCCCAGTTTGGACCAATTCATGGTGGAGGGAGCCTCTAACCACCCCAGTTTGGACCAATTCATGGTGGAGGGAGCCTCTAAACAGCCCAGTTTGGGCAAATTCATGGTGGAGGGAGCCTCTAACCAGCAGAGTTGGGGGAAATCAGGGTGGAGGGAGCCTAGTATTAGCAGAATTGTGCAACGCTTATGGTGGATGAGTATGAGGATGCGGAGGAATTGGAGAGGTTGAGTACAGACATGGAGTTTCATGTTGGGGTGCTTTACACAGGTGGGCACAAAAATGACGGCTCTACCCAGTGGTGGTTCATTTTTATCAAAGTGAGCCGGTCGGCACTCTCAGCTGACAGACGGGTGCGCTTGTCAGTGATGATGCCACCGGCTGCACTGAACACCCTCTCAGATAGGACGCTGGCGGCAGGACAGGACAGCACCTCCAAGGCATATAGGGCAAGTTCAAGCCACAGGTCCAACTTCGACACCCAATACGTGTAGGGCGCAGAGGGGTCGGAGAGGACAGGGCTGTGGTCGGAAAGGTATTCCCGCAACATGCGCCTATACTTCTCACGCCTGGTGACACTAGGACCCTCCGTGGCGGCACTTTGGCGAGGGGGTGCCATCAAGGTGTCCCAGACCTTAGACAGTGTGCCCCTCGTTTGTGTGGACCGGTGAGAACTTGGTTGCCTACTGGAGGAACTGCCCTCCCTGCCGCCAACGTCACATGCTGGAAACATCTCCATCATATTCTGCACCAATTGCCTGTGGCAAGCATTGATGCGATTGGCCCTCCCCTCTACCGGAATAAAAGACGAGATGTTGTTTTTATACCGGGGGTCAAGGATAGCAAAGATCCAGTACTGGTTGTCCTCCATGATTTTGACAATACGCTTGTCGGTTGTAAAGCACCCCAACATGAACTCAGCCATGTCTGCCACAGTGTTAGTTGGCATGACTCCTCTGGCCCCACCGGAAAGTTCAATCTCCATTTCCTCCTCATCCTCCATGTCTACCCATCCGCGCTGCAACAATGGGACGATTCGAAGTTGCCCGGAAGCCTCCTGTATCACCATCACATCATCGGACAACTCTTCTTCCTCCTCCTCCTCCTCCTCCTCCTCCATTAAACGCAGTGAAGCGGACAGATGTGTGGACCTACTCTCCAGCTGTGACGGATCGGATGCTATCCCTAACTCCTCTGTGTGATCTGAGTTATCCCTGATGTCAATCAGGGATTCTCTCAGAACACACAAGAGCGGGATTGTAAGGCTCACCATCGCATCCTCAGAGCTCACCCTCCTTGTGGACTCCTCAAAGACCCGTAGGATGTCACAAAGGTCTCTCATCCATGGCCACTCATGGATGTGAAACTGAGGCAGCTGACTTTGTGGCACCCTAGGGTTTTGTAGCTGGTATTCCATCAAAGGTCTCTGCTGCTCAACCACTCTATTCAACATCTGAAACGTTGAGTTCCAGCGTGTGGGGACGTCGCACAAAAGCCGGTGTTGTGGCACATGCAGGCGTTGCTGGAGAGATTTTAAGCTAGCAGCGGCTACTGTCGACTTGCGAAAGTGGGCGCACATGCGCCGCACTTTCACCAGTAGCTCTGGAACATTGGGGTAGCTCTTTAGGAAACGTTGCACCACTAGGTTGAAGACGTGGGCCAGGCATGGAACATGTTGGAGTCCGGCAAGCTCCAGAGCTGCTACCAGGTTCCGGCCGTTATCACAAACGACCATGCCTGGGCCCAGGTGCAGCGGCTCAAACCATATTGCCGTCTCATCGAGGAGGGCATCCCTCACCTCGGAGGCAGTGTGCTGTCTGTCCCCCAAGCTGATCAGCTTCAGCACAGCCTGCTGACGTCTACCAACGCCAGTGCTGCAACGTTTCCAACTCGTAGCTGGGGTCAATCTAACAGCGGAGGAGGAGGCGGTGGCGGAGGAGGAGGCGGTGGCGGAGGAGGAGGCGGTAGAGGAGGAGGAGGAGGGGGGTGTTCTTCTCGTGTCCCTGCCAGGAATGTTAGGCGGGGAGACGAGGTACACCGGGCCAGTTTGGGAAGCAGTCCCAGCCTCAACTACATTCACCCAGTGTGCCGTCAGTGAAATGTAGCGTCCCTGTCCGCATGCACTTGTCCACGCGTCGGTGGTCAAGTGGACCTTTGTGCAAAGCGCGGAACTAAGGGCCCGCCTGATGTTGAGTGACACGTGCTGGTGCAAGGCGGGGACGGCACACCGGGAGAAGTAGTGACGGCTAGGGACGGCATAGCGAGGTGCCGCAGTTGCCATCAGGTCCAGGAAGGCGGGAGTTTCAACAAGCCGGAACGCCAACATCTCCTGGGCCAGCAGTTTAGCGATGTTGGCGTTCAAGGCTTGCGCGTGTGGGTGGTTAGCAGTGTATTTCTGCCGCCGCTCCAATGTCTGAGAGATGGTGGGTTGTTGTAAAGAAACGCCTGATGGTGCCTTTGATGGTGCAGGAGAAGGAGATAAGACAGGACCAGGGGAGGATGAGGTAGAAGTCAACAAAGTGGCGGAGGCAGATGAAGTGGTGTCCTGGCTCGTCCTCTGGAGTGCATCGCCAGCACAGTCAGCAGTGGCAGTGGCAGAGGCAGAGGCAGAGGCAGTGGCAGTGGCGTGAACGGCAGTCGGCCTTTGTCCTGCCGTTGCTGCCTGCCACTGATTCCAGTGCTTGGATTCCAAATGACGGCGCATTGAAGTGGTGGACAGGTTGCTCTTCTCAGAGCCCCTAATCAATTTCGAGAGGCAAATTGTGCAGACAACACTATATCTGTCCTCGGCGCATTCCTTGAAAAAACTCCACACCTTCGAGAAACGTGCCCTCGAGGTGGGAGTTTTTCGGGGCTGGGTACGAACTGGAACATCTTGGGAGATTCCGGGTGTGGCCTGGCTTCGCCTAAGCTGCTGACCTCTGCCTCTGCCTCTAGCTACCCTTTTTGGTGCTGCACCTGCCTCAACATCCACACTACTTTCCCCGCTTGACATCCCCCCTGTCCAGGTCGGGTCAGTGTCCTCATCATCCACCACTTCCTCTTCCAACTCCTGTCTCATCTCCTCCTCCCGCACAATGCGCCGGTCAACTGGATGCCCTGACGGCAACTGCGTCACATCATCGTCGATGAGGGTGGGTTGCTGGTCATCCACCACCAAATCGAACGGAGATGGAGGAGACTCTAGTGTTTGAGCATCTGGATACAGATGCTCCTCTGTTAGGTTCGTGGAATCGTGACGTGGAGAGGCAGGTTGAGGGACAATGAAAGGAGCGGAGAACAGCTCTGGGGAGCAGGGACAGTTTGGGTTATTGTTCTGTAAAGCTTCGGAATTTTGGGAGGAAGGAAGACAAGACTGTTGGGTAATAGGAGGAGAGGAGGCAGAGTCTGACTGGCTGCTGGACAATGTGCTGTAAGCGTTCTCTGACAGCCATTGCAAGACCTGTTCCTGGTTCTCGGGCCTACTAAGGTTTGTACCCTGCAGTTTAGTTAATGTGGCAAGCAACCCTGGCACTGTGGAGTGGCGCAATGCTTGCTGCCCCACAGGAGTAGGCACAGGACGCCCTGTGGCTTCACTGCTACCTTGCTCCCCAGAACCATTCCCCCGACCTCGCCCACGGCCTCGTCCACGTCCCTTTCCGGGAGCCTTGCGCATTTTGAATTCCTAGTTAGAAATTGGCACTGTATACCAGTAGTAAAAATTGTGGGTGCACGTAACCCCAATATATTCTTTGAATTCCCAGTCAGAAACTGGCACTATATGGCAGTAGCAAGAAATGAGGGTATTTGTATTCCCAATATACTCTTTGAATTCCCAGTCAGACAATGGCACTGTATACCAGTAGTAAAAATTGTGGGTGCACGTAACCCCAATATATTCTTTGAATTCCCAGTCAGAAACTGGCACTATATGGCAGTAGCAAGAAATGAGGGTATTTGTATTCCCAATATACTCTTTGAATTCCCAGTCAGACAATGGCACTGTATACCAGTAGTAAAAATTGTGGGTGCACGTAACCCCAATATATTCTTTGAATTACCAGTCAGACACTGGCACTATATGGCAGTAGCAAGAAATGAGGGTATTTGTATTCCCAATATACTCTTTGAATTCCCAGTCAGACAATGGCACTGTATACCAGTAGTAAAAATTGTGGGTGCACGTAACCCCAATATATTCTTTGAATTCCCAGTCAGAAACTGGCACTATATGGCAGTAGCAAGAAATGAGGGTATTTGTATTCCCAATATACTCTTTGAATTCCCAGTCAGACAATGGCACTGTATACCAGTAGTAAAAATTGTGGGTGCACGTAACCCCAATATATTCTTTGAATTACCAGTCAGACACTGGCACTATATGGCAGTAGCAAGAAATGAGGGTATTTGTATTCCCAATATACTCTTTGAATTCCCAGTCAGACAATGGCACTGTATACCAGTAGTAAAAATTGTGGGTGCACGTAACCCCAATATATTCTTTGAATTACCAGTCAGAAACTGGCACTATATGGCAGTAGCAAGAAATGAGGGTATTTATAACCCCAATATATTCTTTGAATTCCCAGTCAGACAATGGCACTGTATACCAGTAGTAAAAATTGTGGGTGCACGTAACCCCAATATATTCTTTGAATTACCAGTCAGAAACTGGCACTATATGGCAGTAGCAAGAAATGAGGGTATTTATAACCCCAATATATTCTTTGAATTCCCAGTCAGACAATGGCACTGTATACCAGTAGTAAAAATTGTGGGTGCACGTAACCCCAATATATTCTTTGAATTCCCAGTCAGAAACTGGCACTATATGGCAGTAGCAAGAAATGAGGGTATTTGTATTCCCAATATACTCTTTGAATTCCCAGTCAGACAATGGCACTGTATACCAGTAGTAAAAATTGTGGGTGCACGTAACCCCAATATATTCTTTGAATTCCCAGTCAGAAACTGGCACTATATGGCAGTAGCAAGAAATGAGGGTATTTGTATTCCCAATATACTCTTTGAATTCCCAGTCAGACAATGGCACTGTATACCAGTAGTAAAAATTGTGGGTGCACGTAACCCCAATATATTCTTTGAATTACCAGTCAGAAACTGGCACTATATGGCAGTAGCAAGAAATGAGGGTATTTATAACCCCAATATATTCTTTGAATTCCCAGTCAGACAATGGCACTGTATACCAGTAGTAAAAATTGTGGGTGCACGTAACCCCAATATATTCTTTGAATTCCCAGTCAGAAACTGGCACTATATGGCAGTAGCAAGAAATGAGGGTATTTGTATTCCCAATATACTCTTTGAATTCCCAGTCAGACAATGGCACTGTATACCAGTAGTAAAAATTGTGGGTGCACGTAACCCCAATATATTCTTTGAATTCCCAGTCAGACACTGGCACTATATGGCAGTAGCAAGAAATGAGGGTATTTGTATTCCCAATATATTCTTTGAATTCCCAGTCAGACAATGGCACTGTATACCAGTAGTAAAAATTGTGGGTGCACGTAACCCCAATATATTCTTTGAATTACCAGTCAGAAACTGGCACTATATGGCAGTAGCAAGAAATGAGGGTATTTATAACCCCAATATATTCTTTGAATTCCCAGTCAGACAATGGCACTGTATACCAGTAGTAAAAATTGTGGGTGCACGTAACCCCAATATATTCTTTGAATTCCCAGTCAGACACTGGCACTATATGGCAGTAGCAAGAAATGAGGGTATTTGTATTCCCAATATATTCTTTGAATTCCCAGTCAGACAATGGCACTGTATACCAGTAGTAAAAATTGTGGGTGCACGTAACCCCAATATATTCTTTGAATTACCAGTCAGAAACTGGCACTATATGGCAGTAGCAAGAAATGAGGGTATTTATAACCCCAATATATTCTTTGAATTCCCAGTCAGACAATGGCACTGTATACCAGTAGTAAAAATTGTGGGTGCACGTAACCCCAATATATTCTTTGAATTACCAGTCAGAAACTGGCACTATATGGCAGTAGCAAGAAATGAGGGTATTTATAACCCCAATATATTCTTTGAATTCCCAGTCAGACAATGGCACTGTATACCAGTAGTAAAAATTGTGGGTGCACGTAACCCCAATATATTCTTTGAATTCCCAGTCAGAAACTGGCACTATATGGCAGTAGCAAGAAATGAGGGTATTTGTATTCCCAATATACTCTTTGAATTCCCAGTCAGACAATGGCACTGTATACCAGTAGTAAAAATTGTGGGTGCACGTAACCCCAATATATTCTTTGAATTCCCAGTCAGACACTGGCACTATATGGCAGTAGCAAGAAATGAGGGTATTTGTATTCCCAATATACTCTTTGAATTCCCAGTCAGACAATGGCACTGTATACCAGTAGTAAAAATTGTGGGTGCACGTAACCCCAATATATTCTTTGAATTACCAGTCAGAAACTGGCACTATATGGCAGTAGCAAGAAATGAGGGTATTTATAACCCCAATATATTCTTTGAATTCCCAGTCAGACAATGGCACTGTATACCAGTAGTAAAAATTGTGGGTGCACGTAACCCCAATATATTCTTTGAATTACCAGTCAGAAACTGGCACTATATGGCAGTAGCAAGAAATGAGGGTATTTATAACCCCAATATATTCTTTGAATTCCCAGTCAGACAATGGCACTGTATACCAGTAGTAAAAATTGTGGGTGCACGTAACCCCAATATATTCTTTGAATTCCCAGTCAGAAACTGGCACTATATGGCAGTAGCAAGAAATGAGGGTATTTGTATTCCCAATATATTCTTTGAATTCCCAGTCAGACAATGGCACTGTATACCAGTAGTAAAAATTGTGGGTGCACGTAACCCCAATATATTCTTTGAATTCCCAGTCAGACACTGGCACTATATGGCAGTAGCAAGAAATGAGGGTATTTGTATTCCCAATATACTCTTTGAATTCCCAGTCAGACAATGGCACTGTATACCAGTAGTAAAAATTGTGGGTGCACGTAACCCCAATATATTCTTTGAATTACCAGTCAGAAACTGGCACTATATGGCAGTAGCAAGAAATGAGGGTATTTGTATTCCCAATATATTCTTTGAATTCCCAGTCAGACAATGGCACTGTATACCAGTAGTAAAAATTGTGGGTGCACGTAACCCCAATATATTCTTTGAATTCCCAGTCAGAAACTGGCACTATATGGCAGTAGCAAGAAATGAGGGTATTTGTATTCCCAATATACTCTTTGAATTCCCAGTCAGACAATGGCACTGTATACCAGTAGTAAAAATTGTGGGTGCACGTAACCCCAATATATTCTTTGAATTCCCAGTCAGACACTGGCACTATATGGCAGTAGCAAGAAATGAGGGTATTTGTATTCCCAATATATTCTTTGAATTCCCAGTCAGACAATGGCACTGTATACCAGTAGTAAAAATTGTGGGTGCACGTAACCCCAATATATTCTTTGAATTACCAGTCAGAAACTGGCACTATATGGCAGTAGCAAGAAATGAGGGTATTTGTATTCCCAATATATTCTTTGAATTCCCAGTCAGACAATGGCACTGTATACCAGTAGTAAAAATTGTGGGTGTATATAGCCCCAATTCTATTGCTAGGGGACTTGCAGGGTATTTCTGGGGTGAAGGTGGGGGGGCACACCGTTGGAACGGGTATCGGGGTATATATCGGGTATACGGGAATACACTGACAGTGTATTCCATTCAGGATCCTGGGAAAGCTGGGTTGCGGCGATTGAGCCCGTCAGTGCCACGTTACACTGACAAGCTTCTCCCTGCAATTTAGCTCTTACAAGAGCTGTTGGTTGTCTTCTCCTTCCTATCCTAGCCTGTCCCTGCCTACCCAGAATCTAAGCCCTAGCTAGCTGGACGGAAACCTCCGTCCTCGGTGAATTGCAAGCTCAGAATGACGCGAAGCTGGGCGTCGCTGTTCTTTTAAATTAGAGGTCACATGTTTTCGGCAGCCAATGGGTTTTGCCTACTTTTTTCAACGTCACCGGTGTCGTAGTTCCTGTCCCACCTACCCAGCGCTGTTATTGGAGCAAAAAAGGCGCCAGGGAAGGTGGGAGGGGAATCGAGTAATGGCGCACTTTACCACGCGGTGTTCGATTCGATTCGAACATGCCGAACAGCCTAATATCCGATCGAACATGAGTTCGATAGAACACTGTTCGCTCATCTCTAATAGCTAACATAGCTAACATTTCTTCCATAAATACGTTTACTGAATATATGGTATTATAATGTTCATCACTTTGTATATCACTGTTTATACCCAGCATGAACATAACACATTTGCATTGTGGGTAGCTCCATATCAAGATAACAGGTAACTGTTCACCATAACTCGAATGATATATTTGAGTGACACATACATCCTCAATGACCAATGTATGGTGATTATATTTGCCAATATTATTTTAATCCCTAAACATATGCCCCTATATAAACAGTCTAAATAGTTTCACTTGTCAGTAATTCACTGTGTGACACACTTTTTGGTTATATAGTTGCATAGCTGAAATGTGCTTTTCAATAACATATTTGAATATACACTCAGTTGGAAGCTAGGAAAGCAATTCAAAACACTATTGTGACATGACTGCAAAATCTTTGACATGCTGCAACACACACCACAACCACTGGGTGACGTAACATAGCCTTATGTCAGATACAGGGACTAAGAAAACTCCTTAAGGAGAGTGTCTTTTCAGGCCACCTTTGCAGGCATATGGAGATTTACAAGCCATTTTTGCTCCACTGGGGGATTCTTGGAATACGCAAATCTGTTTTCCCAGGATGTGATTAGGAAAACAATGCCTCTGTTCGCTGCCTCTAGGACAGCCTTCTTAAACATCATGCATGACTTTTTCAGTAGGCCTAATACCATGATGCGAAATTATTGCCAGACTAGTATATACTACTGTAGATATGGTATTAGGTGTTAGGCTTACTGAAAAAGTCATGCGTGATGTTTAAGGGGGCTGTCCTAGTGCCAGCGATCAGAGGCATTGTTTTCCTAATTACATTATGTCAGATAGACATCTTGTGACAGATGGAAACATCTGGTAGGAAACAGACTGAACATTAACCATAAAAGTGGCAAAATTTAACCAATGAGAAACATATAGAAACACCAAATATGCAAATGCTGCAGAAACAATCATGTTCACATGTAATCACATGGGAACATATCTTTATGTTTAATCAACGTTTATTAAAACAAAATTTCTCAGGTAAATACCATAAAAGCATTCCTATGTTACCATTAGGACAGTCCAGAGAGCTCGGGCCTGGCAGAACATGGGTGTAGCTCTGTGATGGAACAGTGTCAGACACAATCCAGGCCAGTCCCAGACAAAGGGCTAGAGCCGTGTTTACACAGAGTTTTTTTGGACCGGACTTTGACACGGAGGCCACCTCAGAATCCGGTCTAAAAAACGGCTAGCCACAACTGAATTCCGATGCAGTGCATACATTGCACCAGCATCCAGTCGCGGCATTCTGCTCCAAATTAGGCCTAAATGAATGGGCCTAGTTGGGAGTGAGTATTCGCGCCGTGGACTCTGGAATCCGCATCAAGAAAGGGCATGTCGCTTCTTTTTTCCACGAGCAGGAACAGCTCATGTAAAAAGAAACCTATTGAATTCAATGGGAGGCGGGGGGGTGGTAGCCGGATTTGGTGCTTATTCCGCGTCAAATCCTGAACAAAAAACCTTGTGTGAACCCGGCTTAACAATAACTTAGGGAGAGGCGAGCTAGGGACTAGGCTCATACCCTCACCTCTATCACAGTTTAAGGACAGAAACTTAACAATGGAGGATGATGGACAAAAACATCAAAACAGTAAAAGAAGAAAATGAAACAACAATATAAGGTCTAGGGGAGGAAGAAGTTTAGGTTTAGTTCAGTGGAAAAGAGGTTAGCAAATTCATCTGATTCCCTAAACAAAATCTACAGCTACCAAAGTTTATGGGGTCAGGGGAGTCTTCCGTCACTAGGGCGTGAACATATTTTTAAACTTGAAATGTTCTTATGGAAAAGTTTGTAATGCTATAGTAATAAATACATTGAAAATATGTTTTATATTTATTGAGAGAGAGAGAGAGAGAGAGAGAGAGAGAAGTGAGACAAGAAGTGGAAAATTGAAATGGTAACATGTTCATTGATCATAACACTTATACCGTCCTGCAATATTCAGGTTAAACTGTAAAAGTCTACAGTACATCAAGCATTCAGAACATGGCTCTTGTTTGTGATTACTGAATCATCCTTAATGTGTTGCCTATGAAATGTCCATGTTCTTCCTTTACATTGCTGGGAGTGTTGATTGTTCCATTATTCAATACATTCTTTTGATTATTTTGAAGACGACCTGAGTACAGATTGCCCTTCAAATTTCTTTTTATTTCTTGAAGTAAACCTGCATAAAGAAACCATCTCTCCTTCAGGTATCCCCATCTAACCGTTAGCTATCCAAATACACTGGTAAAGGATTTCATGGAAAACTAGTTGCATCATTGTAGGGGTTTTCAATGACACATGTAGCCGTGCAGTTGCAGGATAGTTTATTTTACCTGTTGATAGATAGAGGCCTCAAATCCTGCTTTGCTCTTGAAAAGAATTTGCCTCAATCTAGGTTTACAAAGTGCAGTTTTTAATGACTCTTTTTTTTTTTTTAACCAAAACTGCTACTGGAACCAAAAAATAAGGCTCCCTTTTTCATGTTTTCTCAAATAATCAAAATATGCATCATAATGGTTTGAGGGAATCTATCATTAGAGATCCTGAAGAAATACCTACATATGAAAAACTTTTTTCTAATTGGGGTTTATCCTCAAAAGGAGTCCTTTCAGCCCATTTATTCTGCCACTTTAGAAGTAGTGACAGACATGTTGAGTTCGGCAGTTCGGCATTTAGTAAATAGGGTTTATTTTTGTATAGTTGGACATGATGTCACTTCCTGAGAAGAAGAAAGCAGCCATGTTTTTGAGTCCTGCACAGCCTCTTTAATCAGACAAGGAGGGACCAGAAGCATCTATATCATGAATACATTGGAATTCAAGTTTACAGCGCTGGTGCCAAGTTGCAGTGAATAATTTTCCCTCTTTGAGGGCATGATAAAGTTGTGGAAATATGCAGAGTTTATCAGTTTGTAATTTATATTTTATTTTGTAGAATTTCCTGGTTCTGGTTGCATTGTGGTACAAGCATATTCAAGAGTTACCACTGATTGATAGCTTTCTATATATGCACAGTAATAGGGAGAAACTGTTAATCAGCAGTGGGTGGGCGAGGAGTTTGCATGTTATGAATACACTAAACTCCTAGTTTATAAACAGTCCAGTCACATTATTGTGACTACATGTCAAAATCCAGAATAACCACCTTTCGCAGAGCGGACCACTACGAGACGTACAGGAAGAGGGGGATGTTGTGATGATGTTCACTGGGATGGTGAACCATGCCAACTTCAGTACCGTGTCCAGCTGCGCTAGGTTACGTGGTTGAGCATCCATGGCGTGAACAACCCGATCAAGGTGGTCCCACAGATTCTCGATTGGGTTCAAGTCTGGTGAATTTGCTGGCCAAGGGAGTACGGTAAACTCATCCTGGTGCTCCTTGAACCACGCACATACACTGCGAGCTTTATGATATGTCGCATTGTCCTGCTGGTAGATGCCATCATCCTGAGGAAGAACATTTCACATGTATGGGTGAACATGGTCCACAAAGATAGATGCATACTTGTGTTGATCCATCGTGCCTTCCACAATAATGAGTGCATCCAGATGGCTGATGACGCGTGCCTTCTGCGATTGGTTATTTAACGTTGACGTCAAAATTAGGCGGTGGTCACATTAATATGACTGGACTGTGTAGAACTGGCTATAGAACTAATATATATTTGCAAACTGTTAAAATCAGCATGTTATACTTTTAATTACTGCCAAGTTGCCCCTACCTTTATGAGGACCTCTATTACTAAGCAGTAAAGCATAATTTTGTGAATATAAAAAAAGGTGAAAGTAGTTAATGGTTAAATTTTGCAGCAATTCATCATTGAGTGAAGCCGGTATCTACTCTCTCTCGTATGCTGGATATCTTCTAATGACAGAAAACTCCATGAAAAGTCCATTTAACTAAAGATAATAGAGTGACTCAGTAATAACCGGCCTTTCTGCCTTTAGCAATTGTGTTTTTCAAGAATCTACAGCTTTAAAAAGAGTAATTGATTTTCTTTTGCAAAAATGCCCTTGATTGCAGTGTTCGGGGGTAATTATTTGCAGCAGAATTATTTTAAAGATTTACAAGATCTATTTTGAATGGATCTTCTGCTCAGAGCAGCGAGGAATAACAATACTATTTCAGCATAATGTGCTCATCCTTGAAATCGTCAATTTCTTTGAGCGTCTCATCTTTTCTTGGTCTGAGAAACCCAATTGTATCTACATTGCGTGAAGCATCGGCTTTTTGCAAATAATATTATTGTGCTTGTTCTGTTCTTTAGCACGAAAAAAAAAATCACATTCAGTATTGAGCAATATTGAACAATCTCTTTGCTTAAACAGAAACATTGTCAAGAAATTTTAATTGTACTTCTTTTAAACTTCCACTCTGGTTTTTACTTCTTTTCAGTTCTGTTCCAATGTAATAACTTCACACTGGAGTTTGCTGCCTTTATTGTACTGTTTTTCAGGGTATTGCAAGGATTTTCATCCACTGAAACTGTACTGTATCATCTGTATGTTCTCTATTTTAAGGCCTTACCCCTCGTTCACATCTGTGTTTGTATTCCGTCCGGGGGAGTCCACATGGGGACCCCCGAAAGGAATACCAAACGCAATTGCCAGCGCTGTGCAGTAAAAGCTCACGGATCCCCATAGACTATAATGGGGTCCTGCGCTTTCTGCCAGGTCTCCACACAGAACATGCAGACAGGAAAGTAGTTCACAATCTACTTTCCTGTCCATCTGATTCGTGCGGGCAGCATGGACTCCATTATAGTCTATGAGGTCCATGTACTTTTACTGCACAGCACCGGCAATTGTGTTTGGTATTCCGTTCGGGGGGTCCCCATGCGGACTCCCCTAGACGGAATACCAACGCAGATGTGACCCAACCCTTATGCACACAACCATTCTGTCATCTATGACCTAACATCTGTGAAAAACATATGTTGGTCCATTTTTGGCCTTATTCATGTGACAGCGAAAAAAAGTCTGTGGGTGTATTCACATGCCTTTGTTGTATCCATTAGAACAAAGATAAAGCTGGTCATTTTTTATGGACATGTGAAAGGGTCCACCAAAAGAAATGGACATGTGAATAGACCCATTCATAATCACTTAGGTGAATAAGACCTAAATCTTGTAACCCTGATGCACCAACAACTTCAAAATACCATTAGTGGCACTTTACTTATATATGACTTTGTATTGTCTGTTTTATGTAATATCTAAAAAAACATTAAAATTTAATAAAATAGATTTGACAAAGGTAAATCTTATATACTATAAAGGATTTTCTGTATTCTCTGTATGCAGTCACATTAGGTGAGGCCTGATGCTGAGGCCCCATGTTGCTGAAAAGCTGTTTTGTTTTTTATTTTTGCAGATTTTACTGCGTTTTTTGAGCCAAAGTCAGGAGTGGCCTAAAGAGGAATGGGAAATATAGAGGAAGATCTATTCTGTTAAAGCATCTCCTGACTTTGGCTTAAAAAAAAAAACTGCAAAATCTGCAACAAAAACTGCTGTGGGGCCTTAGCCTAAGGAATCAAATTTGTTTCCATTGGTGACCAATAATTGATTCTAAAGTTCGCTACAATGCACAAAAACTTATTAGAACAAGTTCAATGCTTGCTGTTGTTTTTCTAGTAAATGATTGTTTTATTGGAGAGGAGAATATAGTAATGTACAAAAATTATACAGGTATATAAACCTTAAATGTTCTCCAAGTGTGTTTGTGTGTTTTTGACCATATATATATATATATATATATATATATATATAATTCATTGAGGCTAAGGTCTGACTATTATACAGCACCTACCATCCTTCATTCCTTCCTCCCTTTTATTTTATCCCATGTTACTGATTTGTTGTTTCCTTGGGTTACAGTTAGTTTTGGAAGCTTACAATGTACCAGAGCTGTCCGCTGGTGTCAACTGCACATTTGAAGATCTTTCAGAGATGGACGGACTTGTAGTTGGAAACCAGATTCGATGTATTTCCCCTGCAGAAAAGGAAGTTCCACGCATCATCACAGAAAATGGTAAGTCAACAAAGTTTGACCATCATCAAGTACTTCACATTCACATAACTTGATGAAACGCCTTGGAGCTTCCATCATAAGATTTCTACCACATTGCGAGAGGTTAAGCCAAGGCAAGGACATTGTTCCTGAATACATATTATGTTCACTTGATCCAAGTGAAATCGATAGAATTACATTTTTTAAAATAGACATACTAACAACGATCCTAGAATTATCAAGGTATCCATTTTTAGTCTTTTTTTTAAATTCTCCGGCGACATTGATTTTAGGTGGTTTTCCTCTACAACTAGTACCTGGAAGTGTTCCTATGCAATTGACTTATAACAAAAGTAGAACAGCAAAGATGATATAAAATATTAAGAACAAGGAAAAGGTCAGTTTCAGTCAATAACAGTAAAGGAAGCAAATATGTTGGTTTCACGCTGTGAGAGAAAACAGAGAACAGAAAATGGCTTGAAAGGTTCTTGGGCCTTGAAGGTGCATTCACGCTTAATCGAGGTTAGAATCAAAGTTTACAAAGTAAATCCTTTATTATCTCCCCCCTGGGCTCCATCTTTGAATAGAGCTAGGCTGAGATAAATATCAAATGGATTACTGTGAATTTTTAGTATATACATATTAAATGTACTCAGCAGATATACAATCAAATCCACAATACATTAATGGAGCCAATTTATTATTGTTTTTACCCCAGAATTCTTTTATTTTTATCCATATTTTGCACATTATTTTTTGAGTTCACCTAATTTATAAGAGTGGTCATCTGGGTGTGGTTTAGATGGTGCATAGGTGTTCTCCTAATTTACCATATGTAGTCTTTAAAAAAGTTGCACAATTTTTGCACAAGCATGTGCTTCTTCTAACTTGGTTTAAAAATTACTGAAATGTATTGTGAACTGTGATGACCTCCAGATAGAGAATTGTGACAAATTGATGAACCAAAATTAGACATTTTGAGACAAATTTCTTGAAAGAAAACACACTAAGTAAAAAATAAGCCAGGTCAGGAAAGCGGCATAAATATGCCTTTATGAAAAATATACCCCTTAGTATATTCTCGGTATTAAACAATGCATTAATTGGAGTAGTTAACATCTGGATTTTCAGCGGAGCTGATTTACATAGTAAAGGACATGCACCATTCAGACGTTTAATATCCTTTATCACATTAGTTGCCTTGTGTTAATGTGTCATCTGCCCATATATCACACACATGAATTTTTGTTTGCTTTTCAGCGTATGAGTGAGGATTTAATTATTACTTGTGATCAAACCTGCCATTTGTATTTCCAGTCTTATCACATCATATGTATTGAGAATAAAGTCATTAACACATCTAAATAACATAATAACTTCCTTAAGCAGTAATCCGCTTACACCCACTTAGGCACTGCACATCAGTGTGTAAACTGGTGAACCCAGTGCTCTGTTCTATTCATTTAGTAGTCATTTATTTTGTTGCAATAATTTTTATTAAGAGATTTTTTATTTTATTTTAATATGGGGCGGATTAAGGGGAGACTTGAATTACTGAAGACCTTTGCTTCTTTCCTGCTGACATAGGAGCAGATAGATAGGTAGATAGATAGACGGATAGATAGATAGATAGATAGATAGATAGATAGATAGATATGAATACGTTATAATACACTTTATCCCTATGATTACAGTAGACTCCACAATGATCACAGCAGTATGAAAAACTAAACTCAAAAGGGATCTGTAGGGGCAGAGAATGGGCCTGTAAGTTAGAAGTCTTTGTAGAAATAGTGGCAAATATTTATCAATACTTTTCTGTCTACATTTAAAATTTATGGTGCCTGGCCTTTGCGGCATATTTATGAACAGTGTGCGCCAGAAAAAACAGAAAACGCAGGGGCCACACGGTGGCTCAGTGGTTAGCACTGCAGCCTTGCAGCACTGGAGTCCTGGTGTTCAAATCCCACCAAGGGCAAAAACCCATCTGCAAGGAGTTTGTATGTTCTCCCTGTATTTGCATGGATTTCCATCCCATATTCCAAAAAGACATACTGATAGGGAAAAATGTACATTGTGAGCTCTATATGGGGCTCACAATCTACATTTAAAAAAAAAAAAAAAAAAAAAAAGAAAAAACAGAAAACGCAATTGACTCGACACTTATGAAAAATGTGTACCAGAATGGTTGTGGTTTTTAATATGTCTAACTGTAGGACACATTTATGAAATGAACGAATATGGCACAGATTTGCTTGTAACAAGTTTCAAAGGGTGAATGGATGAATTCATGCCAATTTGCTTTGTGTGTCATAAATATTTTGTGCCAAAAATTGTAAGGTTTTTGATGCGTGTGCTAAATATTCCCTAAAATAATAATAATAATAATAATAATAATAATAATAATAATAATAATAAATGTTCCCTACAATATGCAAGTTTAGTGTTTACTTTTTTTACATAAAATATTTCTCACGTTGAAGCTTGTCACTTTTAGTGTCTCATAGTATAAGACCACACAGCATTGATAAATATGCCCCAATGACTGGTGACAGGGCTGCAGTAAAACTGTATCTGTATATGAAACCTAAGGATAACTTCTTGTAAGTGAATTAAGAAGAAGTGGTCGGAAAGTCAAACACCTTAGCAGAGAAGTGATACTCAGTGACCCTCATACTGAGATCCATGAGGATTTTATAGCACGGTGAAGTTTTCGCTGGAGATATGCTTTACAGTTCAGCATTAGTACCTTTTAACTAACACATAACTAGCTTCTCATTATCTTAGGTCCGTCAAGTCCATATAAGCCATCTAAGGTGCCACACGTGAACCCAAGTACATGGCATAGCTTCTGTAAATTTATTAGTAAGTATCAGGAGACAGGATTAAGCATTTTGAGAGCAGACTGTTCTTTTCTTCTTAATATAAATATATTCCTTAATGTGAAATCTAGCATTCCCTAATAATTTTATTAGACAAGTATGAATGAATTAAGTATTAAGGAGATTTAAATACGCATTTTATTACAACAATTAGACTCATGGCATTGAACCAGCTCCTTAGTATGTACAATCCTCCAGGCTCATTCATGAAGTGGTACTTCAGCCCCATTATTACAAAAACTCCAATATACTCAAATACTTAATAAATAGTGTTTGTTAAACATTAGGAACAATCTGTGATGAGTGACCAATACCATTAGGACTGTTAGAATCTCATTAGACATTAATGACTGATTGGAGCGATCACAATATTTCGTTTTGCTTGTGATAAATAGGGGACATATCATGATTCTATAAAGTATGATGACTCCAATTACATATCATACACATCCTATAGTCTACAAACACGTCTACAATATTGGAATTTTACATACATAGTATTTCTGTCCATGTATATTTACTTCAGGGTTAACAATAGCTTTGCAGAATTATGTATATGTTTTCTATAGAAACACATCTTACAATGTGGCTAGAGTTTTTGCTCAAGGATGAAAGTTATCTATTGTTACTTTATTCATTTTGACATCTGTAAAGAATTTGTACTTAGTGCTGTAGACCTGAGGAAGGGAGTTCATCCTTTGAAATCTTGTCTCAAATAAAGGAATGTTATTTTTGTTCTTTCTCCAAATATCTGTCTGCGATAGTCTACTCTGTATCTGTGTTCTGACAAGTACAGTAAGGATCGGACTGAAGGAATACTTGAGCCACACATTAGTATACATTGTTAGTCCGGTTCTTTATTCCTTACTGTATATTTCCTTTAACACTTGGTGTTTGGCTTCCTTTCTTGCACAGTTCACTTGTGGCCCAGCTGTAATCTATGACTATAGCTACGCTACTGTGACTATAGTAAGTCTAGATATACCTCTCTTCTCATCATTGGTTCAGCTCTGTCATTGCAGCTTGGCCACCTTAGCTTTGCAGCTGCGTATAAAGAAAAACCTATCATATTATCACAAGGAAGACAGGGTATGGCAAATTATTATTAATACAAAGATAATTATTAGACTATAATTTAATTCCAACCTTATATCTACTGTATCATTAAATACAGCAACAGTGGACATAGGCAAAACAATGTTATGATAATTTAGTAACAGTATAAATTTTTACCAGAACATAACACACAATGATAATACATTTTCATATTTACCAAGGAGTCTGTTGGCACATTACTTCCATTGTCCAGGATAACCATCATACAATACACTGTATATTAGTAAAAATATCAGTAATACCTATGTGTATTGGAATGTACAAGTCATTGGTTCATCACTTACAGTACAGTAGTTCTCCACCATGCAGATCATCTTGATACCATAAAGCTACGTAGGCCTTTCACATGTTGAAGACTGTTTGCAAATTTATGAAAATTGTCCTAAAGAAAAACTCTTAGTTGCCCATATTAGCCAATCACAGCACAGGTTTGATCTTTCATAGTGCTTTTCAAAAATGAAAATTGTGCTGTGATTGGTTGTTCTAGTGAACTAAGGCTATTTCTTTAAGACAGGTTTCATAAATCCGCCAAAAGTCTTCCATATGTGAAAAACCTAGGTAGTTTTCATTAATAGAATGTAGGACACATTCATTACGACTGGCATTTCATACCTTGTCAGTGCTATTGGGAGGACTAAACCATCCAGTGGTCCTTGTAGGACAGGGGCTTAGTGTCCCAAATATCCCTATCATAATTCTATCCATGGCTATGTCAATTAACTCATCTCTGGTACTGCCTGCCTAACCCTTCACTGAAGCTGGAGAATTACACTTTGACTTCATTGAGTTTATGCCTCATGTCTGTTACCTGCATTGAAATTAAAGTATACTAGTTTGGCTTCACGGCAGAACTGCGCAGGGGCGCCAAAATGCACTGGAGCCATGTAAGTATAAATCCCATAAAGGTTTATTTGGGACATTAAACCACTGGTTCCTAAGGACCACCATAATAGCCATGATAGTTTCCCTTTAAACATAAGTCTGTTGAGTTAATTTGGGCAAAATTTATTAAAAAACTTATGCATCTTCAGTGTTTCCTAAAAACAGAAAACTAAACTTAAATGTGATGTAGATGTAGAAAATTGCAGTTTTCTGTCTTTGAAACGGATCTTTTTTACAGAAAAGTGTTGCAAAGAGAAAAAGCTTAAAACTTTAGTGCAAACACAGCCTGTTCCAAAATATGAAACTTTTTCAAACCAAAAAAGTGTTGTAAAGTTGTTAATATATTCCCCTTCTTCCTTCCTCATTGTCTCTACACCTCCAAATATAACAGAGTCCATCTTCAATCTCGGCCTGCACTTTTGTGTCACATTATATTTGTAGTCAATCATCTAAGCCATTAAAAGCGAACCTCTTAGCAGGGTTGTCAAAACAACAAGTGGCAGATGGGCAGCAGCATAATACTTTGACAGGTAAATTTACACAGTAAACTTCTTCTAGATAGATTAATTGTCAAGGTCAATTTGAAATGATTGATTAATGAATCATTTGGAAGAGAAAGAAAATAATTGAGGTTTGGGGTCAGGCGGGTCAGAAGCTTGCATTTAATCATGTGTCGCTTTATAGAATTATTGTCATTAATTAACTCTAAAGGTTCCCTGCAGCAGTGACTATGTGCATCGAATCCTTAAAGAATCAGAATTAGGCATCGACAACATAGGGAAACATTTACACTTCTCAATAAATCATACATAAAAACAGAACTATTGAAATCTTCATGTCCTGGGGTAATATAAATGCATGTCCCCTGTCTCATAGGAGGTATTGTACAAAAATAATAGTGTCTTCTATGGTATTGAGATGTGGCAGTCAACTGTGGCAGTAGGGATTTATTAAAACATACACTAAATTGATCCATTTTTGAAAAGTAATAACTACAATAGCTGACATTCAAACTGTCTACGTGCATAATGTAAAAAAGCCTGCGACATGTCTGCTGGAATGTGCTGTAGTGAATGAACAGAATCTTAGTACAAACATTATAGGTAGACAATGGGGTTGGCAATCCATCAGTTTTTGGTTCCATCCAACATAGACTTTGGTTCAGTAGTTTTTTCAACCTGATGGAGCTTAGCTCTGTTTTTATACAACTGTACTCTAAAAGGAGTTTGGGGTCTCCCTGTGGTCCTATCATAATTTAGGATTAAGTATTCATCAGTTTACAACAGTAAATCTCTAAAGGTTTAAAGGAGTATAAAAGTAGGTAGATTGGAGTAAACAGTTGTTAACAATTGCGGGCTTAGAATTAATCAAGATATGTAGCATACTGTAAAGTATCGGTTAAAGGGGATTTCCCATCTTTTTCTCTCTCAGCAGTTTTGCCTGCTGTCTCCTCTTCTCACTTTCTGTATTCAGCAAGCTGCTAGGAGGTGGCTTTGGCTGTTTGATGAACAGGGCACTATTAAGTACTGCTATATGTATATATAGACTATAGAAATCTAATATAATTGCAGATCAAATAATATGAACTATTGAAATCTTCATGTCCTGGGGTAATATAAATGCATGTCCCCTGTCTCATAGGAGGTATTGTACAAAAATAATAGTGTCTTCTATGGTATTGAGATGTGGCAGTCAACTGTGGCAGTAGGGATTTATTAAAACATACACTAAATTGATCCATTTTTGAAAAGTAATAACTACAATAGCTGACATTCAAACTGTCTACGTGCATAATGTAAAAAAGCCTGCGACATGTCTGCTGGAATGTGCTGTAGTGAATGAACAGAATCTTAGTACAAACATTATAGGTAGACAATGGGGTTGGCAATCCATCAGTTTTTGGTTCCATCCAACATAGACTTTGGTTCAGTAGTTTTTTCAACCTGATGGAGCTTAGCTCTGTTTTTATACAACTGTACTCTAAAAGGAGTTTGGAGTCTCCCTGTGGTCCTATCATAATTTAGGATTAAGTATTCATCAGTTTACAACAGTAAATCTCTAAAGGTTTAAAGGAGTATAAAAGTAGGTAGATTGGAGTAAACAGTTGTTAACAATTGCGGGCTTAGAATTAATCAATATATGTAGCATACTGTAAAGTATCGGTTAAAGGGGATTTCCCATCTTTTTCTCTCTCAGCAGTTTTGCCTGCTGTCTCCTCTTCTCACTTTCTGTATTCAGCAAGCTGCTAGGAGGTGGCTTTGGCTGTTTGATGAACAGGGCACTATTAAGTACTGCTATATGTATATATAGACTATAGAAATCTAATATAATTGCAGATCAAATAATATGCACAGTAAATGTATATTACATTACACAGGTTTGTATAGAACACTCACCAGGCTTCTACTGAGACCAACCTCAGTTCTGTCTTTGAGAGATAAGACAATTAGTTGAACTAACTGTCCTGAAGGCAAAGCTGTAGATAACAGACCTCCCAAAGAGCACTGACTCACACCATCCATCCTGCTTCTCAGATACAGGCCGTGTACCAATAGAAACGCTGTATAACATAAAAGGCAAACACAGCAGTACTGCTAAATCAATGTAATTAGGAAAACTCTTGAATTTACATAAGCTAACAGTATAGATAGGATCCTTGAGATAGGAATAGCCCTTTAAGAGAATGTGAAGGTCCTGGGAACACCATTGGCTGTAGTTGGTGTAGTTCTGAAAGGCATTAAAGAAAACTTCACCTATTTTATTTTTTATTTCTTTATCGGCTAACACAATTATACATCATAACTAGTGATCACAAGAGGAGGGGACATGTTAACCAGAGTCCTAGGGTCAAATCTCACTATGGGCCATATCTGTATGGATTTTTATGCTCTTCCTGTGTTTGCGTGGTTTCCACCAGGTACTCCAGCTTCCTTCTAAACTCCAAAAACAAATTGATGGGCTTTGTACGAAATTAACTGCAATGTATGCTGGGTGGCAAAATTGGATTGTGATCTCCATGGTGAGCAGGAAGTAGTATTCATGATGCCAAATCATGTACTTATATTCTAAATATGTTGTTATAGTATAAGGATAGCAGAGGATAGCGGATCAGAGTTCACTGGTTTACATATGGCAATCATCATATAGGTGACGGAAAGATTGTTAATTTGATTGTTCACATAAAGTTTCATTATTTTTGTAGCTTATCCCTGCTTACATGGAGAGGTCACAAACAATGATAAGTTGTACAATGATAAGTCATCGTTTGCTCTTTTGTCTTTTGTTCAGCTGATATATTTACATCGGGCAATGGTTGGGAATGATTCCTTGGCATTCTAATAATTTAGGAAATAGTTGGTAGTTTTACGTAAACTCTGTTTATTTTTTACAGTTTCCTCTTAATTGCTCGCATTGAAATCCATTTTAGGTGCAGTGGCTAATTCATTGCAAGTCAAACTGTGTGCTTGGTCTGAATAACTATTCATCATATGGAGGTCTCACACTTGGCTGCCCTTAGTGTTTTGTTAAGATGTCTTTCTAAAGAATCCAGGAAAGTCTCCAGGGAAGATACCAAGTACAGGGTCAGTGTCTGATAATGACAGAAAGTTGGCAAGTACAGACTTTCAGTTCCCTGTGGTAAGAGGAGCTGTTGCTCACACAGCAAAGGATCCAGAATAATATGTGTGCTGAATAAACTGGAGACAAAACCGTGGCACATACCATGTGTTTGATAGATGTATTCTGTTTATTCATTTAACTTGCCAATTTAACTCTAAATTGCCATTACTCCTGCCCCATAACATGGGCACTGACTTGGCAATACCATTTAAATAATATATAAGCGTAAGTTCAGATCTGTAAATCTGGTATCATCGTGCGGGTGCCTGCCTCAGGACAAGACATCCATTACCATTATCTTCATGACTTGCCCAGTCTGTAGACATTTATTGTGAAGCATTACATATTGCTTGCGCAGTCATATATTGGCCTTTACATATCACTTTTCAGTAGATGGAGTAAACAATATAAAAAGAAATACTTAAAAGAAACCTCACTTTTTTTTTTTTTTTACTGAGTACTTTTAAGCCTTTAAAAAGATTTTTACAACTTCAGAACTAAATTTTTATTTATTTTTATTTTTTTAAGAAAAGGACAGCTAAGCATCTCCACATGTACGGAATATGGTGCAATGTTTATCCCAATTCTTCTTTGTAAGTTTATTTCCGAAAATAATAACAGTAAAACTTTTATTCACCATGTGCATCCCATATGCAAGTCTGTTCTTTGTTTCCATAATCTTAATTAAAAAGCAAATAAACTAAGCATGGATTCGACTAGCTCTCTATAGTAACCGGAGTACTCTACATTCTTTAAGGCTGCAACACATTTCAGTTAGCCAAAAATACCCTTTAGTTTTTCACATCCCCAAGTCTTGTGTTACTTGTATACCCCGAACAAATCATATCAGCATCTGAAACTGTATGCCAGATGGTCACTCCTTATTAACCTTCCTTAAAAAAATGGGGAAATCACTCAGTATACTTTTTGTTAAAGAAATTACCAATAGCATAACTGAAGTCTTGTGGGCCCTGGTGCAGTCTTTTGTCCGGGGCCCCCTACCTCATCCGTACAGCATATTCTTGATCGTGATGGTTACAGGTGCTAAGGACTTTAATCAACCTTAGTGTGGTTAGGGTAATCTGAGGGTCTCCTTGGTTTATGGGCCAGATGGACGCAGCAATCTCAATACTGATGCCAGTGCTTATGGCCCCCTAAGGCTCCTGGGCCCCAGTGCGACTGCACCTTCTGCACCTCCTCAAGTTACGCCCCTGGAAATTATGCTCTATGGACATGTTCAGCTTATACTGTACATTGCTAGCATTTATGACACATACCCCAAATTCATATCCATTTGGTTTTAGATGGTGGTCAAATTAGTTATGTGGAGACCCAGTTACCTTTTATAGTATATAGTTACAAATGATTAGTTTATCAACACGTTATTGTTTTGCAATATTGTGCCACAAGATTATATGTTATTTGTGTATATGTGTGATCAACAATTGTTTCTATAGAGAATTTCAAGGGTTTTTACAATATATTGCAATATCGTGTTAAATTGTTTTCATGAGATTTTTGAGTCCATAACCAAATTTGAGATAAGTTAGGATGGATTCACACCAGCGCCCGATCTCCGCTTTGCAGGTTTCCGTCTTCTGCCCGAGAAACTGGACAGGAGACGGAAACCGGAAATCAATTTTCAAAGTAACTGCATGTTGGACATGCATGACTTTGTGTCCGGTTAAAAAAACCCCACCTTTCGCCTCACAGTCCAGAAGACGCTCACGGGCACTCACGGGCAGATAGTGACTGCTGGGTTTCCGTTTCCTGGCCAGAATCTTGGGCAGAAGACGGAAACCCACAAAGCGGAGATCAGGCGCTAGTGTGAACCCGCCCTTAGGAGAAGACATATCTGTAGGCTTAGGTAAGCTGTGTTCTCAGATTAAAACACATAGTGCAAATAGTACTTTCTATTAAAATGGTTCTCCTAACTACAGTATATATTTAGGGCATATGGATGTCACAGAAAAGAGTACCCTGCTAGTTAGTATAACAGCTAGAAAACTAGACGCAAACGACGTCAAATTAAATCAGCAGGTGATTGTTCTGTTAAAGCATCCCAAGACGTAGTACCGTTAAAAAATAATTTAGCATTTTGGAATTCTAATGACTTTGGTATGAAATAAGGAGGTTGGCAGTATGTGAAGTGCTTTCTAGTAAAATCTAGCAATTAGCTGCTGCATGTATAAATAGTTTGAGACTCTTCCCCAAAGCAATAATTATTCTAAAAATATGAAGCATTCAGCTGAAATGAATTTGCGTTGGATTTAATGATCATGCTGAATGTGTAAAATAGTGAAACTCCTCATTCATAGCAGGGTGCTGGAGGTGCATCGATATAGTATCCTACTGGAAGGGAATTCTGGAAACACTTAATGCAAAAAATATATTTGTATGTAGAAAACTGCATTGAAGGCTTCTATTATAAAACTGAATATTATTATTAGTGCAAAAAATATAATATTGTTTATCTCTTTTGCGAAACATTACCACTAACACTAGTTGGCATTGTGCAAGCTAAGGGTCAATCTAGAGTTCACAAAGGCTGTATTTATATCAAATACATATATATATATATATATATATATATATATATATATATATATATATATATATATATATATATATAGTCCTATGAAAAAGTTTGGGCACCCCTATTAATCTTAATCATTTTTTGTTCTAAATATTTTGGTGTTTGCAACAGCCATTTCAGTTTGATATATCTAATAACTGATGGACACAGTAATATTTCAGGATTGAAATGAGGTTTATTGTACTAACAGAAAATGTGCAATACGCATTAAACCAAAATTTGACCGGTGCAAAAGTATGGGCACCCTTATCATTTTATTGATTTGAATTCCCCTAACTACTTTTTACTGACTTACTGAAGCACAAAATTGGTTTTGTAACCTCAGTGAGCTTTGAACTTCATAGCCAGATGTATCCAATCATAAGAAAAGGTATTTAAGGTGGCCAATTGCAAGTTGATCTCCTATTTGAATCTCCTCTGAAGAGTGGCATCATGGGCTACTCAAAACAACTCTCAAATGATCTTAAAACAAAGATTGTTCAACATAGTTGTTCAGGGGAAGGATACAAAAAGTTGTCTCAAGATTTAACCTGTCAGTTTCCACTGTGAGGAACATAGTATGGAAATGGAAGACCACAGGGACAGTTCTTGTTAAGCCCAGAAGTGGCAGGCCAAGAAAAATATCAGAAAGGCAGAGAAGAAGAATGGTGAGAACAGTCAAGGACAATCCACAGACCACCTCCAAAGAGCTGCAGAATCATCTTGCTGCAGATGGTGTCACTGTGCATCGGTCAACTATACAGCGCACTTTGCACAAATAGAAGCTGTATGGGAGAGTGATGAGAAAGAAGCCGTTTCTGCACGTACGCCACAAATAGAGTTGCCTGAGGTATGAAAAAGCACATTTGGACAAGGCAGCTTCATTTTGGAAACAAAAATTGAGTTGTTTGGTTATAAAAAAAGGCGTTATGCATGGCGTCCAAAAAGAAACAGCATTCCAAGAAAAACACATGCTACCCACTGTAAAATTTGGTGGAGGTTCCATCATGCTTTGGGGCTGTGTGGCCAATGCCGGCACCGGGAATCTTGTTAAAGTTGAGAGTCGCATGGATTCCACTCAGTATCAGCAGATTCTTGAGAATAATGTTCAAGAATCAGTGACGAAGTTGAAGTTACGCCGGGGATGGATATTTAAGACAATGATCCAAAACACCGCTCCAAATCCTCAGGCATTCATGCAGAGGAACAATTACAATGTTCTGGAATGGCCATCCCAGTCCCCAGACCTGAATATCATTGAACATCTGTGGGATGATTTGAAGCGGGCTGTCCATGCTCGGCGACCATCTAACTTAACTGAACTTGAATTGTTTGTCCAAAATACCTTTATCCAGGGTCCAGGAACTGATTAAAAGCTACAGGAAGCGACTAGAGGCTGTTATCTTTGCAAAAGGAGGATCTACTAAATATTAATGTCACTTTTCTGTTGAGGTGCCCATACTTTTGCACCGGTCAAATTTTGGTTTAATGCATATTGCACATTTTCTGTTAGTACAATAAACCTCATTTCAATCCTGAAATATTACTGTGTCCATCAGTTATTAGATATATCAAACTGAAATGGCTGTTATAAACACCAAAATATTTAGAACTAAAAATGATTAAGATTAATAGGGGTGCCCAAACTTTTTCATAGGACTGTATATATATATACATATATATATATATATATATATATATATATATATATATATATGTATAGCCATGGCTATGAGTAAGGGGCTTATCCCTAAAACGCGTCAGCGATGTGTTTTTTTCGTCATGTCTAGTGGGTCTCGTCCTTTTGGTATGTCTCCGTGACTTTTTTGCTTTTTGTTTTTTTCAATATGCTCGTTGTTTCATGTCTGCAAAGTTTTTACTAATGATTTTTATAATTAAAAGTTAAGTTTTATACTATAACGTGCTTGATACATATTTTTCCTTGTATAAGTTGCTAATCCGTCTGTGCCCGGGAGACCGTATCCGTGCATGTGTTGATCCAAATTTTTATAAGTTTTGTCTCTGGACTACACTGTTTTTTTATGACAACTTATTTATATGATAGGTCTTCATTATAGAAGAAATGATGATGCCATCATTTCAGGAAGTAAGCACTAACATGGCATGCATCAATGGAGGTTGGTGGAGGCCAGTCTCAAAGGAAAGGATATTGCAAACTTTATTTTTATTTTTATTTTGAACAGCTGCAGTATTTTTTCTTATTTTCCTAAAAGCCCCTGTAAGGCAATAACTGGTCTACAATCTATATGTGAAGCATTTCTTAATTATTTTTACAACTTCATTGTAACACTAATAGCTACTTATTTTAATTCTTTGTCACATCAATTAAAATAAAGTATGTGTATTCTGTGACTATTAGATATTGTGATACAATGTTTTCCTCTAAGTTCTACTGACTGTTCATCTATTTTGTTTCTTTTCTAGGTGACCATCATATTGTGCAGCTCCAACTTAAGTCCAAAGAAACTGGGATGACATTTGCCAGTACAAACTTTGTTTTCTATAACTGTAGTGTTCATAACTCGTAAGTAACTTGCTTAATAAATATGTAAATGTATTAATTATGTATATAGAGTATATAGTGTATAACTCGTAAATAACGTGCTTAATAAATATGTAAATGTGTTCATTATGTATATGGAGTATATAGTATATAACTCGTAAGTAACATGCTTAAAAATATGTAAATGTGTTCATTATATAGTATATATTATTCTGATCTTGACACTAACATAAAATACTTTGGATTCAATGTGTAGTCATAGGCCAAGGAGCATATGAATAATTCAGTATCATTTTTTTCAAACTGTTTTTATTTTATGTCTTTTCCTAGTATTGTTTGGTTTCCATGGCAATACGAAACCTTAGAGGAATTGTTCTGTCTGACTTCCTACCCCTATGCCATAGACACTGTTTTTCCTACTGTTTCATTCAAGTTCTCAGCTGGATTTGATAGCATGAGCCAAAGCATTGTGTGCCATGTTGGTTGTTCCCAGCAGTTTGCATCTTATCTAATATACTGTAGACAGGTATAGCTTGCAATGGATTATTACCACTGAAATATATTAGATGAAATATATTCTCTTTTGATAATGTTACAATATGTAGTGTTATTCTAATAGTTAGCTTCCTATAACCCTATTAAAAGGAACAGCCAGATGAACTTGGTCAGATAAACCTTATATAGATTAGAAAATAGCCTGTTGCTATCTAGTATAGGTCTTCATATGAATGACCTATATACATGATATTACCAATTCAAAAGCAGTGCTTATATAGAGAAGATTATCTCTGTAAATTAGCACAGCATACATAAGGTTTCTCATTGACCCTGTCTGAAAACTATATGTCTATATCCATATTAAATGGAAGCCATGTGAATGTTCAGTATTCAACCTCAATAAGCTATAAACACCACATTATGTACACAATTCCTATGTGGATAAACCCTAAGAAAAATGTCTATGCCAACTTGAAAGTTTTTTGCTTGTATGGTCCATTTGCAACTGTGCAAAACTTGCACAATTTTGCAGAGACATTTCGATAAATTGCAGCGTTTACTGTGCATATGTACAAGGCTGATGGACATTTATAAATACAGGATTATACCTGTCTTTGCTGTCAAACCCTCTACTAAATACTGGCTGGGGGGTGAACATTTGTGCAAGTTCGAACTTTAAACCTTTTATTAAAAATATGTTTTGAGTATTTTTTTTTCTAATTGTGTTATAATAAAGTCCAAAGGGATTGAATATATTTTGATGGTACTGTATGTACTTAACCTATTGCTATGGTACTATTTTCACTACTATATATGCCTAGATATGCCACCTTCAGACCCTCACCTATATGTCCAGTGACCCCCTTTTTGTGATATTCCTTTTGTGTGGCCACCTCTTTATTGGAGTGTATAGAGAGTGTGGCATTCAGGAATCTGTGAACTGGCCACCTCTAGGCTTCACAGCTACGAATCATATATAGCATACTCAGGGGATATACTGTACTATGAATACCGTAGTATGAGAATATTTGCTTTAGTTACTTTTACAGAGAAAATATCTTTCTAGCCATTTGTCCGGCATCACTTCACTGTTCTGTTTTTTTATTTATTGTTTTCATCATTGTTCCTGCTCTCATTTTTGGCAATTTCCTCTTTCATGTTTGCAGACGACAGAGAAAACACATTCAATACACACCCAAGTACTAGTATTTCTGAAAAAGATTCATGTTTGCTTTTGTAGTTTATGAAGAGGAAAATTGATAATGGCAAAACATTCTTCTGTAACGCTATGAATAGAATATTTCAGTACAAGGATGCTGGACATACATGAAAACTACCGCAAAGAAAAATTGTTACTGAAACTTTTCACTTTCTAGGCTACAAGGAGAATTTTTAGAACTCCTTAGTTATCTTACTACATTCTTACTAAAATCACATCTCCAAATATGTCCTTGTGTGCTCCCCCCTCAAAAAGTTTTTGACAGTAACAACTTTTATTTACCATTTTACCAACAGGATTGTTTTTTTTTTCTTTAAATTAAAAGTGAAGAACACAAAACCATTTATTTTGTATAAATATAACATGTCATTAATAAGTAAAACATTATTCACCTTCTCCATGTCATCCCTTTACAGTTGTGACTTGTACAGTTTTCTTTTTACGGGCCCTTGGCTGACACGAGCAGCGACCACTGAAGTCAATCACAGGCCTCAGTGTTGAACACTTCGCAAATGTCAAGTCACTGCAGCAATGTACCATTTGTGAAGAGGTCACTGCAGCAATGTACCATTTGTGAAGAGGTCACTGCAGCAATGTACAATTTGTGAAGAGGTCACTGCAGTAATGTATCATTTGTGAAGAGGTCACTGCAGCAATGTATCATTTGCGAAGAAGACAACACTGAGGCCTGTAATCAGTGGAGTAACTAAAGTTTTGTGGGCCTTGGTGCAATCTTTTGTCCGGGGCCCCCTACCTCATCTCTACAGGGAATTCTTGATAATGATGGTTACAGTTACTGAGGAGTTTAATCAGCCTTAGTGTGGTTAGAGTAATCTGTGGGTCTCCTTGGTTTATGGCCAGATGGATGCAGCAATCTCAATGCTGATGCCAGTGCATATGGGCCTCCTAAGGCTCCTGGGCTCCAGTACGACTGCACCCTCTGTACCCCCTCAAATTATGCCCCTGAATTGATTGTTATAGTCATCTGGCACAAACAGCAGGGGCCTGTGAACAGAAGACTCAGTATACCACCACTGAAAATGGATGCCTAGGATGAGGTGAGTAATGTTTTTTATTTTATTGGCCTATTAGTCAGATAATACGGTACTCTTCTATATGCTGAATAAGAGTAAGGGTTACACACTGGTGATTCTCAGACTAGCCTATCAATTTTAACCCCTGGAAAGTTCCTCTGTACGTTCCTTGTTTAATAATGCAGTTAAAGAATTTTGCTAATAACTACGAAAGGTGGACCAGACTAAAGTGTCTGATCTGCATGCAGTATACTGAATAACTTCAGTAAAATTTTAATAAGTAATATTGACAACAGCAAGGTATCTCCTATCCATTAATGTACTTTATACAGTGTTACTCGGTGGTTGGACTGTGTGATACATCCGACACCCCAGCTGCCATTCTTGCAGGTTCTGAGTTGGACCGATTACTTGTATGCATTTTCTGCTTAACATTGCTACAAGTCACTTGAAATTCAGTGATAATTTCTTTACAAACTGTTCTATGTCCCTGCTTCCCTGCTTCTTTATACAGAAATAAAGATTTAAGAAAAGAAAATGAAATATTCATAGCAGACTATGTTATGACTTGACACAATATGATACAGTATGCATTTTTAATTTGATTTATCAGAGTGAGTGCTTGTTATCAATCTGAATAACAAGTATTCCATTGCATCTACATCCTATTAGACTTGTTTTATCATCCTCCACCTCCTCCTTCTAAGGCTAGCTGCTATATTTTCATGTATTTTCTATTAAATTGCTGCTATACTTTTGTGTTTAGTGCAGCCACATGTAATGTAATAACCCAGAACTGTTTTCAAGGTTTTTATATGAATCAACTCTACACTATAAAACAACCGGTCTGGAATAATCTCAATCAAATGACATAGACAGTAATTTAGCCTCCAATAACTAGATTGTGCTCTTACATAAGTTACATTCTGATAAAAGGCGAATTGTGCCATTTACATTGTAATACAAATGTGCATATGTAGACCTTGAGTTTGTTGCCTTCATCATCCTATAGATTCTATGAGTTACTAATGTCAGTAACTTGTGCATAGCTCTACTACTGTGTTTCTATATAAAGGTAAAGCTGTATCTATATCATTTGTATATTCAATTTCATGTATTTTCTTAATATTCTCAGGTGCCTATCTTGTGTGCAAAGTCCTTATCAGTGCCATTGGTGTAAATATCGACATGTGTGTACTCATGACCCACAGACATGTTCCTTTCAGGAAGGAAGAGTCAAGATGCCAGAGGTAATTTTATGTTCTATTCATTACATGTTGTTTGATGAATATCATCTAACTTTGATAGCACGATATTAGGCTGGGTTTATCAGCTGAAATCATCGTGGGGGGGGGACACACAATCTGAAACGGGGAGTGTTTTATGATGGGAGTGTACTCTAACTGAAAGAATGTAAATGTAATATTCAATATTATGTAATAATATTCAATATAATGTAATATTCAAGATTATTATTACAAAATATTAGAAACCATGAAAAAGTTTATTATAGTTAATGCCCTGCTACATAGTTACTGTACATAAATCTTCTCTTTCTTCGAAAGCAGCTGCAGCGAGCGGGCAAAACGTCTGCTATACTGGGCTATTCTTCTGAGATATGGAAGCCTACACAATGCTGATACAATGTAATATCTTAGTGCTGATAATATTTGATCTTTAAAGAGTTTGCAAATCTTTGCCCAGATTGGAACAACTGCTTCTAAGTCTCAACTCCTAGGGTGAGACTTACAGCAACAGTCGAGCAGTGCTGCTCTACTCAGTTTCCATGTCTCCCATAGAGGTTAATTGAAAGTATGGAAACAGTGTAGCACATTTAGCTATGCTTGATCCATAACTATGGAGCTACAGATGCTTATCATTACATTGATAAAGATCTGTATAATGATATCTTGACACAGAAGACAAAAGAAATCTATTGAAAAAGTTAACACTTTTTACCACAGGATAGTTAACTTGTAATTTGTAATATTCAAACTTTACTACTTTGCTACGCTGTTTCTGTAGTTCCCATTCACCTCTATGAGAGTTACAGAAAAAAAACGTAGCACAGCACTACTTAGCTTTTCTCATAAGTCACACTTTAGGCTAAGGCCCTACGTAGCGAAAATGTACAATGAAACCCATTTTTCATGGTGTTTTTGTTGCATTTTTGTTTGCGTTTTTTTTTCCCTTATTAACTTTATTGGAAACATGCTTACACTTCCTCAGCTAAAATGACTTTGCTGCAGTTTTCAGTTTTTTTCTACAATGTCTGGATGGGATTAGCCAGAATCTCATTCATTTTTCTGGTACTGTGAAATGCAGCAGTTTGTTTATTTCTGCGGTGCCAAAATGTTGGTGTTTCTGCAATCTCAAGCCTTAGCCTTAGAGATTGAAGCAGTTGTTCCCATGTCAGCAGTGATTCACTGAGGTTGGAATAACCCTTTATTGTCACTATATGCTCTGGTCTTTAAGCATTTGTCCACCTTTGAACACCATTTTCAATTTTGAAGATCTGCATAAAACATGGCTTCACTTTTTATTTATATGTCACTAGTCTTGCAGCCTAGTGCTGTAATCTACGATTCCTCACAGTATACTAATCTGGTGAAGGATTATGATGAATACATTATAGTGGGTCAACTAAGCCTTAAAGTTTAGTCTATGGGCGGCAGGTTGATATATAGAGGCAGGTCCCTGGTCTGATTCTCAGTAGTGTGGACAATCTGAAGTAGTGAGTGACAGCGTTATTGTCTATATACTCAGTTAGTTACCCCGCCCACTGGACTCCTGAGCGCAGAGGCACAGGGCTCTATTTAATAAGCTACAATGAAATCACTTTCTAACATATGTCTATGTGCTACATAAATACAGACTCTTCATTTTAAGCTTTTCTATCAGTTCTTACTTTGCTATTTCCGTATAACTGTTGTGGCCAGGAATAAATATGTCCAAATTATAATGTCAGCGCAGCCTCAGATAAAGTGACATATTTTTGTTAATACATCTTATTGGCACATGTGTCAGTCCACTACACATGATGAATTGGACATTGGAAATGTCTCCGAGCAATACACGTCCTTTGTGACTGATTGGAATTGACTAAAAACATAGTGGGAAGCCAATGGTGTATCATTTAGAAGACAGGTTGTATAAGGAGCATGCATCTTGTCGCCACCAGAAAATGTCAGCTGAGACTCATTGCTTTCACATTTGCCTCTGTTTCCTTTCCTTTTGCTACTATGTTATTTTTCTTCTCTTGTCCAGGAAATGTAAAAATTCTGGTAATATTTTCAGACAGAGACTCGTAGCTCCAGATGTGTGTTGTGCAATAATGGTAACGCAATATTGCCAAGTTCTAAATGTCTATTATCTATGTGATAACAGCACTGTTGTGCTCTATGGCTGCCTAAAACGATTCTCTGAGGAAGCTATTATTGCTGTCATAAACTGCAGCACAAGAAAAGATAAGCAGAAAAAAAACAACTTTCAGCACAGTTTTTTTTTCTTTTAATTCTTTCTTTGTGGCTTTTAGTTTTGTCACCTGAAAGGGTTGCCATGGTAACCGTTTTTGTCGCTTTCCTTGGTCCTCAGCAGAGGTATAATGGTCCCCGCGGTAGGGTCATACTCGCTGTTTCATTATTATTATCAACTGAAAATGGATCAGATAGATAAGAAAACAATGCAACAAATTGTAGCCAACTTACTGCCTGCGTATTCCAGTATACAAATGTTGACATGTCTATAAAGACCGAATGCTGGCAACGTATCGCAGTAACATTTGTATAGTTTGTCCCTCTAGATTAATGGCTTTCTTTAGTTGCAGAGTGCTGCTATTAGCTTAATAATATCTCTTCACGCTTCTCTTAGTCAATAGCTAACATACGTATTTGACACTGAAGTATAACAATAATGTTATTTTACCTGGATTTGTGCCGTAATCACCGCAATTTAGGAAAATAATAAAAGTAACATAAAAAGTTGTTCTAGAAATTACTTTATGCTCCTTATTTTATATTAATGGCATCAAGTCAGACATTTTGGTCATGAGGGGGTCTTACTAAACAGAACACCCATTAAAATCAGTAGACATCTGACTTGAATCTGCACTATGCCATTTTAATAGAGTAAAATGCACTCCAGGTCCTAACCCAGGGACCCTTAACTATCACCTTCAACTGTTTATGTTGTGTTTTAGTTATAGATGATTTTCCCCTTTGCTATCTGTGCACTCTTGGGTCCAAGAATTTGTGGACTGGTAGGTGGCAATGCACAGGGACGAGTAAGGAGTTTTGTGACTGCCAACTAACAGGAGAAAGTAGCAACTTCAGCTTAAGATAAGGAAAAGCCTAACTTTGACATATGGGGATGCTGAAGTAGTTCAGAACTGGAGGCAAAGGAGATTGTTTTTAAGACAGTATTTTGGGACCCCTATAATGCATACCATATTAGGTGCCAAGAACCTTTCAAGATGGAAATGATCATTGGCATACACAGCTGTTAGGTCTGGGCTTGTCTATTATGAAAGTAAACTCTGGGCTGAAGTCCAGAGTAGGCCTGACCATCTCGTGAGAACCAGCAATCTGGAATTCAGAGTATGTGACAAGGTACCTGCAAAAAATGCTACAAATTGGGTTAGTAAGAGTTTTGTTGTACCCAGAGGGCTAGAAGTGCCATTGTGCTCCACATGGCAAGGTGTAAAAATAATTATGGACTAGCAAACCATAGGAGATGTCAGCTCCGCGAGGTCTGTTTGGATTATCTGAGATTTCAGTCATATAAGGAGACATCATTTTGGAGACATCAACCTGGAAGAACCCTTCACAAAGTGATTTGCGAATGACATTTCTTGGCAAAAGTAGGAGTAGCCTTTTCAAGTGGCATGGCCTTTATAAGAGGGCAGTGAATAGTAATAAGTGCACAGTGCAGTGAATACTAATAAGAGGTAGCTGGGGAAAACGTACATAGTGGCTAGGTGAGGGACTAGAAAGCTGGTGAGTTGTTGATGAAAGGGATGGATGACCCTTTGGCT
The DNA here is from genome assembly GCF_031893055.1 of Leptodactylus fuscus. Lineage (NCBI taxonomy): Eukaryota > Metazoa > Chordata > Amphibia > Anura > Leptodactylidae > Leptodactylus > Leptodactylus fuscus. The sequence continues at coordinate 103,939,094 of NC_134269.1, forward strand.
TGTAAGTCATCACCGGCCTAGTGACTTGTGTCTTGTTAGGGGATTGTGGCCTACAGGATACCTCTGATCTTTTTGTGGCTTGTCATTTCCAATTCTTTGAAACTGGTAAAGTGGTGAGTACTAGAGGGAGAGTGTTAGCCTACTGGGGTCTTAAAGGTAAAGCCTGATTTTTAAAGAAAAACCAAAAGTGGTTTGTGTGTTGCTTTCTATGTTGCACATTGCAGTTAAGGCTAGGTTCCTCCATCGGAGGACCCGAACTATGGAGAATCGGACTGCTAAAAAAGCATTTACCTAGGGACACCCATGGAAGCTGTCCCGTGCAGGAGAAGCCTCCAACACAGATGTGAACCTAGTCTAACTTGTTACATAGACCTAGGTGAAGTTGGTCTATGTAATGTTAAGAATGACCCATAAGAAGTTGAAGATGGCTAGTGTGACGTACTATTAAAAACTTTTAAATCTTTTGCTGAAACAGAAGTTTGTTTAAGATTGCTTTCTACTACCTAAATCTATGAAGCCATTAAAGTGACTGTAAACCAACAAACTTATCTGCACAATTTTAAGTGTTTTGTTCCCTACAAGTTTATTGTGCCATTAATTTCAATGTAACCATGAAGTGTAGGAAGCCACACTTGTGTAAAGAACAGTAAAGCCTTTTGTCTTACAAAGACGCTCTGCAATAGTTTCTTTCATTGAGAACCTTTAGCCTCCTCCTACATATATGTGAATAAACCCATAAGAAATAGTGGCAAGGGGGACACACGTGGCTCAGTGGTTAGCACTACAGCCTTGCAGCACTGGAGTCCTGGTGTTCAAATCCCGCCAAGGGTAAAAAAACATCTGCAAGGAGCTTGTATGCTCTCCCCGTGTTTACATGGATTTCCATCCCATATTCCAAAGACATAATAATAATAAAAAAAGAAATAGTGGCATGTGATCAGAGTCAACTAAGATTGTTTTCTGCTGTACCATAGGGTTCCTTATGTATTATGGACCCATTACTGTATTGAAATGTGTAACCACAAGAACATCTTCTGGTACTCATTCTGTTAAACTGATTCAACAGTAAAGATACAGTATGAAAGAAGAGTTCTTATGTGTTTGCAACCAAATATTGTTCTTTGTCTTTTTCCACTGGAGCTGTTCAGTTGTTGAATGAAATGTATGTTATTTAAATTTCTATTATTTTCAGTTTACGAGTCAAGCTACCACTCAAAGCACAATGTACTTGTAATGTTTTCATGTATTGTTTGAAGTCAGTATCATGTTTGCTTTGCCTATAATTAATGCACATCTGTCTTCCTATGGAGCTTTGTTTTCCCTACTGTGTGCCCTCACAGCCACATAACAATTATTTTACTATGCAAACAAAAGAGTATAATATGTAAAATATCTGTGAGTAGACTAAAAATACATAATAAATCTGTGAAACCTGTAATATTCCAGGAAAGAAGGAAAAAAAACAAAAAACCACCATGCGTATCATTCTTTACCAACATCTAACAGGATATAAGGAGTAAGCATAAAACAGAAAATGTTCAAACATCAATTGGTAACAGAATATGTCAATTGATAGCAACACCCATCCTCACGCAGGGTTAAACATAGAGAAGTGCTTGTAGAACATCACCCATGACAGATGATTTAGGTGATAAAACAACCCTGCTGAGCCTGTTAGATACTGCTAGTGTTATACCGCACTACTACTATACAACATATAACTGTTGTCGATTATGGCAATGAATGTACTGCCAATATTAGAGGCTTAAGATCTCATTGTGCCTGTTTATTATCCGCTGATGTTGGCACCTGTCTATCATTAAAAGGGGTGATGAGAGCTAAGTGCTGTTGTTATGGAAACCTCTAGACTTCCTACTGTGTTTAAGGAAGAGAAAATGGATGGGTAATAATGTTTGTTAGAGACCTGTGACAACGAAAGAAAGAAAAGTCATATTGGAGAAATACGTGAGTCTTAAGCATACATTGCTAAAATTGGGCCATCTTGGGATTATAACCGAGGTGATATTTAGAGACATACATTGAAGGTGATATTTCCAGGGATTACAAAAATAGAGAACCAACCTGTTTTATCATAGGTCATCTGTTGTTAGGATGTACTGTCTTCCAAGAAGCTATAGGAACAATTTATCTGCATGTAAATCGTTATTTTTCTGATATTGTGGTAGCATACTTTATTACTGGAAGCCTTCTAGGAAATAAAGGCAAACTTCCATTTTCTGTGACTTCTCTTTATTATCATGAATACAGTACATTATTATGGTAATAATCAGTTATTAAGACTAAGATTATTACACGATTAGACTTATTGCTATAATTTGAACCAACCTTTGCCAGAGAGATAAAGTCTTGGAGGCACTTAATGTAGTCAACCAAATTGTCTCCAACTACAGATCCTAACCTGCCCTATTGCCTGGACATGTCCAACTATGTGTATATGAGTTAAGCAGATTTTCTAAATACAACATGGTTTTGTGACCAGTTATAATAAAGTGATATGCAAACTATCCCATTTGCATCTATATGAGGCCATTTAGTTGGGTGAATATAGCTTTTCAAGGTTTTTGTGATATTGTATTGAATTGGTTTCAAGATAAATTGGAATTCAGTGTCTGATGGGAAATGGACATTTACTCAGTACAGTACACAGTACAGTATGTAGCTCATGTTCATAAGATTAGCATAGGGTATGCTCTGATGGAAAGATACAAAGAACAGGTTCTGAATATGTTACTGAGTCTTCATGGATAGAATTAGAATTGTTTTGTATATTTGTCCATCACTTTTCATTATTTAATGTACCATCTGCTTGTTTAGCTAGCTAAAAATAATGAAATTGTTTCACAACTCATAGGGTATGTACAATAAGTCTCTGGGCTTGTGCAGTAGTTGGTATCTTTTTGGCTGTTTGTACTGTGACTTTACTTTCTACTTCTTTACTTGTCAGTTAGCTTATTCCATCTCATAGGAGATATTCTGTCAAGTCTGCTATGCTATGCTCCAGGCAAGGTTGCTTGAACTCAGCTCTTTGACACTAAAGTAGACAATGACAATTCATTTTTGAGGAAATGGTGATCTACTTTAGGAATAAGAAATAGAATTGTTTGCAGATACAAAAATGTATATGTGGATAAGGTAATCTACTGCCAAGAGTTTTAACCAGAATGAATGAGTGCATGCTGAAATTTATATTTTTAACCTTCATACCATCTTGTCAAGTTCTATATGTTCTATACTGTGCTATTAATAGGAGACAATGGATATTTTGTATCCAGATTGAATTAGAATGGTCTTAAAGCTGTGTCAACCCACTGGAATCAATGTTTCATTTTTCATGCCGATTAGGAAATTATAGTTTGATCGGTTTCAATTTTTGCTATATTTATTGTTATATTTGTTACAAACGCTTGGACATTATTAAAGCCCCAAGATGCACTGTCTGGTTACATGCTTCCTATTCATGCGGACGGAATACATATAGACATCATCACCTCTGTAACCACCATCCTCAAGAACACCGTTGTACTAAACACAATACATTTTAGGTTTAGCACTATATCTGTTTTATGGTATTTAGATGGTTTAAAAGAAAGAAAAAAAAAAGCTGAAAGATGAAACTTAGGATAGGAATTGGCCAGTCTAGGAGATGGCAGAGGTCAATGACTTTTACCACTCTAGCAATCCATGATCCACGTAAAGATCATCATCCATATTCAGGCACAATAGTAGTATGCACACTGCTCTGTTTGTCCATTTTTCTATACTTTGAGCCTCTTCAATGACAGTGAGAATGAAGGACTGCTAGCAGAAACCCTCCATTACAAAGCCCTGTTGAGTCTCATTGAGAATAGTAAGAGGCTGATTAAAAGCGGCTCCTCGTGTAAGGTATGACTGCAGACAAGCAGCCACGATTAATTTCTGTGCAGCCCGCTGAGACAGACAACACTCCTGCTGCTTTGTTCGTGGGACTATAGGAGGGACTTGCGCTCTCATTGAAAATGTAAAGGGGTCTCAAGGGCTTTATTGATATAAATCAAAAAAAGAACTTTTTGTACCTCTTGGACACAGCATCTTTCAATTGACGATGCTAACATACGGTACATTATGAGCCATTAAATGGCTAATCCATATTGAAAGGATAAAGAATCAAAAGAAGTTGTAGAACAAAGACACAAACCTGTGGATGGAATAAGCCAGTCATAAAGTATAATGGAGAACATTAAAGCTGGTAAAAGGATGCGCACGGCAAGAGGATTTAGTGAAGATGTCCTCATATGTTAAACTTTTAAAAGTGGAATCGGCTATATACCGCTTAAAATAAAACAACACAGCATTAGAGAAACCATAGCTGTGAACATGAAAGAGCGCTGAACACGAAGACGTCTGAAGTCAGCCTCTTATACTCAGCTTTTATACTGTATGTTGAATAAACACTATTTGCTTGGATGGAAAAGCACATTTAAGAAAGTGATTGTCGCTTTCTTAGAATGGAACATTATCTGGAGAAAGATTACCAGAAAAGGCTAGAATGGGGAAAAGGATTTTCCAAAGGTCTCTTATGTGTAAGGATGACTCTTCTTTTCTGGGTGAGAAAATAACTTATTATGTGCAAAGAATAGCAACTGCTACCATTTGTGATTTGGTTATCATTTAAGTATACCTTTCAGGCTTGGATACTTTTTTCTATAATAAAGGCAACTCTAACCAAGAAAAATAAAATTCCCTTGTTACTTCCTTCTTTCTTACTTGCCCTCCAGTATGTACGATAAAGAGTTATTTACAACAAAACAAGGGTATAGTCGCTGTAAAGGGTACAGAGGTATCAGTTCCATTCAGGCCCTGGTGTATGATGGGGTCTAAAGGACTCTCAGCTACACAAGAAGATAATCAGATTATAAATGGCACTTATATAATTACTTAGGTAATTGTGGGACCTTTTTACAGATTTTGGATTAGGGTCCATAAATGACACTTCTGCATTCATGATATTTATATATAACAGGGGTCTGCCACCCCCAGCACTCTTGGTATATTTGTCTACCATGGGAGCCCACACACTGCCAGCCTAGGATCCTCAATTATTAAATTTAAAAGCTAGCATCCTTTTGGGAGCGTCTGCTACAGTAGATTAAAGGATCCTCATTATGTCACCTTTTCTGTCCACAAATAAGAAGGAAGAGAGAGAGGAACAAGTGGCAGAGCTTTATGGTGAGTGATTCACTGTAGAGCAAAAGGAACACATCTGCTCAAGTAATATGCTCTGTCCTGTGCACCCTATGATGTCTACAAGGGCACCCAAAATAGAGTACCCTTTAGCATACTTCTATTCTCCCGGCCCCTGTACAGAGTCATCAATAAGGTAATGAAGTAAAGAACAGTCAAGTTACTATTTCTATTAATGTCAGGCACTTAGAGATATTTAGTTTTATTATCTCCTCACATTAATAACCATTAACCCCATATGCCCCACTCGAGGTTTACTAATATGTAAGGCATTTGAAGAGACTAATTAAAGGACATTCATGATGGAGATCTAATGTAAGGTACATGATGGAGTTAACTGGTATTGATGTGAAGCATGTGGACTTATTAAATAGTAAGTATGGTGAAAAACTATATAAACAGATTCTGCTATAGCCACATCCAGTCCCTGGCCGCCAATGTGTGCACTTTGTGATAACTGAAACACTGAGTAATTTTACCTGCATTTTATTATTGACTGTGGTCTTGCTGTTACTACGAAGATAGTAATTAAATGGAGCTGAAATGAATCCGTGCTTCACCATTGCTTCAGTCATTTGTGGTGCCTGCTGTACCCATTTAAAGTGAGTCTGTCAGCACAAAATTGAGATATAAATAGAGATGAGCGAGTAGTACTCGATCGAGTAGGTATTCGATCGAATACTACAGTATTCGAAATACTCGTACTCGATCGAGTACCACTCGCTATTCGAATGGAAAAGTTTGATGCAGAACCAGCATTGATTGGCCGAATGCTATACAGTCGGCCAATCAATGCTGGTTCTTCTCCTACCTTTAGAAGTCTTCTCCGTGCAGCGTCCCCGTGGCTCTGAATTCACTCTGCCAGGCATCGGGCCTGGGCAGAGCCGACTGCGCATGCCCGCTTGTACTGAGATTAGTTAATATCTCAATTGTTTGCTGACAGACTCCCATACATTAATTCATCAACTGTGCAATTAACTGCACATCAATGACACAATCTACTTTTGTTGGCACCAGTAAATATTATAAGTGAAATATATATATATATATATATATATATATATATATATATATATATTGACTCATAGGAGAGTGCAAGACTGATAGAACTCTAGAATTTCCTAGCATTGATAATTCTGCAGCGGTATACAGTAGTTCCTTCATCTACGCAATATATTGCAATGTTTAGAAGACAATTAGTCACAAAAATTGTTTTTTACGCTTAGTATGGTATTTTTTTTAATTGCAACTTGAAAACAGTGTAAAACCCTGCGCTGTGATAGTTCTAAACTCCACAGGACAATGCACAGCATGAAATAAAATATTCCATATTCAATCCATATGGTTACTTGTTTGTGAATTTGCTCAGTCCTCTGTAGGAACTATTATTTTGTGATGCACTATAGGGGGCTACTTACCTGCCGACATGAAGCATAGCACATGACAATGAATGAAGTACTGTATATATCACATGCTGGATATACTTCCATTCAATTACTAGCTTTCATCTCTCCTAAAGCTCACACTTCCCATAAATCCCTGAGATTTTCTCTAGTAAGAGCTTCTAGTCATAACCTCCCATAGCTAAACCGGGAGATTTCTCTGCAATCTATCAATATAATGATATTGTAAAGTTCAGGAACAGAGATAAAATATATGGTGCATTCTGCATTTGTTGGCCACTTGCATGTCCTAGCGGTTTGATTGCTTGTAACGGTTATGTAAATTTCATCAGGGAGTGAGACAAATATGTTCTGAAATTTATGGAGCCTGGAATTCTGCCTGGATTACATTGACCTGTTCTGCTTTACAACTTAATAACATCTCTGATACCATGCTTGTACGTTTGTGTGTGGCTTTATGGCGAGGAGAATTAATGGTGTCATAATGCAAACATAAAGAAAAAAGGATATTGCTGTTCATTTTAATATAGTGTATATGTATATGTATGCAGTTGAATTTGACATTCAGTAATAGAAAGGCAACATTTTAAATGCTTTGCCTGAGAACGTTCACGCCATTATTTGGGGCTACTCAGATTTGTTGTGACTAAGATTACTTTATGAACAGGATAAAACAAAACTTTCTTCAGGCCCCCATACACATAGGAGAAATGTTAGCGGGGTCCAACAATATACAAAAACTATTTTATGTGTATGGGATTCAAAGGAAAGAAGGATTGGACAAGTTTAATGTCAAACCCTGTATATTTTGCTCACAGGGAAAATATGGAACAACTAGAGGTGTCTGGGGGCAGCCTACACCCCTTTTCCCTGATACAAGCTTGGATGTGTATGGGGGAAACAAGAAGAAATGTCACCTGTTGACAGCCTTTGGAAATCATAAGCACCTTTGCTAGACAAATTTATAAAATGCTAGGATATGATACATGCAATCATTAAAAAAATACTCTCCTGAATGTAGTGGCCAGTTTCATCCTTCAGTCCAGCCGCTCCATGGATCATAGATAATGTGCAGTGACGTATTAGTACGGCGATGTGTCTGCAGCATTTCTGGCCCTCGGTTGAAAAATTCTCCAGTGGATGAACTCCTCGGATTCCGTGATCAATAGCGATCACAACATATGGGGGGAGAGGGTAGGCAGCAAGGGATTGTCATTGCAGCGAGAAGGTTGGGCAATGGCCTCCAGACTGCCAGTTCTTTTAACACACAGGGAGTTCATGTGCGATCTCCTGCAATACAATTTATTGTCTTACTTTGCACTGGGCATCAGGGATCCAAGAGTCAAGTCTCTTTATGGGACAGGTAAAACATAAAAAGTTCAAAAAAGTTAAAAAAAAAGAAATAATAAAAAGTTTAAGTATTAAAAGTAATAAAAGCTAATCAAATCATTATATGTACCCCAAAATGAAAGAACAACTTGTCACGCAAAGAATATAAGCCCTCACATAGCTTTGTCGAAAGAAAAATGATAATAGATTTTTTCGGAAAGCGGGGAAGGAAATGTGAATAAAGTTGCTGAGTATTAAAGGTTTAATTATCAGGAAACCCTATTTAGTTGTGGTTTACTGGGATGGAAAGAATCAGATATCTGCACTGCTATATAAGTGTTACAGAGTTATTTGTTGGGGTGAAAAGAAGGGGTTTGCAGAGTTACATCAGACCCTTACATTATGGAGACACCTATTGCTTTGCAATGCTATTGCACAGCAATGCTGTGCTTCCATGCCTCAGTGGGTATTGGTTTATACTTTAATAGTAATTCTAAATCCAATAGGTGTGAGACGTGAAGAGATACTCATTGTTCCACTGACATACAAAATATATACAAGCCATACGTCTTCATCTTACTGTCAGGTTACAGGCTAAGCAAATGTCCAATGTGTGGTTTGTAATCTTAAGCAGAGAAGATACTACAGCAGATGCTGACACATAGCAAACAAGGGATTGTGATCGATGTCTGTATAATTGCTATTACAATATAAGGAGGTCTGATTACTTCCTGGAAGCTATGTGATTTTAATAGATTGAAGGTGTGTCAGCTCATAAACAGGGGGGCTGCAGTGATATGTGAAACAGACAGCCATTACAATCCCTGGAAGGCAGGTTGTAAATGAGAAGAAAATCACTAATTGTTATCTTATTATTTCTCCTGCAGAACCGACAAACATAAAGCAATTTTCCAAGAATATAAAAAGTAGATCTGTGTGTATTGCACCATATTGTAATTATCATAAGCTTTGAAGTGAAAGCCGAAGACATACCCCTAGCTCTCTAAGGGTAAATGGGGCAGGACTATGAATTTGTCATGCGGTAAATCATCTAAAAGACTTACCCATAAGATTTAATTAGAAGAACATTAGGTTAATCAGATAGGAACATAATGAAAATGTACATTTTTAATGAAGCTCGCCTCTTCAATTATCTACCGCAAACTTCTTAAGAGTTTCAAACATTTTTCTATTCATGCCAATGTGGTTTGTTCGCAAATCAAAGCGTGCTAATGAATTTTATACAAGTGGAGTTTTATCGGGTCAGATTTCAATGTGGATAACAATACAGCCACCAACTATCACAATGTTTGGCCAGAAAAGAAAATGATAACTAGTTTTCACCCAGCGAAAATGTTATGTTTACTTCTCGAGTCCTGTTTCTAAATACCATTGTAAAGGTACAGTAGCTTGTTGGCACTCATGACACTGTGCACCCGGGATAAATGCCCCTCCAGACATCTTTAGATAAGTCCATGGCCCCACATGATCATGCATGATCATGCAAAGTTAACATTGACTTTATGCAGCATGATAACTTGCAAAACTCAATCATTGAAAAGTCATTGCATTATATTGAGAAGTCATTGACATAGTCTAGATAACACTCAGTGCCACAGTGTTGATAGCATGTTAAGTGTGAAGTTAAACTCTGCTATATGTGAATTATCAGTTTTCAATTATCGCTCACCAAAATATTGATTTTGTTAACATTGTTAACCATATTTTAATTAAACTCATTGGGAAATATGGGGAAGTTGTTAATTGTTGTACATTTGTGGCACTAGTGCAATATAGTAAGTGAGTTAGTGCCAGGTAGGATACCAACATGTATGGCCCAGGGATGGCACAATATTTGCAGTATATCAATTATATTTTCTCTGATTTTCCTAAACGATCAATGCAAATGATAGTCAATATAATGTTCAAATCTTCAACTGTTAATATATGTTATAACATTTTATTGGACAAAAATCCCAATGTTATTTTTTTCACAAATTAAAAAAAAATCAAAATCCGCTGTTCCAAATTATTATTCATAACAAAGTTTCTATACATTTTATAGGTTATACAGAACTAAAAATGGTCACTTGTTGAATTTGCAGCATTAAGAGGTCACATTTACTGAAATCAAAAACTATTTAGGTTAAAAGCATCTCAACAGGCCAACTAATGTGTTAACATAGGACCCCTTCTTTGATATCACAATTCTTGCATCCATTGAACATCTGAGTTTTTAGATCGTTTATGCCTCAGTTTCTTTGCAGGATGTCAGAATAGCCTCCAAGAGCTTTTGGTTTGACGTGAACTGCCCCCCACCCTCAGGTCTTTTGCTTGAGGGTATTCCATGGTTCACAACAGGGTTGAGGTCAGGGGAGGATAGTGGTAATACCATGAGTTTCTCTCCTTTTATTCTTCTAACATGTCAATGTCTCAGAGGTATTCTTTACTGTATGAGATGGTACATTGTAGCCATGAAGGCATGAAGGCAAAGTTCTTCTTTTTGTACCATGAAAGAAAGCGGTCAGTTAGAAACACTATATACTTTGCAGAGGTCATTTTCACATCTTGAGGGGCACTAAATTGGCCTCTTTGCTCTCGCCCCATGATTACGTCCCAAAACATGACTCTGTCACTTTCTTGCTGATTTCACAGCCTTGTTGGGACATGGTGACCATCCAGAAATCATCCACTATGTCATCATAGTGTCATCATCAGGACCATCCAGGGTTGCACAGCACTTATCAGTAAAAAAAACTGTTTCAAAATATATCTTCATGTATGTCTGGGCCCACTCCAACCGTTTCTGCTTGTGAGTACTGTTTAGGGGCAGCCGAATTGTAGGTTTATGCACAGCTACAAGTCTTTGGAGGATCCTATACCTTGAGGTTCATTGGACTCTAGAGGCACCAGCAGCTTCAAATACCTGTTTTCTGTTTTGTAATGAAATTTGACCCTTTTAGTAGGAAGTTAAAGAAGGCCACCAGATACACAATGTGTGTATAAGCATTGAATTTCCTTCCCAAAAACATGTAAAAAAAAAAAAAGCTAAATTATACCAAAATATTTACACACATTAAATTAAATAAATAAAAAAGAACACAATTTTTATATGGCAAAGTGAATGTCATTAAAAATATAAAACATTATTCCTTCATTCCTTCATTTTCCTCAATGTAATCAATAAGTTGTATGTACCCTAAAATGGTGCCTTTGAAGTTATTCTTTTAAAAAAAGAGGCATATAAAGCTTTGTCAAAGGGAGAAAATTATGGCCTTCAAAATGCACTGACAGAGAAAAAAAATATTCTTAAAATGTAGAAAACTAGTAAAACAAAGAAGGACATAATTGATATTGCCATAATGATTATGAACAACAGAATGAACCTAACATGTAATTTATACTGAACAGTAACTCTCATAAAAACATAACCAAAAAGTTAATAGTCGAATTGATGTTTCTTTAAATTCTTATACTCAAAAAATGTTATCCTATTTTTTTAATAATACTCATAACTTGCTGCAGCATAATACTATATTTTATCACAGATCACAACATAAGCCACAGATAAAGTTCTGTATAGTTAACAAATTAAGGCTGCGACCCCACGTGGCATAGATGGGGCTGCACATTGATTTACAGTCATTGCATGGTGGATAGGATTCTAGTGAATCCCATCCACACCTTGCAGAGAAATATGCACAACGAAAATGCTGCAATTTCCAAAACTGTTCCAGTTTTAGAAATCTCAGTATGTCAATTATACCTACGGAAACGCTGGTGGTTTCCCAGTATGTATAATGAAAGCAGAAAGTCCACAGATAAAATCTGCAGGAAAAACGATAGGTTTCTGCCAAGGTTTTTCCTGCAGCACCTATTTGCTGCACCCGCCATGTGGGGCCTTAGCCTAAAGGTCAATTTCCATTTTGGTACATCTGCCGCTGTCAGCCAAACAAGTGCTCAGCGGGCAGCTACTTTAAGTGTATAACTAGCTTGTATGTATAGTTTTTCTGTGGTTGTGTAGAATATTACTGACCAGAGAAGTTTTTTACTTTAGAAAAGGACTACTATAATTGTTACCTGCTTCGTTTCTGAAATTGCCTTTTAGAGAACCAATTTCTTTGCAGTTTATGATTTTTTTTTTATTGCAAAGGTTGAGAAAGAAGTAACCTTTTTTTTGCTTAAGTTTAAAGAATTGGCTCTAAGGATTCATCAATAAGGGAGAGCAAAGCCTTGTAGGAAAAAAAGCTTTTACTCAAGGAATATTGAGCTCTAATCATGACTGAGAGCTTGGCCATCACCTGACTTCCTGCCAGGTTTCTATTTCTTTCCCTTAAATTGCTCTCAGAGGATACAAGACCAGGTTGGTTCAATATCAGAGACTTCTGTTAGAACATATCAACAAAGAGCTACATTTCAAGCAAATTAAATAATGTTTAGAAGAAGGCAGATCAGAATGTGCACTCACAAGCTGTGAGCTTGAGAATTACATTTAAATTGAAAAGTTATATGGGTACATGGTAAGAATGTCCAGCTAATGTGCAGATTCATTAGCCCGCACAGCCTTCCAATATAAGGTCCCCTGACATTCAGGTAAACTTGGTTCACTGGTCGGTTTCTGGTTTCTTTCGTGACATGAATACTAATGTTTATCCTGAGTTTCTTATTAGGTGTTTGTTAAAGCAGCAAGTCAATGAAAGCAATGAAATTGTAGTTTTATACAATACGCTTTCAGATGTTAGGCTACTTTTCTCAGGAACTTCTTCAGGTTCAGCAGAACCTGCCAACAATCTAATGTCTATGGAGGGCAAGAGATGTCTCCTGACATTTGCTGACTAGCCATAGAGGAGTCACAAAGGCCGAATTGTTATCAGGTGCCCCATATTTTTTATCATGTTTTTAAAAATGTGTTTGTCAACGCCATATATGCACATATACTGTATATGTGTTAATACTTGAGTATAAGCCGACCCGAATATAGGCCATCCCCCATAATTTTATCACAAAAAACTGGAAAAACTTATTGACTCGAGTATAAGCCTAGGGGGGAAATGCAGCAGCTACTGGAAAATTTCAAAAATTAAAATGGCCGGAGTTTTGGTTGTCTGTCTGCCCCTTCCCTCAGCTTGAGGACTGTTTTTTTTTTTTTCCCCCTTGGAATTCAGCCTGGCTGAATATAGCTTATATGCAGTGCTCCTATTAACCCCTTCCCGTCGGACTATGAGCAGTGCAGATACCCTATACTTAGCCCGGATGTAGTCAGGCTGAGTTCCAAGTGGGGGGGGGAAAAACTCATTCTCAGGGAAGGGGCAGTTTGACAACTTTTTTTTCTCCACTACGGCATTTACCGTACAGGAAAAATATATTTATAGATTTGTATAGTGTGCGTTTTTGGACACAGGGATAACTAACGTGTATATGTTTCACATTATTGACAGTATTAGTTTTATATGTGTTCTAGGGAAAGGGGGAGGATTTGAATTTTTAATACTTTTTGTTTACTAAGGGTGCATGCACACTACGTAACGCCGGGCGTGTATGAGAGCCGTACACGCCGGCATTACAGCAGGGCTGCCGAACACTTCCCATTCACTTCAATGGGAGCGCTCGTAAACGCCGCTGTTACGAGCGCTCCCATTGAAGTGAATGGGAAGTGTTCGGCAGTCTGCTGTAATGCCGGCGTGTACGGCTCTCATACACGCCCGGCGTTACGTAGTGTGCATGCACCCTAATACTTTACTAATACTTTATTTAAAAAAAAAAAATTGTATTTTTTTTTTGCATTTATTAGACCCCCTAGGGGTCTTGAACCCCAGGGGGGTCTGATTACTAATACAATGCATTGCAATGCTGATGCATTGCAATACATTGCAAAAATTGTCATTTCTTATGCAGGCTGTAGAGAGCAGCCTGCAAAAGAGAAGCACTGCTGGCCGGGGAGCCTTTACAGGAGCTCTGAGGGGAATCCTCGGCAAGAGCTCTGAGGGGAATCCCCGGCAGAAGTGCTTCTGCCGGCAGCCGGCCGCAGTTCCTATCTAAAGGATCGCACTTCAGAGAGCGGTCGCGCCCGCTCCCTCCAGCAGCATGGTGGCACTTGCCCGGACCCCTCATTCCGGGACATAGTAGAGCATCTCCGCTGTAACACTTACAGTGGAGATGTCCTAGCTCCCCATGCAATCTCTGATTGCAGGCATTATTGCAGGGAGCTCCGACATTACCGCTGTAAAAGTTACAGCGGAGGTGCCGGTTGGTATAGTGACCACACTGAAGCAGAGTGATGCCATTATAGTTACAGACCCGGCATCCAGACCCGGCATACAGACACTGGAGCGGGTACTGGGCTGCAGCATCGCCACGCTCATAGCAGGAGCGTAGCGATGCTGTTAATTTCAAACTGCAGAAGTACTTATGGTACATCTGCTAGCAGGCCCGGAACGCAGATACACGCTGGGTGCGGGCCTGAGCTTACGTGGCCACGTCACCCGGTGTGTAATGGAGTGGGGGGGCGTGATCTGTATTCCGGGCCTGCTAGCAGAAGTACCGTAAGTACTTCTGCAGTTTGAAATGAGCAGCATCGCTATGCTCCTGCTATAAGCGTGGCGATGCTGCAGCCCGGCACCCGTCCCGGTGTCTGTATGCCAGGTCTGGATGCCGGGTCTGTAATTATGATATTGCTGAATTGCGTAATGACCAGAGTATAAGCCGAGGCAGGCTTTTCAGCACAAAAACTGTGCTGAAAAACTCGGCTTATACTCGAGTATATACAGTACTTGTTGAAGAGCACTGTTTACAGTGGCAGAATAGTGTTAATGGATTCTAATGTTAGAGGCATCCAGGGTATATGTAATAGAGATCAGACATTTCTGTATACTGGTTAGGTGTAAAAGCCAGTCTGAAGTCTTGGGGTTGGGGAAAAGAAGGATGGGTTTCCACTCCATTCACTTCAGTATATGTTGTTTACTAATTAGACTCATTAGGAGAACTTAATAAGAGCATAGTGAGCACTTTCCACGATACTCTCAAGCCTGGGAGAACAGACAAGGCTTTTTATGGGTGCCATCAGCAGCATGATGTTGGTTTGAACTCTATTTAGAGATGCTAGGTAGTAAACAAGTGTCTACTTATCGCTATATAGTATATGGCTTACTTTTTGCACTGCAATGTACACTTTTTGTAATATATAGGAAAAATAAAGCTGTTGGCAGCTAATTTTGATGGTCATTCACCACCTCCCCTAAGCACATTCATCTGCCACCAAAATGCTACTGAGCACATTATAGATATAAAAAACATACCATTGTTATGTGTGCCATTTGAAGAAAGACAACTTTGAAATCTTATGCAAATGAGGCAGTTGTGCTGGGAGTAAGTCTTCAGCTCCATGGAGCACTGCTTTTGACACTCACCCCTACCATCTTCTGTCTACACTGTCAGGAATGTTTCATCTGTTGTTGTTGCTTTAAGGTTGTTTTGTCAACATAAGGAAACTTCCTGTTAGGACTGGTTGTTGCTGCTTTAAGGTTGCCGTGACAGCATAGGGAACCTTCTGTGCAGGCCTTTATAAACCACTCCCTCGTCACCCAGCCTTGCTGGCTAATTAGTTTGCAACTTCCTGCTTAGCTCCTGACATTTATTTGACTGATCTAAGGGTATGTTCACACTGCATAAAATGGATTCTGCATGTAAACACACCACGCAGCAGTCCGTCGCAGCATTCTGCTCCGGATTAGACTCGAATCTGGAGGGAGTCTCGTGCTGCGCGCGCTATGGATGAGTCAGCCGCGGAATCCGCATCTTGCTTCTTTTTTCTGCTACTAGCTAGCAGAAAAAAGAAGCAAGCAACTCCCATTGAAATCAATGAAAACTGTTTTGGCAGGCAGATTTTGAGGCAGATTCCACGTCAAAATCCGCTGCCAGAAAACCTAAGTATGAACTAGCCCTAATACTGACCTTTGGTTGTGTTCTTGGATTCCTCTCTGTCTTGCGATTATGTTCTGGCATTCCTGATCGGTTTCGACTATTGGATACATTTAATAGATTTGTCTTTGTCTCATGATTTGGCTCCTTGTTGCCCTCTTCAGCTGCTGACCCGTGATTGATGACCATTCTGTTATCTCTGTCTCTATGAGTAGTGTGTGGATAAGGTGTTTGATTTCTGCTGCAGTGTGTTTATTTGTGATACACTTTTCTGTTCTGGTGACAATTTTGGACTTCAGATTCAGCAAAAGTCCATATCTTCTTGCGAGGAGCTCTGGTAAAGGCGTCTGAGGCTGGTATTGGCTCGCAGTAGTGTATTACTTTTAAGTAGCAGTTTCTTCTTCTTGCAGTTGTCAGTCCATTTCTGCTGCTGTTCTCCTGAAGACCAGTACATTTCTTATCTTGCATCTGAATCCTAACATGCGGCACCTAGTGCAAAGAGAGTTGATCCTCCTACTGTTATGACCATAGCCATCATATTTGAGCAGCAAGAGAAATTCTACCAGGGAACAGGGCTCATCTCAAGTGCACCAACTGCCTCATTTACATAGGATTTTACAGTTGTTTATTAAAGAGGACCTTTCATTGGTTCTGGCACAGGCAGTTATATATACTGTCTACCTCCCTCTTCTCACAGTGCTTGTCCATAGACGAGTATTATCAGGAGGGGAGGGGGCGTTCCTCCCCGCTCACACTGTACAGTGCAGGCGCTGCTTTGAAGAAGGACGTACCTGACAGACTGTCAGGAACACCCTTCTGACTGTAAAGCGCTATGGTACTGGCACCAGTAGTGCTTTACCTGGGACACAGATCAGGAAAGCAGAGAGCAGACTGTCGGCTTTCCAGCAGTATATAGAACTGCCTGTGCCCAAACCCATGAAAGGTCCTCTTTAAAAATATACAAGTGTGACATACATAACAAATCAATCTTTATGATCACAGTAATATTCTTTGTAACACGGTGGTTGAATTTGCTTGATGGAGGTGGTAGATTCTTGTTACATAAAAATTATTAAAAATTTATTGTCGACTAGCTATCTAACCCTGGACATGGAGATGGTGTGATCTAATGTCCACGCAATTTTTTCACATTATATATATACAATTCACTATGTAACAGAAATACATCACTGTAACAATATAATTTCCTAGTATCAGTAGAGGATGAATCTTCGCAATCATTGGAATTTTAGTTTATGGCAAAAGTATTTTTTTTCCCATATTTTTCCTCATAAGCAATCCTTTTTACAAAATTAACTTTAGCCTGTAATAAGTTCATGTTATTTTCACTTACATTGTTATCACTGGGCTGTAATGGTAGCTTATGTTAAATACATTCTCCTACGGTATAATGTTTCATTTAGCATGTTTAATTACATCTTCCATAGGTAGAAGAGGATTGAACGGTCCAGCTACATGTGTGAAAATGTTATAATTGTTGCACTGAGAGTTCCAATTATCTTCTCGATTTGCTGGTTATAATTGTTTTCCATGAGGGATGAACTTCTAATCATAGTGTTGCCAACACCTCTATTGAATGTAGCAAGCTAGTTATTATGGTTTGGGATGTGATGTGAGACATATTCACTATGAAGAACGGCAAAATAGAAATTTAAATTACTTGGAAACAAGATGTAATGGAACCTGGTCAGTGTGTTATTGGTAGAAATGTCGACTTCTGAAGAGTAATGAATTTCATCCAAACATAGTGAATTCTGTTATAATGCCATTAGGAATTAAATGTTCTGCTTTGTTTCATTACAGTCTTTAGAATCATGAGGGTAGTTTTATCACGGCTATGAGGCTGCTCAAGATGGCAAAATGTATCTAACTTAATTTACTTATGTGTCCATTCACAGTCATTGAAGTGTTAATTGTATCTGATTTAATATTTAAATACTGATTTAATAAATTTACTATATTATACTTGTCTTCCCTCCCAGGAATGTCCTCAGCTTCTTCATACGGAACGGATCCTGATTCCAGTTGATATCGTAAAACCCATCACTTTGAAAGCAAAGAATTTACCCCAGCCGCAGTCTGGTCAGAAAGGATATGAATGTATCCTGAACATCCAGGGGAATGAGCAGAGAGTTCCCGCACTAAGGTTCAACAGTTCCAGTGTTCAGTGCCAAAATACTTCTGTAAGTATCTATAATATTCATCATCGTCATTCTGCTGCGGGGATCCTGGGGCAGGGGGCCATAGAGTATGAAGAGAAATCTGAGTTGGATGTCTGCCTTAAATTCCTCTTCATTTTCACCGGCTGAACTTAACCTAATAGGCTCATCATCATTGTGATTACATTGTTTCAGTTCTCTATATAAAATTACAATATTAGAACAATTATTCGAAAATATTCACCACATTACTTTAAATACATTGTCTGTATGAGAAAAACAGAATGGTAGAATTTTACAAACTGACACAAATGAGAATCTGTAAAAATACATAAACCTGCTCTTATATTACAGGTTACTGGAATGAGAAGATCTTGTAGAAATTCATAGGGGTTTATGGTTTGAAAAATTAAGTACAAATTACCTAGTTTTCATAGCATAGCCTCTGGGCAGAATAGAATTGTGAGACAGGGCAGATAATCATCTTACTCTGGACATACTGAACAAAACAGCCTGCCGATGCCTTATAGACTATTGGGCTACTTTGTAAAGTGTATTTTATTGGACTCCTGATAATAATGCAGTCTTTCTCTTTTGTGTGTATCCTTGAATGTCAGAATTGCTTCAAACTTGGAATCAAGACACATACATTCTAGGCAACATTTAATTAAATTATGCTTTAGGGACAGAAATATATTAGTCGAATTTATAGGATTGTCATTGATAGTATATTGTAGTTGATCTCATAGGATGCTCCCATGCTCTTCTATGAATATTGACTCTTATGATACAAGTGTAGCAGTACAATACCCTTGGAGTAGTATTTTCATGATAAGTATTGATGCCATATTGCTAGTAGTATATATACTAGAGATGAGCGAACAGTACAATGTTCGATATTCATTTCAAGTAGCCGCTCAATATTCGACTACTCAAATTGAATATCGAATCCTATTATAGTCTATGGGGGGAAAATGCTCGTTTCAGGGGTAGGCAACATTTGATCAAATTACACTTACCAAGTCCACGAGTGAGGGTCGGGCTGGATCCTCCAAGAAGTCTTCTCCGTGCAGCATCCCCGCGGCATCTTCCGGCTCTGAATTCACTCTGCCAGGCATCGGGCCTGGGCAGAGCCGACTGCGCATGCCCACACTACAAGAAAATGTAGTGCCTGGCAGAGTGAATTCAGAGCCGGAAGACGCCACAGGGACTCTGCGCGGAGAAGACTTCTAAAGGTAGGAGAAGAACCAGCGTTGATTGGCTGACTGTATAGCATTCGGCCAATCAATGCTGGTTCTGCATTGAACTTTTCCATTCGAATAGCGAGTGGTACTCGATCGAGTACGAGTATTTCAAATACCGTAATATTCGATCGAATACCTACTCGATCGAATACTACTCGCTCATCTCTAATATATACATACTGGAGTAACATACTTTCAAAGGCTAAAAAAGAAATAAGTATATCCAGTTTAGTCTATCTTTCAGCAATGTTGCTCTGTATATGCAAAGACTTCATGATAGGTGGTGATCAGGATAGAAGTCGCTTTGAAGGTTTTCCTTGCCCGGTAATGCTCCCAGTTGACTCATTGCACAGTGTGTTGCTTTTCTATGTTCCAGTTCCTTGCACAGGTTGTTGACAGGAGCAAGGGAACTCTTTAAAGGACCTTTGCTTCCTAACTACCACTTTGGTTTATTCATTTGGTGGATTAATGGGGGCCCCACTGGTAAACTCCCTCCAGACAGGAAAAGAAAACATATCCTAGCAATGTGGCACACTTATCATGAGAATACTCCTTTATCCATATACTAACACTCTGCAGGCTGTGTGGGAAAAGATAAATGGAAACCAGCATTGCAGTTTAATGGATTTTATCATTTAACAGCTAGATACATTGAAATAAATTGAAAACAATATCCAGTAGCTATGTTCACTTGTACCGATGTGTCTACCCTTTACTTACCCACATCGGGTTATGAACTCCAATTTCTCATTAAATCAATTAATTATATTGCAATATGATGGTAAATACCTTAAAAGGCTGCAATTCACAAACAATATTAGCTACACATATAGTATATACAGTATATATATTAGGTCCACAGATATTTAGACAGTGACACAGTCTTTATGATTTGGGCTTTGCATGCCACCATATTGGATTTGAAATGAAACAACTGCATTTTGTGGGTTCACAGAAACAGCTTCCAAATGCCAATACCACACCTCTAACCAACTCCAGACCTTTTACCTGCTTAATTGATGATGGATTAATAAGGGAATAACCCATGTAACCCATTAAATAGCTTTTGAGATAATTGTCCAATTACTTATTGTCCTTTGAATAACTGCAGTTACCTATTACAGAGCTATAATTCCTAAACCCTTCCTTTAATCAGGATGCGAATAAGCCCATAGCGATTATGTATTTGCATCTTGAATATGCTTTAGTAAACATCTAACATGCCAAAACTTGTATCACTGTCCAAATATTTCTGGACCTAGCTGTATATATTACATGGCATATCACTTATCTTATATCAGTTGATACTAAACATGCAATTATACGGTAATCCAGCAAATAAAGCTACTTAGATCCTTCCCTTTAGAATAGTAAAGGGGATTTACTGGTTATCTGATAAGGTGTTACGGAAACGTTGAGCCAAGTCTGTACTCTAGAGCCTGGGCTGCAACTTGTGAAAAGTAGGATTTCTGCGCGGTCTTTGGAAAGACATACTTCAGTATACAATTGGTTAAATCATTATTTTGTTATCTTTCATAAAATCTGAAACCTTTCTCAATCATCAGATCTCATAGTGACCTTTTATTAATTTTCTCTTCTGATTTCAAATGTCAGCAGAAGGCTATTTTTTCTATTTTTTCCTCGGTGTAATCACATCCTCTTTGCGGTACACATAGTGAATACAGTGCAATTGAATAATAACTAAATATGTTATTAGATGTGACAAATGAATTGTAGGCTGATTGCAGAACTGTACATATGGGAATCATTCCTATGGGGTTTATATTCCCTAGTAGTCATTAATCAAGGGATTTAGATCATTCGTATATCATTTTAGATCATTTGTATGGCTTTTTATTATAATAAAATCTACTTACTGTGTGCCACTGTGTACTTGACCTAGACTGGAAAGCAATTCTTAGTAGCAGAACTGATACTTTTATCTTATAGCTTTATTTGATAGCATTTGTCTGGATATTTAGAAGGGGCTCTGTCACCAGGAGACTCAATATCAAACCAGCCTCAGCTCATAATGTCGCCTACAATGTACTGTGGCTGCTTTAATATAGAGATTCCTGGAGACGACTGTCTTTAATCTTGAGTCTTCTGACACAAGCTAAGACACTACATTATTACATTTAAATGGGTTTTCCTATCACAATGCTCTGTTGCAATACAATTAAAGTAACAACATTAAAAGATTATTTCAAGTGAAAACTGGCTTATATGTGAATGTATTTCCATTTTTTTTTTTTACAAAATTATTGTTTCCTTGTTTTTACTACGTTATTTAGACATATCTAAGATATTGTATAAGAGTAGAAGCCTCTCATAAACTTACAGTTACAGAGCCAGTTCGTTCTCTATCCCAGCAGTGTATTACACATAAATTACAATATCATACATTCATAAGGAGATTCGCAAACTCTGTTCTTTTGTGGTTTTATATACAGTAATTCAGACTAAGGAGGATTGCCTGTAGAATTCAGTTTTCATGACAATTTATGGTTCCAAAGGCATAACCCTCAAATTTCCAGCCATAGATCTGTGACTCTCTACACAGGGTTACTGATTTAACTTAGATTTATCTATACATTATAGGGGAGAAAGAGAACATATTCACCATATGCATTCATGGCTGTGTATAGTATACCGTCAGTGATCTTCTTTTTCTTCTTAGTGTTGTTCCTAAGAAACTTGCACCCAAATCTAATTTATATGACAGGTTATACCCCATATAAAATAAAATAAAATCAAACAGGCTTTATTGGCACGTCCGAATAGATATTTGGCATTGCCAAAGCTAGTAAACTGTGGTGGGGGGGGGAGTGGTGGGTATGGGGGGGTGGGGTGGTTGATTTGGGGTATAACAGTCCGTGGAGTTTCATCTTCTTCTTAGTTGGTGGCCGCTATAAGGGGAAGTGGGGTGGGTGGTTTGGGGTATAACAGTCCTTGGGGTCTTATCTTCCTCTTGTTTGGTGACAGCTGGACACGTATTGGGCAGCGATCTCCACAGTGGCCTCCTCCTCCCACTATGTAGAGTTTCCTCTTCTCGTCTGCAGATATGAAGTGTGGATTGTAGGCAGAGAGTCTTTGGAAGTAGGCAGCCCTCACAGCTGAGTATTTGGTGCAGTGTAGCAGGAAGTGGGTCTCGTCTTCTAGGGCCCCCTGGTCACAGTGCTGGCACAGTCTGTTCATGAAGGACATATCCCTGTATAGGAAAACCCATCCCTTATGGGATCCCCAGATCTGGATGTCTAGAAAGTCGATACACATATGTATATGTACAGTATATATTTATGTGGTATTAGTATTAGCACATTTAAATTCCCTTTTTGTCTAAGCTGCAGTGCCTTCATATTAAAACCATACCTCTTTACATTATTGAGGCACTCTCAGTTTATTGTGGAAAATATCATAGAAAAATCTAAAAAGAAACACAGAAACATAGTAGATTTACCGCAATATTTCAGTATGTGACATAAGCCAAAGGGGCTATGAGTTAATGAAACATAATCCTTTCCACTCAGTGTATTGCACAGTTTGTTACACTTGTGCGTTAGTGGTAAGAAACTACCCTCAGGAATAATAATCTGGCCCTTAATCTTCTGCTAGTACATATATAGGTCCTTAGGTAGATTCAGAATTTGGATGGCACCCAAGTCAGACCTGTGTGTTATTCTCTCTGTACTGCGTTCCCTCCTGGAGGTTCTGCCTGAACATCTTGAACAGCTGTACCTCCTGAAAAGTGCCTTTTGTTACATGAATAATTTGCTAATATAAAGAGGCAGCTGGCGGCAGATTCCCTGTGTAAGCCTCAGTGAGCATTAAAGACAAGAAATCAGACTATGAGCAGGTTACGTATGGCTCCCTTCGAACCGACAAAACTACACAGTCAATGCTCACATTCTTTCATCTCTCCATCTTCGTACAAAGATTGCAATGGATGTGATAAGAAAATAAATTATTTTCTTTAGACATTCTGGCCTAAAACTTTTATTAACACCATCTGTATTTAATCCATTATAACTAATCCGTATCACTTCCATGTTATTGCAGATAACACATTTATAGGCGCCAGGGGTGTAACTAGGAATGGCTGGGCCCTAAGGCAAACATTTGACGTGGTGGCTCACCAGACCCCCAACCCCCACCCTGCGCACAAACCGCATTCCTGCACACACTATTATGCCCCATAGTGCCCATACACACACACTATTATGCGCAATAGTGGCCTCTGCACACACTATTTTCCCCTATAATGGCCCTTGCACATACTATTATGCCCCATAGTGTGGGGGGTATACAAATTTAACTTTCAAAACCATCACATTATCATCCTATTGAAGAAAATATTTCCCTCATTGTAGTTTCGTTGCTTTCAGTTATCCCGATTTTCTACAAATGTAAGGTTGGCCGTGCATATTAGATAACTGTTGGCTGAACCATTGTTTGGCCAGCAGCTACTCCTTCCAATCCCAACATCCACATGGATTCTCAGCTCTGCCAAGCGTCCATGTGTTCTCAGTTGGGAGAGGGGAATAAACCACTGTCAGGTACATTTGGCTGGGCTTATCTCCTGTATAAACACAGCCACCTGCCCTCTGACATCTCTGATAGAAAGTCTCTGATAATTAGGCAATCCTAAATAACCAGATTGTCAAACAGCTTAGGACTGGATTGGTACTGTGCTGCCAGCATAGATAAGAAAAAGCAGCTTGCCAGCGGTTAAGTCATCTAGTTCCCATCTTGACCTGTGATATTAATCAGATTTTTTATTTCAATAAATCCAAATGGCAAATACTGCACAATAGTTACCAGTTGAGGTATTACATATATATTCCAGACTATCACATATATCATAAAAAAGTATTATATATACTTCCTTTCATGCAGCTTTTGGGCATCCTTTTGACATTTTAAAAAAAGCGGTGTAGAGAGCTTATGTGTCCTATGGGTTAAAATGTTCACTTTCTCCAGGGCTGATTTGGCTTCATGGCTTTACAATGACTGAATGAAACAACAGAGCAGCAGATAATGGCAGCCCTCCTGCAAAAACTAGTGTGCACACTCCTTGTCATTAGGCGTACATGTGTTCCTCTTGTTCCTATGTAGGCCAGTAATTGTATTAGATGTCATTTATTTTTAAAGGCTTTCACTGCAAACCCAATATTTCCCAGATTTATTTACTTGACAAGTATTTTGCCCTTGCAGAAACTGCATAGAAAAAGTAAAAAAAAAAAAGTATGTGTTGTTAAATAGTTCCTCCAGAGATTAACCTTATCTTTTATGCTCTGTGTTCAGTATGTTTTGCTTCTACATTGCATCGACCAAAGAGCGTTGTGAAAAATATACACTAGGTCTTCTTGGTTTTGAGTTGAAAATAAACTTCTTTAGTGTAGTTTTTTCCAGTATATAGTATGGAGTATGGTGTGTGGAGACACATTAGAGGGATTTGATTAAGAAACAGCTTTAGGGATCATTTACACTACCATTGTTAATGTCCGTTGCTGTCTCCCTTCATGTTTGTTTACTTTTGTTTTTGCTGCCAATGGGCATGGACACAGAATCAGGCTGTAACCATTCTCTGCAACAGTTTAAGGTCTATTGCTGTCATTCTATTACGTAAAATAGCATCGGACATAAAAAAATGTGAGTGTGAATGCGCCATTAGTATAAAAAAGTAATAAAGAAACCAGTACTGCTCATTTATTATCAGTGCTGGGATTGTAAATGCAAAAATGCTGAGTGTGTAATTTGGCACAATGTGAACTGAAGATAAACCTCAGCTTAGCTCGGTGATTTATCACAATGCACGTATGAAAGGGCAATATGACAAATACCTATAACAAATATAACTCTTCTGTATCTGTGCAATGTGATATATTTCAGGAATGATTTTACAATACTGTATAATATTTAAAGTATTTAACTTGTTTGTATTAGAGGACCATTAACCTCACAAATTAAAGAAGAATTCCAGTAAAAAAAACAAATTGCCCCCTCTGGTTGAAAATGAACAAGTGAGGGGCAACATGGTGGCTCAGTGGTTAGCACTGTAGCCTTTCAGCGCTGGAGTCCTGGGTTCATTTCCCACTGGGAACAACATCTGTAAGGAGTTTGTATGTTCTCCCCGTGTTTGCATGGATTTCCTCCCATTCTACAAAGACATACTGATAGGGAAAAAAATGTACATTGTTATCCCTATATGGGGCTCACAATCTACATTAAAAGAAAATGAGCAAGTGTGTAGTGGTACTTTAATGAATAGTTTAGAGTTACATTGTGAACTTAGGTGTTTCCTTCTGGAGCGCTGATTCTCTTTTTGCTCGCCTGCTACACAAAGTGTCTTGTTTCATCTTAGCCTCTGCACCCCAATCACTACTTTTTTAGACAGTGGGCAGAGTGGGGCATGAATCTGAGGGGCAGGGGATGCCCTGGTCCACTGGAAATCTGGCATGAGTTGTATCACAACTCTATATCAGCCCCTGGCTTACGTAGATCTACGACTAGGCACATCTACTTGCCTAGAATTACTAGGAGGCTGGAGCCAGCCTTGCTAAGAGGCTCAGAATCAGTAAAGATTTCCAGTCTTAATAAATTTCCCCTAGTGTCTCCTGTTTGAATAGGATGTGAAGCTAGTAACGTCTCCTGGAGCCTTATTGAGGCTTTAATAGTAATTCTGGCAGTATTTTATGACATTATATTAATGAATCTTTTCAGGGCAAACAGTAAGTATTACAAGTTCCTTCCACATACTGGAAAGCCTGAAATTCATAGTAGTTACAGAAAAGTGAATTTTAATGGTGAAATTAATGTTTTTTTTGGTTAATTTTCCAATGAGTTCAATATCAGCTTTGCATTCCTTTCAATCGGTTCTCTTTAATGCCAAACCTTAAATTCTTAGATTTGATGACCTTGGTAGGTGGAGGTATCAGGTCCATATTCTTAAAAGAATACATTCATAAAGCTCTGTAGCATTCTTTTGAGACGTGTAATCCTTAATGAAAAAAAAAAACCGAAATACATCTCAAGGACCTCTCAACTTCAAATTTCCTTTTTTTCCCCCTTAAGTATGACTATGAAGGCATGGAGATTGACAGTCTCCCAGTGGAGCTGACCGTGGTATGGAATGGGGATTTCAGCATTGACAATCCAGCTCTGAACAAAGGTAAAGTGGAACTTCAGTTTGGGCTAGGAAATAGTTTCCATAGCAACATCACTTATCTCCTGTTAAGTATCATATGCCTAACCTTTTCAGTACTCATTTTTTATTAATCTCATTGAAATTGAATCACTCCACAGTCACACATTTCCATATCATTTATTTTCTGTGACTACTGTTAGTATAGTCACTCACCATCAAAACACTCCATTTCTGTTAAAATGTATTCCAGATTTCAAAATAAAAAAGTATGCCTGTGAAATGTTATGTCTATAGAAATGCTATGGTAATAGTGTTAAGTTAATAGCATTTCCATGTATCAATGAGTCTGCCTGAATCTCCGAGCATTGACACCCATTCAACCATCTTTTTTCATAATTTGAAGATTTACATCCTTTTCTATTGTATATATATTTGTGGTGTTTATTATCGACTTTGGTTGTTACTTTCATGTGTCATGTTACAATATAACAACCTGTATGGGCATTCACTATGCTATCATTTGAACTAGCGTATGCTGCTCCATTATACTGTACTAAAAGTTTTTTAGGAATGTTTCACAAAGGATATTTTCTGGGGTACATTAGGTATGAGTTCCCTCATTAGGACTTTGCCTACTAAAGGTTAGGTCTTGTTTTGCAAACAAACATTATAATATATCAATGCATCCAAAATGATAAAGCCTCTTTGCTGGTTTTGTTTCTACAGTTCTTGATGTATGAAGACTTATCCCTCTCCATGACAGTAACTAAGGGCTCGTTCACATCTGCGCCCGGGGTCTCCACTTTCAAGTTTCTGTTTCCTGCCCGAAACCGGGCAGGAGACGGAAACCTGCAGGCATTTTTCAAACCCATTCAAATGAATGGGTTTGAAAAGTGTCGCACCGGTGAGCGTTTTGGGCTCTCCTCTGCAAAACCGTTTTTTTTTTAACCGGACACACAGTCGGATATGCAGGACTTTGTGTCTGGTTTTAAAAAAACGGTTTCGGAGAGCACAAAACGCTCACGGCCGGACACAGTCTGACAGGTTTACATCTTCTGCCTGCAGAAGACAGAAACCTGAGAACAAAGACCGGACGCTGGTGTGAGCCCAGCATAACAGTCTGATCCTGCAGTCGCTGTCCTCTACTTCTGTCTAACCTACCAAATTTACCATTCAGTATATTAGTATAAAGTACAGACAGTAAAGGACAAATGATAGGTAGTGTGACTATAGAATCATCCTACAGTACACAGGGATTGGTGTCTGTTACCATAGGGATGCATAGGATGCTGGTGAAACAAACATTTTAATAAAGATGTATTATATTAAAGGAACTTTATTGTTAGAATAATTTTTTTCAGGCCTACCACGTCGGAATGCCCTTAAGAAAAGCTATTCTTCCATTACCTTTAGATGTCTTCTCCACACCGCCATTCCGGTGATATTCACACTTTTCACCGTATTCAAATGAGTCTCCAGGCAGCACTGGGGGTGTTCCTACTGCGGTCAAACAGCACTGGAGGCATCCCCTGTGCTGCCTGCAGACTCTCCAGTGACGTCCTCATCTTCTTCTCGCGACCGCCTCTTCTCCACATTTTCAACCAAAAGCGCCAACTGCGCATGTGTGGTGGCCATTTTCCTGTCGCCGAATGGACAATTGCGTAGGAGTGGAGTGCGAGTTTTATGGATAGTGTGAGGCTTTTAGCATGGTCGATCCATAAGGAAAGTAAAGGAGATGAGCAGCATGTATTCCTCTCATGCAATGGAAGTGAATCTCGATTATTAGCACCATGCAGGGTCCTGTTCAGGCTGTGCTCACCCATTTAGTTATATACTACTATCTTATCTTTTATTTTCAGATATCTAGAGATATATGTATATATAGCAAGTAGCACAGGGAAAGTATTGCACATCATCATAGGGTGTACTGGGTAGAGAAAGAGGATAAGTGAAGAGTATACTGAGCAGGAATGAAAAATTGCTGGGAGGTGCAGGGTCTTTCTAGAAAAACACTGATACTCTAACAACCAGAAAATGTAAACCAGGAAGGATTGCATGAGCCTGAAAATATTCTTTGTCCCACCAAACTCCTTTAAGCTCTATGGAGACCTTTCATTTTGGATTTGGTAGTCAGTGATCACAGAGTTCATCTGTTTGATTTTGTAAAATATACATCTCACATATTGGATAATATTTTGACTAAATTTTACTTTTATTAGTGCTTTGCCCAATCAGTGTGTTAAATTGAAAAAAAAAAAATATTTAGTGTCATGCATAGTCAGCAGGTATTAATTTCCTTCTTTCTATTGAATGTAGTGCATCTGTATAAGTGCGGAGCTACTAGACCCAGCTGTGGCCTTTGCTTAAAGGCTGATCCCGACTTTGAATGTGGTTGGTGTGCAGGAGAATCCAAATGTACACTGAAGCAACACTGTTCAACCTTAGAAAAACCCTGGCTTGAGCTATCAGGGACCCATGCAAAATGTGAAAACCCCAGGATAACACAGGTGTGTATGTGTAATTCTTATTCACATCCCTATGTATAACTGTATGAGTCCCAACAATACAGCTCATTTTTATCATGCCATTAAGTGTATAGTACACATCTTGTGCAGACTCTTGAAATGGATTGAAGTGTTCAGTTATGTTCTCCACACTATTAGAGTGGAGGTGATCAAACTGATATACTATACGCACTACTGCTAACAAGTCTGGATACATTAATGTTTTTTATTGGATTCCTTCCAGAAGAAATACTGTATGCAGGGCAATGAAATGGGAGGAGAGAAAAATATTATCAGCGAGGTTATTTACTGATGACTACATTTATATTGACACTCTTTGAAATTAGAGCACTATAAAATTGCCTAGATGCAAACTACTTCCCGAAGATGACAAGCAAAGCTGTAACATTATGCTGCTGTTAGCAGCGGGTGTAAAGCCTGACAGCTTGTTATGATCCAGTGTATTTATTTCAACGCAACAGCACCTCAGCAGACTTTGGCGCTGGTAGCCGCCTACTCTTTCATAAACCCTCTATTTCAACTGTTATTCACTTTTCAATTAAAGTACAGGATTCAACATTTAAGCCTTATTTTTTCCATTTCCTTTAATAATTGTAATTTATTTCTACATAGCATTGACGCTATGCCATTTCATTTTGTCCACATCCAGGGAGACTTGTTACTACTTTTAAGGGAATGCTTGTACCTGTAACAAAAGAAAACGCCATTATTACCCTTGTATCCAAGCTGTCATTAGACTTTATTTACAGGACCTTCTACAGACTTGGTGAATTGTGTCTAAAATGGATTTTTCTTTTTATTTGTACGCTTAAGTAAATATTTGTAAGACTCCTAGGATTGCCTCGATCTGTTTTCTGAATATCTGATTGTATTCGTCTTAATCCTTGTTATTTTTGATACTGTCATTGTGAATACAGTTAAATTACCGTAAATTAAATGATGTGAACGTTACCAATTTTACCCTAAAAATGAAAACAGTTGTTAATGCATGTGACTACAATGCAATTTATGTAGGGAAAGGCGAAAAGCAAATCTCTATACTGTATAGTTGACTTTTGGCAGTTGTGTTGATGGAAAAGAGTTTATCTTCTCATAAGTACCAATGCACTTAATGATTCATTAGTCTTAGCTGGGTTGCACATGACATGTTCTAACCACCGGCCATGAATGAACGGCACAGGAGGTGAATAGCGACACACTGATGTTATCTGTGTGCTGTCCATGCATATTGCAAAACTGGACTGAAATAGGAACTTTTCCATATTTTGCGTCCCAGACTGTTAGCTTGCACATGGGAACGTGTAATTCACAGTCATGTGTTCAGGCCCATAGAAATGAATGGGTTGGTGTCTATCTGGGGAAAATTCAGATAGCACACTGACCATTCATACGGTTGTCTGCAAGGGGATTTATAATGTAATATAAAACCCAGAAAGACACTTCATAGGTGATGTTTTAACGTTTAGGGGCCTCATATATACTATAGTACAAGCAAACAACATTACTAATTCAGTATGAAAGAACTCAACACACATTGACTTATCCTTTACTCTTTGAAATTCCTAAAAGATACGTACATTTGACACATATATACCCTATTAGCATAGGTTTCAATATTGACATAGATAGATAGATAGATAGATAGATAGATAGATAGATATGATTCTTATTTACCAAAATTCTTCTGGCAGTTCAACCCTATTGCAGACAAGTGTCCAGTATGTATGGAAACAGTGTTTGATTTCTGCCATGATTTTTGGACATGTATTTAAAGCGAGATTCTGCATTACCGTAATATGCTTTCCTGATATTATACTGTTGGATTAATAACTCACAAGTGAATTAGTAAAGTAGTAGTAGAATAATAATGTATAATAAAATACATTGTAAGTGTATATATTTTCTCCCTGTATAGAATATTAAAATACATCTTCATGTTTGTATCCTATGGTTATTTTTTTTTTTCTTTCGGGTCTTGACCTTCAGTGCTATACAGTATAATTGTGATAAAAGACTGATTTATTTGTTCATTAACTTCTACTCAGGGTCTATCAATCACCTTATTACATTGACAAGTAGATATTTCATACTAACTGTTCCCAAACCTGCATCTTTTGTGTACGTACAGTAAAGTGCACGTATTTAATGGTACTTTAAAAGCCTTTGATAACATGCACTGATCATTATGCATTACCAGCTGCCTCAGGGAGAGGCTGAGTATCCTGTTGTGCGGCCACTTCCAATGTTCACTCCATAGATGAGTTCTACATTTTTCACGTAGAAGATTCTGTTAAGATGTTGCTGCTTAACCTCCAATGATAATAAGAAACTGAATGGCAATTAACTTCTCTATTAGCATTTATTTGATATAATAGGCTTCCATTAATTATACTCTCCTTAATATCCAGCAAATGCATGAAAAATGGTCTACAATAGGATGAAATAGGGGAATATGGTATGTTTTATGAAATGTTTAATGTAACTAAAGTCCTATTCAGATAGATTAGGAATGAATCAAATTAGTTTATTGAATAATATATGATATTGGATAAGCCTCCCCTTGGCCCATTAATTATTAAACTGTAACGTACATGCCACATTATCAGTGAGCTAGCGAGATATTAGCATGGAAATGTCTCTTAATTAAACTGCAATTTCTGAGCAGACTTCTCGAATGGCAATACCACAGTCGTCATGTTAATCTGCATTTTTCACACTTTGACCTTCTTGTCCAAATTATTGTAAATATTTGAGGTAAAAAATAATGGTATATGAGCCAGAGGGTGTAAAAAGGGTAGTTGTCCCACTTTGTCCCTAAACATGTTGTGCTTAACATGGGCAATGATAAATAGAAATGAAAAGAAATTTAGTTTTACTATGTTGCTTATGGTAAAAGTGGATATTAGAGAGCTGATCCTACGGAATGAAAAATTATGCTAGGAACACCCTACATTAGCCATACTATATAGCCATTTAATGAAATCCTGCATTGGCTTATTCGTCAGCAGCATTTTAATAGTGTGATTGCGTCACTCCATCTAACTTACATCCATCCATTAGAAACATTTTATTTTGGGATGCTCAGTCAAGTGATCACCAGTAGGACTTTAAATCCAGAGGTGCCTCCCATGTTACTGACTTTCTGTAACTACAGGACTGCATCATCCATCAAATCCATCATAGCAGCTCTTAGTGATCCCCCTTTCCCGGGTTCTACCCTCTTTGTTCCTTCATCTACTGAGTGCTGCTGAAGATGTCCCTTCCGCCTTACCTATCAGACCAGTAGTGCAGTCAGTCCCTTCAAAGTTTAGTTGCAGAGTTATAAGCGTCCCTAAATCACAATGATACTATACTACATATCTATATTATACTATCTGTGAATGCTGTGTGCATAATCTCCAGTGTATTTATTTAAGATTCTGCTTTACACTGGCTCCCTTCCTTCCTGCTTTTAATAGGCAAAGACTGAAACTGCATTGCATAGGATGCATTGAACTCTGCAGCCTACATTAAGCAACAAATGTTATATATCACAAATCTATGTATCAAATATCAGCAATGAGGAGCCTGTATTAATAAATCTTGTTTTTTAAATATAACTCTTAGTAAATAGTTTAAAATATGAAAATTGCAGAGTCAACAGAAATAATCCAAGGTAAAAAAAAGATGATAGGTCAAAATGTGGTCATGGGGGTATGTTGGATCTCAAATAGGAATCATGGGTACAACACAAAGTGGAGAATGAAAATATTCTTACAGTTACTCTTAGCCCCTGATCCAAGACTCCTGCCCTGATAGGAACCTATGACGACTTCATTAATTCTCCTTTCGACCTTAAAAGAAGTTGCTCATTGGGGGATTCATTTGTGGAGTAGAAAGCAGAAAATCACAATAGCTTGTTTCCAAGGCTCTAGCCAAAAGCCAAATGTGCAGGGGAGCCAACCTTGGTCTAACAGCTAGCCACTGTGGGGCTCCTTTGTAGGCTTATGGACTGAACCTCCAGTTCCTTGAAAAACAGTGGATGTCTTTCTGGGATGAGGAAAGTAGACCACTGGATGGATGGACTCTCTGTGAACTCATAAAAAGGTGCAAAGACCTCTCTTAAATAAACAGCCCTTACTCCAACATAACCTAAGCAGCACGCTTCATCCAGTTAACAGTCATATCACAAGGCTTCTGAAAATAGATCCCTTCGTGGTACAATATCTGGGCATGACTACAGTTCTGCCTTACACTTGTATTTGCAAGGAAAACACAAGAATCCACTAATTGTATCAATGTGGCAAAATAACACAACAAGACATCGATCAGTGAAACAACCATGACACAATAAAAACATTATATACTTCAGAAGGGGCCATCTATATTCACCCACCCTGTTACTAAAAGATGCTAACATTTTGAGATGTGCATGTTACGATAAGGACCAAAAGGTAGCTGAAAACTTAAATCTAAAGTTTAAGTTAAGTTAGACACAAAGACGCTAATGGTATATTACTTTAAAGCATTTCACTCTTGTACTAATTAAAACATAAGTAGGGAAGCAATCCATCAAAGTGTAGTGTATTCAATAACATCCCATAAAGGTTAGCAATGCTTGCAGAGGAGTTGGAGGCAACAGAGCTCAATAAAAGCTTATCACAAGTCTCAGGGGCCGCAGACTTCCACCAGAGAGCTCATTATGCATTCACTGCTTAGACCTACAAGGGTTTGTGTTTGGCTTAAGGCAACAGGGAAAGATGATGTTACAATATCTACATCTTTCCATAACCTCTCCTTCCACCAGTATGTTCCCTCATCATGAGATAGGAATTTTAATTTTCTGTGTCACATTTATAACTAATTCTGTTTGCAAAGGATTATACCATTGTCTAGTAAAATGTGCATTCACTATATTGTAGGGCAACAGAGGTTATGGAATGATTAGCTCAGACATGTCTAGGTCACGATAGAAAATTGAATTGTTAGTCACTGACAGCTTCTTCTACCGTGTAATATATTTACGAATAAGAAAAATGTATTTCTTTCATTTCTTTTAGATTATTCCTGTAACTGGACCCCGTGATGGAGGCACAAAAGTGACAATCAGGGGAGAAAATTTGGGACTGGAGTTTTGGGAAATTCAGAATAATGTGAAAGTTGCAGAAGTCAAGTGTACTCCTTTGATTGAAGAATATATTCCTGCAGAGCAGTGAGTTGTGCTTGATAACTATGTGTGGATTTGCTTCTGAAAAGGGAAAGTGCTTCTAAAAAATAAAAACAGATTTTCTGGAAATATCAATTTACCAGTCATGGATAATTTCCCACTAAATGCTAATATCTTATAACCTACCTATGTATAGATTCATGTTTTGAGACAGACAATATTGTTTTTATCAGAAGTTTTTGTATATGTTGCGTACCATTTCGTATTACCCAAACCCAAGGTATGATGGATATACTTTTCTCATGGGAAGGCCATAGCATACACATGTGGAGATTTTTTTACCATGCTGATATTGTATGTATTTTCCTAGAAGCTCTCTTTGTAGGGAAAAAATTGTCCTACAATACCACAGCCCACATGGTACTATAGGGTATGTAATATAGTCTTCAGAAGGACTAATACAGGAACTCAAAACTGTGTAATTTTCCAATTATGTTTTTTAATTTTTCGGGAATATTGTCACTCCTTGGGGAGAGACCACCATATAGGTGTGTGGAGACTTATTAAGCCTTTAGCACTCCACTTCGCAAGGGACCATGGGAAGAATATGTAAATCTGTCTTCCATGATGTAATTAGGAAGTCAGCTGCTGCCTCAGTGTTGCAAACCAGTAGAGAGCGCTCACTGGAATGTGCAAGCCTGTCTTCCCTGATGTAGTTAGGAAGACAGAATTTCAGTGAAATAACCCAATAAAGGCTGCTCCCTTTAGCATCATGCTCGACCTTCCAAGAGGCCTTTGTTTTGCAATGACGCTGGGATTATTACCAGGTATAGTCTCTCAACCGAGGACGGCCGTTTCGATGTACTTGCATCTCGTCAGCTTGATGTAGAGAGGGTTATAACCTGGTAGAGGTGAGAGGGTTAGACAGGGTTAAGGGGATATTGTCACTCCTTGGGGAGAGACCACCATTTAGGTGTGTGGAGACTTATTAAGCCTTTAGCACTCTACTTCGCAAGGGACCATGGGAAGAATATGCAAATCTGTCTTCCATGATGTAATTAGAAAGTCAGCTGCAGCCTCAGTGTTGCAAACCAATAGAGGGAATCATTGCAAAACAAAGGCCTCTTGGAAGGTCGAGCATGATGCTAAAGGGAGCAAACCTTTATTGGGTTATTTCACTGGAATTCTGTCTTCCTAACTACATCAGACACTGCACGTTCCAGTGAGCGCCCTCTATTGGTTTTCAACACTGAGGCAATACTGGTCAATTTATTTTTTAATTGGGTCAATAACTATCATACTGTATATAGGTAGAGATGAGCGAACAGTGTTCTATCGAACACATGTTCGATCGGATATCAGGGTGTTCGCCATGTTCGAATCGAATCGAACACCGCGTGGTAAAGTGCGCCAAAATTCGATTCCCCTCCCACCTTCCCTGGCGCCTTTTTTGCACCAATAACAGCGCAGGGGAGGTAGGACAGGAACTACGACACCGGGGGCATTGAAAAAAATTGGAAAAAGTCATTGGCTGCCGAAATCAGGTGACCTCCATTTTAGACGAATAGTGGATTTCAAATCCGGGTCATATGAGAATGTGAACTTTGTGACTATGAGACAGGGATAGCTGTACAGGCAGGGATAGCTAGGGATAACCTTTATTTAGGGGGGAATGTTATTAAAAATAACTTTTTGGGGCTCTATCGGGTGTGTAATTATGATTTTTGTGAGATAAACTTTTTCCCATAGGAATGCATTGGCCAGCGCTGATTGGCCGAATTCCGTACTCTGGCCAATCAGCGCTGGCCAATGCACTCTATTAGCTTGATGAAGCAGAGTGTGCACAAGGGTTCAAGCGCACCCTCGGCTCTGATGTAGCAGAGCCGAGGCTGCACAAGGGTTCAAGCGCACCCTCGGCTCTGATGTAGGAGAGCCGAGGGTGCACTTGAACCCTTGTGCAGCCTCGGCTCTGCTACATCAGAGCCGAGGGTGCGCTTGAACCCTTGTGCACACTCTGCTTCATCAAGCTAATAGAATGCATTGGCCAGCGCTGATTGGCCAATGCATTCTATTAGCCTGATGAAGTAGAGCTGAATGTGTGTGCTAAGCACACACATTCAGCTCTACTTCATCGGGCTAATAGAATGCATTGGCCAGCACTGATTGGCCAGAGTACGGAATTCGGCCAATCAGCGCTGGCTCTGCTGGAGGAGGCGGAGTCTAAGATCGCTCCACACCAGTCTCCATTCAGGTCCGACCTTAGACTCCGCCTCCTCCAGCAGAGCCAGCGCTGATTGGCCGAATTCCGTACTCTGGCCAATCAGCACTGGCTAATGCATTGTATTGGCATGATGAAGCAGTGCTGAATGTGTGTGCTTAGCACACACATTCAGCTCTACTTCATCGGGCTAATAGAATGCATTGGCCAATCAGCGCTGGCCAATGCATTCTATTAGCGTGAACTGAGATTGCACAGGGGTTCTAGTGCACCCTCGGCTCTGCTACATCAGATTGCTACATCTGATGTAGCAGTGCCGAGTGTGCATCAGATGTGTAGTTGAGCAAAACTGACTCAGCACTGCTAAGTCTCTGCATTCGCATAGGAATGCATAGGCCAGCCTTCGGCCAATCAGCGCTGGCTCTGCGGGAGGAGGCGGAGTCTAAGGTCGGACCTGAATGGAGACTGGTGTGGAGCGATCTTAAACTCCGCCTCCTCCAGCAGAGCCAGCGCTGATTGGTCGAGTTCCGTACTCTGGCCAATCAGCACTGGCCAATGCATTTCTATGGGGAAAAGTTAGCTTGCGAAAATCGCAAACTGACAGGGATTTCCATGAAATAAAGTGACTTTTATGCCCCCAGACATGCTTCCCCTGCTGTCCCAGTGTCATTCCAGGGTGTTGGTATCATTTCCTGGGGTGTCATAGTGGACTTGGTGACCCTCCAGACACGAATTTGGGTTTCCCCCTTAACGAGTTTATGTTCCCCATAGACTATAATGGGGTTCGAAACCCATTCGAACACTCGAACAGTGAGCGGCTGTTCGAATCGAATTTCGAACCTCGAACATTTTAGTGTTCGCTCATCTCTATATATAGGTACTTAAAAAATAAGACACTATGGCTGCATGAGCAAGATACCAACATGTTTGCATGTAATAGTGATTGGGTCCCATAGGATCTGTTCTACTTCCTAAAGGTAGGGAATGAACAATATATTAAAAAATCACCAGTGTATTAGTTAGTGTATTTCATGGTCTGTTTTAACATTCTACATACATATATTCTGCATATATATGTATATATATACTGTATATGTATGATAGATTCTGCTGATTTCATAAGTCTAATGGAATTATTGTTGAGAGCATCATTTGCCACTTAGTATTTTCCCATAAAGACACATACTAATTTATTTTCTTTTCATTTTTTGCAGAATTGTATGCGAAATGGGTAGCGCCCAGCAAAGTCAGCATGCTGGATTTGTAGATGTCTGTGTAGGCGAGTGCAGAGACGGCTTTATGGTGAAATCCTCATTGCTGTATTACTTTGTGGTAAGTTAAAATACATCCACTGTAATATAAATGCAGCTTATTATAGCATTAAAGACTATTCTTATATTTATATATTATCCACTATTGAATTGTAAATGCTAGTTAGTATTAATGACTAACAGACAAGTACATGGCTCAAGATTCATGAAAAAATATCATGTTAACTGTGTCTTGCATGGCCTGTGAGTCCTAACAGTGATAATGTATATGATGAATGCATAGACTATGCAGTGATATCTTAGGTTGTGCTGCCATACTATGAAAAATACATTATTTCAATTTATGTTAAATTCCTAGCATACAAAAATCCAGTTCTTACTAAGCAGCTTAGGTGACTTCAGCAGTCAATACCTGGCCTCAACGGTCATATGTTGGGTACTGGTAACACACTGGCAGTGACATTCCCGGGACCTGAAATGTGACCACTGAGGCAAGTGACTGCTAGAAGCAGCAACGTCATAGAAGGCAAAGTATAGGAATATTGAAGTATATTGTATTGATCAGACCCCTTATGGTTCAAGTCCTTAGGGAGTCAAAAATTAGAGAAGATATATATATATATATATATATATATATATATATATATATATACATATATATATATATATATATATATATATATATATATATAAATTTTCAAAAGGAAAAAAGCAATTCAATCTAAAATTTCAAGTAGTTCCTCTTTCCCTAGATTATATAGTATATTATATAAAATGGAGCTGTTATGAAGTATGATTTGTCCCACAAAAAAAGCTACTCTGTGAATTGAAAAGTAAAATAGTTATGGCTTGTGGAATGCGGATAAAACAGAAATGCAAAAAACAAAAACCTCCCCAGTCCTTACAGAGTTAATATCTAGCTATAAAGAGTCATTTGCAGGCACCATTTGCTGTCGATGGTCATGAACAGAAAGCAAGCCAACACATTAAAAAGTTTATACGCCTGGTTCTTTGTGCTGCCTGTATTCAAATATTAGTCGATACAAAATCTGAGGTCAGCTAAAGCCAGTAAATCTCTTGACTCATGTACTGTACATAGATCAATAATTCAGCATTCAATAGCTGTTGAACTATAATGCTTAGGGGACAAAAAACTGGAGACATCTCAACAAGCTGAGGTCCAGTGTGAAATAAGTGTCAGCCCTATTACCTTAAGACGGCATAAGTCTGTGCAGTATCAGCAGTATTAACCATATTGAGAATGGAGTTTTGCATGCTTAGCTTTTCTAATCTTTAGTACATCTGGGGCTTAGGAGAAACGCACCCACTACTGAATGGAAGACTGATTTTTTTAATGCAACTTTATAGTTCATCACATCTATTGTTGCAACAACTTAATCCGGAAGTGTTTTTAAGTGTTCATTAACACTAAATTGCATTGGAATGCCTGTGGGAAAAGCATGCGAGATCTGCACAAGCATCTAATGAGTTTGTAATGATGGAACATTTGAAGTGAAGTGTTACTGAAAATTGACTGCATTGCACACTTTCCTTAATTATTTCATCTGAAAAGGGCACATTAGGAAAGAGAGTTTATCTCTTGGAGAATTTGCCTCTGCCTCTTCATGGTGATGGGTAATGCAACTTGATTTCAGTAATTCGTTTCCTCATGAATAGCACTAAGCAGGAGCTGGATTGGCACCCAATGTACCTGCTGAGCTCAGCAATATTTCTGTAGAATCTACTGTTCATGTTAACTGTAGCAGTGCCAGAACATAAACCTCCCAGCGAGTGGTGTGGAGTACATGAAGCATGAGATAAATCAGACGAGTGTAGCTGAGCTCACTAGTCAATGTAAGTTTTGTGATTTGGATCAACTTTGTCCCTAGTAGGATGGAAGGATAACCTACTGTGTTATTCAAGTTATCACAATATATCTAAGAAATATTTTAAGCTCTGCTACATGAGCTTATAAAAAGCCACAACAGTAGAACTATTTCTTCTTTCATATATATGATACATTAAAATGTGAACAGTAGATTACTGCTATATTTACAAAAATCTCTATTTTTTCTTTGTGATACTTTATAATGATTATCTTTATATTTCCTAATATACAGCAATGGGAAGAATATGCAAAT
The DNA here is from genome assembly GCF_031893055.1 of Leptodactylus fuscus. Taxonomy (NCBI): domain Eukaryota; kingdom Metazoa; phylum Chordata; class Amphibia; order Anura; family Leptodactylidae; genus Leptodactylus; species Leptodactylus fuscus. The sequence goes on from NC_134269.1 coordinate 103,978,856, forward strand.
CTGTTTCCCAAGACGTACATAGGGAAACAGTGCCTCTGTATGCTGCTCACCTGACAAGGTGGTCTCTCCTCAAGGAATGACATTATCCCTTTAGCCTGGTCAGTTGTCCCTAGGCTGTTCTGATAAGATCCATTCAGATCAAAACAGCGCTGTCCACAGCTGGGATACTGACTTGGTAAAGTACTGCATCATTGCAGCAAAGGCTTGTGGGAAAGCCGGGCATGATGTTCAAGGGAGCTTCCCCTAGAGGGCAGCATACAGTGGTACTGTTTCTCTATTTACATCTTGGGAAACAGATTTGCATATTCTTTGCATAACCCCCCACAGTAGGCTAAAATGGCTTTGTAAGACTCCACACACCTGACAAGGTGGTCTCTCCTCAAGGAGTGACATTATCCCTTTAACCTAATACACAGCAATTGAATAAGACATTTTGGGGGAGGCTACACTTCATTTATGACAAGGAGCATAAATGAGCTGAACCCTCTACCAGGCTCATAGCTTAGATTTCTATATTCTGATAAATCAGATGAGGTCTGATGACCCGGCCATTGTGCATTCTCTTTATTCTCCCTCCTCCCTTTTTAGAAAAAGGGCAAGGGTTACAGTCCTGCATACAAACATACAGATTATACCAAAACCATAGAGCCATTATTCTATATTCAAAACCATAGAGCCATTATTCTATATTCAAAACCATAGAAGACAATCCTATACCAAGCTAAGTAAAAACAGATGTTCTGATGGACTCCTTTGAGATTGTGTTGCCTCCTGTATATGAGTTGTTATTACTAGGCAGCAAGTCTCTACTAAGCTTGGCTCCTATACAATGCCTGTCTGGTAAAGGTCTGCTCTGGGTTACACAGAATGGCAAAGCTTAAACTTTTACAAGTTCAAACTTGAACAAAATATTTCTCTGTTATTCCATTTTATCTCTCTCGGAGGTATTCTCTTGTTTGCATGAATTAAACAATTAAACAAGATAGCTCCCTCTCTGATCATACTGCAAATAGTCATTTAAATATTCATAACTGAAGGCTTGAATAATTAATATTTCTATGTATCTAAGTCTTCTACCTTCCAATTCAATATTTGGCCAATCACAAGCATTTACTGTTTGCTGTTCTATATATAATACTGTATTTCTACCTTGTGAGGTGACCATTTTTGTGGGTGATGTACATTTCAAAGACCCTGTTTGTCCAGGAGTCAAAATAGTGTACAAATAATAAACAAACTAATCACTCTCAGGTTCTAACACTGGCATGGACGCAGTAGTCAGTACCTGTCAAGGACATATTGGATATATTGGGATAAATTTGAGCTATACAATGAAATGAACCATTGATGAGCGTCATTTCTAAAGGTGGTCATACACAACACAATTAGGTTGCGCAAGTGTATGAAGGAGTCTAGAGGAATAACTGTAAGATAAAGGAGCATTTGGCTAACACTTATGATCAGCTTTATCATTAGTCTGTACCATATATGACATTAGTAAATCTAAAAATATACAAGAGAAAACACTGAGCGGACAATAGTGTAATATTTCTAGATCCCAATGGCAATTAGTATATAATACAGGTTCTTACCTGGCTAGGTTGTGATCACACAACCCTTTGGAGGCGTTGGAACCGATCAACAGAGGGTTCCTCTCTGTGTGGGGATGGTTACAGCTGCAAAGAATTCCAAGACACCCCAAAGTGTGTACTAGCAGTAGAAGAAGGACCAGACATGGACCCGTCAGGAAACCAAGTCTCAGGAATTGCACTTCCACCACAATTAAATTTGTATCGGCTTTACTTGGCAAAACAACACTACACATTTCGGTCATAGCACAGCCCTTTATCAAGTGCATCTGGCAAGGCTATACAGCTTATTACACTTGATAAAGGGCTGTGCTAAGCCCGAAACGCGTAGTGTTGTTTTGCCAAATAAAGCAGATACAAATTTCATTATGGTGGAAGCGCAATTCCTGAGACTTGGTTTCCCGGCGGGTCCATGTCTGGTCCTTCTCCTACTATTAGTAAATCCAGGGATTCAACAGTATGTACAATTGTAGTACTTGGCTTGTTCAAGCATGTGGAGGTTTTGTGGGTATAGATCTTGTGTGTATGAAAAGAAATACTACAACATGTTACCAATTATTCTCCCATTTAATAAAAGCAAAGTATCTTTAAGTTCACTTTCAGTTTATTTTCCCTTTTTTCTGTAAAAGGACTTAGGTGCTGCAGTCAGTATTGACCGCAGCATATAATGGGTTAAATGGCAAGTATGTTTCTTGCTTCTTTATATATGTAAAATGTTAGCACATTGTAAATATAATGGTAGAAATACAGTGAAAGTTGCAAACATCTGATGTAGAAACAGTCTTAGTTACACACTAATATAGAACCTACAGGCACTAAAGCTGCCACTTACATTTATAGTTGAGCTGATATTCCCCAGATCAGAATGCAGTAACTCACGAACAGTCACGGAATAGCGAGTTCAGCTCTCATAAAGTAACTAGCTCCATTGTTTTTGAATATCCTGTCACTCCTGCCTAACTCATCACTTGAATGCAGATGTTCTCCTCTCCTGCGGTCCTTAGGAGTTTTTCCATTAAAATGCTAATCTAAGTGTACACTCTACATTTTCATTTCTGAAATAGACATTTTTATGGTTTATTTTTGTATCATTGTGATCTTCAGTATCAGATTGTAATCATATGTTACCATGTTATAAATACAAAAATGAATCCCTTCGGGCTTATGGTTTTGCTAGTGGAGGCAAGGTTAAATCCACAATAGGGTATACAAAGCTGCAAGCAGATTTGTGTATTAGCAGATAGAGATGAGCGAACAGTGTTCTATCGAACTCATGTTCGATCGGATATTAGGCTGTTCGGCATGTTCGAATCGAATCGAACACCGCGTGGTAAAGTGCGCCATTACTCGATTCCCCTCCCACCTTCCCTGGCGCCTTTTTTGCTCCAATAACAGCGCAGGGTAGGTGGGACAGGAACTACGACACCGGTGACGTTGAAAAAAGTAGGCAAAACCCATTGGCTGCCGAAAACATGTGACCTCTAATTTAAAAGAACAGCGACGCCCAGCTTCGCGTCATTCTGAGCTTGCAATTCACCGAGGACGGAGGTTTCCGTCCAGCTAGCTAGGGCTTAGATTCTGGGTAGGCAGGGACAGGCTAGGATAGGAAGGAGAAGACAACCAACAGCTCTTATAAGAGCTAAATTCCAGGGAGAAGCTTGTCAGTGTAACGTGGCACTGACGGGCTCAATCGCCGCAACCCAGCTTTCCCAGGATCCTGAATGGAATACACTGTCAGTGTATTCCCGTATACCCGATATATACCCCGATACCCGTTCCAACGGTGTGCCCCCCCACCTTCACCCCAGAAATACCCTGCAAGTCCCCTAGCAATAGAATTGGGGCTATATACACCCACAATTTTTACTACTGGTATACAGTGCCATTGTCTGACTGGGAATTCAAAGAATATATTGGGAATACAAATACCCTCATTTCTTGCTACTGCCATATAGTGCCAGTGTCTGACTGGGAATTCAAAGAATATATTGGGGTTACGTGCACCCACAATTTTTACTACTGGTATACAGTGCCATTGTCTGACTGGGAATTCAAAGAATATATTGGGAATACAAATACCCTCATTTCTTGCTACTGCCATATAGTGCCAGTGTCTGACTGGGAATTCAAAGAATATATTGGGGTTACGTGCACCCACAATTTTTACTACTGGTATACAGTGCCATTGTCTGACTGGGAATTCAAAGAATATATTGGGGTTATAAATACCCTCATTTCTTGCTACTGCCATATAGTGCCAGTTTCTGACTGGTAATTCAAAGAATATATTGGGGTTACGTGCACCCACAATTTTTACTACTGGTATACAGTGCCATTGTCTGACTGGGAATTCAAAGAATATATTGGGGTTATAAATACCCTCATTTCTTGCTACTGCCATATAGTGCCAGTTTCTGACTGGTAATTCAAAGAATATATTGGGGTTACGTGCACCCACAATTTTTACTACTGGTATACAGTGCCATTGTCTGACTGGGAATTCAAAGAATATATTGGGGTTATAAATACCCTCATTTCTTGCTACTGCCATATAGTGCCATTGTCTGACTGGGAATTCAAAGAATATATTGGGGTTACGTGCACCCACAATTTTTACTACTGGTATACAGTGCCATTGTCTGACTGGGAATTCAAAGAGTATATTGGGAATACAAATACCCTCATTTCTTGCTACTGCCATATAGTGCCAGTGTCTGACTGGTAATTCAAAGAATATATTGGGGTTACGTGCACCCACAATTTTTACTACTGGTATACAGTGCCATTGTCTGACTGGGAATTCAAAGAGTATATTGGGAATACAAATACCCTCATTTCTTGCTACTGCCATATAGTGCCAGTTTCTGACTGGTAATTCAAAGAATATATTGGGGTTACGTGCACCCACAATTTTTACTACTGGTATACAGTGCCATTGTCTGACTGGGAATTCAAAGAATATATTGGGGTTACGTGCACCCACAATTTTTACTACTGGTATACAGTGCCATTGTCTGACTGGGAATTCAAAGAATATATTGGGGTTATAAATACCCTCATTTCTTGCTACTGCCATATAGTGCCATTGTCTGACTGGGAATTCAAAGAATATATTGGGGTTACGTGCACCCACAATTTTTACTACTGGTATACAGTGCCATTGTCTGACTGGGAATTCAAAGAGTATATTGGGAATACAAATACCCTCATTTCTTGCTACTGCCATATAGTGCCAGTTTCTGACTGGGAATTCAAAGAATATATTGGGGTTACGTGCACCCACAATTTTTACTACTGGTATACAGTGCCATTGTCTGACTGGGAATTCAAAGAATATATTGGGGTTATAAATACCCTCATTTCTTGCTACTGCCATATAGTGCCAGTTTCTGACTGGTAATTCAAAGAATATATTGGGGTTACGTGCACCCACAATTTTTACTACTGGTATACAGTGCCATTGTCTGACTGGGAATTCAAAGAATATATTGGGGTTATAAATACCCTCATTTCTTGCTACTGCCATATAGTGCCATTGTCTGACTGGGAATTCAAAGAATATATTGGGGTTACGTGCACCCACAATTTTTACTACTGGTATACAGTGCCATTGTCTGACTGGGAATTCAAAGAGTATATTGGGAATACAAATACCCTCATTTCTTGCTACTGCCATATAGTGCCAGTGTCTGACTGGTAATTCAAAGAATATATTGGGGTTACGTGCACCCACAATTTTTACTACTGGTATACAGTGCCATTGTCTGACTGGGAATTCAAAGAGTATATTGGGAATACAAATACCCTCATTTCTTGCTACTGCCATATAGTGCCAGTTTCTGACTGGGAATTCAAAGAATATATTGGGGTTACGTGCACCCACAATTTTTACTACTGGTATACAGTGCCATTGTCTGACTGGGAATTCAAAGAATATATTGGGGTTACGTGCACCCACAATTTTTACTACTGGTATACAGTGCCATTGTCTGACTGGGAATTCAAAGAATATATTGGGGTTATAAATACCCTCATTTCTTGCTACTGCCATATAGTGCCATTGTCTGACTGGGAATTCAAAGAATATATTGGGGTTACGTGCACCCACAATTTTTACTACTGGTATACAGTGCCATTGTCTGACTGGGAATTCAAAGAGTATATTGGGAATACAAATACCCTCATTTCTTGCTACTGCCATATAGTGCCAGTTTCTGACTGGGAATTCAAAGAATATATTGGGGTTACGTGCACCCACAATTTTTACTACTGGTATACAGTGCCATTGTCTGACTGGGAATTCAAAGAATATATTGGGGTTATAAATACCCTCATTTCTTGCTACTGCCATATAGTGCCAGTTTCTGACTGGTAATTCAAAGAATATATTGGGGTTACGTGCACCCACAATTTTTACTACTGGTATACAGTGCCATTGTCTGACTGGGAATTCAAAGAATATATTGGGGTTATAAATACCCTCATTTCTTGCTACTGCCATATAGTGCCAGTTTCTGACTGGTAATTCAAAGAATATATTGGGGTTACGTGCACCCACAATTTTTACTACTGGTATACAGTGCCATTGTCTGACTGGGAATTCAAAGAATATATTGGGGTTATAAATACCCTCATTTCTTGCTACTGCCATATAGTGCCATTGTCTGACTGGGAATTCAAAGAATATATTGGGGTTACGTGCACCCACAATTTTTACTACTGGTATACAGTGCCATTGTCTGACTGGGAATTCAAAGAGTATATTGGGAATACAAATACCCTCATTTCTTGCTACTGCCATATAGTGCCAGTGTCTGACTGGTAATTCAAAGAATATATTGGGGTTACGTGCACCCACAATTTTTACTACTGGTATACAGTGCCATTGTCTGACTGGGAATTCAAAGAGTATATTGGGAATACAAATACCCTCATTTCTTGCTACTGCCATATAGTGCCAGTTTCTGACTGGGAATTCAAAGAATATATTGGGGTTACGTGCACCCACAATTTTTATTACTGGTATACAGTGCCATTGTCTGACTGGGAATTCAAAGAATATATTGGGGTTACGTGCACCCACAATTTTTACTACTGGTATACAGTGCCATTGTCTGACTGGGAATTCAAAGAATATATTGGGGTTATAAATACCCTCATTTCTTGCTACTGCCATATAGTGCCAGTTTCTGACTGGTAATTCAAAGAATATATTGGGGTTACGTGCACCCACAATTTTTACTACTGGTATACAGTGCCATTGTCTGACTGGGAATTCAAAGAATATATTGGGGTTATAAATACCCTCATTTCTTGCTACTGCCATATAGTGCCAGTTTCTGACTGGTAATTCAAAGAATATATTGGGGTTACGTGCACCCACAATTTTTACTACTGGTATACAGTGCCAATTTCTAACTAGGAATTCAAAATGCGCAAGGCTCCCGGAAAGGGACGTGGACGAGGCCGTGGGCGAGGTCGGGGGAATGGTTCTGGGGAGCAAGGTAGCAGTGAAGCCACAGGGCGTCCCGTGCCTACTCCTGTGGGGCAGCAAGCATTGCGCCACTCCACAGTGCCAGGGTTGCTTGCCACATTAACTAAACTGCAGGGTACAAACCTTAGTAGGCCCGAGAACCAGGAACAGGTCTTGCAATGGCTGTCAGAGAACGCTTACAGCACATTGTCCAGCAGCCAGTCAGACTCTGCCTCCTCTCCTCCTATTACCCAACAGTCTTGTCTTCCTTCCTCCCAAAATTCCGAAGCTTTACAGAACAATAACCCAAACTGTCCCTGCTCCCCAGAGCTGTTCTCCGCTCCTTTCATTGTCCCTCAACCTGCCTCTCCACGTCACGATTCCACGAACCTAACAGAGGAGCATCTGTGTCCAGATGCTCAAACACTAGAGTCTCCTCCATCTCCGTTCGATTTGGTGGTGGATGACCAGCAACCCACCCTCATCGACGATGATGTGACGCAGTTGCCGTCAGGGCATCCAGTTGACCGGCGCATTGTGCGGGAGGAGGAGATGAGACAGGAGTTGGAAGAGGAAGTGGTGGATGATGAGGACACTGACCCGACCTGGACAGGGGGGATGTCAAGCGGGGAAAGTAGTGTGGATGTTGAGGCAGGTGCAGCACCAAAAAGGGTAGCTAGAGGCAGAGGCAGAGGTCAGCAGCTTAGGCGAAGCCAGGCCACACCCGGAATCTCCCAAGATGTTCCAGTTCGTACCCAGCCCCGAAAAACTCCCACCTCGAGGGCACGTTTCTCGAAGGTGTGGAGTTTTTTCAAGGAATGCGCCGAGGACAGATATAGTGTTGTCTGCACAATTTGCCTCTCAAAATTGATTAGGGGCTCTGAGAAGAGCAACCTGTCCACCACTTCAATGCGCCGTCATTTGGAATCCAAGCACTGGAATCAGTGGCAGGCAGCAACGGCAGGACAAAGGCCGCCTGCCGTTCACGCCACTGCCACTGCCTCTGCCACTGCCTCTGCCACTGCCACTGCTGACTGTGCTGGCGATGCACTCCAGAGGACGAGCCAGGACACCACTTCATCTGCCTCCGCCACTTTGTTGACTTCTACCTCATCCTCCCCTGGTCCTGTCTTATCTCCTTCTCCTGCACCATCAAAGGCACCATCAGGCGTTTCTTTACAACAACCCACCATCTCTCAGACATTGGAGCGGCGGCAGAAATACACTGCTAACCACCCACACGCGCAAGCCTTGAACGCCAACATCGCTAAACTGCTGGCCCAGGAGATGTTGGCGTTCCGGCTTGTTGAAACTCCCGCCTTCCTGGACCTGATGGCAACTGCGGCACCTCGCTATGCCGTCCCTAGCCGTCACTACTTCTCCCGGTGTGCCGTCCCCGCCTTGCACCAGCACGTGTCACTCAACATCAGGCGGGCCCTTAGTTCCGCGCTTTGCACAAAGGTCCACTTGACCACCGACGCGTGGACAAGTGCATGCGGACAGGGACGCTACATTTCACTGACGGCACACTGGGTGAATGTAGTTGAGGCTGGGACTGCTTCCCAAACTGGCCCGGTGTACCTCGTCTCCCCGCCTAACATTCCTGGCAGGGACACGAGAAGAACACCCCCCTCCTCCTCCTCCTCTACCGCCTCCTCCTCCGCCACCGCCTCCTCCTCCGCCACCGCCTCCTCCTCCGCTGTTAGATTGACCCCAGCTACGAGTTGGAAACGTTGCAGCACTGGCGTTGGTAGACGTCAGCAGGCTGTGCTGAAGCTGATCAGCTTGGGGGACAGACAGCACACTGCCTCCGAGGTGAGGGATGCCCTCCTCGATGAGACGGCAATATGGTTTGAGCCGCTGCACCTGGGCCCAGGCATGGTCGTTTGTGATAACGGCCGGAACCTGGTAGCAGCTCTGGAGCTTGCCGGACTCCAACATGTTCCATGCCTGGCCCACGTCTTCAACCTAGTGGTGCAACGTTTCCTAAAGAGCTACCCCAATGTTCCAGAGCTACTGGTGAAAGTGCGGCGCATGTGCGCCCACTTTCGCAAGTCGACAGTAGCCGCTGCTAGCTTAAAATCTCTCCAGCAACGCCTGCATGTGCCACAACACCGGCTTTTGTGCGACGTCCCCACACGCTGGAACTCAACGTTTCAGATGTTGAATAGAGTGGTTGAGCAGCAGAGACCTTTGATGGAATACCAGCTACAAAACCCTAGGGTGCCACAAAGTCAGCTGCCTCAGTTTCACATCCATGAGTGGCCATGGATGAGAGACCTTTGTGACATCCTACGGGTCTTTGAGGAGTCCACAAGGAGGGTGAGCTCTGAGGATGCGATGGTGAGCCTTACAATCCCGCTCTTGTGTGTTCTGAGAGAATCCCTGATTGACATCAGGGATAACTCAGATCACACAGAGGAGTTAGGGATAGCATCCGATCCGTCACAGCTGGAGAGTAGGTCCACACATCTGTCCGCTTCACTGCGTTTAATGGAGGAGGAGGAGGAGGAGGAGGAGGAAGAAGAGTTGTCCGATGATGTGATGGTGATACAGGAGGCTTCCGGGCAACTTCGAATCGTCCCATTGTTGCAGCGCGGATGGGTAGACATGGAGGATGAGGAGGAAATGGAGATTGAACTTTCCGGTGGGGCCAGAGGAGTCATGCCAACTAAAACTGTGGCAGACATGGCTGAGTTCATGTTGGGGTGCTTTACAACCGACAAGCGTATTGTCAAAATCATGGAGGACAACCAGTACTGGATCTTTGCTATCCTTGACCCCCGGTATAAAAACAACATCTCGTCTTTTATTCCGGTAGAGGGGAGGGCCAATCGCATCAATGCTTGCCACAGGCAATTGGTGCAGAATATGATGGAGATGTTTCCAGCATGTGACGTTGGCGGCAGGGAGGGCAGTTCCTCCAGTAGGCAACCAAGTTCTCACCGGTCCACACAAACGAGGGGCACACTGTCTAAGGTCTGGGACACCTTGATGGCACCCCCTCGCCAAAGTGCCGCCACGGAGGGTCCTAGTGTCACCAGGCGTGAGAAGTATAGGCGCATGTTGCGGGAATACCTTTCCGACCACAGCCCTGTCCTCTCCGACCCCTCTGCGCCCTACACGTATTGGGTGTCGAAGTTGGACCTGTGGCTTGAACTTGCCCTATATGCCTTGGAGGTGCTGTCCTGTCCTGCCGCCAGCGTCCTATCTGAGAGGGTGTTCAGTGCAGCCGGTGGCATCATCACTGACAAGCGCACCCGTCTGTCAGCTGAGAGTGCCGACCGGCTCACTTTGATAAAAATGAACCACCACTGGGTAGAGCCGTCATTTTTGTGCCCACCTGTGTAAAGCACCCCAACATGAAACTCCATGTCTGTACTCAACCTCTCCAATTCCTCCGCATCCTCATACTCATCCACCATAAGCGTTGCACAATTCTGCTAATACTAGGCTCCCTCCACCCTGATTTCCCCCAACTCTGCTGGTTAGAGGCTCCCTCCACCCTGATTTCCACCAACTCTGCTGGTTAGAGGCTCCCTCCACCATGAATTGGTCCAAACTGGGTTTTTTAGAGGCTCCCTCCACCATGAATTTGCCCAAACTGGGCTGTTTAGAGGCTCCCTCCACCATGAATTGGTCCAAACTGGGCTGGTTAGAGGCTCCCTCCACCATGAATTGGTCCAAACTGGGCTGGTTAGAGGCTCCCTCCACCATTAATTGGTCCAAACTGGGCTGGTTAGAGGCTCCCTCCACCATGAATTGGTCCAAACTGGGTTTTTTAGAGGCTCCCTCCACCATGAATTTGCCGAAACTGGGCTGTTTAGAGGCTCCCTCCACCATGAATTGGTCCAAACTGGGCTGGTTAGAGGCTCCCTCCACCATTAATTGGTCCAAACTGGGCTGGTTAGAGGCTCCCTCCACCATGAATTGGTCCAAACTGGGCTGGTTAGAGGCTCCCTCCACCATGAATTTGCCCAAACTGGGCTGTTTAGAGGCTCCCTCCACCATTAATTGGTCCAAACTGGGCTGGTTAGAGGCTCCCTCCACCATGAATTTGCCCAAACTGGGCTGTTTAGAGGCTCCCTCCACCATGAATTGGTCCAAACTGGGTTTTTTAGAGGCTCCCTCCACCATTAATTGGTCCAAACTGGGCTGGTTAGAGGCTCCCTCCACCATGAATTGGTCCAAACTGGGCTGGTTAGAGGCTCCCTCCACCATGAATTTGCCCAAACTGGGCTGTTTAGAGGCTCCCTCCACCATTAATTGGTCCAAACTGGGCTGGTTAGAGGCTCCCTCCACCATGAATTTGCCCAAACTGGGCTGTTTAGAGGCTCCCTCCACCATGAATTGGTCCAAACTGGGTTTTTTAGAGGCTCCCTCCACCATGAATTGGTCCAAACTGGGCTGGTTAGAGGCTCCCTCCACCATGAATTTCCCAAAACTTGGCTGTTTAGAGGCTCCCTCCACCATGAATTGGTCCAAACTGGGCTGGTTAGAGGCTCCCTCCACCATGAATTTCCCAAAACTTGGCTGTTTAGAGGCTCCCTCCACCATGAATTGGTCCAAACTGGGCTGGTTAGAGGCTCCCTCCACCATGAATTGGTCCAAACTGGGTTTTTTAGAGGCTCCCTCCACCATGAATTTGCCCAAACTGGGCTGTTTAGAGGCTCCCTCCACCATGAATTGGTCCAAACTGGGTTTTTTAGAGGCTCCCTCCACCATTAATTGGTCCAAACTGGGCTGGTTAGAGGCTCCCTCCACCATGAATTGGTCCAAACTGGGCTGGTTAGAGGCTCCCTCCACCATGAATTTGCCCAAACTGGGCTGTTTAGAGGCTCCCTCCACCATTAATTGGTCCAAACTGGGCTGGTTAGAGGCTCCCTCCACCATGAATTTGCCCAAACTGGGCTGTTTAGAGGCTCCCTCCACCATGAATTGGTCCAAACTGGGTTTTTTAGAGGCTCCCTCCACCATTAATTGGTCCAAACTGGGCTGGTTAGAGGCTCCCTCCACCATGAATTGGTCCAAACTGGGCTGGTTAGAGGCTCCCTCCACCATGAATTTGCCCAAACTGGGCTGTTTAGAGGCTCCCTCCACCATTAATTGGTCCAAACTGGGCTGGTTAGAGGCTCCCTCCACCATGAATTTGCCCAAACTGGGCTGTTTAGAGGCTCCCTCCACCATGAATTGGTCCAAACTGGGTTTTTTAGAGGCTCCCTCCACCATGAATTGGTCCAAACTGGGCTGGTTAGAGGCTCCCTCCACCATGAATTTCCCAAAACTTGGCTGTTTAGAGGCTCCCTCCACCATGAATTGGTCCAAACTGGGCTGGTTAGAGGCTCCCTCCACCATGAATTTCCCAAAACTTGGCTGTTTAGAGGCTCCCTCCACCATGAATTGGTCCAAACTGGGCTGGTTAGAGGCTCCCTCCACCATTAATTGGTCCAAACTGGGCTGGTTAGAGGCTCCCTCCACCATGAATTGGTCCAAACTGGGGTTTTTAGAGGCTCCCTCCACCATGAATTTGCCCAAACTGGGGTGTTTAGAGGCTCCCTCCACCATGAATTTGCCCAAACTCTGCTGGTTAGAGGCTCAATCCACCCTGATTTTCAAAACAAATGTTGGTGCCAACCTCAACTTACTACAAGGGCCAAATTCACTGCTGGTGACAAGCTCTCCTCACTGCAAGTGCCAAATACACATGTTTCAAGGTGTTTTCCTACTGTCAGAGAGGTGGTATTGAGTGTGTAAAGTGTGTAGTTGTTAGGCTGTGATGTTGGGGTAATAGAGGGTCTTTGGTGTGTTAGATGCCCCCAGACATGCTTCCCCTGCTGTCCCAGTGTCATTCCAGAGGTGTTGGCATCATTTCCTGGGGTGTCATAGTGGACTTGGTGACCCTCCAGACACGGATTTGGGTTTCCCCCTTAACGAGTATCTGTTCCCCATAGACTATAATGGGGTTCGAAACCCGTTCGAACACACGAACATTGAGCGGCTGTTCGAATCGAATTTCGAACCTCGAACATTTTAGTGTTCGCTCATCTCTATTAGCAGATATATGTTTGGGTTATTACTAGGACATGCAATGGGACAGCAGTTAACCCATTGTGTAGTATAAATGGGTTTAGCTATGTGACTAGAAAACCTTTTGTTCACTTGCTTTGATATGACATGCTGGGACTCTGGGAACTTTACTTTGTAACAGTATAAGCTATTGAGAAAGTTATTCTTACTATATGCACTTGTATATTTATGTCAATTTTGTTTAGAATTTGGCATTGTCTAAATTGGAGCCCATGCAAGGACCAGTCTCGGGAGGGACACAAGTGACCATTACCGGAACCAACCTAAACGCAGGGAGCAGTGTCAAAGTGATGTTTGGCGAACAACCATGTATTTTTGACAGGTATGTTACCTTTCTAAACATTAGCTGTTATTTCACATATCCATTGTGTCTATAACATGTATATTTGAAAGAAAAGCAATAAAAGGAGGTTTGAAAGAAAAATGGAAAAATGATGTTACTGCATTTCTCTCTGACTTTAGAATTTTTTGCCTTAGGGCAGTTAATGGGTAATAATGGCCATGAAACCTTTTTAGCCATCATGGTTATAACTGGGGTTGAGCCGATCTTGAAATTTCAGGATAGTTTTTAAAATCCAATTTCCGATCATTTTCCATTCGAACCCGATCCCAATACCTATCCCAATGTAAGTCAATGGGATTTTTTTTTAATCGAAGATTGGATTTTAAAAACAATCCTATTCACTACACAACATTTAGTCCAAAAATGGTTTCAATTTTTGGATTCCACGCTGTATAGTGATTACAACCCCCCCCCCGGCTACTTAGCCCCCCTGTGCACCTGCACAGATCTGCTGCCGCTCCCCGTTCTTCTCGGTCCGGTCCTCTCTCATTGACATGCCCTCAGAGCACCGTTCGCACCCCCACCTCCCTAGGATAGTGTTAGAGAATAGAGATGATGGGAGTAGGTGGGGCTTGTTGTGGCTTAGGAGAGTGTGGGCGGGGAGATGTGAGTACATCACTCACGTCTACCCTCCCTGTACTTGCCCATACTCTCCTAAGCCACAAGCCCCTCCTTCTCCTAGCATCTCTAACACTAGTCTAGGGAGGCGGGGACGTGCAGCACGCTCTGAAGGCATGTCAATGAGAGAGAAGAGGAGTGAGGAGAACGTGGAGCGACAGCGGCAGCACTTCTGTGCAGATAAGTTGAGCGAAGTTCGCGAGTAGATAGATACTATCTACTCTTCTGTTTCCTCCCTGCTGTGCCATATACTGGACTCTGCTACATCTCAGATGTAGCAGAGCTGAGTATTCATAACAACAGTGACGAAGCAGAAGAGTGGCAGGCTGAGGTAAATCCATAGGAATGAATGGACGGCCGCTTCCATTCATTTCTATGGGTGTGTGCTATTCGAAACGGGAGTTTCGAATAGTACTCGCTCATCGGATACTATAGCTTTTACCATAATGATTGGCCAGTAGCCAAGCATTGTGGAAAATAACCTCTGACCTCGATCCCGCCGGAAAAGATCGGGATTCCAATCGCGATTGTGAAATTTACTCGATTGCCGATCGGAATCCAAACATTTTCGATCCTGATCGCTCAATCCTAGTTATAACATAAACAGGTAATTTAGTACATTGCTGAGCCCTTTTGCTCAAAAAGTGGGGTGAAGTCATATACATTGGGTTTGCAATGTTTTAAACCACTTTTATGCTACCTTCAGTACTTCCACAAAAGGACTGTTGCAAGGGTGTGGCTGTGGTGGGGCCTTTGGGCCGACAGATTTATCATCATTATGCCAGTTTTCTGGAGTAGTTGAAGCCTGAATCATCATCTATGCCAGTTATGAGATGGTGTAAATTTCCGTTATACACACAGCCCACCAGAGGATGTACCTGATTATTTTTACATGGTCTTCGCCTTGTTGTAAATAAGTCTAATCATCCAGCGGCACTTGGAAATTATGACCCTGTCTGGATAAATCTTTCTTTTAGTAGAATTTATCTAATTTATCTCTATGTGTTTTAGTTTTGAACGTACAAGTTTAATACATCTGACTCTATTTGTTCCTTCTTGCTATGGGCTCTCAGTCATTGATAAAAAATAATAATGTGCAACCCCTGATTAAGATAATATTTTGATATTCAACACTCTGTTTAACACTAACAACAAAAGCTCCCATTAATCTCAGCAATTCTAAATGCAAAATAAATACGCTTCTCTCATAACATAACAAAACACAATTCAATGGGAAATAATTGCTAATATGAAAGAGGACCTTTCACCACCTCCAATTATTCCAGCTCTGTACATCAGTCAATAGACGCGGCTCCACTGATTCTGGCGCAGTTTTAATTTTTTCATTAGCCCCCAATGTTCCGGAGCAGTCAGTGCTGTTAGTTTTGGTGCCTGATATGCTATTTAGACTTCGCACTGTCAGGACATCGGTGTCAGGCAGGGGCAGGCAAGGGGTGCGATTCTGAACTGTCTGCCTCTGGTTGGAGCTCTCAATCACATCCCCCTGCCTGACTCCACCCTTCTGACATTACAGAGCTGAAATAGCACATAAAGCACCAACACTAAATGTTCTTTTTGCACAAGAATAGTGTGAGATAAAAAGAAAATTCCAACTCTGCCAGAATCACAGAGCTTATAACCCTTATAACAGATGCTAGGAACTTGAATTGGTGTAGGTGGTGATAGGTTCTCTTTAAAGAGGACCTTTCACCACTTTTGGGCACATGCAGTGTCATATACTGCCAGAAAGCCGACAGTGCGCTGAGTTCAGCGTACTGTCGGCTTTCCCGATCTGTGCCCGGTGTAAAGAGCTTATGGTGCCGGTACCGTAGTGCTCTATGGTCAGAAGGGCGTTTCTGACCATTAGCCAGAGACGTCCTTCTGCCTCGCGGCGCCTATCACGCTGTGCTGTGGAGCGGGGAGGAACGCCCCCTCCCTCTGCTCACACAGCTCGTCCATAGACGAGCAATATCAGGAGCGGGAGGTGGGCGTTCCTCCCGGCTCCACAGTACAGCGCGATAGGCGCCGCGAGGCAGAATGACGTCTCTGGCTAATGGTCAGAAACGCCCTTCTGACCATAGAGCACTACGGTACCGGCACCGTAAGCTCTTTACACCGGGCACAGATCGGGAAAGCCGACAGTACGCTGAACTCAGCGCACTGTCGGCTTTCTGGCAGTATATAACACTGCATGTGCCCAAAAGTGGTGAAAGGTCCTCTTTAACTCTAAGTAGGTATATATCCTTCTACCATTATGGATTTTTTAAAATTTGTATTTGTACATGATTTCTATGATGACCTATGCTAATGAAAGGTCATCAATTAACAAAGCCAGGAAATCCCTTTTAAGATAAGCCTTTCATATGACGCTCTCTTGATACAATGTGCAAAATGTATTAAGAGGTGCACACTTTGATAAATTTGGTGTATCTTTTTGCTGTCCGTGTAGCAGAAATGGAAATCTATGCATGCCTGTTGTTAACTTGACTCTTAATGGCTATTCAGTGGCTTGTGTTGTGTTCTGTGATAAGTGATCTTGCTGCAAGTTATTGTTGTCAATTACTGTCAGATAAATTTGCCATTTCATGCCAGTCCATAGAGGAAATCATCTTCTTACACCATCTTCTAGTTAATCATTATCCTCTTCATCATTATATACAGTAACTGTAATCTCATAGCTTGTTGTACTTTAATATTGATATCATACTATTATAGATATGGCTTCTGGTATTTACTATTTACTGCTTGATTACATTTTTTTGTGCATTTATTTTCTTGTCAGGAGAACACAAACTGAGATCTTCTGTAATACTACAGCATCTCTTAAAGGACTGCAGAAGGTAGAAGTGACTGTACAGATAGACAGAGCCAAGATCCTACAAGAATTGCAATTTGAGTATGTAGAAGATCCTCGAATTGTGAAAATTGAACCAGAGTGGAGTATTTTCAGGTAAAACACAGACAGTAATAAATTGTACACAGCATTTAAGACACGATAAATACCATTTATCTTAATTACACTAGGTCCACAATCCCGTTCGGAGACTCTTTCCCACATTCCGCTTATAATAGACTTATAATAGACTGTTCCTCTGTACCGATTTCAATACAAAATCAGTGGAAACCATTCAGAAACTCGGGGGATCCCATTTTACTCTATGTGGTCTATAGGTGTCTGTGGGTAACCGCTTTTTAAGCGGATAGGGTTTTTGTTTTTTGGGTACCTAAACGGACCCGAAAAATGGAAACACGAACGCTAGTGTATACTTAGCAGAAATATGTTGCAGAACTAATTTGTTTCTTTTATGGAGATCCCATAGAAATAATGATACATGAATGATAGAGAGATGAAAACCAAACTGATAACAAGTGATTTAGTGATGGGATATTGCAAATAATTCTATTTCATAGACAGTAGGTGTAAGTTAGATCAGTAGTCTCTGCAAATCTAAAACAATACGCTGTTTTACTATTCTCACATGTATTATTGAGAAAAACATTTAAAGAACATTGCATTGTCATATAGTGCGACAACTATTGGCTTTTGTCAACTCATTGATTATTGCTAAGAGATAAGATATGAAATATAGAAGCTGCAGAAGAGATAAGAAGGGGGAATAGAGGAACAGTCTTTATTACTGAAACTGTATGTTGTTTCAAACAGCCTTTTGCTTTGTACCCGTCAATTCTTTCTTTTACAAGGCAAAACAAACTAAAAGAGGTATTTAGCATTGTATGCCAAACCAAAGATCTAAGCAGAGGAATATGTGACTTGGGTAAAACAGCTGACATCTCTACAAATCCTTCCAATTAGCGCATCATACACAGAGAATATCCGGGAATTTGTTCACATCATTCTATTCAGAAGCTGGTGATTCGGTATGCCTCTATACAATTATATCCAACTAGGAGTAGAGTCACATAGAAAACACACAGACCTGAACACCAGTCCATCAAACAACAGACACCATTTTTCAGTGTGGGAAAAAACACAATTTGCTGGGTTATGACAAATTCATATTAAACACAGACATATGCTAACATATGTGTCATAGAATTTATAAAGGGATTATAAAGTGAGTAAAACTAGCCTATAACTGTAAACAGTTGTCCCAAATGATACAAATAATATGGGGTCTGTAGATTAGGATTAACATATTAGATCCTGATACTTTCCCTCATCATTGAATTATTATCAAGCCATGCCATCCCACCAGGATGACCCAGAGATCAGAGCTACAGCCAGTCTGAGAATATAGAGGACGACTTATGTTTGGTGCAGCACTCCTCACCATAGTCATTATTGGGATCAGTGCATATTAGACCAACTTGGCCTCCTGATTTATTAGAGATTCATAGAGTTACTGAATTTACTTGAGATAGTGTTTTGTTTTTTTTTGATAAATGAGACATATGACATGGAAAGATATTCCGCTGTTTCTGGAAACTTGCTATCTTCACTTTAGTATCAAGACTAGGGTTGAGCCGATCTTGAGATTTCAAGATCAATTTTAAAATCCGATTTCCGATCATTTTCCAGCCGATCTCGATCGCGATCGTGAAATTTGCTCGATCGCCGATCGGAATCCGATATTTTCCGATCCCAATCCTCAACCCTAGTCAATGCTTTTCTATGGGAAAAGTCACTTTTGGGGTTGAGCCGGTCGAGATAACCTCCAATCTCGATCCCGCTGGAAAATATGGTCGGAATTCCGATCTCGATCGTGAAATTTACTCGATCGCCGATCGGAATCCGATCTTTTCCGATCCCGATCGCTCAACCCTAATCAAGACTTCTGTTAATAAGGCACAAGTCAGCTATATTGTGTGTTTTGTTCCATCATAGTGACCCTAGTTTTCACATGAAGAATAGGGCTACATACACACTAATTTTTCCTGGCAAATATGTTGGAATCTGTGACGGAAGCTCCAAGTGAAGCCTCTAATGGAGATGTGAACACAGCCTAATCTTTATGCAACGTACAATATGCTGCATCTCCTATTGTGTTACCTTTTCTAGTTATGGTAAAAGATTAGAGTATTTTACAGTAAAAGATAAGTCAAAATACCTATTTATATATCCTTTATTGCAGCTTACAAATTTTGAATATTACAATAAAAGCTTTCACTGTTCTTTAAATGCTATTCCATGCTGAGAAAATCACATAGTATAATATTTGATCGTACTGCTGTCCTTCTAATATTAGCCAGAACAGAAGCTTGTGCGTGATGACACTGCAGGGTTGTAGTGATTGGACATCTGTAGCACGCCATGAATACATGATATACCGTATCCACTAATCCTCTATATTCTATAATCATTGTGTACTACATTCTAAGCGACGGGGTAATTTATGTTACCGGTGTTAAAATGTATATTATTGTATGTTATATAGCATACTGTTTTTCTTTATACTTTAGTAAAACGTTTAAAAACTAAATATCTTGTATTGGGTGTGCTCCTCAATAATAAACTAGACTGGGCTGATCACCTGGAGGCGCTGCACAGAAAGGGCCACAGCAGACTCTACCTGCTCAGGAGGCTGAGGGCCTTCGGAGTCCAGGGGACACTTCCTAGGGCCTTTTTCAACTCTGTGGTTGCCTCAGCCATCTTTTTCGGTGTGGCCTGCTGGGGGAGCAGTATATCAACCAGGGACAGAAATAGACTTGACAGGCTGATCAGGAGGGCCAGCTCTGTCCTGGGGAGCCCCTTGGACCCAGTACAGGTGGTGGGTGACAGAAGGATACTGTCTGTGGTGACCTCCATGCGGGAGAACAAATCCCACCCCATGTATGGGACCCTGATGGGACTTGGCAGCACTGTAAGTGACCGTCTGCTTCACCCCAAATGTGAGAAGGAGCGCTATCGCAAGTCCTTCCTTCCAACCGCGACCAGGCTGTATAATCTACATCAGACCAAGCGAAGATCACTCCGCACAGAGAACTAATGATTATGAATGTCCTCCTTCTTTCTTCTCTGTTCCTAAGCTGCTATGGACTCCTAGTATATCTTTCTCAGCATATGTGTGTCTACTACTTCTGAAATATTTACTGTGTATTATCCTGTATCTGTATTACTATGCAGCTGAAACATACTGAAATTTCCCCACTGTGGGACTATTAAATATTATCTTATCTTATCTTATCTTAAATGTTATATATATTTTTGTAGTGGGAACACTCCAATATCTGTATGGGGCACCAATCTGGACATTATAAGAAATCCCCAAATAAGAGCTAAGTTTAATGGAAAAGAGCATATCAATGTAAGTGTTTCATAATATGTCTTCTTTACTATGTATTTGATTTTTTACATATATGGGTTGGTTTTTTTTGCTGATATCACTTGCAAGTGCCATTTGTTTCCATACAATATATTTTCTGCAAATGTTATATTCCTAACACAACTGTAGCAGAGAAAACATTCTGTCAAATATCCCTTCCTTAAATGAAATGTACCTTTTATGTATCTTGGTAAAGGTTTCATGGTGTCTAATATTAAAACGTAGGTGCTCAGATGTAATGTCAGTCTTCAAAGAATCGATCAACATAATGTATTTGCAGTATGTTTTCTGCATACAGTATCCATAGAACAGTGTATAAAACAATGTATTTCTTTACAGACAAACTCATATCCCTGTATGAACTGGTAACAGCAAAAGCGAGCACTAAGCGCTATGTCTGGGTGTCTAGGAGACTATGGTTTGGCTGACATCCCATCTTTCAAGGCTAATGGTTCAGACATTGACTAATAGTGAAGCTATCTATAGGTGGCAGTAGAGAGATAGTTGTCTTCATTCTGAATAGCATACTCCTTCCCAGGAAGCATTGGCAGTAAGACTCTGTACTTGAGCTGCAAGAAGAAGCAGTACCCCCTGAAACCTATGTCTTAAAGCATCATAGTCTCACATTCCAAGCATGTTCATTACATGATACTTTTTGCATTTATTATGTTAGGGAGCGTTCACACTACCGTCCGTCGATGTCCGACAGGTAGTGTCCACTGCTAATGTCCATTCAAAATCTTGTGTGGACATTAGCAGCGGACACTAGCTGTGTCTGTGACATTTTTCATTGATTTAAATGAAGATCGGGTGCATTATTTTACAGTCCATGCCTGTCCTTAACTGTCCGTTCCCAAAGATGTCGGACATGTAGGTTTTTTCTGTCCGCTTGAAAAGTCGGACATCTTTGGGAACGGACACTTAAGGACAGGCACGGAGTGTAAAACAACGCACCCAATCTCCATTTAAATCAATGCAAAATGTCACGGACACAGCTAGTGTCCACTGCTAATGTCCGCACAAGATTTTGAATGGACATTAGCAGCGGAAACTAACTGTCGGACACCGATGGTAGTGTGAACGCCCCCTTAGAGAAAGAGATTCTTTAGTGGTGTAGCCCTGGATTAAAAAGTGAAACATTGTTTCAAATGCCCATGGTCTTTGTCTGGGATTGTAGTTTATATGGCTGACCCATGTATTAGCAGAACTTTTTCCCAATCTTAAACAGCCCCTTTTATTTGTCTGCTCCCTGGGACTGAATTTCTACATAAAATATATAATATAGTATATAGTGTATTCTACAATCAGCCCCATATATAGAACTCTTGAGAACACTATAAGGTGTACAGAGTATTATTTTATAAACATAATATTATACTTTCAACATGTGGTTTTCACAGACCTTCACTTCATTGCTGGCTTACAGTACATCATAAGCAAGAATAATACATAGCTGAATAATATAACTAGCAATGAAATATACATGTTAGCCATAGCAGAATAACTGCATAAGTTTTCACCCTAGCTGCCGTAAACTATCTACAGATGTGACATTTCTCATCCCTAGTCCCTCACATAGGATCATTGTCACAGTAATGAAGGCCATTAGGATGCTTTGTATGTCACATCTGGCTTATCACTCTCCTGACATGTGAGCCAAATGACTTTATGGTCAGGGTGATTTGTGCTGGATCGGCTCCAACTTTATGATAATGCAGAATCTCTCCTCTCAAGTCTTGTATAAAGACCTATATACAAGTGATTAAAGATGTACGGTGAGGATTTTAGAAGTTCCTATGTATACTTATATAGGTAACAGTTATTTAACTCTATGTTGGCCAGACTATTGTATGGTTTATAGATATTTACTGTATATTCCCAGCAATCTTTACAACTATTCAAGAATCCTTACAATCTTAAAAAAATAAAGAAGACGTGCAGAGCAAACAGGAAAAAAAGGTGTTTAGATACTTAGGGATCCCTATTGTTATGTTTTAAGAAATCCCAAAATCCTTTTAAGATTTTATTTTAAACAGTTGCACCCTAAAAGCACAAATGTGTTGTCTCTACAGTGATCAAATAGTAAGATGTACAGTCAACTTTATAGTAATCTGATTGTTACAGATCCGATAAAAGCAGTTTTGTCTTACAATGATGTTTAGTTCACCATTGAATCTATGAATAACATTAATCTTCCCATATACATTTGCCACAAGGTAGTCATTCAGAAAATGTACTCTGATCAGGCTACACACTGTCCATATGTCCATCCAGTTGTTCAAAGTGCCCAAAAAGTTAGATCTGGTTTAGCGTTACAGTGTTGAGCAGAGCTGACCCTATATCAGTATATATTGCACAGTATAAATAACCATCAAGATGGTCGCAAGCCTCGGATCTGTTTGGATCTGCTGTCAAGTTTCAACTAGTATTCCAGGCTGGCGATGCAAAGCAAGATTATAATGATTATAATGTTTAATCCAAGTAGTTAAATAGCCCTTATACAAATTTATTGCATTTCCAAAAGCCCCAACACATTATTCAGACATTGTTAAGTGTTTTCCACATGACATTTTATTGGTAAGAATGGGAGGTAGAGATTACAGCAGGACGTGGAAAAAAGAACATCCTGGCTCGATCTTGCCGCGGATTCTACCCGTGGGGTCTGCGGCTCAAAATTCCCTCCTGCTTAGGCCCATTTATCTGGACCTAATCAGGAGCGGGATGCTGTGACGGAATGCTGATGGTGCAAATACCGGCGGCGGAAAATGAAGAGGAATTTTCTCTTCATTTTCTGCCGTGTGAATAGACCCTAATGCGCTTGTTCAGGAGTTAGGTTGTTTCTATTATCTTTAGTAATATACACAAAAGGGGGCTACCGGTGCAGTTTGATTTGTGCCCTGTACAGTGATCTGGCGCTCAGCAGCTGCAGTACTGTCGGATATTTATGGCCCATCTTAAGGATAGGCCAAACATTTTTAATCCGGAACACCTCCTTTAATATACTTATTATCAGCAGTGTAGCAGTGTATCTTGCCCAGTGGTATAGCTTATAGTCTTATTATTGTAGTCATGTCCTTCTTTTCGAGTAGTTCTGTGTCTGAGTCATTTCTTCAGGGCTCACAGTGGCTGTCATTTAAAGAGTAGCTTGTTAATCTTCAATTGTTTTGTGTGCAGATCGGCTTGTATTGTATTACCGCTATAGAGAAAGATTAATGATACAGTATGCTGGACAGCCAGAACTAGCACACTGTCATCCTGTTCGGTGTAATTGTTGTAGTATATACTAATTATTACATAACTGGATCGCGTCTACATGCTTGTGTGATATACTAAATTGATGGCTTCAATCAGTATTGATATTTGTCCATTATCATTGCACAGAACTGTACAGTGCTGAACTCTACAGAGATGACCTGTCAAGCTCCCGCTGTAGCTGTCAACTCTAACAACCAACTCGATATTACAGAGCGGCCCGAGGAGTTTGGCTTCATCATGGACAATGTGCAAGCGTTACTAGTCCTCAACAAAACTAATTTTACTTATTATCCAGATCCTGTGTTTGAGTCTTTCAACCCTTCTGGGATTTTGGAACTAAAGCCAGGAAGCCCTATAATATTAAAGGTAATTAAACTGGTACAATCTTTTACATTTAAAGGGATTGTGCAGGATTATAAAAGTATGGCTCAGTTCATTCAAAACCAGTGTCACACCATGTTGGAGGAAATGGATCTGAGCTGCAATATCACGTACAACCTGTGGACAGTAGTGGTACTATTTCTACAAGAAAGCAGACATGTGATTCTGAACCTGCTCTTGCGATTTCCGTATTCCATCAAGTTGATGATCAGTATGCTATATTTTGCTATAGATTCATAGTACATAAGCTATGCAAAGGTTATTGTTTTAGAAAGCTGTAATTTGATTTTCTGTGGATTGGTGATATATAATTTTCACATTATTTTCCAAAATGACATTGCAGCAAATAGTACATGGCAATGTATTCAATTACACATTTTCTGTTGCCAAAAGTTCCATTTATTTAAAAGCGTTGTCATCTAACTATGTCAGCCCTGGACAATCGGTTTTTAGTATCTGTATTAAACATCTGAATTCAATGTATTTTTATTAGCCTTTTGGCTAGTCTTCTATTTATGCATTAGCACATAAAGAAATGGTGCTTTAGAGTTAAAAGAGTCAGATAGGAATGGTATGACCAGGAACACATATTGTACAGATTTCATTAGCGTTAACATACTGCATGTAAATGACATGAAGGCTTAGAACCAAATATTTATTCATTTAATAATTGAGTGAATAGCCTACAGCTATGGTATGTCCCCTGGTATTATATTTGTCCAGTCGTGTTGTAGCAACAATTATTTGTTCACTACACTATATTAAAAGGATTCTGTCACCTCCCCCAAGTAAATTAAAATGTCGCCACTTCATTAAAGAGCACATTACTGTGATCACTGTTGTAGATTTGGAGAAAACTAACTTAGAAGTCTTATGCAAGTTAGGCACTTGGGGTGAACCTTCAGCCTCTCTGCTGCTCAAGTAGGATTAGTGATGTCATAGCAGTGGAAGGATCAACTCTCACTGCCTAAGGTAGCGCAAGCATAAGATGGTAAAGATCTGTATATTAGGAGCACTTCTTCAAGGTTATGCATGCTCCCACCCCTAGTGCCCGGGTTGTTCATGCCCCCACAGTGCAACAAATGCATAATTTTCATAAGGATTCAAAGTTGTTCTTCTCCAGGTCTACAAATGCTACATATATAACAAAGGTATGGTGTTAGCAGTCGAGTATGCTTGGGGAGGTGATAGACTCCTTTTAAGCCATTATTTCTGAGCTCAGGTCCTTCAACAAGTCCATGATATAATTATTGTCAGTGTATCAGAGTTCTCTCTTAGAAAATCATCAAATGGTGACCTATTGGGGGTTCTTGGGTTCAACCCCCTGGAGTGGGTTATTGAAGTAAACTGTTGTAGGCTAGGAAGGGGTTAAAAAAATATGTAAAGCTGTGCTGTCAGAGACCTTAGTGCTCTGCAACAGTCACTTGCCGCAGTGGTCATATGAAGTAGTCAGGGATGTCAACACTGCAGACGTTCCCGACTACTGCATGTGACTGTGACTAATGACTGGCTACAGTGGCCACATGAAGGACAACTGATGTAATTGCTGAAGCATCATAATTAGAGATGAGCGAACACTAAAATGTTCGAGGTTCGAAATTCGATTCGAACAGCCGCTCACTGTTCGAGTGTTCGAATGGGTTTCGAACCCCATTATAGTCTATGGGGAACATATACTCGTTAAGGGGGAAACCCAAATTCGTGTCTGGAGGGTCACCAAGTCCACTATGACACCCCAGGAAATGATACCAACACCCTGGAATGACACTGGGACAGCAGGGGAAGCATGTCTGGGGGCATAAAAGTCACTTTATTTCATGGAAATCCCTGTCAGTTTGCGATTTTCGCAAGCTAACTTTTCCCCATAGAAATGCATTGGCCAGTGCTGATTGGCCAGAGTACGGAACTCGACCAATCAGCGCTGGCTCTGCTGGAGGAGGCGGAGTCTAAGATCGCTCCACACCAGTCTCCATTCAGGTCCGACCTTAGACTCCGCCTCCTCCGGCAGAGCCAGCGCTGATTGGCCGAAGGCTGGCCAATGCATTCCTATGCGAATGCAGAGACTTAGCAGTGCTGAGTCAGTTTTGCTCAACTACACATCTGATGCACACTCGGCACTGCTACATCAGATGTAGCAATCTGATGTAGCAGAGCCGAGGGTGCACTAGAACCCCTGTGCAAACTCAGTTCACGCTAATAGAATGCATTGGCCAGCGCTGATTGGCCAATGCATTCTATTAGCCCGATGAAGTAGAGCTGAATGTGTGTGCTAAGCACACACATTCAGCTCTACTTCATCGGGCTAATAGAATGCATTGGCCAGCGCTGATTGGCCAGAGTACGGAACTCGACCAATCAGCGCTGGCTCTGCTGGAGGAGGCGGAGTCTAAGATCGCTCCACACCAGTCTCCATTCAGGTCCGACCTTAGACTCCCCCTCCTCCAGCAGAGCCAGCGCTGATTGGCCGAATTCCGTACTCTGGCCAATCAGCACTGGCTAATGCATTGTATTGGCGTGATGAAGCAGTGCTGAATGTGTGTGCTTAGCACACACATTCAGCTCTACTTCATCGGGCTAATAGAATGCATTGGCCAATCAGCGCTGGCCAATGCATTCTATTAGCTTGATGAAGCAGAGTGTGCACAAGGGTTCAAGCGCACCCTCGGCTCTGATGTAGCAGAGCCGAGGGTGCACAAGGGTTCAAGCGCACCCTCGGCTCTGATGTAGCAGAGCCGAGGCTGCACAAGGGTTCAAGTGCACCCTCGGCTCTGCTACATCAGAGCCGAGGGTGCGCTTGAACCCTTGTGCAGCCTCGGCTCTGCTACATCAGAGCCGAGGGTGCGCTTGAACCCTTGTGGACACTCTGCTTCATCAAGCTAATAGAATGCATTGGCCAGCGCTGATTGGCCAATGCATTCTATTAGCCCGATGAAGTAGAGCTGAATGTGTGTGCTAAGAACACACATTCAGCACTGCTTCATCACGCCAATACAATGCATTAGCCAGTGCTGATTGGCCAGAGTACGGAATTCGGCCAATCAGCGCTGGCTCTGCTGGAGGAGGCGGAGTCTAAGGTCGGACCTGAATGGAGACTGGTGTGGAGCGATCTTAGACTCCGCCTCCTCCAGCAGAGCCAGCGCTGATTGGTCGAGTTCCGTACTCTGGCCAATCAGCGCTGGCCAATGCATCCCTATGGGAAAAAGTTTATCTCACAAAAATCACAATTACACACCCGATAGAGCCCCAAAAAGTTATTTTTAATAACATTCCCCCCTAAATAAAGGTTATCCCTAGCTATCCCTGCCTGTACAGCTATCCCTGTCTCATAGTCACAAAGTTCACATTCTCATATGACCCGGATTTGAAATCCACTATTCGTCTAAAATGGAGGTCACCTGATTTCGGCAGCCAATGACTTTTTCCAATTTTTTTCAATGCCCCCGGTGTCGTAGTTCCTGTCCCACCTCCCCTGCACTGTTATTGGTGCAAAAAAGGCGCCAGGGAAGGTGGGAGGGGAATCGAATTTTGGCGCACTTTACCACGCGGTGTTCGATTCGATTCGAACATAGCGAACACCCTGATATCCGATCGAACATGTGTTCGATAGAACACTGTTCGCTCATCTCTAATCATAATCTAAGACATACTGCGAGGGCAAGGGCTCTGTTGTTCGTACATCAGGGTGAAGAAGAGGTGAATATCACTTATTTAATTTTTCGCTTTTGTCACCCTTCAACCAAATTTTTGGGGGCTGGAGAACCCCTTGAAGTATTTGTATGTTTCTATAGTCTTGTTTACTGACTCTTCAGTGGGCAAACTGATATAATAAGAGCCAGTATACAGGACTTATGAAACACATAGGAGTTACAATAGAAATAGATTGATAGGGATACATGGTCAGGGAGGGACTTGGTTCTTGTATATCGGAGGTTGTTCTTTTGACAGCAAATAAACAGGCTCTGGTGGAAGCTAGGGCTGGTATTTTAACTATTGAAGCCAGTAAAGGGTTGTTCTCAGCCTAGAACATAGGGATAGTCATGAACCAAAACTATCCAATGTATGAGAAACAATAATTTTTTTTAAAAAAAAGTTAGTGTTGGTGCTATGCCCAGGGGTCAATTGATATATTTTTTTTTTATCAATTATTAATATAGTTAAAAGTTACATTCAAATGGAAGAGGGAATCCTGGCACTTGTTTGGTAGCTACAAAGCCATCCGGGCTGCTTATGTGTGTGAACAGTAACTTAATTTCACTCACCGGGATTGACTGTACATAAAGCATGTATTATGTTAATATCTTTACCTTTATTGCAGGGGAAGAATTTAATTCCACCGGTTGCTGGAGGCAATATGAAGCTAAAGTACTTCATGTTCATTGGGGAGAAACCATGCACGGTAACCGTGTCTGATGTCCAGCTACTGTGTGAGTCCCCAAATCTCACTGGACGTCACAAAGTTATGGTAAGAACTTCAATGACCCCTAAAGGAACAAGACATCAATAGCAGGAAATAATGTGAATATTCCTTTTATTATCTGTATAAAATAAACATCTCTGAATATTGTCTGGACTTCCAGTAAATGCATATTAGTTTTAAGTTCAGTTTTTCTGTAGTGTTTTCCTCTGCAGACACTCTGCCCCTATTATACGTTGATATTTTTTGAAAACACAGCTTTTCCACTGCTGATTTTATTCTGCATTGTGTGGATGGGATTAGCCAGAATCCTATTCACTTTGCAGGTACAGTAAAAAACAACATTTTTTGATGTAGCATTTCTGCCGTGGCCAAAATGCTGTGCGTTTTGTAATGTGGGGCACCAGTCTAAAATTTTCTTATCACTGTGGTGAGGGAGTGGCATAGAAATGGAATAACATGCCAGGATATAAGAGTAAAGCTGTATTTACACGACCTATAATAATGGCCTTGTGATGTCCATTAAATTCAATCCAAGTAATTGGGATTTATTCATGGCTGTTTGGTTACAACAGACTGTCAAAATGTAGTTCATGTCCTTTTTTTCTCTTATCTCTTACCCCTACATACACTCAGATTTATAGGGAATACCGTTTTTATTTCCCCCATATAGTATAAGGCTACATTTGTGCTCCCAAAGAGTATAACGCCACATTATATTATGAGAATACACCAATAGGTCACCATACTATGTGGAGGCCACTAATAGGAGTTTCATTGTGTGTCTCATCTCTTAACTTCCCTTATCTTCCCTAGCATACCATTTAATGACATTGACCCCTCTACTATATTTGACTACCAGGCAAGATTAACTTACCGTGTTTCCCAGAAAATAAGACAGTGTCTTATATTAAATTGTCGTCCTAAATATAGGACCTATCTTATGACAACCGGCAGTCATGCCAGCACTTCCTTAGCGGAGTGTCAGCATGACTGCTGGTTGTAGGTAGTGTGGGGGAGGGGGGGAAGGTATCATACTTACCTTTCCCATCGTCATAGTAGCGCTGGTGCTGCTGTTCGTCCCGACAGTGGTGGGCGGGACTTAGCGAGCCTTTGGGGGCAGGGCTTAGCAGGCCTTTCATGGGCGGGGCTTAGCGATCCTCACTTCACTGACACAGCAGCTGGATGGATGCTGTACTCTGTGCTCTGTGTGCACAGGAGAGCCGGCTGCTGCCTCTGCCTCTGGAATGAGCTGGGAGAGCTCATCCTACAGCAGCAGGGACAGTGGACACAACAGCAGAGGCAGCAGCCGGATTACCTGTGCACACCGAGCACATCGCACAGTGTTCAGTCGGCTGCAAAGATTTTTGGGCATGCCTTATTTTCGGGGAGGTGCCTTACATTAGGCAATTCAACAGAACTCCCCCCCCCCCCGCATGCCTTACTTTCAGGGGGTGTCCTACTTTCGGGGAAACATGGTAGTATAAAATATTTTTTTCTTCTAATTCTTCATGCCCAGGCCGATGCATCTCATAGTCAGATGCATCTTATCATCTGATAAATGCATTACTCAACTTAATTGGATTATTGGACAGTCTATGTGTACAGTCATCCAAGCATGTGTAATTTTGGCAATCTGTATTGAATGAGAATAAAAACCTGTGGGTATACATTATTCTTCTATGTACCATTACACCTCGGGGTACTCTTTCTATAGCTTATCATTATGTCCTGCTGTCTGCGATATTTATTTTTGGAACAAACTATTCTTGATTATTTTTTTTGCATTAGACACCAGTGTAATAAATAAGATAAAATCTAGTAGTACTGTACTTCTCTAGTTATCTTTTCTACTGTATATTAGTGAAAATATACTCGGCCTGTGTAAAATAGTACAAATCTAAAAATATACAACTATTTACTGAAAATAGTCACATACATTTTTAATATATTATATTTAAAAATGTATAAAAATTATGTCAAAATAAGTCAAATAAAATAGTAGCTAAACTAGAATGTGTAATGTCATATAGCAAGTGGTTTGAACTAATTTATTTCCATGAAAAAATTCTTACTCTTTTTATTATTATTACTATAATCCAATTTCAAAGTTTCTTCCTCCCTATCAGTTAAGTGGGAAGACCTTATCCACCCCAGGTTAATAATAGTAATATAAAAACCCATTGAGAATAAATTATGCATAGTATGTAGATAATAACATTAAAACAAGTTAATGACTTTCATTAATGTGACACACAGCATTCAATGTGAGTTAAAGGGTTGCCATAAAAGTAGATATAAAACCATTGGTGTGCCAAAGTGTTAGCCGCAAATCAATGGAGACAAGGTTATCAGTTAGAAATACTGGTAAAGGGAAGACAGATAAGTCTGGACAGATTTCAGCTTACTTAGTGTATCTTGTCTCTGATATACAGCCACACTGTCATATCCATCCCAATGACTTTCTGCTATTGTCCAAAGGCCAAAGCTGATTTAATCCCAGAAGTGCTGGAGGACGGCTGAACTTTTCTGGTCAGCTATAAAATAATCTTTTTTTATTATCTGGGTAAATTATATAGGACATCTGCAGATCATTTAAAGTGTAACACCTGAAAAATAATCTTTTTACTCTAGCTCTGTCCACGATTTTTATCAGTTGTCCATATGCATTTGATTCTACAGCGGGATCATCAAAAGCTAGGTATCAAAAGAGCCAAAGCAAGATATAGTGTCTGCATTCGTCTAATAAACCCTTCTCTTCGTGTTGTTGTTTAGATGTCCCTGCATGTTGAGATATACACGTGTGTGCCGTTATACCATAGGGAACTGTAATATAGTTCACTTACATATAAGCTGTACAGTAGGTGTACGAATTTTGCTGCAGATGATCGCACTTGCTGAATTATTACATGTAGATTGTACAATTGAAAATCATTGGTATAGTAAGCTGGACAATCTCAGCATGTGCTGTTATAATGGTATAGAATGAAAAATAAAACTATGAAATACTTGCAACTTGTTGAAAAAGTGAAAAAAATCTCTGCATGTGCAGCAACCTTAAATGCTGAACCCATCTCTTAATCCCCCAACAAATTCCAATATGTATTTATCACTAAGAACAATGAAGGTGATCTGTGACACGTCTCACTAAGCTCTAAGGATCGTGGTTGGACTATTGACGTAGCAGATAGTTTTGTCATAACTGTATTCCTGTGGTTTCAGCCGTCTGTTGGACTGCAGGGGGCTTAGTCAGACAGTCCCTATTAATAACATCTATTACGTGCCGCAGTTAAAACTTGGTACAAAATATCTTGTGGTTTAGCAGGTAGTTGTAGTTTTTAGGAGCAAGCGTGTCTTAGGTAGCATGTCTTAGACGACATTAAAGCAACAAATCAATAATTGTAAAGCTGCTGCAATGTGATGTTACAGAACAGGGGCACGTCTATCATTTTATTCTGGATTTGATATATAATATCTCACATAAGTGAGTACACCCCTCACATTTTGTAATTATTTCAGTGTATATTTTCATGGGACAACACTGAAGATATGACATAAGTATGTGAAAATGGACAAATTGTGCCCAATTAGTCATTTTTCCTCCCCGGTGTCATGTGACTTGTTAGTGTTACAAGGTCTCAGGTGTGAATGGGGAGCAGATTAAATTTGGTGTTATTGCTCTCACACTCTCTCATACTGGTCACAAGTTCAACATGGCATCTCATGCCAAAGAATTCTCTAAGGATCTGAAAAAAATAATTGTTGCTCTATATAAAGATGGCCTAGGCTGTAAGAAGATTGCCAAGGAACTGCAACTGAGCTGCAGCACTGCAGCCACAGATTATACCCCTTTAATGATAGAGAGTTAAACCAAAAGTTTTTATAATCTGTTCAATCGGACAATGTTGCACACCCCCAGACACAGTTCAGTGTCAGCCAGGTGAGTTAGTATTGAAGTTCACAGTATTGGTCGTTTGTAGGATTGAATTTTCTCTATTACCCGCTTTGTACCATTAAACACTTTATACTGTATATTGTATACTATATGGAACTTTGTCTTATAGCTTACTATGGATTATGTAGTGCGGCTACTGTTTTGGTATATTCTGATAATTTTGTGATGTCTTCCCAATCATGTATCCTCATAACATGCTCCTCACCTGGCTATTTAGCTTTGTGGTATTTCTCCTTCTCTTTCTTCTCATATTCATACAGTTTTTTATTTTTAATTATTGGTATATTTAATACATTTCAATTATTTTTACTTGCTTGTGGGCTTAATTTTTTTGTATTGGTAAAACAAATGAGGGTAAAGGAGCTGGACTGAACAAGCATATCTGTAGACCTAAACCCTATTGAGTATCTTTCGGGCATCCTCAAATGGAAGGCGGAGGAGCGCAAGGTCTCTAAGGGTATGTTCACACGGTTGAATTTGCATTCCGCATGTGGCTAGCTGCGACGGAATGCTGGTGCAGTGCAGAATGGGCCGAAGAATGGGCCTGATTGGGAAGGAGCCTCGCGCCGCGGCTGAGTCAGCCGTGGAATGCGTGGCAAGATAGAGCAGCTCGCTTCTTTTTTCTGCTACTAGCTAGTGAAAAAAAGAAGCGAGCAGCTCCCATTGAAGTCAATGGGAGCCGTTTTTGGAGCCAAATTTTGAGGTGGATTCCGTGTGAACATACCCTAACTTCAACCAGTGTTATGATGTTGTCATGGAGGAGTGGAAGAGGATTCCAGTGACACTCTAGTAAACTTCATGCCCAAGAGGCTTAAGGCAGTACTGAAAAATAATAGTGGCCATGCAAAATATTGACATTTGGGGCACAATTTCACAATTTTTAATTAGAGGTGTACTCACTTTTGTTGCCAGGGGTTTAGACATTAATGGTTGTGTGTTGAGTTATTTTGATGGCACGCCAAATTTAAACTGTTATACAAGCTGTTCACTGACTACTTTATATTGTATCAAAGTGTCAAACTTTTGTGAGATACTAAAAATCTGTACAATAGAAGTCTAAGGAAAACGAGATAGAGCCCCTCAAAGCAGAGATATCTGCACTCTAGAGTGACCATTTGCTTTCACAACAAAGAAGGGTTATGAGAAACTTCTATCCCACCTGATGGAAACTTAGTTAATGTGTATACATATATTGCAAACGTTGCATACAATATATATCATTGAAAATAATGTATGCTTAGACATCCAGTAGCATTTGAATGGCATTCATGTCATGTGACTCAGCTGAAACGTCGAGAGTTGTACCCAGTGGTATGGTACCGCTCTACCAAGATTTATGCCAATGTGAACTGATAACTGTGGTCGGTTATGGTTTGGGTTTCACATTGTACATATTTTAATGTTTTTCTCTCTCATGTATAATTTTCATATAGGCTCGAGTTGGTGGGATGGAATTCTCTCCTGGCATGGTATACATAACTCCGGATAGCCCTCTTAGTGTACCAGCCATTGTCAGTATTGCAGCGGCTGGAGGACTGCTAATAATCTTCATTGTGGCAGTGCTCATAGCCTACAAACGCAAATCTAGAGAAAGTGACTTGACTCTCAAAAGACTGCAAATGCAGATGGATAATTTGGAATCAAGAGTCGCACTGGAGTGCAAAGAAGGTAAGACATTGACAACAATACAATACTTTGTAAACTGGCTCCATGGTATGCATCAGTCTATAATTACACTTAGTGACCAGAGTGAAAATTGCAGCATTTCACACTTTTTAAAATAAAAATGACATGGAGAATCTAAAATAAATCTTTAAAAACTTGTTTAACATAACAACTTGTTTAAAAGGGGTCATTTTCTGGCGACACATTGCCTTTAACTACTTTACAGTTATATCAGGTGTTCTGACAGGATCTGCATGATCACCGTGAAGGAAATGAACATCATGTAGCAGGAACAGATAGCTTCCCGTATGTACATTTTAGTTATGGGTGATTAAAGGGTTAAAATAATTTCTCTCTCTTTTTTTCAGTGTTTATTTTTTTATATTTTAGATGTAAAATCGATATTGATAAGGTGCACATTGTTTTGGAGAGTAAGATAATACTCCCAATCATCTCTATTCTTTGAAAGCCATTGGTATTTTGGAGAATTTAATACAGTATATAGTGAATATTGAGCTTGGTATCTTCCCCCAGAGTACCAGCTTTATAGAAGGCTCAGTGCCCAGCTGTAAGCATTTTAAGGTTCTGTAAGAGTTTAATCACCTTCATAAAACCTAGTCTACATTTCCATACCTTTCTATAATTCCCTATACTTTATTATTTCTAAACATGTTCTAGCAGTGTGCCAGATTGGGTATTGTACGTCACCAAAGTCAAGGCACATGTTGAATTAGTTTCTCTGAAACATGTAACTAAAATGCTTAACAAATACATATTTTCCAAATGGGTTCAATGTGACGACCTTTAAGTGTTTCACCTAAAGTATTTTATTATTATTCCACAACCTGTTTTCAATTTTATTTTCAATGTTATTAGCAAGAGTAAAGCTGGCAATAATGTGTTGTCATGGCGACCTGGTGTCGGGGAGGCAGGGAAGGCTTTCCATGGCTTTATGGACATCGGGAAGGTTAAAGTGTTAAACCTAGGATTTCGCTGTATTTTTTTCTACATATCCTTCTTGTGTTCTGTTTCTGGTTTTTTTTTTTGTCCTTTTTTATCAGTCACTTTATTTTTCTGTATTCTCCTTCTCACCTTACCTCAGTGTCACTATTTTATCTTCTCTGTACTGTATTTTAATCTTCTCATTTCTCCTTCCTCTAATCCTCTTTCTTGTTTAGCCGTAATATATATATATATATATATATATATATATATATATATATATATATACATCGTTATATATTTTATAACATAACATATAATTAATATATATATATATATATATATATATATATATACAGTCCTATGAAAAAGTTTGGGCACCCCTATTAATCTTAATCATTTTTAGTTCTAAATATTTTGGTGTTTGCAGCAGCCATTTCAGTTTGATATATCTAATAACTGATGGACACAGTAATATTTCAGGATTGAAATGAGGTTTATTGTATTAACAGAAAATGTGCAATATGCATTAAACCAAAATTTGACCAGTGCAAAAGTATGGGCACCTCAACAGAAAAGTGACATTAATATTTAGTACATCCTCCTTTTGCAAAGATAACAGCCTCTAGTCGCTTCCTGTAGCTTTTAATCAGTTCCTGGATCCTGGATGAAGGGATTTTGGACCATTCCTCTTTACAAAACAATTCAAGTTCAGTTAAGTTTGATGGTCGCCGAGCATGGACAGCCCGCTTCAAATCATCCCACAGATGTTCAATGATATTCAGGTCTGGGGACTGGGATGGCCATTCCAGAACATTGTAATTGTTCCTCTGCATGAATGCCTGAGTTGATTTGGAGCAGTGTTTTGGATCATTGTCTTGCTGAAATATCCATCCCCGGCGTAACTTCAACTTCGTCACTGATTCTTGAACATTATTCTCAAGAATCTGCTGATACTGAGTGGAATCCATGCGACCCTCAACTTTAACAAGATTCCCGGTGCCGGCATTGGCCAAACAGCCCCAAAGCATGATGGAGCCTCCACCAAATTTTACAGTGGGTAGCAAGTGTTTTTCTTGGAATGCTGTTTTTTTTGGACGCCATGCATAATGCCTTTTTGTATGACCAAAGAACTCAATCTTTGTTTCATCAGTCCACAGGACCTTCTTCCAAAATGAAGCTGGCTTGTCCAAATGTGCTTTTGCATACCTCAGGCGACTCTATTTATGGCGTGCTTACAGAAACGGCTTCTTTCTCATCACTCTCCCATACAGCTTCTCCTTGTGCAAAGTGCGCTGTATTGTTGACTGATGCACAGTGACACAATCTGCAGCAAGATGATGCTGCAGCTCTTTGGAGGTGGTCTGTGGATTGTCCTTGACTGTTCTCACCATTCTTCTTCTCTGCCTTTCTGATATTTTTCTTGGCCTGCCACTTCTGGGCTTAACAAGAACTGCCCCTGTGGTCTTCCATTTCCTTACTATGTTTCTCACAGTGGAAACTGACAGGTTAAATCTCTGAGACAACTTTTTGTATCTTTCCCCTGAACAACTATGTTGAACAATCTTTGTTTTCAGATCATTTGAGAGCGGGCTGTCCATGGTCGGCGACCATCAAACTTAACTGAACTTGTATTGTTTTGTAAAAAGGAATGGTCCAAAATACCTTCATCCAGGATCCAGGAACTGATTAAAAGCTACAGGAAGCGACTAGAGGCTGTTATCTTTGCAAAAGGAGGAGCTACTAAATATTAATGTCACTTTTCTGTTGAGGTGCCCATACTTTTGCACTGGTCAAATTTTGGTTTAATGCATATTACACATTTTCTGTTAATACAATAAACCTCATTTCAATCCTGAAATATTACTGTGTCCATCAGTTATTAGATATATCAAACTGAAATGGCTGTTGCAAACACCAAAATATTTAGAACTAAAAATGATTAAGATTAATAGGGGTGCCCAAACTTTTTCATAGGACTGTATGTATTATTATTATTATAAGTAGAGATGAGCGAGTAGTATTCGAGCGAATACTACGGTATTTGAAATACTCGTACTCATTCGAATACTATCGCTGTTCGCAGTAAAGATTCAATATACAGTGTATAGCATTCGGCCAATCAACGCTGGTCAATGCATTCCTATGAGAAAAAGTCAGCTCCCGCATAACCGCAAGCTGCCAGCTCTCCCGACTAGCGAGGACAAGCCTTTTGCAGTGTATAGCATTCGGCCAATCAATGCTGGTTCTGCAGGACGAGTATGGGCCAGTTCACATTAGCGCCTGCCTGCCACAGGAGGACCCCCCGAATGGAATATCAGCATAACTGCAAGCGCTGTGCAGTTAAAGTGCACGGACCCTATAGACTATAATGGGGTTCGTGTGCTTTAACTGCACAGCACTCCTCCTAAACACTCTCCTCCTGCTATTCGTGGACTTAGTGACTCTCCTATAGTCGAATAGTGGTTTCACCTGAAACGAGCATTTTTTCCCATAGCCTATAATGGGATTCGATATTCGATCGAGTAGTCGAATATTGAGGCTCTACTCGAAACGAATATCGAATCTCGAATATTTCACTACTCGCTCATCTCTAATTATAGGCTGAAGTTTAATCTTCCTTTACATTTAAGTATCTTAATTTTAGTGTCGTGCATAACATAATCATAATTGCTGTATATTAACAATTAATATGAGTATGTAGTGGACTATACAACCTAGGAATCCTTTCCCTTGGCATGGTTAGAGTTAACTGATATGGTATTATCAACTAATTTTCAGGACTATGCTATGGCTTCCCCTCTGTTCACATGTAGTGCAGGGAATTTGACTTTTTACAATTTGGTGCCCTGTAATTAACTAACTTAGAATTTGAGGTTTTAGAGGTATCAACCTAATAATGCAAATATTGCACATACATAAAGAGCACTTTATAATTTTTGTGTCCTGTAGGTTTATGCACATTCTCATTGAATATCACATTCTATATATCACAGGGCAGTATGCCAAGCTGAGTATTTTTTTCTGTTTATGTATGTTGCCTTAAATAATAGCGTTGCTATTTACAATGTTGCAATGTATGAAAACATAGTATTATGTTCTAAGTACATTCATCATCATCTAGATGAAATACTTGTAATGGCAGACTCATCATTTAAGTCTCTAGATGTATCCACCTAATAATACAAATATTGCACATAGATAAAGAGCACTTTACACTTTTCTTTCTATAACTGTGAGTCTATCTTTGAACAATTCTTCTTTGCCTTTTAGCTTTTGCAGAGCTGCAGACAGATATCCATGAGCTGACAAGTGACCTGGATGGAGCTGGCATTCCTTTCTTAGATTATCGTACCTATACTATGAGAGTCTTGTTCCCTGGAATTGAAGATCATCCTGTATTAAGAGATCTAGAGGTACTTTCATACATACTACAGTGTAGACAAAGGATCTGCTTATTAATATATTCATTCATGATGATCTTTCTGATGTTTTTTTCGCTTAATGTTGCTAAAATTGCTATATGTCTTACCTAATCTCCAGTCTGGCTAATAGCTTTACTTTCTCATGAAATCAATTAAACACAATATCATGACATGGTAACAAAAGCTTTGACAGGCTGCAATTTACACAAATCATACAGACAAATAGCCAATACCTTTGTGATGTCCCAGTATCATGTTCCTTTTAGAATACTTCATTTTTAATGCACATATAAAAAACTGTCCAGGTCAGCAAGGGCATATCTGTCGTATCTCTACCTATAGTTCACCTTACAACCCCAGCCATTTTTCTTTCTGGAAATACAGATGGTCCCTCCCTACCGTTCATCTTGTATGAATATGTAAAAATACCTGTGTGACATTGTAATTACTTTTTCAGAACAGTAGTAATATGCTGTATGTGTCTACGTGCGGTCACTTGGTGGTGCTGTTGTGAATTGCAGTCTTTCAAGGGTTCCAGTTGCATATCACTATATTGTATTGAATTATTGTATTGTTCCTTAATCTAATTCAAGCAAAGTTAAAGGTCAACACATCTATAGTGACTTAGAGAATACAACCATATCTAAATTACAAATATGCTTCATGAATGGGAATTTATAGCTATAGCAAGTGCCATCTCTACAGAGGGTTCTCTACTAAAATACTATGCTGCAATTTTCAAATGGTGTTCTGCACCATCTGTATACATGCCACTTTCTACATCTGTATACATAATCCTACCATAATATTTGTCTTGGTTTTTATAAAAGTTGGTTGCAAATTTGTGACCTTCTTATGTTGTTCCTCAATGTTAAGAGGTACTATCTTAGATTCCTTGCATACATGACTTTGATATCTCTGTTAGCTAGAATTGAAGTCTTTACGGAAGGTAACACTCACTTTGGAGTAACTGGTTCATTCACAGATCACACAGGCAGTCCATTGATTTTAGTGACCACCATGACCAACACTGCAGGGATAATGACTACTGATCGAGGAGGTTCCCTGCAGATGTCAATGTATTAATATTCTCCAATAATAACTCCCCATTCCCCAGCTAGATCAGGTGGATCCACAGGCCAAAAAGCAAATTTTAAACACTTCTATCACGATGGGCAATAAATCTATATTGTGCTTGTATAAGAGAGCTTACACTGGAAAATATTTATAAATACTACAGAGAAAGCCTAATGGAAATTATTTTGTTACAGTCTCCTGCTAATTGCCTCACAGTAATTAGTACAAACAAGAACACTTCCCTGGAAGGAATGTCTTTCGAAGTTAATTGTTGGAAAAAGGTTCCTCTGAAACATACAATGTAGACAGGTTACGCAGCCCACTCAATTTCTGTATATTTTCTAATTACAGTAGCCTACAGCAGACTTGTATTGTGCAGAAAGGAGCCGTCTTTAATAAACAAGTGCCCCTTCCATTATTACATCCTAGTTAAGTTTGGCCGGGTGTTTTATCAGTTCTAGAAAACATCTGAGCAGATGGTTTTTTGCCTTTGGTGGGATTTGAACACCAGGACTCCAGTGCTGCAAGGCTGTAGTGCTAACCACTGAGCCACCGTGTGTCGCCTCAAACATTATTCCTAATATTATGGAACATTTTGCTACATTTTGGCACTTGTATAAGGGAAAGGTAGCTTTGAAAAGTGCAAGATTTGTAGTACAGTCAACAAAATAATATTAATTTGTAATAAGCCCTTGTTTAATTGGCGCCTTTGAAAGCTTACTATAGACGATAGAATATCCAGCTCTAACAACTGTTATATATTCAAAAGTCTTCCGATCTGGGGTAAGTAGTCACAGGCAACATTGTTAGCTCCGATCTATGGATAGCTAAATAGATCTGACTTATGTTGCAAGAAAGGATAAATCAGTATTTAGCCTTAAAGGGGCTCTATCATTGGGAAAAGTCATGTTAAGATAAGCACATTCTTGCATAGCCTTTAGAAAGGCTATTTCACATGTATCTTTTGTATGTAAATTGCCTCAGTAGTCTTTGAATAAGGGTGCATTCACACTAAGCATACGCTGATCTGATTCTGAACGTAAAAAAAAACGTTCAGAATCAGCGCATACAAAGCAGATCCCATTCATTTCAATGGGAGCCGACATATGAGCGCTCCCCATTGAAATGAATGGGCTGCTTTTTCCCCTATTCCTTTCAATGTGATACGCGCGTGTCACATTGAAGCCAATAGGGAAAAAAGCAGCCCATTCATTTCAAAGGGGAGCGCTCGTATGCCGGCTCCCATTGAAATGAATGGGATCTGCTTTGTATGCGCTGATTCTGAACGTTTTTTTACATTCAGAATCAGATCAGCGTATGCTTAATGTGAATGCACCCTAAGTCTGTTTTTATTCATATGCTAATTAGCCTCCAGCATGCACCCCGGAAGTCTCACTGTGCACTCCTCTACTATTCTCTATGTGTTTGCACAACAGAGGCTGCTGTGCTGATGACTCATCTCCCTGCTAGCATACACATAGAATAGTAGACACAGACACTTCCGCTACACCTGGAAGGCTTATTAGCATATGAATAAAAACAGACTTATTCAAAGACTACTGAGGCAATTTACATACAAAAGGTATGCGAGGAATAGCCTTTCTAAAGGCTATGCAAGAATGTGCTTATTAAAAAATATATATTTTTCTCAATGATAGAGTCCCTTTAAAAGTGTCCATTCCCTTTAAATAGCTATTGGCTGAATACTCTTTGGTATGATCGCTATTCCTGCCAGACTCTCTATACTCATATACAAACTGTGCATGATAAAAAGAGACATTGTATAATTTACTTCTGTGCCTCATAATATTTGTTTTCATGCTGAGCCACAAAATGAAGAAAAACACTCATTTTGGTAAACACAATGGATTTGCATTAGGTGTTTGATGATTTCAATGGAGAAATCATTGAGGCTAAAATGAACAGATAGATAACAATATAATGAGAGTACATTACATATTCTGCCTTGTCCATCCATAATTATTGTAAAAGGTATGGTCAATATGATTTTACTGTCGGCCTGCATCTAATGTTCTGAAAACATTTACATATTTACTGTGTTTGATAAATTCATTGAGGAATTAATATAATTGTTTTGTACAGTAAGCAAGTGTTATTGACGGATTTTAAAGAGAATCTGCAGACTTGCCTTGCGTCAGACAATATTGACAAAGGGGATTTGTAATACTCAGTTACGAATTTATTAATGCATTTTCAGGAGGAATAACAAAGGAACAATAATACAATGCAGAAAAAACAAACAAACAAAACAAAAAATCCACATGGTCTCCACTATTATCTAGCAGCGGTAACCACCCGCATACTAGACTAGCACCACTAAAATTCCAATTATCCCAGAGCTTGTTTGAATCCTTTGCACGGCTTCCCAACCACCGCTGGTCGAGTTCCTCTGTACTACTACTACACTGCTCAACAGATTCTGGGGGCCTGTAA
The DNA here is from genome assembly GCF_031893055.1 of Leptodactylus fuscus. Classification (NCBI taxonomy): domain Eukaryota; kingdom Metazoa; phylum Chordata; class Amphibia; order Anura; family Leptodactylidae; genus Leptodactylus; species Leptodactylus fuscus. The sequence goes on from NC_134269.1 coordinate 104,020,818, forward strand.
AATATACCTAAAATCCGTAAGTCCTTTTACTCTAGATGGCCCACTCACCAATCTCATATAACCCCGATTACCCCCCCCCCCACACACACACACACACTCTCCATTATTCTTATACTTATGCATTGACCAAAAACCCCTGATATTTTACCCAGTTGTCTCTCAATCCTCCCTCAAACCACATGATGACCTAGTTCCTCCTGCAGATCACTCTGTACTAACAAAATGGCAGTATCTGCAGTTGACCCACTTTTATATCATCATCAGGGGTCAACGTCTCATACATAGGCCACTTTTCCCTTTCGAAACACTGTGCACCTCTGCCAAGAGTCCAGATAGATTGATATCCACCATATATTCATGACTCTTAAATTCCCAATCACTCCCCAACCACCCTTCACCAGGAAATGAGAGGCTGTACCTGTAGGGCACAGAAAATCAATTATAGGGGCACGATGTCACACATTTAGTGGGGTTGTCCGGCTTTCCGCCCATTCTAGTCTAAGGTCATAGACACCATTGACTGACGTCAGCTAGGTGATAACCCAACTACGCTATTACTTTCCATCTTTCCTTGCAAGCTCAACAAATGTCTCTGATCACTTATTGGCTTTATGTTGATTTCAGCCTTCACAGTTATCCCCAGATTATGAAAGAGCACTTCTGTTTCTACAATACGTGACTAGATCCAAGAGATCCTGTGTATGCGCCATATGGAGCTAATGATGTCTGAACTCAAAAGAGAGTCCTCCTGCTCACAACAGACCTGGCAGCTATGGGATCTGTTTCAATGCTCTTCAGCCTCTGTCACATTCCTTTGACACCTTCAATCCCCTCTGACCCTTTTCAGACTTCCTCCAACCATATGCTTTGTGTCTCCAGAAGACGGACACCAACTACTAACCCCCCTCCGCCACTTTTTTGGCTCCTCACCCTCCCTGAATTATTATAAGTATTTGCTAAGCCAAACAAGTCAGGAGAGCTGACAGGTTTTTTATCTTTTAGTTTTGCAGACCGGCAAAAAAGGGTAACCCCATAAATCCTACTGTACTGAATAGGCAAAAACATCTAAATGAAATCCTTTATTCTATGGGCTCCTATCTCACTGCTTGTTTCTGTTTCCACAGGTTCCTGGTTACCGACAGGAGCGCGTAGAGAAAGGTTTGAAGCTGTTTGCCCAGATGATTAACAATAAAGTGTTCCTACTTTCATTTATTCGGACTCTCGAGTCTCAGCGCAGCTTTTCCATGCGTGATCGAGGCAATGTGGCATCACTCATTATGACAGTTTTGCAGAGCAAATTAGAATATGCCACGGATGTGTTGAAGCAACTTCTCTCTGATCTTATCGATAAAAATTTGGAAAGCAAGAATCATCCTAAATTATTACTGAGAAGGTGAGTCTATATAAATGGAGATCACGTGAAGAATACACATACCTATACACAATATTCCTACCAACTTGTTGGGGTCAGTGTCATTAAAACTCAACTGTATATGGTCATCATTTATGTGGTTTTCAACGTATTTATGTGGAAATGAACTTGTGTTTGCTTAGAAGAAGGCTTAAAGCAACATAATGCACTGCTTTGTGCCTAGCACAGGATCCAAGGAGGTGATGCATGACACAGAAATTCAAAGAACAGAAGGACCTTACACTTAGCCTAGAACAATGAGGCAGATATACTTATGGAAATGTATATGGTGTAATGGCGAACATGCCTTACTCCACCTTTATTCATTATTTTAGACAGTTATTGCATGTGTCTAACAGAGAAAAAAGTGTAACTGAGTCAATTGATGCCAAAAAATGCTTCAATGTTTGCATATTTTGGCATAACCTAAGCCAACAAATAATGTAGGTGGTGGTAAAGTTAGACAAAACAGTCAAATGATATGCCAGATATGTCATTCGGCGTCAGGCACAATGATATATCTAATGTAGTTTAATACTGTATAGTCTACATCAAAGGTCTCAAATTTGGCAAATGGTAAATGGGTTGCACACATGGAAAAAATTGGAAATTGATGGGTCGCATTCCTTATGTTGGCTCCATACAGTACTGAATTTGGAAGAGATTAAGGTACTTAATGAAATTCCCAAAAAGTAAGGGTCTACATCTCTATATATCAGCTCTTCATAGAAGTAATGTGATAAATGACCCCAGAGAACAAAATACCCAATGAGTAAAGCCTCTAGTTTCTCCTTAAAGGGGGTTTCCCATCTCAGTGTAAAAGCAGTCTGCTTGCAGTGTGTGCTTCTCACTTCCTGTATTTCTCTCCCCCCTCCTCCCTCTTGCTGAACAGGACACAGAACACTTATGCAGGTTAGATAATCTTCAGATTCTTGTGCAGAACAGGCTCAGTGTTATCTGTGTGTTTACATTGAGAGATTATAGACTGGAACTTATCAGAAATCTGCAATTAGTTGAACAATTGTCCTGCCAGCAAGGGCAGAGAGTAAGTGACATTACTTTTCCTATAGGTCTGTGGTTATAGCAACACTGTGTAAACAATGGGAGGAATAAGGTCACATAGCAGGCAAACAAAGCAGAATTTCTAAAGCGATATATTTAGGAAAAGTCTTCCATTTAAATAAGTTATCAGTATAGAAAGGATTCTTCAGATGGGACTACCCCTTTAATGCTCTACATTGAGTAGAAGCCTAAAGCATTGGTTACGCATGCTTCTACTCCATTTAGTGTCTATGGGACTGATTTGACTGATAACTGTCAAATACATCTATCAGCTGGTTCTGTCAGCCACTTTCTTTGAATAAATATTTGCTTTATTAATATTTTTAAATAACCTATCATCTCCCTATGTGGAATTTTCCTTTACCGATATATAAATAATAATTTACCGATATACGGTATAAATAATAATGTAGCATTACACTAGTACATGACATTATGAATATTTTAGTATACAATATCTCTTCTGATAGGTTTGGTATCTAAAACTGTGAGACCAATCAGATATTAAGTACTGCTTAACCTAAGGTGAACCTTCTCATGTACATTAAAGAATTTCTCTAGTAACTATGCCCTATTATACGTCTATTATTTATAATTGGTCTCATGAAGAGGGGTAACAGTTTTGGTAAAAGGAAAAATCTGTTTTCCTAGGGCTGCTTTCCTTTCTCATTTGGTAGCAGAGTACAGTTTACATCACTCACCAGGGGATGGAGCAGCCATGAAGTGCTGGAAGCATCATTATAGCCCCTCTGTTGTCTGCATGCACAATACAGGTGCTATTTATAGTGTGAGTGTGATGATGCTCTTAAGGAGAGAACTCATTGAACATTGGTAATTTAGGTAATTATGTACATCAAAGTTGTTTTGTCAAAAATGTAAGTAAGATTATATTAATCCATCCAGGATTATTTGGGTTCTTAAAGGGACAGTCCTGGCAAAACTTATGCTCTGTCTGGAGTTTAGTATAGGGGGGCCTGGATGACAGAATGATATATTTTCCCCAAATAACTGCACTCTGAATCAGATTTTCTCGGTCTATTCTTTGATAGGTTTATGAAGAGCATATGGTTTAACCTTTTCACTGCCAACCACGTATCTATATGTCCTCCAAGGATGGCACTTCTATAGCCGAGGACGTATCTGATACGTACTTACTACTAATGCCGATATCTCAGGATTGGTTGGGGTTATGAAGATGATTTTGGATTCATTTTAAAGATGAGATCTTCATGAGAGCCCTTACAGATCTGGAGCGATTCACTGTTGAAAACGTTATTTGGCATTGAGATCCATTGCGGATCTCAATTCCCGACAGGGTTTTTAACAGCGATTCGAGAATATCATCTTTAAAATGAAGCCAAAATCATCATCATAGCCCCAACCAATACTGAGATATAGGGCTCTAAAGCATCCCCCCACTCCTACCTCAGATAGCATCTTAAGAAGTGTGGTAAGAAGGAGGAGCCCTGTAGACTGCACAGAGATGATAAATCATCATCATCATCTGTGTCTTACTTGTATGTGACTTGGGAAGGGGAAGGGGGGGGGAGGAGAGGAGGAAGCAGGGGCTTCTGTCCATGTTATACCTTCTATCAATCAAAGCGCATACTATACTTCTATTCTCTGATTGTCACATATAGCAATAATGTAATACCCCTCTGAGACTTACTAGAGGGGTATTCTATTGTAATATGCTCTGAACATAACCAGGGAATTTATTGGCACTGTCACCCAGATGATTACCATTGTCCAGGTCACAGCGCCAAAAGAGTTGCACTAAACACTTACACAATACATACACAAAATTATTAATAAAGTTTATATTTGACCCAATCCCTCTCCTGTCCATACCTGATCTTTCTAAACTAAAATACACTTCCAGCGATATCTGTTACATGCTGTAATAATATAATAGAAAATTATATTTTTATGTAATCTTCTATTTAACTTACATGTACAAAATTGGTTGGCACACCTCTACAATTTTGGCGTTTCTTTAACACCTGCACCTGTAAATATATATATATATATATATATATATATATATATATATATATATATATGGTATGTACGAACTCCTCACATTTTGTTTGCAGAAGGGGATTGCTTGAGTAGCACTTTAGTGACAAATTAGAATTTTTGTGCAATTTTTGTTTGTAATTTCTGTTTGCCGCAAAGTTGCATGAAGGTGGTTGTATATATGAAATACTAAATTGTGTTTTTCTATACAATATGCTGTACAAGCTCAAAAATGTTAGATTTGATGTCACAGTTTTCTAGGTGCTATATAAATGTTTAACATATTAGTGAATAACAGCAAAATCCTGTTTGTCTTCTATATTAGTGTTTTTGGGAGTCTGAGCTCTTGTTGTAGCTGATGTTTGTGGTACATATAGTGTGTGTACACACACACACACACACACACACACATATATATATATATACTGTCTGCATCTTCAGCTATTATTTTAAGTGTATTTTGTGTGTGAATGTAAGACTGAATAGGAGGTTTAGGTGCAAATATGTGTTTTAGTGCATACTTTCAAAAAAATATTTTTGTTTGTCACAAAGTTGAATGAAGGTGGATGTGGCTATTGATAACCCATTGAGACATATGTAATCTTCAGGTTGTCTTCTTTCAAAACATATATATATGTTTTCAAAAATATATATAGGGTTTAGGGGTTCAATGCTTTCTGGTGATTTTCTGAAGACATGTGCATGCGGGTGTAGTTCTTAGTCATATGTATGAACTGTACATGTTGAACTCTTATTTTTGGGAGGTTTGGTGCATATAATTTATTGTTTGGTTTCCACTTTTAGCAACTAATATATGGTTATTTGCATTTTTTAAATAAAACATTCACTTTCAATAAAAATTGCATGAAGGTTCTTGTTCGTATACAGCACCAAATGGCATTCTGACACTGCAGGTGTCTACTTTAATAAAATATATAGGTATGGGGGGGGAGGGGTACTATAATTTTTATAACGTTGCAATTTAGGTTTTATGAAAATTATCAAACCTATGAAAATTGCTCCGCCTACCGGAGGTGCAAAATTTCCGGAGACCCCTGACAGTGAAGGGATTAAATTGGATTTGTCTAACCTAAAGCTTCTCAATTGTGACTAATACTAAGAGTAGAATATAATATAACAATACATAACAATACATGGCTGGAAGTTCCCAATAATATGATTGACTGCATGGTATGAGATAGATACCCTTTCCTACCATCTGGGACTTTATTGCTTTTTATATGCTGTGCTTACCAAAATGTTCTTTTTATAAAAATGCTCCAAAACACATCACATTTATAGAACTTTTTACTGGGGACAGAAGGATCAAAAGTAGATTGTGCTACCCAACAAATATATCTATATATAAGCACATATCCTTGACTTTTATATATATTTATACACTACATAAGCTCAACAGGCGTAGAGACTACAATTCTTATCCATTTCAATGTACGATAATGTATACTGTACACTTAAACTTACATATGTATGGTGGTAATAAGTGGTATTACAACTTTAATTTTATTAATATAATTGGGCATGTAGGTTTAGGGGGTGGGGATTTCTAGTCTAGTCATCTATAGTCCCACCTAAAAATCTAGTGCTTACATTTTAGGATCTAGGTACCAAATAAAAGTGTTCTATAGATAGCAAGAGAGACAGTGACATCTAGTGTTAAAAAGAAGTGCTGCATTCTTTAAAAAATAGCATCAAAATAATAATAGTACAGGTAAATTAAGAAAGTGAATAAATGAGTTATTAAAATACAAATTAAGAATAATTGAATATATCATAATAATGAGAATTATTTTGCACACTGCTCTTTTAGTCTGCTATTATACTCTGTTAATGTGTTAATCTTATATTTCTATTTATAATCTTTAGAAAAAATAACATTAACAAATATATATATATATATATATATATATATAAATATATATATATATATATATATATATAAATATATATATATATATATATATATATATATATATGTAATAAATCTGATTACATTGATATTGCTTGTTGTTCATCACATTACTGATTATTTAGTTTGTTGCATATCTTTTGGTTCATTAGACACGTAACTTAAGCCATTTTACAGTCTTATAGTCTCTCTATGTTCCATAATGTATAGTGTTAATCTATATGAGACTTGCAGTGGAAATTGTTGCAACGTTTAATAGGTTTATTTGAAGTAACTTATAGTACCTACAGGATAAGATCTGAAAATACTGTATTATGGATCAGTTCAACAAAGATCTGTAATATGGCAATATGCAGTACTTTCACTGTACTGTTTGGGAAATATTAATATATTAAATTACGGTATATTATTAATCTATATTAAAGGGGTTATCCAGCTTCCGAAAATTATTTGCATATACATCCAATGCAGTGCTAAATACTCACCGCTCCCTCATGAAGCTTTTACTTGTTTTGTTTTATTTGAGACTCCTTATATCACTATTATTTACATGCAGTGACTCTGTGAAGAGACTACACTTCCCATGATGCATCTCCCTGCTTTACCATTGAATTAAATCACAGGTAATAAATCACTCCCAAATCTGAGATCACAAGATGCTGTCATGATTCATTTTGAAGCTCACTCCCCTTCCCCCATGTGAACAGCAAACACAGAGAGGGAGAGCAAGGAGATGCATCATGGGAAATGTAGTTTTTTTCACTGCATCTAAATAATGATGATACAAGGAGTCTCAAGTAAAATAAAGCCAAGAAAAGGCTGCACAAGGGAACAGCGAGTTTATAGCACTGCAGTGGATATGTTTGTAGATAATTTTTGGAAGCTGAATAACCACTTTAATATTTAATGCATACTTGATGGCAATAGTTTTTAACAGACAATTCTTGGGAGAACACATGTAGCTAATCTAAACATGGATCTGATAACTTGCTGTGTGTAGATACGCCAATGGAAGTCAGTCAATAGTCAATTGATAAAAAAAAAAAGTTGAACAGCAGTTGATATTGTATCACAAAAGGCTGCTCATATAAAGCGATTGCCAATAAGTGCAATAACATTGTTCTGTGTATGAATGTTCAGTGTCCTAAACAATATTTGTGTATGTTTTCTCACTTACATACAGTACTATACTCATCACAGAGAATAATATTAGGTATGAGATTAATGATGTGCAATAATCATAGTATTCATGTATATATGATAATTTTCCCAAACTGTATCTTGAGTGCATGTAAAATTAAAATCTATCACAGATTAGAGTTATACTTTTTTGATACTGCTCATAATCTTTATAAAATAGCTTCTTTAAACCGTAAAGTAAAATTATATTTAAAATATGATGTAAGAATAGAGACAAGTATATACTCAAATATGTAATCACTATTTACTAATATTTTTTAGTATAAAGGACCAAACATTATGACTTAAAGGGGTTTTCTGGGCATTTTTTTAATGGTCTGTTAGTGCTATTAATGGGAGTGGGAGCTGCATAGTAGAAATGGATTATCGGCTACAGAGCAGCGCTTGGTCTGTAGTGCACCCTTGTAGTCAGTAAACAGGGAGGAGCCATCCCACAGGAAGAAGCCTGGATGGAAGATAGGTAAGTATGATGGAGTGGATGCGGAAGGGGGGGGGAGTACTAGTGACGTTCTGTTTCTGGAATCAGGGAAACGGATGGTCACCGGATAACCAGCTAAGTCCCTTGGGCGGACTGCCCAAGGGATATGGATAAATATACATTTTTGATATATTATGTTATCTAGAAAGTAGACAGGAGAGGGTGTTTAGATTAGTGCAAGAATTTTTTATTTATTTTTTTTTTTATCCCAGACAACCCCTTTAACCAAGTGATGTATTTGTGGCTCATACTCCATATATTTGTGCTTGAATGAATGAACTGTCCTTGGTGCTGAATTTGTGTGCTTACATAAAAATTGCCATCCATGCAAAGACAACAGATATATAGATAGTATACACATAGTACTCCATGTTATAGCTTAAATGTTTTGTATTTGAGGCTCATGGTGTGTTAGGGTCTGCAGTTTGTAATAACTATGCCATTCATATGCCCCCAGTGGTGATGGTGTTAAGAATATTGCACACAGATATTCTAAACTACTATAACTTTTCTCATATTATAGAAAATGAAGAAATGTGGGTGGGCACTCACCAATCAGTAGAAGGCATTTTTCTTCCTTTATGTAAAATAATACCTTTATTAGAGTACAATAAAATAAGTCCTCAGGGAGGGAGAGATGACATAGATGGCAGAAAAAACAGGCAACAGCCGTTTCGCGTTGTCAAACGCTTTTTCAAGCCTAATATGCAAAATATTAGGCTTGAAAAAGCGTTTGACAACGCGAAACGGCTGTTGCCTGTTTTTTCTGCCATCTATGTCATCTCTCCCTCCCTGAGGACTTATTTTATTGTACTCTAATAAAGGTATTATTTTACATAAAGGAAGAAAAATGCCTTCTACTGATTGGTGAGTGCCCACCCACATTTCTTCATTTTCTACAAGTTGCTACTTTTTTCTTAAGGGTTGTGAGCACCAATATCCATCAGATTTTGTTTCCGATCCATAAGGACTTATTTAAAACAGTGTTATAACATTTTTGCCGATATTATTGAAGTGGGCAGTGCCGTCTACCTTTGCTCTCTGTTTCTGGTCTTTTCTCATATTAACCTAGGGTGGCCTTTTAGGAAATCCTTGAGGAGACTAAATGCCTAGTCTGAACTAGAAATCAGTGTGTTAGCCGCTGTAGAACCACGGGCAATATTCTTCTATGCAAGTAAAGTGGCACAATGACCTGGAGATACCCAACTACACTCTATGTTGCAATATTTGCCCCTCCTGTTCTATGTTTACTTTTATCTAGTATCATAATTTATGTATTGTATACATTGTATTAATGCAGTGTAATTATTGCAATGTGGATTAACTACAATTCCACCCTTGGATTTTCATGTTGTTTGTAACATTTCAAATATTATTTTTTGTTTTAGAACTGAATCTGTTGCAGAGAAGATGTTGACCAACTGGTTCACATTCCTATTGTATAAATTCCTTAAAGTAAGTATTTTCAAGCAGAAAGTTCTAAAAATTATAATAAACTTGCTATATGGCAAACATTTTAGGAACTTCAGAAGACAATGTGGGAGAATTATCAGAGGTGTCACAGAAAGTATGTATCAATTCACAGGACAGCAAAAATTCCACAGATTAATCAACAAATATTGTGGCAATGTATGGTAAATTGGGGGCAACTAACTAGTTAGAAGCGTTTTCTTTCTTATGTTATCTCTTGTCCGGTGTTAAATGATAAAGGAGCCTAATAAAGCAGCACTTTCCTCTCCGCATGATTCGTGCTGACATCGCAAGGAAAACACATGGACTATTATAGTCTATGAGGTCTGTGTGGTTTCTTAGCTAACTGTTTGGGGGGTCCCCTAGTGGACTCCCCGAATGGAAGATGTGAACCGGGCCTAAGAAAAGGAAAACACTGCTGCAAATAACACAATATTCAATGGTAATATCAAAAATGTCATCTATAAAAATTGATTGGGAAGTAATAAAAAGGTTGCTGAATTTTAGTTTTTGGGTTTAAATATTCAAATATTCTAAATGGGTTCCTGTCCACATTTATTCCTTAGACTAAATCATATGTTTTAAACCAGCATAATATACAGGATCAAATAGCTTACTATATATTTTTATGATGTAGGATATGAGGAAACAATATAATTAAATATTTACAGAAATGCATTTTAGATGTTTAACAGGTTCTATGATTATAAATGCTGCAGATAACATTATGGAGAGGTTCCTATGGGCATTGGCAGGCCATTGGCATTCTATCATTGCCTCTGCTATAGAACTTTTTCTGCAGATTCAACTTGTGGATGATCTCATACAGTTCATACTCTTGACTGCATAAAAAATGTCATTTTTCTTGCTGAGTTGTTGATGTTGTAGTAAATGAGGTTTATCCTGAATCATGTTAACATGCCTTGTGGAGTGAGCAGTAATTTCATGGCGCCCTTTCCACACTGCTGTGTTAAAATCCAAGTGCAGCTTGGTATTTGTCCCTACACCTGCATTGCCAGGCTGTCTTGTTTGTCAGATTGGTTCTTTATGCCATTATCTACATGCAGGATACCAGCATGCAACCCAGGATCTCACATAAGCTGGAATATGTGTCTTAAACAAGTTTACCGAGTCCCACTGTGCCTGGGCATTTCTGCAGCTTTCGTGCCTATGTAAACAGAGAGTAACATATAATCATCATGTAATTTCTGTCAGTGCCCTGTAATTATCAAGTGATAACCAGACCACATTTCCATAGAGATCTGGGCAGATTATTCTAATAAAAACCGACCCTTCCAATAGCAGACAGTTTGCATATATTTGAAGACAGCTGTCTGTAAAAGTACATGTTTGCAGGCACAGAACTAGACAGCAGAACCATTTATAATACTGGTATAAAAGTTATATTCTACCGTATGTTATACTCCTCTGTTCAGCTGTTTATTACTTGTAATGCTCTCTTAAAATTAAGTAAAGAAATCCTTTTCAATCTCTATTCGTCAAGTCCTACAGCTTGTAACTCTCCAACTGTTGTAAAACTACATCTCCCAGCATTCCTTGAGAACATACAATAACTATTCATTTTTGCCTTTTAGGAATGTGCAGGGGAGCCTTTGTTTTCTCTCTTTTGTGCCATCAAACAACAAATGGAAAAAGGTCCCATTGATTCCATCACAGGAGAAGCCCGTTATTCATTAAGTGAAGACAAGCTTATCAGGCAACAGATTGACTACAAGACTTTGGTAACATAACTTTGACTCTATTACATGTTCATTTATAGAGGTTACTCTCAGCAGGATTTAGAGTTTTTCTTAATGGAGACATCTCCTTTCAAAATCTCCCAAACTGCTGATTTGGCCATGAGAAGCAATATAAATGTAGTATTGCATGGCACCCTTTACATGGTATGTGGTGGACCCCCTTCTATAATATCCATATATCCTAATATATTTGCAGAAAAGTAAGGTTTAAAGTTTCGCATATGTATATAACTGTAAATGCCTGTTAAAGTCAAGTTAACATTGTTTTTTATGCAGCACATTTTTTATGAATATGTTGCTTCATGGCAGGGGTCAGCAACTACTGGCACGCAAGCCAAGAGTGGCATGCGAGCCATTACTCCCTGGCAAAACAATTTTTCCCCTTCTCTGTGCATGTAATAAACAATTCATCGGGCCTTCTCCAGCAACTGGAACGTGCAGGCATTGGTTCAGTCCATAGATTGGCAAGGCAGGACCATGTGACTGTATATAACATTCAACCTCCTGTATAGAAACACACTGCTTCTATAACCTAGTGCAGGTGCGATGGAGGAGTCTGAGTGACCAGTACAGTCACATGGTCGATGTCTGCAAGTGTCAGATGCTGATAGAATACAGGAGATGCTATCATTAGTTATCACCCACAAAGCGAAGATGTGACGTAGCCATGCCAGGCACAATCAATAATTGGTAAGAACATGCACAGAGGGGTTATTACAGAAGCAGCAGATGTGATTGTAGCTTTACCTGCAATGGAAGCTTCTAGCGGAGGATCGAGTGCCAATATGAATACAAATTTGGCCAGTCTTGAGCGACTCTAATGCTTAGTTAATCTATTCTCTGTATTATAGCTGCTGATATAATAACTGTAAGTCCCAATATAATGACTTTTTCTGGTGGCCGACAACCTACTGCACACCGAGTATCTCAGCCGTGTTTTTTTCTTTATTGAAATAGGCACGCCATACAAAAAAGGTTGCCTTGCTGTGTTGTTTGAAAACCATCACAAACCAAGCTTTATTTTAATTATGGCTTGTGTATGTCACATACATGATGTGCTAAAGGTGTGACTGGCACCTACGGATATCTATAGGATAGGGTCCCACCCCAGTACAATAAAAAAGTAAAGGATCCATATACATGATGGGCCCATGTTTAACTGATCTTCAGTTTGGTTAAGAGCATTCATTTGTCTTAAAAACCATTTAACACAGTTCCACAACATGGTAACAAATGCATTGCAAAGCCGTGACTTGCTCTCACCCTCTGCATGGTCACACATAGGTACAAGTAGAGTAGTTAGCATCACTTTGTAGTAACTTATCAAGAATCCATGTTGTGTTTGAAAAGCTGCTTAACTTGTGTTACGCAGATAGAGAAAATGTAAAGGAGATCAGATCTCTACGGTGCATTTCACACCTATATATTGTGATCTGAATAGCATAGTTTTACGCTTTAATAAACCAGTATTATTGACCTACCTTCCATTTGTGACAAGTAGCCATTACTTGCCTCTAAAACATAACCTTTAAGATCGAGTTCTAACAATAATTCCAGCTTGTTTTGGACATTTGGAGGAAAGAATGTGTTCCTATGAAGGTAATACTCAGATTATGTTAATAATCCGAACATACTGTGACCCAAAGTGAAGAACACTTAAGAAATAAGACTTATATAAACTTTTAATTGTGCAACCAAATCTCTTTATAGTTAAGAAGGATTACAAATTGTAAGAAACATGTACGATTTAGAAATTAGTACAGAGCCACTTGAATAAATAATACCTTCTGTAAATGTATATTCTATGTACCCTGGAATGTTACCAGGAGTTATACCAGTCTTCTCTTCATGAATTTTCTGGCAAACTTTTCTCAAAAGAATTGTAAGTAAAAGTTTGTTGAGGTGAATTGAGGTGCTCTCTCACCAGTTTGTCGCTCGCCATGCATCTCAATTGCAGCAAACGTTTCGAATGTTTTTGTCATATTCCGAAGGTTTTTTTTGTACCGTGTGCCGCACAGAGTACATTACAGGTCTCAGTAACTAATTGAAATCCCACCAGGCTCTTTAAATGAATAGGTCAAATTACAGAGAACTGGCTGTGTCTGAATTGATGAATAGGATGTTCTGCTGTAGATGATAGATACCCACCTACGATGGAAATGAATGAACGAGAAAACACATGAAGCCCAAGGGAGGAAATACCAGAGCTATCAGTCCAGAAAACAGACTATCTTTTAAATATTAACATGTCATTTGCAACTGTTATTTAAATAAATCAGAAAGTACTTGGAATGGACAAGTTCCTTGAAGCGCGCTTTCTTCACTAATATCATTCTCGAAAACCAGCATACTATTAAGGAGCGCTTTTCATATACCAAGTACTGTAAAATCAATCTTGTTGTAGGCAGTGGTAAGATGTACATTGCATATGGATGCGATAATGATTCAGGGGACAACGTAACTTTTACAGAAGAGTAGCAGAGCTGAGATGACACATCTTGGTTTACTGCATAGATCTGTCCACCTTTAACCTAGCTTAACTCCAGTCTGTCATTTCATCAGTTTTCAATGGAAAGCCTTAAGAGAGTGCAAATTACCAAGCAAACAATAGGTAGTCACAGAAGATACACATAGGATATCCGTTTGTCTTGCAAAGCTAACACTCGTGTACATGTCATGATCAGTCAGATGGGGGGGGGCATTTCTGTATGTATGACTTCACATAAAGTTACAGGTACTGTATAGTCTTAGGGTGCATTCACACGGAGTAAAATGGAGTGTAATTTGGAGCGTTTATGGAGCGTTTACGGAGCGTTTACGTAAACGCTCCGTATACGCTCCGTATACGCTCCGTAAACGCTCCAAATTACACTCCATTTTACTCCGTGTGAATGCACCCTTATAGTATATGTACATTGTATGGATTATAGAAGAAGTTCTATTTGTACTTACACACAGTGGAAAAAACTGCAAATGGTTCTCCAATAAGGTTTTTGATCCAAATATGGAAGAGGGATCCAAAGGGAATGGGAAATATAGAGGAAGATATCTGAAAGGTGTTATCTATTAGGACTGTTTTAGGATTATCCTTTGGTGGATCGGTATGATTATTTATTATGCCTCAATTGGGTTCATGCATTACATAATGTCTCCTAAAATGGTTGCTGGTTGCCATATGCATGTACCAGCAGCATCGACCATGAAATATATGTTATTGCATAGGGGGTGAGATATATTGCACAATGTAGTGGATTTCATAAAGTTTAAATGTATAAGCACATATTTACTTTTGTTTGTTTTTTGTTATTTTTAGGTCCTCAATTGTGTTAACCCTGATAATGTGAACAGTCCTATGATTCCGGTGAAAATCCTTAACTGTGACACAATTACTCAAGTCAAAGAGAAGATTCTGGACACCATTTTTAAGAATCTTCCCTGCTCACATCGACCAAAAGCAGCAGATATGGATTTAGGTAAATAGATTTCACATTTTAGGTAGACAACTCCACTTCAAAGAGGATGTATTGAGGTTTAATTTTCTAAGTCTCATTGCTCACAGTCATTTTAGCAATGTAGATTAGTTGCATATTATATTCAGAATGGACTTCACAACTAATAACTATGCTGCATTGACTGGTATTGTAATAAGAGATTAGTGCCAGTGTTAAAGGTCAGTATGTAAGCAATGCTATTTTAGGATGTAATACCCTGGTCAGGTCTCCGCTTGGGTGCTTCTACTGGTTCTTATGGTGGGGTCCCAGTTCTGGAAATACTATAGGGAAGATTTACAATTTTGGTTATAAATCATCTCTTGGTGTATCTACTCTGAGATAAAAAAATTTCAAGTGGGAAAAAGGTATGGCTTAGGCCTGATTCACATCTGCGTTTGGTATTCTGTTCGTGGAGTCTGCTTGGGGACCCCCGAAAGGAAACCTATACACGTTACAAAGTGGTTAGCGAAGAAACCCCACCATAGACTTTTATGGGATCCATGTGGTTCCCACTCGGTGTCCAGAAAGAAAAGAGCTGCTTGTCCCCAAGTGGATTCCCCAAACAGAATACTGAACTCAATGTGAACCAGACCTTACATGCAAGAAAAATACTACAAATAAAGACTTTTCTTTGACATAACTATCCTCCCCCTGACAAAGTAATTATATAACAATAATTATTTCAGCAGTTATCATAAAGGATGACCTAGTCTGTAAAAGGCCTACTATAAAAGTCAACTGCCCCATGCTACCGCTACTAAATAGACTTTTATTGAAAATATACAAGCTGCCATGTTTAATCCAGAATTGGAATGTCTGTATATGGCTGACAATAAATGTCTGGCACCCATTGTATTCTCTCAAAGTAAGTAGCAATGAAAAAGCTTGTTATTGGCAGTGTCCTTGGCTTTTATTGAGGATATTCTCTGAATTGGAGCTTCCTGCAATACTTGTGGTAAAGAAATTCAGCAATTCATGTATGCAGTGAAAGATACACTATCTTCTGAATGAAATATAAAGAGTTCACAGCTGCTGTCTTCTGAGTTTGCCTTCACCAGCACTTCTGATTGGAAGGAGAGATAAAGATAATGGGATTTTTACTTACCTCTCTCGACAAGGTAGAGCTGAAACAGATTGGATTGGAGAGTGTCTGTCTTCAGTGTTCCTGCTTAAAGGCACTCAGTGATCTGATGACAATGTATAGGACGCACTTTCCTGTTCTTAGACTTGGTGAATATGAATATCTTGTGGAGGTCACCTTTAGCTAAGTTTTCTAAGCAGTTTATTGGATCATTCATTAGGTAGAAAGACATTATCGAAAAATAGGTGTCTTTTAAGTGTTCTGCTACAATAATATATTTTTTAATCGAGTCTGAAATACCGTTTAACCTTGAAAGTTAAACTAAGAGAATCTTTTACCATTTCTGATATATTTGTTGCAGCATACTATTTCACCTTTTCAATTGTTCCTGACACCTTCAAATAGTTAATACAGAAACTACAGAATAATTGTTCCATATACTGTTATTTCAATTTGTAATGGAAGACCAAAGGATAATAGTACAGTAATTATGTTGGCAATATAAACATTCTAAAAATAATATAAACCTAAGTAAGAAAATATTAGTATTACTCAAAACTCTAATGTTGCTTTAATACAACGTGAGGCTAGATTTATACTTGCATTGGGCTCTCTGTCCCCATGGGCCCAACGATGGAGAGCTTGCTTGCTAAAATAGTGGTTACCCTCGGACCCCAGTAGACCTCATAGACTATAATGAACAAAAAGAGAGAATAGTCCTTAGTGCAGCACTTTTCCTATGGAGACTCCGACACAGATATGTACCTAGCCTAAGGCAGAGCTAAAATGAAAGTAAGTAATTCAGGGGAGACTGGCACCTCTACAACTTCTGGGGAGATTTCCACTGAATGGTGATTTTAGCTGTCCTCTGATAGGATACAAGACATGAGACCTGTTACCTAATAGGGGAGTAGAGACTGGGGAATGGTCTGGGCTGTTTACATTGTCAGCAGACTGGAGGGGTAAAAATGGATGGATTCTTCCTCTAGCACTTAGATATTGTAGTTCCTAGATACCCATGAACAGTCAGGGGCTAAAATGGACTCTGAATAAAAGATAATGAATCTTTTAAGTATTTGAATGAAATTATTTTTACAAAGTCCCTTTTTTCATAAAGTGCAGCACCACTTTTGCCCACGGACTGTCTGAGGTATTGCAGTTCAGCCTCATACAAGTAAAGGGGGTTGAGCTGATATAATTCACAGAGCCTAAAAATAAGACATTAGCTTTTTCTGAAAAAAAACACTGAACATTTCCTATGATAATAAATCCTTGTATTCACTGTTATGTTCCATTTGATTTCTATGATTTTAAAGGTCAGACACAGTTTTTAGATACCATTGATATTTTTCAGAATGGAGGCAAGCAAGTGGAGCTCGAATGATCTTGCAAGATGAAGACATTACAACGAAAATAGAGAATGACTGGAAGAGACTGAATGTTATTGCACATTATCAGGTTGGTGATTTGTTTTTAATTTTGTAAAATGTAACACTTTTTTGGTGAAAAAATTTAAGACGGATATATAAAATAAATATAAGATGGATAGATAGATAGATAGATAGATAGATAGATAGATAGATAGATCCACTTCTTGTTGGAATATTAGTATGCAGGACATGGGCTGATGGGGCTGTTTATTAAATGTTATAGCTGTAGCACTACAAAACTGTACATACTAAATATGTCTGTATTCCTATAAAATATTGATTCCACTTTATCAAAAAACATATATTATAGGTATTGTCGAACAACTGTGATTCTGAAGCTGCTTGGGTTTTTGTTTTCTTTGGGGTTTTTAATTAGACAATCATATTTTTTTGAATATACCTTTATGTTATTTTTCTACCATTTGTGATTAGAGATGAGCGAGTAGTATTCGAACGAATAGTAGTACTTGATTGAATACCTCCCTTTGCATAGTTATTGGTGTACTCGGTCGAATACCACGCGGTAAATATTCAATTCCCCTCCCACCTTCCCTGGTGCTTCTTTTTAAATCAAAAACTATGCAGGGGAGGTATTCGATTGGATATACTCGCTCATGTCCATTTGTGACCTGATCTTTTCTGTTACTTTTTAACATACTTTATATATCACTACTATTTGAGGGCTGCAGCCTATTTTAGTGATACGGCTCTCAATGAAGATTGGGGCAGACCGAGCTCATCAAGCACTCAATGGTAAAAGGAAACATGTATATTTAAGGTACTTATAGTGTAAATAACTGTGTGTATAAATAAACGGCCCCCATGCCAATACAGGTCACTGTAGGAATCCCATAGAAATACCAAAATGGGTAACCAAACAATTAAAACTTCACTTTTATTAGATATGTATAAAAAGAAGTCAAAAGGACTTCATTAATAAGGTGCTTAAAACAAACTCCCACCGTGGTAGACCAATACTAAGGGAGATCAATAGGGAAAAAAGGGGAGGATGATGTCCTAAACAATATCCCTAGCCACTGACAATTTGGCGGACCTGTTGGCAGTCAGACCGTATCACCGCTATACTAAAATCAGTTTTGAATACTCTGTGCTATAGATTGTTACCCCTGATGAATCCTTAACTGAATGAAACGTGTAGGGACTCTAGTTATAGTGTGTACATAGCTATGTTAGCTATTCTCAGTTCCTTTAGTGTTCTGACCTCTGCTTATTCCTGTGTTGGCGTGGCATTAGGCCAGTAACCTGGCAGGAAAGCTGTTGTGTTCAGCCACTATTATACTCAACTTGGAACTGCATTGGTTACATTGCTACAGAGCTCACGTGTTGCACTATTTATTTGAAATATTAGGGAGATAGGGATATTGTTTAGGACATCATCTTCCCCTTTTTTCCCTGTTGATCTCCCTTAGTATTGGTCTACCCCGGGGGGAGCTTGTTTTAAGCACCTTATTTAATGAAGTCTTTTTGACTTCTTTTTATACATATCTAATAAAAGTGAAGTTTTGTACTTATAGTGTAACTTGACACCAAGGCCAAACTCTTACAACTCGCTGATTTATCAAGATTGACATTTTTCACATTGGTGCTGATAATCCCTTTCTGGAGGTGGAGTTGGAGTTTGGAGCAGGCATAGATTTCTGTTTAGATGCGATGTGAAATGCACCTAATTTACAATGAGGTGTGTACTAACACATTCCACATGGTCCATACAGCAAGACAGAAATCCCCTAATCCCCTTTGAGGAAAGAGGTGTAAAACTTGCAACTTTTTCTGTTACTCTAACCATGATAAATTGGCCCTAATATATCTATACACATAACCAGTGGCGGATCCAGGGTTTGCCCTGGGCAATTGACTTTGGCGGGGCCCTACGTGCAGCGCGCCACAGCAAATTAGGCCCCGCCCACTTTTATGTTGACTCCGCCCATTCTCATTCATTTTTCATGTGATTCCATACAGTATAATCCTCCTACAGTCACCCATAAATTATATGTTCCCCCTCCATCTCTCCCCATTTTCATATACACCCTTCATCTACCCCTAGTTTCATGTCCCCCCCTCTATCTCTGTCCCCAGTTTCATGCCATTCTCCCCCTTTATCTGCCCACAGTTTCATGTCCCCCCCGTCTCTGCCCCAGTGTCATGCCGTTCTCCCCCCTTCATCTGCCCCAATGTCATGCCATTCTCCCCCCCTTCATCTGCCCCAGTGTCATGCCATTCTCCCCCCCTTCATCTGCCCCAGTGTCATGCCATCCCCCCTTCATCTGCCTCAGTGTCATGCCGTTCTCCCCCTCTTCATTTGCCCCAATGTCATGCCATTCTCTCCCCCTTCATTTGCCCCAGTGTCATGCCGTTCTCGCCCCTTCATCTGCCCCAGTGTCATGCTGGTCTCCCCCTCCATCCACCCCAGTGTCATGCTATTCTCCCCCCTTCATCTGCCTCAGTGTCATGCCGTTCTCCCCCCCCTTAATTTACCACAGTGTCATGCCGTTCTCCCCCCTTCATCTGCCCCAGTGTCATGCTGTTCTCCCCCTCCATCTTCCCCAGTGTCATGCCGTTCTCCCCCCTCCATCTGCCCCAGTGTCATGCCGTCCCCCCCTCCATCTGCCCCAGTGTCATGCCGTTCTCCCCCCTCCATCTGCCCCAGTGTCATGCCGTTCTCCCCCCCTCCATCTGCCCCAGTGTCATGCCGTTCTCAGCCTCCATCTGCCCCAGTGTCATGCTGTTCTCCCCCTGTCCATCTGCCCCAGTGTCATGCCGTTCTCCCCCCTCCATCTGCCCCAGTGTCATGCTGTTCCCCCCTCCCCTTCATTTGCCCCCCAGTTTCTTTGGGCCCCCTCCATCTTTGTCCCCAGTTTCATGCCGTTCTCTCCCCACCGCCTTCATCTTTCCCAGTGTCATGCCGTTCCCCCCCCTCCCCTTCATTTGCCCCCTAGTTTCTTTGGGCCCCCTCCATCTTTGTCCCCAGTTTCATGCCGTTCTCTCCCCACCCTCTTCATCTTCCCCAGTGTCATGCCGTTCCCCCACTCCCCTTCATTTGCCCCCCAGTTTCATGGGCCCCCTTCATTATGTTTCACCTTAATATGTAATACAAAACAAACACTTACACTCACCTTCTATCACTCACCTTCCATCGTTCCCCCGACGCTCCTCTCTCCAGTCACATACGCGATGCAGGAGCTGTGAGCTCAGCTCCTGCTTAGCTGCGGCCCGGCTTGCGTGTGTAAGCGTGATGTGATAACGTCATCGCGCCTACACATGCAAGCCGGGCCGGAGCTTTAAAGCAGGAGCTGAGGTCACAGCTCCTGCATCGCATATGTACTCAGCTCATCGGCGGACGGACGCCGATGAGCTGAAATCGTGACAGGCAAGTGCCGGGGGGCCCCCAGAGGCTCTGTGGGCCCCGGCACTTGCCCGACTATGCCGAGGCTGACCGGAACCATTTTATTAGGGCGGGGCCCCGCTAAGCGCGGGGCCCCGGGCGGTTGCCCGGCTCGCCCAGCCCTGGATCCGCCCCTGCACATAACCATAACCAGGCTGTGTGTCAAATAAGAGAAAAATTAGAACATAGTCCTAGTCAACATTAGTCCTAGTCTGATCTATTTTTCATTGACACTTGTAGACTCAAATCTATGAGTTTTGTTAAAACAGATGACACAAAGAAGCAAATTTGTTAAAAGTGACCACTGATCAATGCAAAAATTGACCATTGTATTATTTTTAATGGCCACAAATCGGACACTGTCATAATAATATGACCTCAATGTGTTAGGAACACCTTGCCCACTTCTTTACTCTGCTGTCATACTGCATAATGTCAAGTTAAACTTCATTCTGGTCTCTTCTACTGATAAATGATGATACTTATGGCTCATCCTGTACTAAATGGTGAAATAGTTAACTAAAGTAACTGCTTCCATTTGGAAAGATTATTAAAAGCCATACTTTTATAGTCTGATAAGTTAAACGTTGAAAGCCTGAATGTCTTATCCTCTCTGTCATCATATATTTACCTGGTTTGAAGTTGTCATAATTATGTGCAATTAACTTGTACTCATACTGAAAATCAATGTCATTAGACCCTTTAATGTAGGGGTACATAAAAGTACATTCTTGCTAATTTTACTTAAAGTAACAGAAATGTGAACTAATTATCTATTAAAATGAGTCTATAGGCTTTTAAAACATTGAATTAATTCTAACATTGTTAAAAACAATGATGTTATAAAAGAGTTATAAAAATAGTAAATTAAAGGTATGCTCTGTACGATTTACTGGCCTGAACATCCCTCAACCCCAGGGAACCATTGATTTGCTATGGCTTTCGCATTCTACTAGCTTTAGAATATCAGAATGTATACTTAATTACCCATTATAGCAATGGTCAATAATGAATATATCTAATTCAGTAATGCAACAAAGAAAAGTGTGATATTTGACCATAACAACCAACCATAACTCAGATTAATTTTTTTTTTATATGAAACCTACAGTTGACAACTATGATTAAGGGCGGGTTCACACCTGTGCCCAATGTCTGCTTTCAGGTTTCCGTCTTCTGCCGAGAGAAACCGGACAGGAGATGGAAAGCCGGCGATCAGTTTTCAAACCCATTCACTTGAATGGGTTTGCAAAGTGACCTCCCATGAACGTCTTGTGCCGTGAACTTTTTTTCTAACCGAACACAAAGTCCTGCATGTCCGACTTTGTGTCCGGTTAAAAAAAAATGGTTTCGCCACGAAGAGGCAGAAAACGCTCACAGGCAGTCACTTTGCAAACCCATTCAAGTGAAATAAGAAAAGTATAGGTCATTTCTTGAATGTAGGTAATTTATTGAACGTTGAATACTTCTGTATTCATTTACTAACCCTGAAACGAGAAGTTTGTGCAATTTCGACACGACCTATAAAATATTTGCAAAGTACAAACAGATAATCTAAAATATAAGGTTATATTTTTATTCTTTTATAATAGAGACAAACCTTTTCTTCTCAGCCCATCTGCCAATTATCTAGAATGGCCTCTTTCCCAATTGCTGCTGGCGAAGTTTGTCTGCAGCCTTTGCCAGCCTAGAGCCTGATAAAATCTCACTTTGCTCATTAATGTGCAAATAATTTTGGAGATAAGCCGACTGGCCTCTAATACAAGTGCCCTGGGTGCTGCTCTGGCACCATCACTAAATTAAATGTCAGGGTAGTGGTCTGCTGGCATGGGGTACAACTGCAAATAAAGAGCAGATTAGAAAGTAATTACCATCCAAAAAGAAATCTTAAGGATAAACAGTTTTTCCTTGAAGGGCAGAGGAAACAATACTGTACACATGGAAAGGATATGTAAGTGCAATGCCATATATAAGAAATCATGAACCAGGGTACTTTGGCGTAAAGTGCAGTTACCCAGTTTTGATAATAATGCAGCAACTACCCTGTGCACATCAAAATGATACATTTTTTGTGTAGGTAATACACAATCTGAGCCAGTATTAGTGGTCATCTCCACTAATATAATCATGGCTAGAATCCAGGTTATTAAACATAACAAATATAAGAATATTAAGAAGAGACTTTCAATGTCATGGATCACCAATGTTCAGAACACTAAACCCCTGTAGTAATGCTCCTGAATATGTATCCTTACTTAAGGTATGCATCTGAGCTGGCAAATATTCCCAAAAGTTCAGCTATTTATACTCATGGGCCCATAATTATCTGACATTCTGGCGGCATCTTCTGGAGAAATGTATCTTTTCTTGTATTTTATCACCTTTATAGCCAAGATGAAATTCTCAGTGGGAGAATACGTAAGAAGACCTATAGTGGGAAATATTCTTATTATACATTTATGTGACAAGCTTTGGCTTTTATTATTGTATATGTTGTAATACAAGTTTGGTAAACTATATAGAAAGATATTTTTCAAAATAATAGTATATAGAAAGTTAATTCTCATGGATCATTAGGAAGAATAAAACCAATATTTTTCGTATTGTCTTCTGCATTGGTAAATGTTGGCTGCACACTATATAAGCTGTACTATAGCACCCTTTAAACTGTCTCTTACACTGTATCCATTGCCTTCTGCTAGTAAATCAGATATACAGTACTTTATGGACACCATGCTTCGAAGTGAAAGCTAGCTCCTGCTGGGTGCCAAGCTTTGGTGCCAGGCCTAATTCTATAGTACAGTTCAGGAAGATTAAATGTATTACTGCTTTCAATCGATGGGATTATCACTTAAGCAGTAATAACACCAAAATTACATGCTTTAGCAGACTATTATTTTGACATTTTCCTATATAGCTCTGCATTATGGCTGTTTCTCTTTGATTATTCATATTTCCTGTGTTCTGTTGCAGAGGAAACCGTAAAACGTCGTTGCCTGGCAATAACTTAATTTGCTTTATAAAAATAAGATAATTAAAGTGATATTTTTTCGAATGCAGACAAAAATAGTGTAGAGCATATGCAATATATAAAGTGGTTACTAAGCATCCGCATGTAAAACATAGATGTTGTCTATTACTAGTATAGAAGTGGAATTACATTGTGTCAGACATACTGTATATTTTCTCTAGGGCAGGGCTACCCAAACTGTAGTCACTATGCAAAACCGCTTAATATAACATGTTTTTTTACCCAGTGTAGGTAAAACAGTAACTCACTTATTCTGCCTACGATATTGTAAAAGCAATATCCCTGAATGATTTACCATTAGTAATTTATAGTTGTATATATTATAATTGTATACATACTTGTATATGAACACTATATTTAGTACATGTGACAATCATTAAATACAGAAAATACACAAATAAAAACAAAACACTTCCTCCTATTATTCAGCCCCGCAACCCCATGGATAAACTGCACCCCCTATAATGGTCTCCAGCCAGCATTGGAGCAGATCAACAAGAGATATTCTCCTTGCAGGATTTCTAGCAGACTGTTTATATAGGTGTCATGCAGAAAATGCTGCTGAATAACCAACAGAGGGGACGAGTTTTTTAGTTTTAGAATTTATTTCACGATTTCGAGTTTCTGTAAGTCAATTTATATGTCCCTGTTGTGGTTGGGAATAATGGTTGAAAACTACAATAATGTGATTGAAATAAAAGATGCGTGTCCATCAAGTCCAGGTTATAATGTAGCAGTGTTGATCCATAGGAAGGCATGTTATAAGTATCTAGCCGCTTTTTAAATCTCAACATAATGTTTATTATTAATACCTCTTGGAGTAGGGAATTTCCTAATTTGACTAAACCAACTGTTAAACTACTAAACCAACTTTATTTGTAAATCTCTAAACACATTTAATCCATACATACAGACAGACGGTCCCTTGGTCCTTTGTATGCTTTTTGGACAGAATAATGTTGACTAATTAGATATAAATAATTGAAAATATGTCTAATTTTGGGTTAATTACCCGGGATTGGAAAATCACTGCTCTAGACCAAGATCCTAGTAGCATTGTTTTACAGTATATTTTGAGTTAACTCATTGTGATTACATCTTTTTTGCATTTTGATAATATTGAATATTTTGACAGTAATGAAGCAACTGATGATTTATATTCTCTTTTAACAACAGGTTCCAGATGGGGCAGTGGTAGCACTGGTCTCTAAACAGGTCACAGCTTACAATGCAGTAAATAATTCTACTGTGTCAAGGACATCAGCCAGTAGATATGGTAAGAAATGATATATCTGCTTACTTGTTGGTTTGACAGTCGATTGAGTTCAAAATATTAATGTTGCAACTTAAGATAGCCAGAAAAAAATGTTCTCTTTTAAAGTAAAGTGAATCTGGCAGCGGATCCAGCAGTTGCAAAAAGCAGCTATAAACAGCTGGATTTCCCTGTAGTTTCCAGATGGGACAGTTTTCAATCTATGCAATGAAATTATCTTGTGTGAGTTCAAACCTCCCAGTGCAAGACCCTTTGCTGCATTTTTTTTTTATTCAGTAGAGTGTGGATGGGACTTGTTTATATCCCTTCCACTACACTGGTACTGCATATCTCTTTGATTATCTAACTTTAGGACAGATCATCAATACTAGATCAGCACCCATAACCCCCACCAATCTGCTGACATCAGGATCAGGAGAAGTACACTACTTCGTTCCCTGTGTAATGGCCATTCCATGTTACTGTAGCTTGGTCCCATACAAGTGAATGGAATTTGACCTGCAGTAGTCCAGCATGGTCACTGCATAGTGTACACAGGTGTGTACTTTTGAATCATTACACTATGGTACTTCTGGGGCCAGAGCTTCTGCTATCAGCTGATCGGTGGAGGTGCCACTAGGTCCCACCAGGCTCAAAGATCAATTTTAGGTAATCATGGTAATTTGGATATACTATATTCAGCTATATGTATTAATTTAAGTAAAGGTGTAGATTTCTGAAGAGGAACATATAGCATTCTACCATGTGTAGGTTGTACGTGTCAGATTCCATTACACTACACAGGGTTCCATTTTGCTTTTAATCTACTAATCTATACATTGCATCTTCTTTCTTTAGCACCATACAGTAGTATACCAGGCATTGTCTCATTGTCGGCATTATAAGCATGCCTATATACAAGCCCAGATTATGTTATACATTATATCTAACAGTCATTCAGCATACTAGTGTTGTACTTTCTATGCCACATAAATTGTCAGGAAGATGCACTCGGCTATTGCCAGGAGAATAACCATCAAGTGCCCAAGCCAAGCTCAGTTTGTGGGAATATTAATTGGCTATGACAGTAGCTATTATCCTACTTTGATTTCTCATATTAGTATAATGCTTATACGGAGGGTAGTTAATGTCAGTCTTGATGTACATTCCTAGTTTGATGTCTAGCACAAGTTTTATGTCTTCTCTCCACTCGTGGCTAAAATGAGATTGCAGAAAATGTGATTAAAAAAATAGTGTTGAGATTGCGTTATCATTTGTGTCATCATACTATATCTTCATGTCTTATAGTACATCTATTATAGGTCTAATTTGTCATTTATTTTAATATATTGCCACTACTGTCAAATAAAATCATATAATACCTAAGAACGTCACCCAGTAATGGCATAATCTAAGTGTAATGAAAAGTCGAGTATATCTACCTTTCCAGTAGATTTTCAAATAGTTTCAATGCCTTAAAATGAAAAATCAGCTTTGTAAATGATTTTACATATATTCTACTGTGTTGGGTTCAGAGGTCATAGTTAAAGAACACAATTTGGCTACTCAGTCTTCTGAACCTACAGACATATTACCATCTATCTCTCCCCTACTTCTTAGTTTTACATTATGTATTTGCAGAAAGTAGGGGACCTTCTAGTGTGTTGTGCAGAGTGTGTACCTGGGAGAACTGCCGACCCTTCAATGTGTACCAAGTACAGTACTGCACATTTATATTCTGCTGTAAAGTGAAACTTCTGGGGGCCATGCTTCTGGGTGGTCTTACCTGTACAATAGGAGCTTCCTGTTCCATTAGTTTTTTTCACTAAACCTCTTAATAGTGGATCTCTAACCAATATAGTGGATACAATTATGAATAGAGGAAGTTTCTACGGTCTGGTACTTGTCGGAACCCCAGGCATGATTTCCTTTTTGTGGACAGCTTATCAGGCAGGACCTCTACAGGTATTAGAAGATAGTACATAGTAGATGAGGTTGGATGAAGACATCAGTCCATCAAGTCCAGCCTATAACCCTACAGTCCCTACAGTGTTGATCCAGGGGAAGGCAAAAAAACTCCATGAGGCCCATGCCAATTGCCCCATTTCAGGGGAAAAAATTCGTTCCCGACTCCAATCTGGCAGTCAGTATAAAACCCTGGATCAACGTGTCCTTAAAAATAAACAGTGCCACCCCTGTCCATAGGTTGCATTTGGTATTGCAGCTCAAACTATTTCATGTAAATGCTGATTTAATTCATGGTCAAGAACATCATCATTCAGATAAACCAACCACATTAAGGAAATCATGACCATCATCATACAGACCATCGACACTTCCTACATTCATGGTTGTATCCATTGGCAACTGATCAAAACAACAGACTATCACCGCTAAGATTGCTAGAGAAAATCATTAAATCTCTGCTAACTACCATACTGACAGCATTAACTTAGGAAGCTGAGGAGTCAACACTGGCTCATGACTGGTTTGTGCTGCTGTTTAGTAGCAGAGTTTTCTTAAGTCAGATAAACAATGTCCAACAACTTCTTATAGTGAAAAGTCACAGAAAGTGCATGCTGCTGCAGAGAAGAAATAACGCATCGCCTATATTGTTTTATACTCTTTAAATTGTTTGTGAAACCCTGGAAAACATACAGGCCAGTTATTACTGATATGCAGTGACTGTAAGCGTCCTATGGATCATTAGTTTCTGCTTTTAACCCCCAACCTTTTTCCTAGGACCGCCACTTACAAAACCAAAATTAATGAGGCATTGGCGATGTCAACATAGCTGAACAGAGCGCCTTGCTGATCTTTTCAATTAATCTCCCCTGGTACATTAACCCACTGAATGAAACCAACTCAAACTTTCTTCACTGTCTGCTAAGTCTGCGACTCTACATAATATTGATTACTTCAGTTACCGCACTATATTATTTGTAGAGTCATATGTACGATGGATTCAACATAAGCAGGTTGCATCTCCATCTATGATCTTATGAAAATCACATCCATAGTCTTCTTAAATTTCCAGTAGAGCTGTACATGCTACTGTTTCTCAATTTGTTAAGCCAAGTACCTCTACTTAAGAAATGATATTAAAGTACCTTTGAAGCAAGGCTATAATCGTACCAGTTAACAGATACAGCATCAGTAAGGTGTAAGTACCCCTTAAAGATTGGGGCATTTTCCCAATCAATAGACAAGACCTTGTTTATAAAAGATTATTCCATCATTGTTTATAGGTAAAATATGTTCCATCCCTCTTATTAAAATAATTAGCCAAATCACTTGGAGCATACATATAATCATCAATAAAAGTAATGTAGATTTGGTTTACAATAAGATCTCTGGTTGTGTATATCTGATTTATTTCACAGTAGTTCATATATCATCCATTGTTGAGTATAATAAATAGTACGACAGTTTACCTTTTGGACATTGATGACTTTTATAGTTTATTTTTTAGACATTTTTGGTAGCTTTTAGTTTTAGGTAAATAAGTTTAATTTGTCAGCTTATGCCTTTCTTTTTTTTCAATGAGTTAGGCCTCATTCCCTTCTGGGAAGTCTGCATGGGGACGTCCCCTTAATGGACTACCAAACGCTTTGGTAAGCGGTGTGCAGTGAAAGCACATGGACCCCATAGACTATAATGGGGTCCGTGTGCTTTCCGTGCGGTTTCCGCATGGCTCATGCAGAAAGGAGAGTAGATTGTGAACTACTTTTCTGTCCGCATGTGCCATGTCGAGACCGTGCGGAAAGCACATGGACCCCATTATAGTCTATGGGATCCGTGTGCTTTCACTGCACATCGCTTGCCAATGCGTGCGGTAGTCCATTTGGGGAGTCCACATGCGGACTCCCCTGAACGAATTACCAATGCAGATGTGAACGAAGTCTGAGGGATCTGATCAGTTTAATCGGGTGTACCTCAAAAGAGTGTGCGTAGACACTGGACCTGTCAATCAGCTGATAAATCCTGTATTGTAAGAGAAATAGAAATGCATGAAACGTTTTCAGTTTTTTTTTTTTTTTTTACAGATTTAAAATTCGGAACAGCTGCAGTGTTATATACATTGCATTGAGAAAACCAAGTGGCATAGTGCAGATTGTATATTATATGGTTCTATATTACAGTAATTGACATTTTGTTACATATCCTATAACTGTATTTTGCATGTAGTTATATCTGGCGATCTATATAGAATCTATATCCATTCTATTTACTTACTGTATATGGTAAGATAGCTTTAAGTTATATCATTATGATACATTTAAAGTAATCTTGCTCTGATGTGGCTGGGAGGTCTATGGAACTACAAGGTGTTTGGATCTGCACCTCTGAAATCCCTAAAGATAAACCACTGATTACATTACAATAAAAGATAATGAATGTAGACAGAACCTGTTCCATCTGAAGATGTCATTATATGAATTTTCATTCCGTTGTTCTAATCCCATAGCAGCATAGAAAAACAGACTTAAAATAAGCAGATGTGAACTTCACAATACTTGTCATTTATTGGTCTAAATCTCTGCTCTGTGAACGACAGATCTCTTTATGTACACTCATACATGGTAGGACCACCCACTGGACTCTTAAGACCAGAATGAGTAGAGATTTAGATCAATAAGATACCTGCCATGAAGTGACCTGGTACTAGGATTAGTGCAACTCTCTTGCGGCACTGGGTCAATAGATATAAATATAAAGGGGACTTGTTTACCTACTTAGCTTAGCTTCATGTTTTTCTTATTTTCTTATATCTGAAAGCTTGAATAGATCAATGCTGGTAAAAAACAAAACCTAGTATATTTAGGTATAATAGGAACAGGTAACTACCTGACAGTATATTGTTTTCTGTCACATTTTGGTCATTGTTACTATGTTGAAAAAGAGCAGCTGATATTATTAAGAACTACATTTTATATATAGCTGTTAGATGTGTGGAGAATTTGCTCTATGGTGCAAAATGGGCATAATTGCAATCAGAGACAGTGACAAAGAAGTTCAGTGTGAACAGGGTTTTACCTGTTTGTTTATTTTTACCATAACACAAATACAGCCTTACATTTCAGTATAAAACAGACACAATAACTCCTGCTCATCTGAGCACTAACCAGCACAGTTTTCTCTAGCTGTACCAGTGGAATAATACCAACCACTTTGGTCAATATGCAATAAACCAGTTCTCACCCAAAAAGTCTAGCAGCAGGCCAGCAAGTAGCAGATAGGAAAAAATTCTGTGTCACTCCTTACACTGTATTATAGCCCTGTAATAAGCTGAGCTCCTGCATCTGGACAGCAGTCCATGGGAGACCTGTAATGGACCCCCAGTCATTAATGTGCCCCAGTACCAAGCTGTACCCATTCCAGTGCATTCCATACCAGGGTGAGACACCCATTTTTACAGTTCCCCCATACATTTCAGTGTATAGAGGGATCTGTGAAAATAGAATAAAATAGAACATAACCTATATATTTACAATGAACGGTTAAGTGAATAGCTTGTAATGCATTGACTGTAATGCTGATGTGTGACATCTGTGAAACAAATGAATGTCACCCAGACATCATTCACTGTCATGTGAATATAACTTTACTTTCTCACCGATGATTTCAGCAGCAGCAGTTTACTACACTGGGAATACAGCCGTATCAGTGACAAGGGATTTTACATTATTTGTGCTGGTTTATGTTCCATTTAGAATATTTAGCATGTTTTCTATTTCTTAGTTAATAAGAACGTGGATGTTAATGGTTATGTAGCTTTAAGGATGATATACATACAATGCATGCGAAAGTACATTGTTATCACTTGTATAGTAAACACAGAAATACTGAATCCCTCCCCCCACAGATAAGAGAAATACTGCAGTCACTTAATCTCCTGGGGAGCGCCATCCACTGATGCGAATGAGCCAAGAAGACTCATTAATATTAATTTCTGAAGTGTTGCTGCAATTAATGAAAGACACTGTGACCTTTTCAAAGATATTTCCCCTCCTTGTTATTGCCAAGTTGGGGAAAAAAGTTAGAGGATGAGAAATCATCAATTTCCGTATCCAGCAGTCGGTGTGTAAATGATGACACTTACCCAGTAATTAGAATGGAACTCAGGAAGCATTAAGAGTGCTCTTTAAGACAATGTAAGAATTATCTGTAATGCTGCTGTGTGTTAATAACCATATAAAATACATCATTAAACATGGTTAAACTTTACAGGAATGTAATTAGCAGTATTAATTTCATTCAGCGGAGCATTGCCATAAAAACAGCATTGGTACTTCCCCATTTTTTTCATTTGCATAATGATCTGACCTCGCTGCATAGGGACGATCTGTACAGCATGCGAAAACTTCAATTACACTATGAATGTCTTATTGTTTTATTACCCTTTTGAAGTCCTGAGGAAGACGTGTGATCTGGAATTATGGAGCACTGTAGTTTAACAGGTGTAAAGAAATGTAGAGGTTATAAGATTCAAAGGTGTTAAAATCATATCCCAAGTGCTACATTTACAAAGTAATGTTAATGTTCTCATTAATCTTGCCCAAATCGGTGTAATTACATCCCGTAACATAGAGATTTCTCAGCAACAGAGAACAAATGCATATACGTAACATATAGCCATATACTTAAAATTATAAAAATACCCCAATTTTTTAATTGAAAAAATGAATAAAATATTACACGTACACATAAAGAAAGCGGGTTAATAATACATCCATAATGCATGAACACGTGTAAGGGAGCATTCACATGGAGAAAGTTGGCGCTGATTCTGGCGCAATAGATTGCGTTAGAATCAGGGCTGAAAAAAAGACTCCCATTGACTTCAATGGGTTCCGTTTTCCACGCAGAACCCTTTGAAATCAATGGGAGGCTTTTTTCCCCACTGATTTCAATGGGTTCCATGCGGAAAACGGAACCCATTGAAGTCAGTGGGAGGCTTTTTTTCCAGCGCTGATTCTGACGCAAGTTATCGTGCCAGAATCAGCGCCAACTTCCTCTGTGTGAATACCCCCTAAGGGAACAAAACATAAGAAGAAGTAATGCAACATAGGGATAAATAAATAAATAATGACATATAAATAATAAAACTGTACCACCAAATATAAACACCAAAAACGGTAGTAGAATACCCGCAAAAAATATGTTAAATTGTTGAATATGCTAAAGTAATATTTTTAGTGTCACACTGAAATTGCCATTTTCAGAGCACTACAGTAAATCTTTTTTTCCATTTTAAATTTTTATTATTTTGGCATTTTACTAATTTGTCGTAACATTGATGTGAACAACTTTTTTTTTCATTTCAACATTTTTATTGAGTTTACATATTCAATACATATTGTGTAGTATAAAGTATTACAACTATTTTTTTAACTATTTTTTATCAAAATTAAAAATTATGCAACTTGCACAAACATGTAAAACATTTACACCAGGGGTGTAACTACCTGGGGAGCAGTGGTAGCGGCTGCCACAGGGCCCGGGACATTAGGGGCCCGGCGACAGCCACTACCGCAGTTTTTTTTTTTTTTTTTTGTCTTTTTTTAATAGGCTGTTACTGGCTGGAGTTACTCCAGACGGTAACAGGCCCTATTTACTTACCGATCCTGGCAGTGGCCCCACAAACATTATTATACTCAAGGGTCTGAAAAGACCCCAGAGTATAATGATGGGAGGCCCAGGAGAGGTAAGGGAACATAAAAAAGTGTTACTCTCCTCTACGGGCAGGCTTCAGGCCTACTTGTGTGACATCTCTGAAGTCACATAACCTTTGCGTTGCCTCTGGGTCATGTGAGATACCAGACATCATTGAAGATGGCCGCCATCAGCTGGAAATACATCAAAGCCAGGGATAGGTAAGTAGCAGTGTTTTTTTTATGTTTGTATCCCTCCTGGGTCTCCGATTATTATACTCTGGGGTCTGAAAAGCCCTCAGAGTATAATAATTGTTCATGGGTGTCCACAGTGGGGCATAATTCTGGGTGAAGGGACCACTATGGGACATAGTATTGTGTGCAGGGGCCACTATGGGACATAATACTGTGTGCAGTGGCCACTATGGGATATAATACTGTGTGCAGGGGCCACTATATGACATTATACTGTGCGCAGGGACCACTAATGGATATAATACTGTGTTCAGGGGCCACTATGGGGTATAATACTGTGTGCAGGGACCACTATGGGGTATAATACTGTGTGAAGGGGCCACTATGGGCATAATACTGTGTGCAGGGGCCACTATATGACATTATACTGTGCGCAGGGACCACTAATGGATATAATACTGTGTTCAGGGGCCACTATGGGGTATAATACTGTGTGCAGGGCCACTATGGGCATAATACTGTGTGCAGGGGCCACTATGGGAAATAATACTGTGTGCAGGGGCCACTATGGGGTATAATACTGTGTGCAGAGGCCACTATGGGGTATAATTCTGTGTGCAGGGGCCACTATGGGACATAATAGTGTGTTGTGGGGCCACTATGGGACATAATACTGTGTGCAGGGGCCACTATGGGGCATAGTACTGTGTGCAGGGCCCACCATGTGACCACTGTGTGAGGAGGAATGCGGGGAGGGGGGGTGCTCGGGGTCTTCAGCATCGGGAAAGGGGGGGGGGGGTGATGTCAAAAGCTCACCACAGAGCCCCTCATTCCTATTTATGCCACTGATTTACACCCAATTAACATCAGAGTGCAACCCTACCCCCCGCCCTCCAGTGTAATTTGTAAGTAATTCATAGACAAAAGAGTACAATTGGTTTACAGTCACACAACTATCTATTGTAGAGCTTCAGTGATGAAAGCTCCCTGTATGACAAGCAATAATGACAATCTTACTAGGAGACAGTTTTCGCCTGATTAATATTGCTGCTCAGTATGGCTGCTTGCACACTACAGTAACACTACAGACTACGTGTTGTGGATTCTACAGCTCCATAGACTTCTATGGAGCCTGCAAAATTCACAGCTTTGTGCACAAAGAAGTCTATGGAACCGCCAAATCCATGGCCTGGAGGCCCATGAGAAATACTGCAGTGTGCAAACAGCCACTAAGGATACCAGACATGTTTTGTCAGTGCATGCATGCATGTACATGTGTGTGATCCATATATGTATGCGTGTGTGCAAGCACGTGTGTATGGTCCGTGTATATGTATGTGTGAGCGTGCGTGTGCGCGTGTATTTGTGTGTGTGCACACGTGTGATCCATGTGTATGTATGCCTGTGTGCATGCACGTGTGTGGTCCGTTTATATGTATGCGTGTATATGCGCGTGTGATCCATGTGTTTCTGCGTGCACAGAGCAAGTGTCCATGCGTGCGGTAGTTGTGTGAGAGTACGCACGTGCTCTGTTTATCCGTGTGTGTAGTGTGCATCCATCTGAGTGTGTTTGTGTGTGTGTGGTCCGTGCATGTGTGTGTGTGATGTGCATGTGGTATTTGTGGGGCATACCTCCCAACCGTCCCGATTTCCGCGGGACAGTCACGATTTGGGTGACATGTCCCGCAGTCCCGGTTGGAGGGAGGTATGTCCCGATTTCAACTCAGATCTGCGTCCAGAGGACGCAGATCTGAGTTGAACACATATGCGGCTGAAGCAAGGAGCTGACACAGGTCAGCTCCTCGCTTCGCCGCTGCCCGCCTCTCTCCCTGACACACGCGGCTGAAGCTGCTCGCCTGCTCGCTTCGCCGCTGCGTCTCTCTCTCTCGCTGACACATGCGGCTGAAGCGAGGAGCTGACCTGTGTCAGCTCCTCGCTTCGCCGCTGCTGCCGGCTCCTGGCTTTTAGACGCGATGTACAAGCCAGTAGCCGGCGGCAGCAGCGAAGCGAGGAGCTGACACAGGTCAGCTCCTCGCTTCAGCCGCATGTGTCAGCGAGAGAGAGAGAGACGCAGCGGCGAAGCGAGCACGCGAGCAGCTTCAGCCGCATATGTCAGGGAGAGAGGCGGGCAGCGGCGAAGCGAGGAGCTGACCTGTGTCAGCTCCTTCCTTCAGCCGCATGTGTCAGTGAGAGAGGCGGGCAGAGAGCGGCGAGGGAGCGGATGAGAAGGTAAGTTTAATGTGGAGGTGGAACGTGAATCTGGCAGATGAAGGAGAGGACGGCATGGCACTGGGGGCAGAGATGGAGAGGACATGAATCTGGGGGCAGAGATGGGGGACATGAATCTGGGGGCAGAGATGGAGAGGACAGGAATCTGGGGGTAGAGATGTGGGACATGAATCTGGGGGCAGAGATGTGGGACATGAATCTGGGGGCAGAGATGGAGGGACATGAATCTGGGGTCAGAGATGGAGTGGACATGAAACTGGGGGCATAGATGTGGGAACATGAATCTGGGGGCAGAGATGGAGGGACATGAATCTGGGGGCAGAGATGGAGTGGACATGAAACTGGGGGCAGAGATGGGGGACATGAATCTGGGGGCAGAGATGGAGAGGACATGAATCTGAGGGCAGAGATGGGGGACATGAATCTGGGGGAAGAGATGGGAGACATGAATCTGGGGGCAGAGATGGAGAGGACATGAATCTGGGGGCAGAGATGGAGGGACATGAATCTGGGGGCAGAGATGTGGGACATGAATCTGGGGGCAGAGATGTGGGGACATGAATCTGGGGCAGAGATGGAGAGGACATGATTCTGGGGGCAGAGATGGAGAGGACATGAATCTGAGGGCAGAGATGGGGGACATGAATCTGGGGGCAGAGATGGGGGACATGAATCTGGGGGCAGAGATGGGAGACATGAATCTGGGGGCAGAGATGGAGAGGACATGAATCTGTGGGCAGAGATGGAGGGACATGAATCTGGGGGCAGAGATGGGGGACATGAATCTGGGGGCAGAGATGGGGACATGAATCTGGGGGCAGAGATATGGGGACATGAATCTGGGGGCAGAGATGGAGAGGACATGAATCTGGGGGCAGAGATGGAGAGGACATGAATCTGGGGGCAGAGATGGAGGGACATGAATCTGGGGGCAGAGATGGAGAGGACATGAATCTGGGGGCAGAGATGGAGGGACATGAATCTGGGGGCAGAGATGGAAGAGGGACATGAAACTGGGGGCAGATGAAGGGTGTATATGAAACTGGGGGAGAGATAGAGGGGGGACATATAATTTACGGGTTACTGTAGGAGGATTATACTGTGTGCGGGCACATGAAAAATTAACGAGTGGGCGGGGTCAACACAAAAGTGGGCGGGGCTAAATTCGCCGCGGCGCGCTATGTGCGCCACACATTTTGTCCCTCTTTCGGTTCTTCAAAAGTTGGGAGGTATGGTGGGGTGGTGTTTGTGTTGTGTGTGTCTAGAGCAATCTGGTAGTTGTGTGGTGTGTTGTGGCATTTGTATGGTGTTGTGCTTGTGATTTGGTGTATGTGTACTGTCTGTGTGATGTTTATATGGTGTTTGTGAAATGTTTGTGTATTGTGTGTGGTGGTGTGGCCCCTATAGCAGTGACTCTTTGGTGCCATCGCTATAATCTGTCCCTGTCAGTCACAACTGTTGTTTTCCCCCTCAGTGCTTTCACTTTCATTTTTCCCCATTATATGTATAGGGCCTAACTATGGGAGCCCAATCTCATAACGGGGCGATGCTAGCAAGATGTAACATGCGCAGTATTCTGCTCCTGTGGGTGGTGAGGCAACATGCCCAATTTCACCCAAATCGGGTGAGAACTGTGGATTTGTATAGAGCAGACTACTACAGATTTTGAGTTTTATATATATAGATAGATAACCCAAAATGGTAGTGAAACATCAATGGTGAAAATAGTTTAGCACAAGTAAATAAATGAATTGTTTGTAAGTGAAGAAAACCCCTAAAGATGC
Organism: Leptodactylus fuscus; assembly: GCF_031893055.1. NCBI lineage: Eukaryota > Metazoa > Chordata > Amphibia > Anura > Leptodactylidae > Leptodactylus > Leptodactylus fuscus. The sequence continues at coordinate 104,057,699 of NC_134269.1, forward strand.
AAATACTGAATGTAATATAATGCAGTCACCTTATCAAGTGTAAACACGTCCTGAAGCACGTTATGCATATTGGCTTCATCGGGGGGGGGGGGGGGGGGGGGGCGACAAAGCCAATATGGTGAAACGTGCGTTGGGGCGCTAATTGCTAGTTTTCTCAGTCAATTTAGTTGCCTTTTAGAGTCACAAAGTATTTATTTTTTTATAATTAGGGTCAGGGGGCATCCACCTTATAGGGAATAGGAATGGGAAAGGTTATTATTTGGGAGTTGAAAAATCCATGAGATTCTTCCTTGGTAATAAAGGAATCAGTGACTTAGGAGGCCCTCTGAATAAAAGCTCAATGATATTGTCAATGCATCACATCAGTTAACTGTTGGCTTGATCAGGACTCGATTGTAACTAAAGATTCTAATAGAAGACATTTTCAGTGAATGCATCAGCAGTGTACCCTCGCTGCACTATAGTTTAGGACTTTGTGAAATACCGTATGTTGTTCTTTTTCCATTTCATCTAAAGCACATTAAAGCACTGCACATCCCGCTAGATTTATACACATCCATTTCACTGAGTGATCTGAAATTGGTGTCCTTTCCTTTAATAGTATACACAGTGATAATGTTCTGCATGTTACAATAGCAAGTCAGGGTGGAAATGATTTCTAGTTTTATGTTAGATTATAATTATTTGAAAATTATTTCAGACTTGTTTTTGACATTGAAACCCTGTTGCATGTATGGCTCTTATAATTGCATCTACGTTTCTGAACAGAACTCAGCTTGACAATAGAAGGGGGTTTTATGGCATGTCTTATAAGGTGTATGTCTCATGCTGATATTTGTGGTATACTCTTTGAGCGGTTTAGGTTGGAATAATACTAAGTGCTTATAACCAGTGTGTGAGTCGAAACTGAAAACTACAATACTAAGTAAAGTTATAATAGGTTTGACAAGCTCTTGCAGACATATTCCTCTTGTCAGGACGGTGACAGGTAGCTTTTATATTCATCATCGCTGAATGCTTGTTCAATTGGGAATAATAATGATATAGTATCATTTTTTAAAACTATGGTATCTGTAATCCATACAGTAAATTGGTGTTTCACATTCTTCTGTCTCCTCTACAAGTGATTTGTCTTGTGTTCTTTTGCTTTATAACTCCATTGTTTTATCTCATAGTGCAAACTTTTTTACTAGATGAGCTTAGTACATTACCATTTTCTTCAATGTGTGGATAGTTTGTTTTATTAGCTATCATCAAGCTATGAATCTTTATTTGTATGTCTTTCTCTGTCATTATAAATTACTGTTTGTGAGCTATTCAGAAATGATCATTTGTAAGATATGAAAATACAAATATGCCGTATAGTAGCTTAGCATGCACAGGACTTGTAAAGCGCCAGTAAAGGAATAGATCCCTAAGGCCTAATACACACAACCAAGTGTGCCATTCAAAGCTCCAAAATGAGGTGTCCGATAGTCCGTTCTGTTCCGATGAACATAGAGCAGGTCCTATCCTGCTCCGTGTAATTGGAAGATAACGTATCAGAAGCTCCCATAGAAGTGAGTATGTCAATAAATGCAATTTTATGTCATTCTGAGTGTCGTGTGCATGGGACCTTACTGTATACCGCCTATAGATTGCATTGTAATCAATCTGTCTATCCATAGCACAATTAAAGTACAGTTCCATATAAAGGCAATTACTTACACTGGCTATAGCAATCTCTTTTTTTGTAGCAGAGGGACTAACATAAACATTGTAAAAGTAATGGATTAAAAACAGCTGTATCTTACCTTATTGAATAAATTACTGATGTTATAGACCAGTGGTTCTTAACCTTGTTTGAGGTATTGAACCCACCAGTTTCATATGAACATTCACCGAACCCTTCTTTAGTGATAAATAAATATGATTTTTTTTCCAAATTCAAGACATAGGTATATGTTTTTTTTTACTGGTACACAAAATGAACCGTGCATATGGCCTAGGGTTCGATCGAATCCTGGTTAAGAACCACTGTTATAGACTGTAATAAGTGTTCCTGGACTGTTATTAAGTTATTCTTGGGGGGAAGGGGTATTCATCAGAGGTATGGTAGCTATAGTGCAGTTTACAAAAATTCCACTGTGCTGTCTAAATGTGCATGGGTCCTGGTTTATACAGTCCTATGAAAAAGTTTGGGCACCCCTATTAATCTTAATCATTTTTAGTTCTAAATATTTTGATGTTTGCAGCAGCCATTTCAGTTTGATATATCTAATAACTGATGGACACAGTAATATTTCAGGATTGAAATGAGGTTTATTGTACTAACAGAAAATGTGCAATATGCATTAAACCAAAATTTGACCGGTGCAAAAGTATGGGCACCTCAACAGAAAAGTGACATTAATATTTAGTAGATCCTCCTTTTGCAAAGATAACAGCCTCTAGTCGCTTCCTGTAGCTTTTAATCAGTTCCTGGATCCTGGATAAAGGTATTTTGGACAAACAATTCAAGTTCAGTTAAGTTAGATGGTCGCCGAGCATGGACAGCCCGCTTCAAATCATCCCACAGATGTTCAATGATATTCAGGTCTGGGGACTGGGATGGCCATTCCAGAACATTGTCATTGTTCCTCTGCATGAATGCCTGAGTTGATTTGGAGCAGTGTTTTGGATCATTGTCTTGCTGAAATATCCATCCCCGGCGTAACTTCAACTTCGGCAATGATTCTTGAACATTATTCTCAAGAATCTGCTGATACTGAGTGGAATCCATGCGACCCTCAACTTTAACAAGATTCCCGGTGCCGGCATTGGCCACACAGCCCCAAAGCATGATGGAACCTCCATCAAATTTTACAGTGGGTAGCAAGTGTTTTTCTTGGAATGCTGTTTCTTTTTGGACGCCATGCATAACGCCTTTTTTTTATAACCAAACAACTCAATCTTTGTTTCCAAAATGAAGTTGGCTTCTCCAAATGTGCTTTTGCATACCTCAGGCAACTCTATTTGTGGCGTACGTGCAGAAACGGCTTCTTTCTCATCACTCTCCCATACAGCTTCTCCTTGTGCAAAGTGCGCTGTATTGTTACCAATGCACAGTGACACCATCTGCAGCAAGATGATGCTGCAGCTCTTTGGAGGTGGTCTGTGGATTGTCCTTGACTGTTCTCACCATTCTTCTTCTCTGCCTTTCTGATATTTTTCTTGGCCTGCCACTTCTGGGCTTAACAAGAACTGTCCCTGTGGTCTTCCATTTCCTTACTATGTTCCTCACAGTGGAAACTGACAGGTTAAATCTCTGAGACAACATTTTGTATCCTTCCCCTGAACAACTATGTTGAACAATCTTTGTTTTCAGATAATTTGAGAGCGGGCTGTCCATGTTCGGCGACCATCAAACTTAACGGAACTTGAATTGTTTTGTAGAAAGAAATGGTCCAAAATAACTTCATCCAGGATCCAGGAACTGATTAAAAGCTACAGGAAGCAACTAGAGGCTGTTATCTTTGCAAAAGGAGGATGTACTAAATATTAATGTCACTTTTCTGTTGAGGTGCCCATATTTTTGCACCGGTCAAATTTTGGTTTAATGCATATTGCTCATTTTCTGTTAGTGCAATAAACCTCATTTCAATCCTGAAATATTACTGTGTCCATCAGTTATTAGATATATCAAACTGAAATGGCTGTTGCAAACACCAAAATATTTAGAACTAAAAATGATTAAGATTAATAGGGGTGCCCAAACTTTTTCATAGGACTGTATGTGTCGCCGGCCCTGAATGACTGCTATTGATAGTAGAGGGGTTTATCTGGAGTATAATATTATAACTTATCTAGAATAGATCATCAGTATAATACTAACAGCAACAGTGCCGATGAGCAGCTTGAAGACGCCATTGCACAAGTGCTGTTTCTGCTTCACAGGCCATGTGATATCACGTTCATGAGGTCAGTCCGATGACCTGTTTGCAACTCAGTTCCATTCAATTGAATGAGACTGAACTGCAGTACCAAGTACAACATCAATACATTCTACATCTATAAAAGCAGAGAAAAAAGTACAGCATTTATATACATGAGCGTAAGACCCCCAGTGATCTAATATTAATGAACTAACCTAAGGATAGGCCATTAATATTTAATAACCTTTAAAGGTTTTATATTGTTTAAGAATAAATAAACTCAAAGACCCCTGCTTATCCTTCTTATTGAATAATTGTAAAGGAATTACACAAACCCTAAGGCTACGTTCACATCTGTGCTGAAGTTTCTGTTGCAATGTCCATCTGAAAATCATCAGTGGAAAAAGACTTGCACTGACTGTCTCCAACACCAGTTTGAGTTTTAAACCATGCATTATTGTCAGTGTGGACCATTGAACTCTATGTGTTACTGCCAATGTCGTTCTGGACCTCCACTGCACCAGAACAATGGATAACAATCAACCTAGCTTAGCCTCACCACCAAACCAGTGGAGACTATGCCACCATGGACTTTGGACTGTATTTATAAACATAACATTTTTAGTCTATTATCTAACACATGTAGAAATAAGAACCTCCTTCTATGTTGTTGCTTTCATTGGTATCATTCATTTCCACAAGCAAAATTTTCACGCAGGGATATATATCTAAAGTAATTGAGGGGCCTTAACATCTGAAATATAACGCTGAACTGAGGTTATCCGGGGGATTCTACATGTCATTCTGATGTTCAGCAAAACAGTTCAATAAAATTGCATTTTGCGTTGCTGCTGTTAAATCGAATAGATGTATTTTTTATGTTCAGTAGATGACTCATGGAAGGAAGGTACCCATATTTAATGAAAACTATACTCTTGCAGTGTGTGTTTTCTACTATTGCACTTACTTTTGAAGACCATGCTTGAATAGTTTCATGCCCTTAAGTATAATTTTATAAACCATCTGCTCAGATGTTTTGTGATCTCATTGAATTGCATACAGTCAGAGAAAGTGAAACTCGTGCATCCTACTGCTATGGGATTACGTTCAGTGCAGTAAAATACATTAGTTTGCTTTTACTAATTGTATAACATGTTATCGTCTTATGCTGTGATACTCAGAGGCACAATTAGAAAGGATGGACACAATTATGACTGAGGCCTCCCACCACCCAAAGACCTTCAGTACTTGGCAGTAGCCAACATTAAGACATTGTGTGCTATAGATTTATCGTTTGTTTTTATTTTACAGCTCATTTCAAATTGTACATACAAGTTATTAGAATAAATAGAAAACCATACAATAGACATGCCAATGAAGTAATCATATGGCATAATAGTTAACCATGCATGCATGAGAAGACAGTACATGCAGAACTTTTAGAATCAGTGATAGCAGCTTAACACTTATGAGATAATAATATGAGGTGGATACTTTAGTGTGTCCAGTCTTTCCTGCCATGGTATACTTGGAAAAATCTGGTAAATTAGTAACAAGGGTTGTAAGGATTGAGAAAAGTTATGGAAGGATGGAGGCAGGTGATCACATACTATTATCCTATAAGGTAATCTCAAAGGTGAAGAAGGAAGAATATATATTCTAAACATTCTTGAACAAAGTTTCTGTATCTTGCCCAAACCTCCCAAGTTTTTGTAAATGTATGTTGTGATTGGGTCTTCCAGTGAGTTGGTTCTTCCAAGCAATAAACGTGGTCTTCTCTTTGTACCTATTCTTGACTGTAAGGAAGGGATATCACTCCTTTAAGTGATGGAGTTCATGTTGGAATTCTGAGTAATTCCTTGTGTGACAATTTTTTTTGGTTGCCATCTGATATGTTCCTACAATAGGAAATTGTGAGGGAATGCTCCTAGTGTGTGGACTATATCAGTTCCTGAGGGATTAAATGCAGACTCCAGGAGTAAATCAGTACAGCAGGTGTCAGCTCTCAACTTGTGTGGAGCTGTGTCATTGGTGGCACATGATAGTCTGGCCTTTCACACAGAGATTTGAGAGCCCCTCCAATGTGACTCATTAGCCACAGTGCTGAATGTCACCTCCTGCAACATAATTAGTAATTTAGGTGAGGATCAAAGGAGAAAAGGTGGACACATTTCCACTAAAAGATGAAAAGGAGACCTGTGGAAAAGTTCGACAGACTTTTCTCTAGATTACAGAACTTGATGGACATGACTTTGGTCCAGTGGCAAAGTCATGGTAGCTAGGGAAGGATGTAGGTACGTGGGGCCTTTAGAGGACTAGTTTGGAATTTCATCGCTCCAATGCAAACTATAAACAAGAGCCACTGACCTGCCCATGTCTTATTGCTTCCCTGTTTCTTCTTTAGGTCAGGATCACAATCTAAGTGCAACATTTGTATCTCCTATGGGTATAGCTAGGGGGAGAACGATGGGGCAGTGTGGTCTAGGTAAAGGAATGCATATGGAAATAGAACCAGTAAGCCTTTATTCTTTGGTTAAAATAGAAATGTGAATTGAATTGTTTCTCCTATGTATTGGGCTCATTTGCTAATTTAGTTGTGCTCATTTGCATCATCTATAGAAAAAGGGGATAAGGAAAAGGATATAGCTAAATGAGGTGAAGAACTAGCACCCACACTCAGTCCTGTCTGTCACATACTGAGCAAAGACAACATTGTGGGGGTCTCAGAAGCTTAAGTTACACCTGTGATGATACTGCTGCTTTCACGAAAATGGATTATTACTTAGAGGAAAGTATAAAAACGTTTTGTGCCAGTGTGGATACATCATGAAGATGTAGATGTGCTTAGTGGATAACACAAGTGATCCTTTTGTGCACGATCCCTTTAGGCAGAAAATGTCATTAGCATTACAGTAGCAGCATAAATAGCCGTATTAATGTCACGCTCACTAGACAAATGAATGACTTAAAAGAATCAAGGGGCTGCTAATATTGGAGAACCAGATTATAAATCAGTTTTAAACTCATCAATGTTCCTTTACAATTACGTTTTTCTTGTTCTTTTTTGTCTATATTTTTGTATCTTTTTGTATGCTTTCTTGTAAGAAGTTGTTTCTTCATTGCTACATCTTAAAATTGTTGCTCTCTTTTATAGAATTGTTTCATCCTCGCATACTTTTCACCATTAATCCTTTTGCTTTTAATTACAATGATATAGGTCTGTACTGTAAAAGAGTGCTGAATTTTTTCGGCTTTTTCTGCTGATTGATTAAGTAGAAGACAATACACACCTAGTGAACTATGAATTGCCTTCAATACACACTGACTTTCAGTTAATCATTTCACTCTGTCATGCTTTATTGCCAGTAAGCATAACCAGAATAGATAGCTTGAGGCTTGAAGTCTATTATCCTCTAGCTTTACTAAGCAAATGTGTAAATGAGTATTTTATCTTGTTTTCATACAGTAAGATGGGGATTGATTGCTTACTTTTAGATTTAGTATCGATTAAGAAACTTGGCTGGCGGCCCTTTAAAGATCACTTTTCAGTAAGTTAGTGACCTTTGGCAAGTCACTTTCAGGTCACGCACATCGGTCATCTTCATAAAAGCAAATTTCATAAAAATGCCGTAGCCTGCATCTAACTTGTGTCTGAAGTCTGTGATGTATTTTAAAGAATACTTGATACTGTTTCTCACTAGAGTTTGGTTGTACAAGTGTTGTACAAGTCCAAGCAGATGTGCTTCAGCCATTATAAAACTGGTATAAAATTGTCATTATATGCAAGAAGACTCCAAGATTGCAGCTATACCTGTAAAATATAGGACCAATAGAAAACACAGTTGGGATTGATATATTTATATGCAGCTGCAGCCGCTCCCAATCCAGACCTTTATATTGTTTTCATCTCTACCAGTTTCTTGTTTAACTAGTAGCATGGAAGGAAAACTGACAAGGATGTTTTAAAGTAAATCATACTTTAACATTTTTTTATTTGTTTGGACCTGACTCCTTGCTTATTTTTATTATTGATAGTTCAGATGATACATTGGGAAATTGTTTATAAGCTACTTGGTTAAAAACAATTGTACATCACAGTTTTCTTATCTGTTACAGAAAATATGATCAAGTATACTGGAAGTCCCGACAGTCTGCGTTCTCGCACTCCCATGATAACACCAGATTTAGAGAGTGGAGTTAAAGTTTGGCACTTAGTCAAGAACCATGAACATGGAGACCAAAAAGAAGGTGACAGAGGAAGTAAAATGGTATCAGAAATTTACCTAACAAGATTATTGGCTACAAAGGTATGTAATAAATGTCCTGTATACCTTAAACAATTTAGAGACATTTCAGATTGGCATCTAAAGAATTTTCTTCCACAATGTTTGATATTCCTGGCATATTCAGCTGTCACAACTGCATTACAAAGCACATTACAATGATAACCAATATACTTCTGTTATGTGTGTCACTTTTGTAGATTTGGAGAAAAACAACTTTGAAATCTTATGCAAATAAAGTTCTCTATAATACTGTGTTCACAGTTGAGTAGGCTTGGGGAAAGTGATAGACAACTCAAATCTTAAAGAGGATTTCTGGGAATATAATATTAATAATCTATTCTTAGGATAGGTCATCAATATTAGATTAGCGAGGTTTTGACAGGTGGTTCTGACAGCCAATCAGCTGTTGAAATAGGAGCTGAGCTGCAACGCCAAGCACCTCTGCTATACAATGTGCGCTACAGAAGAGGCTATACTGCTCATCCAAACCCTATAACCTCCACATACAGCTTATCGCTTAGAGCGTCACATATCAGACTCCTCACCAGTTTAATATTGCCTAGCTTAAGGATAGGTCATCAATATCATAATTCTGGAAATACCATTTAATATATTTGGAGAGCCACAAATCCTTTATAAGGACACATAATTCAATTGTAAAATTCTTGTTACCAGCAACTACCACTAGGAGGGGTTGCTAAACTCTCCCAAGTTAAAGCGTACCTCCGGTTATAAACAACTCTTCATAAATGAATCGTAAAGGTGAAAATAAGAAACTTTGTAATATATCTGATGAAATAAATATGCTTTGTTCTCCACTTTTCAGGTAGGTACTTTCTCTATATTAGTCCATTTTTTTAGTGGTTATATCACAGGACAACCCTTTATTCGTAACATACATTGCAAGGCTTATTGTAGTTGATTGTGGATTGTGAACACCATGTTTTCTTCTAGTAGCATGCTAAGCTTTTAGGTTACTTGTGACTTTCAATAAAACTTGAAACAAAGTTACTTTCCCATTTCTGTTATAGTTTTCCGCTATATACTTTAGTTTGCCTTTTGTTATGTGTTAGTATGCAAAAAAAAAATATATATATATAGAAATGAAAAGTGAAAGAGCCTCAGTATTCATCATTGCAAAGTAATAACACAAAATAGTGAGTGACGGGGACAGACCTTTTATAAAGCACTCAGAGCTGTCAGACAAGTAAACGGCATCTTTTGGAAAAAGCTTTGTCTATCCCTGCAAGAATTTCTTCATGGAGAATGATTGCATGACAGCTCTATAACTTTACGCTGTTGACTTCTCATTTCTTAAATGCCAGGACTTGCATTTGGTAGCAGCCGCACCTCCTCACATTGTTCCTTCAGCACAGAGCTGAGCACAGTAGACACTGCATAGGAGGAAGCTGTCTTTGTAACATTCCAGTAAAATAAAGGCCTATTAGAGGTATCATTACAATGCTTAGAATCGGGACTTAAACAGTATATTCTAGGTAAGCTACAGAGTAGTGGGGATCCCGGCATCAGTAGGCTCATTTATAGTACATGTATAATCTCATTGAAAGTTATTATGTATAATATTGTTAGGAAAATTGTGTTTGAAACTTACAAAACTTGGCCCAACTTTATCTGCTGTAAGCCAAATCTGTACAACAAAGTGACTGTGGTTATGGATAAGCAAAGCAATGTCAAGATAAAGTAAAATTACTAAGGGCTCGTTCACACGGGGCAAGAGGGGGGGGATTTTGGTGCTGAATCCACATCATAATCCGCCCTCTCACAATAGAGGCCTATGTAGACTGCAAGCTTACTGCCGCTCACGGAAAAAAGAAATGAGCTTCCCTTTCTTCAGGCGGATTCCATGGCTGATTCAGCCCCGGCGTCCACCTCGCGGTAGCACACTCTGGACTAGGCCCGTTCATTTGGGTTTAGTTCATTTGGGCCTGGGGGGAATAAGAGACCTCCTTATCTATGTCTCCTCTAACTGAGCACCAGTCCATGATGGAACTGACAAGTGGAAGAATAGTCCTTCTTCTTCAGGAACATAGGAATTGTATTGTGATAATGCAACAACCAAAAATGCCTCAGGCTGACAAACAATGGGGGCAACTATATACCTTGTTTAGTGCTATTATTTATTTTGAGGTTTAGGGTACCTTTAGTAATACTGACTCCATGTAGAAGAGAATTTGGAGGTAACTGTCCATAGAAATCCATATGTCCATCCATATATATTCCTACAGTTTGTCTGATGTTAGGTCTGTTCACATTATATTTATGCTCAATGTTGAGCATATACATTTGAGTACAAAAAAGGTATTCAAGCGTATCCATTGGTGTATGGCATATGTCTGAGCTGCTGTACCTTAACTGCCATTTTTTAAAGGACAGAATAGTACAGTCTACCATACTATTGTGTTAAAACATATACTGTAATTCATTTTCTCGCAACTTTAAATGATCATTGACTGGAATCTACTTTGTTTTAACCTTCTTTATAAGGGCAAAAATCACTTGCTAAAAAGGTATACAGTACATTAAACAAACAAACAAAAAATAGTATGGCAATATATATATAAACCATAAGCAACCAGAACATTAGAGTCCGGCAAATCAAAAGGGGATCCAGAAAAATATTTTTAGTATAAAATTTAGCTATTATTTTTCCATAAAACAGGAATGGTCATGTTACAGCATCAATCCAGTTAATCCAGGTGTTGGCTTACGCGTTTCGGATCGTTAAGTTCCTTACTCATAACAAAATATTTAATGTACAGTGCATATTAAAATAAGTAGATGAGACCCAAAAATAGCATGTATTGTCTACACTTTCATTGTGCGTATTACACATATACTCCAGATGTAGGAAAAAAATGTGATATAAACAGGGCTTTATCTTGTTCCCTAAGTATATCTTGTACTGTTCCCTAAACTATGAATTGTAAAATAATGAATGTAGACGCAACCTACTTTAAATACATTTTTACTGTATTAAAATATTAGTCATTTGTGTTGTTTGCTGAATAGTATGCAAAAGGAAATCACCAAGTGCAGGTGTCTTCAGAGCTAGAATATTCATATCTGGATAACTTGCATAACACAAGCAGGTGTTGTCGAAATCCACTTTGATTAAATTTATTCCTTTGCTGCTCCCAAGAATTAGTTTTCATCTTCATGAAACAGTTGGATTACCATGTTCTGTCTCTACATAATTTTATTTGAGTTTTTCTTGTTATAAAGCAGTCACACAGTGTACATTTTACATTGTTTGTACCAGAACAAAGCTAACATAAAACTCGGACTGATGCAGTTGTCTTAACATGGCATCTTATAATGTGATGATATCTTGTTAATTCACTTGAAGCAGGAGCAGGTCTGTAGTTCTCAGGTATGGCCTCCAGATAGCGGGGGGAGAATTATTATGTAAAGTCACTAAATTGTGGCTTATTTGCCCAAAAAACTGTCTAGCATGCTGTGCGCCACATTTATGAAATGTCTTAGGCACTTTTTAGACACTTTTCCCGATTTGACTGAAACGAGGCATGGCTTCACGGAAACGGGGTGTGGTTATGTGTGCCAAAAGAGCTTCAAGAAGTTTTAAGCCAACTAATAGTAGGAGTAAACTTAGACTCGGCAGTATAAGAATATGTCAGATTTATCAAACATCTGGCTGGCACCTTGATAACTATAGTGCAGTTTAGACTAGTCTAAGTTTGCACTTTCTTTCTTTTAGACAGTATTAGTAAATCTGTCTGTATTGAAATTTATGTTTCCAACTCTGTATAGTTCCAGCATTGGAGGCAGTTGAAATGGATGGCAAGTGCTGGGTGTCCAGTCTTGCCAATATAATACTAATGTGACCTATCCTAACGATACATCAGAAACATTCAACCTTCCCGAAGCCCAGAAAACCACTTGGTTGGCCAGTTACATTAAGCTTTTGACACTGTGCTACAGACAGCACATCTTATCATTTACTAATAGTTGTTCCTCCAGATGCCTCCAGTTTCTATTCCTGGAGATCCAGCTGCTAAGTTGTTTACTGCCAGCTCTCCATGTGTTATAAGTGAAGCGGTGTATAGCCATGATCACACATGTCTGGTCACATAACCAGATTTTCCATCAATAGCCCTATAGACTCACATTGAAGATTCACTGCGCATGCATCTCTAGGCACCCAAACCAATGAAAAAACTGGGTCATGTGACCCTCCATTAGCAGCCATGTCCCAATGCTGCTTTATTTATTATACATGAAGGGATGGCGGTAAACAGTGCAACAGTGCAGGAGTCACAGGAGGCAGCTGAGTAAACAATTATTAGTAGGCGCCACTATGTGCTGGCTGCAATACAATGCTGAAAATGTTATTAAACTGGTCAACCCCATTAAGAATTGCTATATCTGTAGATAAACATCTACTCTGGTTGTGGATTTGGTGGGGTGCTTGGTATTATTATCCTGTTGTTTGACCCAGTTTTGAATAAGCATTAGCTGTTGCATTGATGGTATGATATTTAAGTCTACAATACTTTGATACCGATACTTTTGGATGCAGAAAGGAGTTCATAGTTGATTCATTGACTGCAGGATGTCCAGGTCCTACATGGTAATTCCTATGGAAGCAGAAAGATTGTACTTGATTTTTCACAAACTGCTTCTGCATTTTATTTATATAACAAAAATTAAGCTAACAGTGTAATTCGTCATGTACTATTGTTATGTGAGATTTCATTTATGTAACCAGGAATTTTTTTATACCCTAATACATAAAACAATAGAATTCAAAGAGCTTAATTTGTGTTTCTCTTGACTATATGTACACTGTTATATATTAGTGTATATTCCCCATGTTGTTTTACATGGAAATTATTATTGCAAAATGCAGGGTAAATAGGGTTAAAGACTAGAACAACTAATGTATTATAATAAATTGTACTTTATTAATCCATTTATTTTGTTGACAGGGCACTTTACAGAAGTTTGTGGATGACTTGTTTGAAACTATATTTAGTACAGCACATAGAGGCAGTGCTCTTCCTCTTGCCATCAAATATATGTTTGATTTCCTGGATGAGCAAGCAGACAAACATAATATTCATGATCCCCATGTGCGACACACCTGGAAGAGCAACTGGTAAGTAAAAAAAAAAAAATGATGGCTAGAATCAAAAAAATTGCAAAGAATTTGGGTTGCTGTGTGATATGTAAAGAAAACATGAATGCAATGACTTGGAAATCTCATATATTCATATTGTATTTATCATAGATCATAGAACACACTTCAACACAAGTTGAAAGTTAGCCATTTTTTCATTTTATTTGATAAAATTGAACTTCTTTAGAAATTGATGCCAGCAACACTTCTCAAAATATTGGGTCATGTCTACCATTGTGTGGCATCCCCTCTTTTTACAGTTTGTAAACATCTGGGAAGTGAGGAGACCACTTGCTGGAGTTTGGGGAGAAGAATGTTGTCTCAGTCTTGTCTGATGTAGGATTATAGCAGTTTAACAGTTCTGGATTGTCTTTGTTGGATTTTTAATATCATAACAGGCCAAATGTTTTCTATTGGTGAAAGGTCTAGAACCTCTATATACTGCCCAGCATTGATAGTGACTTTCAGTAAGTGTAAACCATGTGAAAAAATTTTTTTTATTCATCTGATGACAGAGCAGTTTTCAATTTTGCTTCAGTCCATTTTAAATTAGCTTTGGCCAGAGAAGATCCTGGCAATTCTGGATTCTGTTGAAATGTTTTACCTATATTAATACCAAATATCGATGGGTTTTTGTGGATGGATTCTGCCATTGGTTCCATTGCCAAAGCAAATATCATAATCAACAAAGGACATCACTGGTGGGTGCCATTTGTAGTAAAAAGCATATCAGAAAGAAAGCCAGACACCAGCACACTCGCCTAAGGCGTTGGATGTAGAGCTAATAATACAGATTCAGGTTCCAAATTTATCTAATATACTGGACAGATAACCCCAGTGAAGTGTCGAATGTCTTCCCCACATCCAAAGCCAAATGCAAGAGATTACCCAACTGATTGCCACTCTTCAGCCAGATTTTTTGGGGATTGATGCTCTTTCTGGGCCCTGGAGATAGCTGCAGTCCACCTGAGATAGATAGATGAAACAAAAGTTGTGGTACCATTTGCAAGAGATCAACAGTTTGGTAGGAAAGACCCAGTGATATCTAATATTGTGGTCCCTCAACAGTTTGGTGATGACTGAAAAGTCTCCTCTGGCTTCCAATGTAGCTGCTGAAACATACGGATACAGTGAAATGTTAAGATATGGATCTGGGAGCGACTTTAACTTCCTTGAACTGAACATGAACACCTTCTTATAATGTTTTCATAGGAGCCAGACCTTTACTCTCTGGCGAGTTATTGATAGAGAAAGTGGCATTATATTTACCATTCTCAACAGCACCTCCCTTCTTGTCTGGAGATTGGGGGGTAGAAGCAGAGGAAATTCCTGAAATTGGATGCAAATCCACCATATAACGTACAAGATAATTGTGAACTTTGTGAGTTAGAGTCCTACATTAAAGCTCCTTGGGTGGCGAAAAAGTCTGATTGTTTCCTAGGGACCTCTGATTTAGACTTTAATCTGGTCATCATGGAATTAAGACAATGTGCACTCTCACAAAAAAAAAGTAGTAGAGAAATTGTCCACGTCATACAGAGTACAGTTTTAAATAAGAAGTCAAAAAAGAGAAGAATCACTCCTACTCCGGGGGAGGGGAAAAAAAGGGCTGATTATCGCCATCTAATAGTACAAATTTACTAGAAGGAACTTATGGAGAGTCTGTGGTATGTCAGCTGTAAGTCATCCTCCTTTGCTTAGTTTAAAAAACTAGGGGTGTGAGGATTAACAGAGAAATTTTCTTACATCAAATGTTAAAATTGAGAAATGGGCCAAACAATGGTGCCCCTACCTGCAGGTTCTCAACGTCACAATTGCATAGAGGTCTAATCAAATGGATCAAATGAGCAGCCTCCCAAAGTTAGTTTAGGCACCATGTGGCTGCGGCAATAACGGCTATGTACCACTGCAGCCCTGCAACTTCTTTGAGTGGTGGCCAGAAGCAGAGCAAACAGGTTGCCCTACAAGTTACCAACAGGTTCCAAGTAATTGCAAGTTGTGAGCTGCAGTAAGCTGTCAAGTGTCTCAGCAGTCTCAGTTTCAAGCATCTTTCTAGATCACGGACACTCCCTCATCCACAATCGGTTTGGGTTGTTATATCACAATATGATATCCTATGTGTATTAGTATGTTGCCATCCAGTGGTTATGTTGCACATTGAAACATTTAAATGGTTTTATTAGCATGTTGTGATATTGTTCTGAATTGGTTTAATCAAATCTGAAGTCATTAACCAAATTTTAGCTAAGTTGAGGGTGAGATATGGAACATGAAAGTCAAAAGTTCTAAATATTGTACCCTCTTGCTCATCAGGGTATCTCCAATGTACCCTGCAAATGCAGTGTGAGTAAGAAATGTAATATGTCTTTAGAAGAAACCACAGTCTCTATGTGCTCTATGTCCACTTATTATAAATCATACATACCTATAGGGTCTTAGAGTTGTAACTTTTTCTTTGTCTTACTTTTTGTGGATATACATTCTCATATTGATTCATTCACAATTGGTCTGAAATACACAAGCATATTTAATGACTATAGAAGTGGAGCTTGTGATTTGTTAGTTTATATTTCGTTCTGCAAGATTTGCATCTCGCTGAGTCCCAGTGCCATTCAGTTGGTGATTGAGAATGACAATGTATTTTATCCTATGATCAAGGGCTCAGTGATGCCTGTATTGCAGGCTCATTGATGAGGAGGTCTGTAAGAAGTGACTCAAAGTTAATTTAATCTGATTGCAAGGAGATCATTTCTTCATTTCCTCCCTTCCCTCCCTCCACCCCTTTAAATAAACCTCCTGTTCATTTAGCATGAGTGGCTGCAATCAGTTTGAGATTAAAAGCGCAGATAATGTTAATAATATGCTAATGCTTCATTAGTCAGATACTTATTGGTGCCCAGGCTGTGTGTACATGTCACTGCTGTGTACAGATCCAGCGCAGTGTCACTGGGGACAGGAAGAATCCCACACGCCTAGGCTTCTACTTGTGTTTATTATCTCTACAGAACAAACCTGAAAGGTCCTGATAATAATAGTTCAGAGCAACAGGTTTAACAGTGGGATGCAGGCTAGAGTCCTGTGGGTGATGTATGTCATGTAGGTCTGGGCTGAAATACACAACACATAGGATGAATTGGTTGTGGCTATTTAAACAATCTTCTTGGTCATTTTAGTGCTATCAAAGAAAATAAAACACAACATTCTACATTACAGATACAATTTACAAAGAATTGTGTTGCACATTTTGACATGGATGTTCACCTTTTACCGCTGTATAGTTTTAGATCCAATTCATATATAAATATTTTTGCATAGTCTTCAGGTCCTTTTCCTGATACAGATCCTAAAATGTACTGCATAGACTCTCAATTAAATAATAGAATTTAGATGGTTGACGACCCAACAAATAAGTAGTTCAATATATTTTTAAAAAATTATTAGAAATCAATAAAGGACTAAACATGTTTATTATAGTTGAAAGGTAATCCATGAGCTTTGCCTCTGGACCTACCTACCCGAAGTCCACCTTTTAGACCTGGCATACACTCTGTTCCTCAGTGTTGGCTCCAAATACTAAAGCTCACTGTATACTTGAGATGTAGCTTCCTTCCTCATGCATTTACGTTTTACTCTACTAGTATTGGTAGAAATGCATTAAACTGAGATCTTTCCTACATTACTGACATTTTTATATGAAAATTAAATAACTAGATGACATAAACATTGCAATAACAAAAATTAACAATATTTGATATTTGTTTTATACTAAATATACTTTGTTTCTTTTGGCAGCCTACCATTAAGGTTTTGGGTCAATGTCATCAAAAATCCTCAGTTTGTTTTTGATATCCACAAGAATAGCATTACAGATGCGTGTCTTTCTGTAGTGGCACAGACATTTATGGACTCATGCTCAACTTCCGAGCACCGCTTGGGGAAGGACTCCCCTTCTAACAAACTTCTTTATGCCAAGGACATCCCAAGTTATAAAAACTGGGTAGAAAGGTGAGTGGCAGACATTACTATCTTATGTAACTAATGTTTCGATATCTTCATCACTTCATTACCCTGTATTCCTCAATTACAATTATAAAATTTCTATTGTAAAACAAACATTCATTGGTCTTCAGTTTACTAAACACTTTGGAATGTAAAAGTCTGCAGGAAAACTTTGTCTTTGGTACGATGTTTAATGATGGTGCTTATTCCAAAACTACTGACTTTTGGAATATATAGGCATAGTGTAACATCTTTGCCTATCCGGGCCTCGGCAACATCCTCCAGCCGCATGCTGCGGCACAGGAGATGTGTCCGGCTGTGATTTCTTCTCTTGGGTTCTTCTTGCATTGTCTGAACACTGTCCTATTTTCTCACCTCGGTAATTGATTTTCCACTACACCCATTTCTTTCACCCTGGTTTCCCTCTGTTCCTCTAATGGTTAAGTTTAGCCTTGTCCTGTGATTGACAGCCTATCCACCTATCAACTCCAGGGCGAGTTCTTCCTCCCTATTTATTCTTGGCTCACTTTCACATTGGTGCTTGCTATTGCCTTGTGCATGCTGGCTTTTCTCTTGCTGTTTATTGTTGTATTCTGATTCTTGACTTCTGGCTTTCCCTACTGACTACTCTTTTGAATATCGATTTTGACACTGCATCCCTCGACTGTTACTGACTAGAGATGAGCGAGTACTGTTTGGATCAGCCGATCCGAACAGCACGCACGCATTGAAATGAATGGACGTAGCCGGCACGCGGGGGGTTAAGCGGCCGGCCGGCATCAGAGCGGAAGTACCAGGTGCATCCATTCATTTCAATGCGTGCGTGCTGTTCGGATCGGCTGATCCGAACAGTACTTGCTCATCTCTATTACTGACCCCTGGCTAGCTGACCTCCCTTGCTGTTGTTTGTCTTTTCCGCGTTTTGTGTCTCACGTATTTAGGAAGGACCTGTCGTCCATTTGTCACTTATTACATAGGATAGGACCAGCAAGAAGAAAGGGACAGTGGGGGGTTTCAGATGATTGACAATGATTCCAAATACTCATAGACATGCATATGAAGGACAAAGTCAGTGGTGCACACACATTGATGTTCTATAGGCTCTTTAAATATAGATTTGTTCTATGTAGTGGTTATGGATATAGCCCTCCCTGTGTACTGATACTTTCTTCTTTACATTAGAAGAGGACACTTAACAGCAGAGAGTCAAAGCTGTGAGGATTGTTCAGTTTCGTGTACATGATAGTGATGTCATACATTACATCTGTTTGGTCCACTCTGTCCATAGAATTTAGCTACACATATGTTTTGAGCTGAGCTATTGCATTGTGATCAAGTACACAGCATGTTGGAGTAACATGTTTCTCAGACTTATCCTGCCATACATAAGAAAGGATGTTCGTCTTGCACATATGTTCTAAACTTCTGGCCTGATAAAATGTCTGAGATAACATGATGATAACCCATCTGCCTTCCTTTGCTTTTATACGCCTTTTACATTGTGAATGCAAAGAACATTTGGTGCTGCATCAAACATATTGCGCTGGCACGTCCTATTGGTGGTGTGTGCAGAGCCATTTTTGTTCATTCTATCTACAACATGCATGCTGTGATTCATTCTTTACATTATGATTAAACGCTTCTTAATAAGTCAAAAGGAAAAGTTTTAGCATGGCTCCGTGTATTTGATCCAACCTTTTACTGAATGAAGAATTCACAGTTGGTGGTAATTATGTTTTACATTGAAATAGAAAATAGTGATTTTTTTTTCTAGCCGCTGTGTTCCCACCTGTAGCAGCTATCACAGAATCAAAGTACAGCCTGCTAATTCCAGCCTGGACTTATTCACAGTTGTGTTTTCTGGAATACAAATGAATTTGCAGACCTGCGATTGCCAAATGAGTATTTATGAACTGTGTCGCAATTCTCAGCTTGCCTTTGAGTTTTAATAAATACTTGTTGCAGTTGAAGCTGTACATATTACTTAAAGTCGCTTTACATGGTGCTTTTAAATATGAAGAAATATACACTGTCTACCAATAAGTATTTGGACACCTGTGGTAGAATAGAAAAACATTTATTCATATTCAGTACTTGGTAGAACCCAGCAGATGCTTCCTTACGGATGGTATTGATCAACACAATACTCCCGGATGCCTGATAAAACTCCTGGTGTATGTAAGCCATTGGTTGGGTGCAGTTTCTCTGGCCAGTACTCGTCGGTCTCTATCTCCTAGTTTCAGGGGTCTACCAACTCGGGGTGCATTCTGAAAATCACCGTTCACCTTCCACTTCATAATCACATAGGCCACTGTCGATTTTGGGTAATTCAGTTCACTTGCTATGTTCCTTAAGGATCACACATGTGGTACCCAACAATTACTCCTTTCTCAAAATCGGACAACTCTGCACTTCATGGCATCTTGCATGTGACTAATGCCAATGCACTAATGCCAATGCTGTTTCCTATTTAATTGCATTAGGCGTGACGTACATCATGACCGCAGATATCTTCATTTGCATTGGTGTCCAAATACTTATTGATAGACAGTGTATTTAAACATATTCCTTCCGGTATCCATAGACTTTAATAGAGCACAGAGCAAGGGCAGACTAAATGGACTGGGTGGTCTTTTTCAATCTTTAATGTTTCTGTGTGCTCTTTAAATTATTCCAGTGGATACATTTTGCATTTTCAGTAATTTAGCACATTTTCTAATATACCTGACAAAGCCATAATTCTCTGTTTCTATAATATGAAACAGGTCACCTATGTACTCTCATACAGTCATATTAGTATTGGGAGAAGGTTATAGGCAAAGTGCTGGAGTCCAGATATATCGGCCCCCTCAGTTGGTTTCTGACGTAGGTGTGGTCCAGGGCGGATCTGGACTAGGCCTCAGCCAAAGGTGTAGACCCTGGGCTCATTACTGACTCATAAAAGCCTGCAGAGTTCCATGAAATGAAAGGAGGTATATGGTTCTGTCCTGTAACCCTGAGTCCGGTGAGACTATATTGCTCCTGTTTTCTTTGTGTGGCTTGAAGTAAGCCACACGTATATTTAGGTTATCAGTTCTGTTTAGCTACTGGCTCAGACGGGCAGGTTTTTATTTTGTTTTTGCTTGAAGTTGAGGCTGTATTTTTTCTTTGTTTTGTTATTTTAAGCCTGAAGTCAAGGTTTATTTATTTTTTATTTATTTTCCTGTTTTCTCTAAATAAACCAGTTTGCTGCATATTTTGTGTCCCTGTCTTGAGTGTTTGGGTCCGTAGCACTAGTTCTACCGAGCTAGCTTTCCCACAGTATATATATATATATATATATATATATATATATATATATATATATATATATTAAACTTTATCTGATTGAACGGTTGATTAAGATCCCTAACTAGTATTAATGTAATTACAATGTCATAGCAGTGCTCATTATTATCTAACTTGTCCATGTCCAGTGGAACTTGTTAAGTTTTTATACTGTATCAGCAGGTGATGTATACAGGACACCTGTCAGCTATTCTAGTTTCAGACTTCTGCTACTAATTATAAAATCATGTATCATGTTGCTGACTTCTTTGGTGCACAGAATGTCAGAATGAAGAAATTAAATATGTAAATGATTGAGTCTAATTAACTAGTTGACAGCAAAGCACAGATGTGAATGGCAATGACTGATTGCCTTCCTCGTTCTACGTCCGCTTATACTGGAATTACATGAGGGATGAAGGACATGGAGAATACAACATTCCTTAATGATTCAGAAGATGTGAAAATCTTTAGGGAATTGAATACACTGAAGCCCGAATATCCATGGATACAAATAAGATTCCTTTCACCTACTGTTTGTGAACAATTACAAAATAAAACATTCTAGTTACTCAACCAAGGAATATTCATTTCCAACTTACATCGCAGGAGGGAACGAGTCAAACTGGTCCCCTCCTCAGACTAACCTTTTCTTAGTGTACCACTTGCCTTGGCTTTCTATAGTGCGCGAGGGGGGCAGACGGGACATGTGCTTGGACTTTCTTTGCAGGGTATCAGCCAAAATGATTTGTGGCACTACTACAAAACTACCAAAACACTTTATTTTTAATGTAAGGGAGTGGCACAAGTTTAAGAGGGGAGGGTCAGGAAACTGAATATTGCCCCATGTGAAGGAAAGCTTAGTTAAGGTTTTGCTTTCTCTTATGCCATACTTCCTCCTGGTTTGTCATTCACCAATAGAAGGGTGGCCCATCTGCATATGCTAGCTACACAAATTGTGCCATGTACTCTCTATTTTTTCTATCTCCTCATTGTTTAATAACAAATTATTTTGTATGTTATCTTATTTTCAGGTACTATTCTGATATTGCCAAAATGCCAGCTATCAGTGACCAAGATATGAATGCTTACCTGGCAGAGCAATCACGTATGCACATGAATGAGTTCAACACGATGAGTGCACTCTCAGAAATCTACTCATATGTTGGAAAGTATAGTGAAGAGGTAAGTACCCGCATACAGTATATTGTTTCCATAATACATTTACACTGTTTATTTCTCTTTGTGTTACTTTCAGCAATTGAGCATATGGCGTGGATTACAATTACAGTTATCTACCTTACAAATCAGTATATTATAGCCTCACTACTATGTTCTGGTAAAATGATTGTACTTGAGAAGGTTTGACTACTAGATATTAGTAAATAACCCAATAAAAATTACAGAAAGAATTAAGAAATTAAACATTATCTGCTACTCACTTTTCTTAAAAGTTGCAATTTGGGTCAAAGAATAATAAATGGAGATATACAGTATTTTGGTCCTTTTTCTACTCGGTGTTAATAAAATGAGGAAGGAGTCCTGAATATGTTAAACATAGCCTAAGTAGTGTCTGGGAAAAATCATTTAAAAGGAAAGCTGCAGCATGGCAGCTCAGTCCTTTGTACTGCAGCCTTACAGTGCTGGAGTCCTGGGTTCAAATCCTGCCAAGGACAACCTCTGCAAGGTGTTTGTATGTTTTCCCTGTGTTAGAATGGGTTTCCTTCCACACTCCAAATGGCATACTGATAGGGATGGGGGGATATTATAAATAACAATTTAAAATTAAAGATGACTAGGTATTCTAATAATCCAATTATATGATAAATCCCACAAAAAAACAATGGAACCAAAGCTGGTCCAGTAAAAATGTCTTTATATAAGCATAACACATTGCATGTTTCGGGATATGTTTAATATATTTCTAACACCTTTAAGAATGAAACATTAACTGCTTAAAGTTATGGAGGATATGTGTATTTTTTATTTTTTTTTTTTCATTTCAAGGACTGTAAGTATATAGTGTGCATGGCAAACAACTATTAGGTATATCATAGCAGAACTTAAAAGACAGCCTTATCCAACTCATTCACTGATCTGGAATTGTTAACGTAGAAGATCAATGTATTATATCGGGAGACTGTTATTGGTTAACTTTGCCTTTGGAATTTGGAAAACGAGAACGGCTTATGAAGTGTTGCCAGCTTTGTGATGAGTATAGCATCTGAGACTGACATAGAACATCTGGGGAGCCATCGACATATCAACAAAGAAATTAAGAAAACATATGGACTCTGTTCAGAAATAAACTTGGATACATACTGATAAAGAGACACATGCAGAAATAGTACATATTGTATGCTTTATGATAATGATTCCCTAGATAGTAAGTAATTCATATGGTGCAATGATTTCCTATGCAGCCAGCAAAGTCAAATCTAACTTGAGAGTTATAATCCCTGAGCGTTAATGGCTTTCCCTGCTATATGGCAGGATACATCTCATTGCACAACACATCTCATTGCTCAGCCCATCTCAAATCTAGCAGGAAATTCTTCATTCTAATTAAAAACTTACTTAATTATTGGCTGAGGGAAATTAATTGGCTGGTGATATCAGCCTGCCAGCTCAACAGCTGAGAATAGTTGAGCAAAAAAGCGTAGTTTCATGTTGCACATATGCACCCTTTTTTCTTCCAATGCCTGAATGTATAAATGCTGTTTGGTAACTATCGTCACAATAGAGTCACCATTTTTTCTATATATGGTGTTGATCATTTAAAAATTAACCTGTTACTCTAACAATTCTGGTTGTGTCTCTAAGGCTACAAATACACATTCCAGGTGCCACATGCCTCAGATTTACCTTGCAAATGGCTGTCATTGGCCATTACAGGTGGGAACTGGCTGTATGAAGTAGTCTAAATCCTTAGATATTAATATTGATCACAATAAATAGGGACTGCAGAAAACAATGCTCATATTTCCCCTATAGATTTAATAAGGGAGGGAAAAACGCAGCATAAAAGCAATGGAAAACGCTGGGGAAAAAACATGTTTAGTTTTTTAGCTGCATTACACAACTTTCCGTAGCTCAGCACTTAGCCTGCTGCCTCTTGTTCTCACTTCCTGTATTCTTAAACAAGCTGGTGGGCAGATTTTAACTGTTTGCTGGATGGGATAGTATGAAGTATCTCAGTAGATATAAACATTGCCTTTACCATGAAAAATTGTAATATTATTAATTACTAGAAATCTAATATAAATGCAGGTAAAATATGCATAGTAAATGCATATTACATTACACAGGGTTAGAAGGAAAAAACTTACATGGTGCAGAAGATAGAACGGACTCGCATTAAACTCAATGTTACCTTTATTTGCTATGACTCTGTCCAAGCCTTTACTAACAAACTGAAGTTAGCTAAACTCATTGTCTGGACTGAAGAGCAGCAAATAACAGCTCCAAGGTGCATTAAGTAAGTGAGGTAATCTGACCTTAGATTAGATACAGGCCAATAGCCTTAACAATGCTATGTAAACAATGGGAGAAATGATTTCACATTATAGGCAAATGAAGCATTATTGATGAAGCAATCTATTTAGGAGAACTCTTGCATTCACATAAGATAGCAGTATAACTAGGATTCTTGAGATGATAATACCCCTTTAAGGACCCAATTATTATAGTCTTTAAGGACTAAGCAAATTAAAATGGTATTTTAATGATCACAATATATAAGGGGTTAAACTGCAGAGATCAGAGTTATTTCTGGGTCAGGCAATTTCAGTAGTATTAGGGCTATATACAAAGACAGTGATCTGACCTCTGCTCTCACAGGTATTGTAACATCACCAAGATCATTATCACAAAATGTATGTCATACTGTGGGCTGATAAAGGGTTACATTAAAAGTTTAAGGTCCAAATATTATTAAAATAAATACCTATTTCACTTAAAAACACAAAAAAAAAATAAAGTATGTCAGAGCAAGATAAATATGTAAATAATGTGCAGACATCAATATTAATGGATAGAACTTGAACCTATTCATCGGCAGGGTGGCCGTCAGGGTAGCATATTCACTTTGGATCCCTTTCATTTTTATACTGTGGCTAGATCCCTGATAGATATACCAGATGTATCTCTGTATTACATTTTGCTGTTTTTCTACTTTTACTATTTGCTGATTGACTATATTCTTTCTGGCGGTTGGCCATTAACTGTGCAAGGACGTATCTGTATTCCATGCAGAGTAAGTAGTTGTAGAAGATCATGCAGATCATTACCGTCCATTCATTCTCAATTGGTGTGTATGTAGCGTTCAGTGAGTACAGCTATGGAGCTCTCATGATCTGGTTTCTTCCCTGCGCAACTGCCATGTAATCTGCCAGGTGCTGGGGAACTACCAGAGTTGCTGCGTCCTAGAGGACCCAGATCAGCTCGGTGGTAAGTGCTGAAAGGTTGTATTCCTCCTGTAACTGGTGTTAATGTTTCAACCCCAGTTACAGGGTAAATTAAAAAAAAAAAAAAACACTGCCCCTTTTTTTTAATTTTTTTTACAGTTTTCCAGATATTAAAAAATTAAATTAAATGAAAATAAAGCCCTGTGTGTGACTGAATTAAAATGCCAAAATTTAATAATGCGAACATTAAAAAATGTTACAATTTGCAGGTACAGTAACATGTAGTGTTTTTTTTGCCACAGCAACTAAAACACTGCATTTTTGCAACGTGGAGCCCAGGCCTTAGCCAGTCCTGGGTTTGGCTAAAAAAAAAAATAACACTGCAAAAGCTGCAGGAAATAAAGCTGCTTTTCTGCAATGTGGGGCTTCAGTCTTACTCTGAGATTTGCTGTAGCTTTCCGCCATACAGTGTATCACATTGACATTCACTATTAACTGTGATTACATTCTTTAAAAGCTTCATGAATGAATGAAAAAGATTGGCCTATTCTATTGTTGCATCTTCATTATAAAGCAATAACTGCTATGCTATCATATCTTGTAAAAATCTAATTAGAAATAACGGTAAGAAAGAAGCTTGTTTTTCTATGTTTCAGTTCCTAGATTGGAGCCATTGTTATGACCATACAATCGCAGTGACAATCTTAATAACAGGGGCCAAGTCATTTGAAAAGCCTCGCAAAATAAATAAAAAGCAAAAATGCTGCACACGCTAGGAAATTAGAGAGGGGTTATAATTAATATTTTGTGAATCTTAACCACTGTAATTAAAGAACATTGCAGACCTCCAAAAACATAATTATATCTTTTTATGTATTGCTTGTTTTTTTTTACTAATGTGAAGACACGCACATAAGCATCTGCTGGGAGATTTGTTATATTGTTGTATTTCAGTTTGGTATTAGCAGATATATACCCGCAAAGCTTTTTGATTGCTTGGTATGTTATTTCTTTTCCCATTGCACGTCGGACCGCAGGACTTGTTTGAAAGCTTCTATCTGGGTGTTGATGAATTAATCTCATTACAACTAGGTTGCTGCATTTCTTCTCTATCTCTTTTGGAGCCACTTATGCTCCCTTTGAAAGCATTGCTGTCTGCTCCTGCCAGACATTTGCCACAAAATAATTAGTCATTACATACTGCGCTTTTCACTGGTTGATATCGCCCCAAATCCTAATTGGTTTTGGAGAACAAAAGAAAACTTAAGTTAGTGATACTACTTTCAGACTTGTGATTTATTTGTTAACAAATGGTCGAGGAATTACTTTTGTTAGGTGAATATTTTCTAAGAAACCTATTTTTTATTTGGCGGGGTGGACAGCGTTTTACATTTTTAGAAAGTCTATTGCTCTGAATTTAAGAAATAGTTTTTATAGCCAGTTGTCCGACTGATACTAGTACCAAGCTCATAAGGAGTAACTATTTTTGTCCACCATAATTCTGGAATACGACCCCTAATAACACCCCAGAAATATTCGAAAGCTCCGTGTACATATGGTAAAACCAGGAAACCCATTCATAAAACGCGAGGGGGTGATTAATTGTATGTAGTTGCGTCATTGTATCTGTGTAGCAAAGCAAAGGCTTCTGGGAAGTCGGGCATGTTATTCAGGGTTGCTTGCTATAGAGGGCAGCAAACAGAGGCACTGTCTCCCTGTTTACATCTTGGGAGACAGATTTGCATATTCTTCCCATGTTCCTTTGCAGTGGAGCAACTATGGCTATAAGTCTCCACACACCTGAGAAGGTGGTTTCTCCCTAAGGAGTGACGTTATCCCCACAATCTGTATCTGTGTAGGAATTGTCACAGCATTAAAAATCTGCTACCATATTTATAATCAAAACTTCAGTCTTATGCTTCCCTGCATGGGGCACAGAGGGAAACCATGGTCTATAAAAGCATCTAGAGAATGTGCTGATGTCTAATATCAGATGGCAGCTTGTATCGTTCTGTGGAAAAAATGGGCAAAGACTTTACCTATCAACTTTACGCTGCATGACCATAGATTAGAGGGGTATTGGTAGCATAGACTTACCTAGGTAACGTCCACATTCCATAAGCTTATTTCTGTTACCACTGCATTACAGAACACATTAAAGTGTTAAACAAAAACTTGAAAATATTATGCAAATTAGGCAATTGGTACCCTGGGGTGGGCCTTAACCAATGGGAGCACTGCTTTTGCTTCTGAAATAGGATGGGCGATTTTATAATACTAGGAATATCATCTTCTACTGCACAGTTTGGCGCAGGTAGAAGTTGGCAGTTGTCTGAGTGGCAAAAGCATTGCTTCCAGGGCTAAAGGCTCTCCATAGGTGCACCAAATGACTTATTTCTGAAAAGACCTTTGAAAAAAATAGCTCCAAACTTAGAAAAGTGACGTATATATAACAAAGGCATGTTGTATATAAATGTAATATGCTAAATGACACGCAGGTGAATATGATCGGGGAAGTGGTAGACTCCCTTTAATGATACAATGGTTGTTTCCTAGGGATCTAAATGCATTGTTGGAGGTATAAATATTTGAGTGGACCAAATCCCTGTGGGACCTTTAATAGATTGTAATTTACTTAGATATCAACACCAACACTTCTCTTCCAAATCACTAAGTGGTATGCTTTTACTTATTACTTACAGTATTGCTGTATACAGGAAAATATATTACATATATAAGAAAACATTATAACAAAAACTGGTTTTATTGCAATCATTCTAAAATTATATATAGACTATATAGGAAATGGCCAAGGTTTTATATATTTTACATGCTTATACAGTATATATTTATTTTATATGCTCTTTACCTATGTTTAATTGTCTAAGTGGTAAAACTTGTATATCTTTTTTTGTTGCAGATTTTAACAGCTTTAGATCAAGATGACCAAGCTGGAAAGCAAAAACTTGCCTACAAATTAGAACAAGTCATTGCCCTGATGAGTATAGACAGCTGAAAACTGTTTTTCCAGGTTACCCTGGAAGGGATAAACCAAGCCGTGCCTCAGTCAAGATTGTCATCTTTACCAAGTGCAAGTTCGGATTGGCTGGATGCAGGGTATTCTGCTTCCTCTTCTTCCTTCTATGAACCTCATGGATAATACAAAATGTCCAGTGGATTAAGGGAGGACATAACGTGTGGACAACATTGGGATACAAAAACATTCTAGTTGTAAGACCTTGGCTTACAGATAAACTATTACACTACCCAATATGGAAAGCTTGAAGGTCTTATATGCTGTGTTGCTTGTGGTTTCTTTCCCTGCCATGATTTGGTATGGATGGAATATGAACCTAGTATTAATGAATTTTAAACCATAACAAATGGAATTCTTCTTTGGCAGAAAAAGGCATTATTGATATCCCGGCTACATGACTCAAGTTGTATCTTCTTCAGCATGGAGCATAAAACAAGAACATGCAAAATTCCTTTAATCTATCAGAGGCCATTAGAAGAAAGAAGTTATTCTACTTTTCTTACCGTTTTCCCCAATCAAACAATCCAAATAAGTTATTGTCCTGCAAGCTATTCAATACATCTGCTTCATTTTAATGTTCCCAAGCAAGTACAATTTTTTGATAAAATCAAAGTAAGGAGCAACAAAAAAGACCATGCAGATGGCTTTCAATATGCATACTAATGACTTATAAGTTAGGTATAAGTAAATACCATTATTCAGATCTCAATTTCATCCTACAAGTTCATTTCCTGTTTCTACAATTTTCATCACATGACACAGATAACAATAGTTTTCCTACTATTTGGTGTGCACCATTTTAAATTCCAGGTTTCGAAAATGGTCGGTGTAAGTGAAATCCTCACATTCCAAATGATACAAAGCTTCAAGGTAATATGCCTGCAATGTAGAATGATAATAGAAGGTTATATACTAAGATCTATAAAGAAAAAGAAGTACAATACGATATATAAGGAATGTTTGGGCATATGGATCCACCTTCTTACATACAGGCGATGGCTACGTGAAGCTTTTAAATGATCAAGTTAATTCAATACTTCTTAGCACAATTCACTTTAGACCTAACAAGTAATGTAAGATAGGAGAAAGGAAAACTATCATCTATTTAGACGTAGGTAAGCCATTTTCATTCAGTCAGTCTTGGGAGGATTAGACGTGTTCTTGAAAGCTTGAAATATAAAAGTGCATCACTTGTTTTGAAACTGCCATTTGGAAAAAGTAGCACAAAATTACAATAATCATGCAAAAAAATAAATAAATAAAAATAGAATATCAGCACAATTTTTATTTGGAATGACAGACGAGAATGTCACCAATTGAAAAGGTTAGCATTGCCTGTGAATGCAACCAGCATAAGTGACAAGTAGCTACTCATTTTAAGGCTATTGCTTTGAAATTCCAGGTTATTCCAACTTCTTTTCAAGGTTACTGTAACTTGCTTTTGTAATTTTTTCAAAATTTAAAGCTCAGTATTTTAGAAGGTGAAACTGTATTTTTTTCCGTTCTAGGATAGTAGTAACACATACATCTCTTCCTCTTCTGTAAGCATTATTTTTTTTAATACTAATAAAGTACATATAGCTCAATCGAAGGAATACACTACAATGGATGCAATGAATACACTTTGGAACATGCTGGAAACCGATACAAAACAATTGATCCGTGTCTATTTTTGTTGAGAGCACTTAATCCCTTAGCACCTTATTTGAACTTACCATAGCATTTGGTTACTGAACTATACATGTTATTTACCTGGAGTCTGAAGATGGAGACTTTAACTGGCTACTACATGCACTGAGGGGAAGAAGAAGCATCACACTCAAAGAATTGTAGACAAAACCAAAGGTTATGGTGGCACAACATTGTCACATCTCAAAGGCTTTCTTCTGATCCTCCTGAGGATATGATGGAAAGGACAAATCAGTATGCATTTGTGTCTGCTCCAGTCCCGATATCTCGCATGAAATGTAGGAAGATGATAAGTAAACAATTGGATTTGCACAGCTGTACAGAAAGAATACAAGTAGACCACTATGCTATCTAATTCAATCAATCTTATCTTTATTTGTATCATACATATTTTTTTCCAATTTTTTTCAAAGAAAAATGGCAACCTCAGACGATTAAAATATAAAAAAACAAAAAGAAAATAAGTACATATAGAAAAAAAATGTAACTTTTCGTGTTGACCATTGTGAGCTTCAAAGCTGCCTGTCTCTTCCCTTTACTTTATTCTGTTTTCTTATTCTGAACTTCTTCTTGCCTTGAAATCTGCCAGATTTGTGCTGTGAATGTGTAGGGTCTTGGCCTTGGAGTTCCAGAGGTACATACCTTAGCTTTCAGGGTTTTTCTTTTTTGTTTCTAAACTGAAAATAGCGCATGTTAATACAGTTAATTCTGAGAGAAAACTAAAGCCTTGCTGATGATGTGGATGTGATTTCCATTTTATTCCTTCCCTTTTAAGTTCCTTCCCTTTTTTGTCTGCCTGAGAGCATTGAGCTGAGTGGTTTGTCATGTGACTATATTCAATGTTAAGGTGGAAACTTTATCAAAGTCTTCAAAATAGATTGGGTTTATGAAATGAATATCGTGTCATTAATGCTATAGCTTATTCTGTAAACCTACTTCAAATTTGTCCTCAGAAAAGTTACAGCTTTAAGGCTCAATGAAATATACACAAGGGTTGAGGTCCTAATCCAGACTACTTAAGTAATACATTAGTTGCACTGGCATTGTTAAAAGCCAAGACTAGAACAACCTTTCCCTCATGGGGGACCATTGAAGCCTATTGTACAAAAATGAGACTAAGTGGACTTCAAAGCAGGAGAGCTGAAAAAGTATTCTCTATTATATTTCCTGGTCATAAAAATAACCTTTAATTCCTCTGTGTTTTTCAACTAAATCTGGTTTGCAGTAAAGATTTAGACAATGAGATGAATCATTATTGAAAGTTAAAAGAAAAATGGGAAATATTTTTTTTAAAGTATAGTAACTTTATGGATTAAAATTGGGTTTAGCTTCAGAAAATATAAAATCTGGCATCCAAGTGATCCCCCACAAAAATAAAAACCCAAAAGGGACAACAGAGCAATTTACCCAATTTAATTGCGTTACTAACAAAGCACCAAAAATAGATGTTTGCCATTGTGTATTTTACTGAAGCTCCGTTCCGTTTCCTTGAATTAGCTTCAATATTCGATAGAGTTCAACACTGAGCCCTAGAAAACTCCTTTCGGATAAGGCCCTGTGTAGCGAGACGCAGCAAAAAAGTGCTGCGAGAAACACCCACAGCAGGTCCATAGACAGTCCGCAGAGGTTACCTCTGCAGACTTTCTGCTTCCATTATATCTATAGAGAAACCACCAGCATTTCCATAGGTATAATTGACATGCTGCGATTTCCAAAACCGCTTGAATCCCATCCACTTTGCAGAGACTGTAAAACATAGTATTTTTTTCCCACTGCATTTCCACTACAGCCAAACTGCAGTGTTTACACCACATGGCTAAGGCCCTACATGGTGAGTTGCAGCCAAAAAATGCTGCAGAAAAGATTGCCTTGGAAAAGGATAGCGTTTTTTCTGCAGCGTTTTTCACCGAATGTTTTCCTCTGCGGACTTTCTGCTTCCATTATACCTATACAGAACCCTCCAACATTTACGTAGGTATAATTGACATGTTGTAATTTGCAAAAACGCAAGTGTTTTTGAAATCTCAAAATTTGCGCTTCATGTTTTTTTTCTTGATTACCTGGAATTCCATTCACTTTGCATGTAATGTAAAATGCAGTATTTTTCTACCATGGTCAAAACACTGCATTTTTGCAACATGGGGCTGCGTCCTTAATAACACTTCCAACCTTGATCATTAACAGTTTACTATCCTGTGTAAGTATTCATATCAAGAACAATAAGAGAAGAATAAAGCTATAGCTATGCTGACAATGAAGATCAAACGTTAAATCTTACACCTGAAGATTATCTAGCCAATGTGTGGCAAAACTCCATACGGTCATGTATTAGTATATTAAAGGTCTTCCCAAAGATGGCTAACTGTGTTGGTTTTGCTTATGGAGATATTAGCATCTGTTTTATATAGTTCTGAAATGCAGTCATGATGGTTGTCATCTTTGAATTAGCTTCTTGATAAATATACAAAAAAATGAGTCATTGTTTTTCTAAGACGCCAGTTTAAGTGACAAGCAATATGAAGACACTTCCTATTGTTCCTGTTAAAAAATGTCAGCCACAACAAATATCATTGTAAGTAAAACAAACATAATTGCAAAACCGACTCTGGCCAGAAGGTGACCATACATATTAGGTACAGATGTGTCCTTCTTTAGCTTATGATTAGACATATCCAGATATGTTTGTCATGAGAAGTTGCTTTTCATGGATATGTATATGAGAAACTCCCATATACACTAGATGTTCAGCCAGTCCCAATAACATCGGTGGGCTCTCCTGATGATCATCTGATGTAGTGTTACCTTAAACTCAGTTAACTAATACATAGTCATTTTTACATTTTGGTGGGATTCCTATATAACTTAGCTAAGCAAATGATTATCTCATACTAAGTGTACACTTTTTGTACATATGTGTATGCTCATATATTACTTTTGCTATTCTATATAACTATCACTACCACAACTGTGGAAAACATAAGATGAACTTAAAGGTTTAATGTTTCTAATTGAGAACAAATTGTACATATGTATTCATATAAATTATAAGAATTAATATAATTAAGATGTATAATAAGAAGCTATTCCCAAATGTTTGATGCGGGGCATTGAACGTCACTCAGAGAATACAGACTATTTCCTTTTGTGTGATCGTACTATAATACGGTGTGATATGGTCATTCTATATTGTACGACGGGCTAAAAAGTCTTACAATTAGCTTTTTATTTAATCAAATCAAAGCTACATATTAAAGAAGTCTCCAGAATAAGAAAAAAAATGATCTTGAGAATCTTACGTTAATTTTTACCTAGATTACCAAATCTTCCTATGATTCTATAAAACATACACTAGTATTACTGCTAACATATATTCCCGATAAATCCCTGCAATACATTTGTTTGCAAAACTGTTTCTATTTTTGTATTGCTATTCCAGTTACTTGGATATAAATTCTCTTCCTACATATACAGTACATGATATTCCTCTATTATAGTGATACATACTCCGCTGCAATAGAATGTTCTTCTTTACCAATACATTTCATTACATGGCTTCTCAATTAGTGAGAAATCTTCATACGTCTTCCAGGTTCGTGTCTAAAAAATATGAAATACCCAAGATTAATAGTAATGACAACAAATACCAGTAGTATATCAAGTTCTATGAAAGTTCTGTTGTCTTCCTGAATCTAATGATTGTTACATTTGCAGTATAAGATGCCTTCATCCCCATACTTATTAGAATATATTGTATTATAAAGAAATTCTGCATATTGGAACTTGCAAAATATCTATGCAAGGCAAAAACTCTTATTGACCAGGAATACTAATGAATACTCTTAAAGGCGAGAACTCTGCACAAATCCTTTTGGCTACAATAGTTTTTGATAAAGTTTCCACCTATATAATCATATCTTTAGAGTCCAGTGTTACTGAGAGCCTCAAAGAGATAAAAAAAAAAATGCATATTAGAATGGAGGTTTTTATTATCCTAGATATACTATTTAAATTGGGAAAAAAAGAGTTGTAACTTGGTAAAGGCAAGCTTCTGTAACTTTGTTATAATTAATTGTATACCTGTGTATGTAAATATAATGCATTCCTATTTTGCAGTCCAAAACAAACGGAAAAAAAAAACTATTTGTAATATAGAATAAAGTTTATTTAAAAAAAATGTTTGTGTAATTACATACGATAAGCAAGTTACAAAATGAATGTATTGTGTTAAGCCTATTGCGGGGTCTTAGCGAGAAGTCCATTATATAAGATTTCTTTCTAGCGTTCTGATGGATTGTTGGGTCTTGCATCAGACCCTTAGGCCCTTCAAAAGCTCTTCCTATCTTAAAATATAATTCTACTTTAAGTTACAGTTCTACCTATATTATTTCCAGAGATATCACGGATTGGGATATTCATATGTCACATGGAAGATGAGAATTTCATCTTTCAGACAATACCAAATGTACCAAGTTTCTATGTTTAATAATGGCCGAGCTATAACTGAATTAGCCCCTCCATCCTCATTTTCTATTCATTTCATACAAGACTGTACACAATGAGAGGCAGTAACAATTCTCAATACAGAAGAAAGGGAAAGAAGGAGGCAACAAGTTGGCTCAGTGATTAGCACTGTAGCCTTGCAGCGCTGGAGTCCTGGGTTTGCATCCCACCAGGAACAATATCAGCAAGGAGTTTGTATGTTCTCCTTGTGTTTGCGTGGATTTGCTCCCATTCTACAAAGACATACTGATAGGGAAAGGAAAATGTATATTGTTATCACTATATGGGGCTCACAATGTACATAAAAAAGGGAAAGAAGACAGAAATTCAAAATTTCTCAGAAAGGAGACAAAATATGTAAATAACATATATTACATCATGTATTAATGACACAACTATGGCCAGAAAATCAAAAGTCCCAAAGTTTAGTTATGCTTTAAAGTCTCTCTTACCAGAAACATAGGGGTCACCCTTTAGGGGATAAGACTAGGAGTGGGGAGATATGTGAATTGCAGTCTTTCAAGGCTTTTGATAGCATGCTGTGATATTGTTTCAGTTTCATCTGGGGTATTTCAGTGTCACATGTATTTTTTTGAGTCAAAATCAATGTTAAGAAAAAGAAGTAACACCTATCCTCTATACTTCATCTCCCTTTATGAGGCACAGCTGATTCTGGCGTATGGAATTCCACTGCACTCCAAAGTCAATGCAAAATTGGATTTTTATTAGATGACATCTCCATAGTTAATGGCGGTGAGTAATGGTTAGTAGATTAGTATTAGAGGATGGCAAATCACAACCAAATATTTCAGTCCCATAAAGAGACCTTTTATCAACAGACATCTGCCATCTGAGGAAGAGAGATAAGTAAACCACCATCCCGATTCTGGATTAAAACATGGCATCAAAAAGCTAAACATTTTACCTGCACTTATACAGCTCTTTTCTATTGCTTTTGTCCAGAATTACATGTTTTTTTTTATTGCAGTAGTGAGTAATATATTTTCACAATTCTTAGGAGCTGTAACCAACGGCAATTAAATTGAAAGCTGGGGGCTTATGAATTGAAGAGGTGCTCGGGACTAGAAAATTTATGACCATTAGGCCATTAATATATTGGCATAGATAGCACTTTTGACACCCTCACTGATCAGCTGTTTGAAGAGTTTGGGTTATCACCACTTTCTCTTATAAGGCCAATGATATCACATCTGTTGGTCGAATGAATATACTGCATTCAGTGCCATTCAAATGAATAGGATTTGGCTGCAGTACCAACAATAGCCACTAAATAATGTACAGCGCTGTGCTTTGTAAGCATTTATGAGGCTGCAGTGCTTGCCTGAATGCCACACCCCTTTTAAATATCTTATCAGTGAGGGTGCCAGTGGTCAGACACCCTAATAGGTCATCAATATTATAGTTCTGGAAAACCTCTTTAGTGGCAATTTTTTTTTGCAGATGAATTGCATATTAAAATGTGCTAGATATTACAGCAATTAAAAAGCATTCAGTTCTTAATTTAAAGTAAGCACTGCTTAAATGCATCCTTAACCCCTTTCCGACATCTACCCTATTATTACGGTGAATCTCAGTTATTTAAATATTGCATCCATTCAAGACCCGTGCATCCGCCATAGCCACTGGTTCTCTGTTGTGTTATACAGCAACAACTAATGCTAATACCCACAATAGCAGACATTATGGCCCTGTCGCCTTAGTCAAAGCTGAGTGAGGTGACTTTTTTTGTGGAGGTGCATGGGTACCACCATTTTTGTGTAGATCACACGAATTAGAGCTGTGGCCAGTGATCAGTTGTTGTGAGAGTTGTGAGTCTATTTGTATTGCAGACTGTAATTGTAATGCATTGCATTAGGGATCAGACTCCCTGGAGTTCAAGAACCCTAGGGGGTCTAATAATTACAGTAAAAAAATATGTAAACAGTAAAATATATATATATATATATATATATATATATATATATATTTATATTGTTTTCAAAAAAAGTAAATTAAAAATTAAAATGACCCCCTTTCCCAAGAACACATACAGTGTTGGCCAAAAGTATTGGCACCCCTGCAATTCTGTCAGATAATACTAATTTTCTTCCAGAAAATGATTGCAAGCACAAACTCTTTGGTATTAATATCTTCATTTATTTTCCTTGCAATGAAAAAACACAAAAGAGAATGAAAAAAAAAGTCAAATCATTGATCATTTTACACAAAACTCCAAAAATGGGCCGGACAAAAGTATTGGCACCCTCAGCCTAATACTTGGCAGCACAACCTTTAGTCAAAATAACTGCGAACAACCGCTTCCGGTAACCATCAATGAGTCTCTTACAATGCTCTGCTGGAATTTTAGACCATTCTTCTTTGGCAAACTGCTCCAGGTCCCTGAGATTTGAAGGGTGACTTCTCCAAACTGCCATTTTTAGATCTCTCCACAGGTGTTCTATGGGATTCAGGTCTGGACTCATTGCTGGCCACTTTAGAAGTCTCCAGTGCTTTCTCTCAAACCATTTTCTAGTGCTTTTTGAAGTGTGTTTTGGGTCATTGTCCTGCTGGAAGACCCATGACCTCTGAGGGAGACCCAGCTTTCTCACACTGGTCCCTATATTATGCTACAAAACTTGTTGGTAGTCTTCAGACTTCATAATGCCATGCACACGGTCAAGCAGTCCAGTGCCAGAGGCAGCAAAGCAACCCCAAAACATCAGGGAAACCTCCGCCATGTTTGACTGTAGGGACCGTGTTCTTTTCTTTGAAGGCTTCTTTTTTTTTTTTTTTTCCCTGTAAAAAAAAAAAATCTAAATAACACCTGATCAGAAGTAGAGCCTGCATCACAATACTTTTACATGGTAGAGACCAAGCAGCAGTGTCTGCAATCAAAACTATTTCTCATCGCAGAAACTGTAGAAAAGCTGACTATATGAAAAATACAGCATGTTAGTTTTAGCTATGGAATTACAAACATTTTCCCTTTATATTTAATATTGGAAAAAAATCCTGTAAGGATGGGTTTACACTGAGTTTTTTGGACCGGATTTTGATGCAGAATCCGCGTCAGAATCTGGCTCAAAAAACCGCCTCCCATTGAAATCAATGGAAACCGGTCTTTTTCCGCAAGCGGTTTGTTCCTGCTTGGGGAAAAAAGAAGCGACTTGCCCTTTCTTCAGGCAGATTGCTGCGGACGTCTGCCTCACGACACTCCCTCCTGACTAGGCCCATTCATTTTGGCCTAATCTGGAGCGGAATGCCGTGACCGGATGCCTGTGCAAATCCAGTCCAAAAAATCCTGTCTGAACCTGGCCTAAAAACTCAATAAAAAAGCAGTGTATTTTATTTAGCTGTGTTTGGCTAAGTGGTACCCTAGCCTTACTTTAATGATAGTTTCCTTCCTCCAAATGACTCATATCACAAGGTCACAGAAGCTATTCGATTGCTAAAGCCTTCCATAGCAATATAGCTATTGAAGCCTGCCATAGGCTTGAATATATAGGGACTTTACCATAGACTGCAATAAAGTTGAAACAGTATTGCAGTCCATGGTACAAGTGATCTTATGATCACAGGTTCAAACTCCCTTGGGTAACTATAAGAAGTTTAAAAATTGTTTAAAATTGTTTAGTAAACATAAAGTAAAATAGAAATTCTAATCCCTCCTTTTCCCAGAATACATGTGTACAAATGTTTAAAAAAGTAATCATTGTTTCTTTCCAAAATTTAAATTTTAAAGAGGACCTTTCATCGAATTGGGTACAGGCAGTTTTATATACTGCTGGAAAGCTGACAGTGCGCTGAATCACACGAGTGTTCATAGACGAGTGTTATCAGGAGAGGGAGGGGGGAGTTCCTCCCTGCTCCACAGTACAGCGATAGGCGCTGCTGGGCAGAAGGGCGTCCCTGGCTAACTGTCAGAAACGCCCTTCTGGCTGTAAAGCGCTACGGTACCGGGACCGATAGACAGATCGGGAAAGCCGATAGTGCGCTGAATTCAGAGCACTGTCGGCTTCCCAGCAGTACATAAAACTGCATGTGCCCAATCTGATGAAAGGTCCTCTTTAACCCCTTCCCGACATGCGCCGTAATAGTACTTGCGCCGTAATTAGCATTGTAATGCATTGCATTAGTGATCAGACCCCCTGGGGTTCAACACCCCTAGGGGGTCTAATAAATGCAAAAAAAAAAATTAAAAAAAAGTTAAAAAAAATATAAAAAAATATAAAAAGAATTAAAAGTTCAAATCACCCCCCTTTCCCTAGAACACATATAAAAGTAGTTAAAAACTGTGAAACATATACATGTTAGGTATCCCCGCGTCCAAAATCGCCCGCTCTACAAATCTATAAAAATATTTTTCCTGTTCGGTAAACGCCGTAGCGGGAAAAATAGTCGAAAGTGCCAAACCGCCGTTTTTTCACTGTTTTGATTCTGATAAAAATTTGAATAAAAAGTGATCAAAGCAATAACATTTCCCGAAAATGGTAGAACTAAAAAGTACACCCGGCCCTGCAAAAAAAGACGCCCTATGCATCCCCGTACACTTACGTATAAAAAAGTTACGGCCGTCGGAATATGGCGACTTTTAGAAAAAAAATTTTTTAACACAGTTTTGGAATTTTTTTTAGGGGTCAAAATGTAAATAAAACCATATAAATTTGGTATCCCTGGAACCGTACCGAAACACAGAATACAGGGGACATGTCATTTTGGCTGCACAGTGAACGCCGTAAAACCAAAGCCCGTAAGAAAGTCACAGAAATGCATTTTTTCTTCAAATCCACCCCATTCTGAATTTTTTTCCTGCTTCCCAGTACATTATATAGAATAATTAATCATCATGAAGAAAAATTTGTCCCGCAGAAAATAAGACCTCATATGGCTCTGGGAGCGGAGAAATAAAAAAGTTATGGGGTTTAGAAGGAGGGGAGTCAAAAACGAAAATCAAAAAATGCCATCGGCGGGAAGGGGTTAAATGTATTAAAACGTTAAAAAAAAGTATCAATTTAGTATCTCTGTTATCGTAATTCCCCACAGTATAGGGGTAATATATCAGTACTTCCAAATGTTGAACACCATAAAAATAAAATACATAAGAAAGTTTCCACCCCATTGTGATTTGTTTAACAGCTTCCCAGTACATTATACAGATATTATAAAGGTGAATGTTTGTGAGTTTGTGGGTTTGTGTGTTTGGATGTTCGGATGTTTGTTCCTCAATCACAG
Source organism: Leptodactylus fuscus (assembly GCF_031893055.1). NCBI lineage: Eukaryota > Metazoa > Chordata > Amphibia > Anura > Leptodactylidae > Leptodactylus > Leptodactylus fuscus. The sequence goes on from NC_134269.1 coordinate 104,097,205, forward strand.
CCAAACGGCTGAACGGATTTTGGTGAAATTTCACACACACCTACATATTTCCCAGGAAGGTGCAATAGGCTACTTTAACACCCCAAATCGCCACCGTCACCCTCCAAAGACCCCTCCAGGCTCGGCTATAGAAGCTGGCATTCTGCCAGCGCTGGTCTGTCCACGCTTCTCCTATTGGTGCATGGCAGGCTGTGGGCGGGCTATAGAGCCAGGGCTGCGGCACCATAGGTTGGGGGCTGAATGTGGGTGTGCTGATTCAGCAGGGACACACTGAACAACATGGCGGCTGCCCACAGGGTCCCGGAGCTGCAGATATACCAGGCTGCCTACACACATTGTGGAGGCTAAGGAGGAGGCTGCTGCACCCCACTCAACACATACAGGTCAGTGACTCTCATATCACAAGGTCACAAAAGCTATTCGATTGCTAAAGCCTTCCATAGCAGCGGGGGTAGGGGGCGTCCCGGGGGGAGAGGGGGTGTCCCAGGAGGAGGGGGTTCCGGGGGGGAGGGGGTGTCGCCCGGTCGGTCTCCCCAGCTTCAGTTCCCCCCCTACATTGGCCCCCTGTGTAGTACGACTCACCTTTGTCTTTGTCCTCCGCTGCTGTGTGTGCTGGCTGAGGTCTTGGCCTGCTGCTGCCTGTGTCCTATATGAAGCCCAACGAGCTCCGGCGTCAGGTTGCTATGACGCCGAGCTTGCTCTGCTACATATATGCCACAGGCAGCAGTACGAGAAGTGTGTGCACTCAGCCAGCACAGACAGCAGCGGAGGACAAAGACAAAGGTGAGTCGTACTACACAGGGGGCTGATGTAGGGGGGGGGGGGACATGAAGCTGGGGGAAGAGATGGGGGGACATGAGACTGGGGGGCAGAGATGGGGGAAAGAAACTGGGGCAGAGATGGGGTGAAAGAAACTGGATGTAGATGAAGTGAACTGGGGGTAGAGAAGGGGAGACATGAAGCTGGGGGCAGAGATGGAGGGAGAAGAAACTGAGCAGAGATGGGGGGACAAGATAATGGGGCAGAGATGGGGGGACAAGATACTGGGGGCAGAGATGGGGGGACAAGATAATGGGGGCAGAGATGGGGGGACAAGATACTGGGGGCAGAGATGGGGGGACAAGATGATGGGGGGGACATGAGACTGGGGGAAGAGATGGGGGGGGGAAGAAACTGGGGGCCGGAGAGGGGGGGGGGACATGAGACTGGGGGGCAGAGATGGGGGGGGAAGAAACTGGGGCCAGATGAAGTGGACTGGGGGCAGAGAAGGGGTGACATGAAGCTGGGGGCAGAGATGGGGGAGAACAAACTGGGAGCAGAGATGGAGGGGACATGAAGCTGGAGGCACAGATGGGGGGATAAGATACTGGGGGCACAGATAGGGGGACAAGAAATATAAGCGGCTCGGCGCCACCGCCAACCTGCAGACGAAGTCGCGGGTAACTGGTAGTTAAATAATAAAGTAAGAAATAAATGTTATACCTTTGGAAGGTATGAAAAATGCAAAAAAGAAATACGGCCGTAGAGGGAAGGAGGTAGAAGAAGATTCTTGATTAATGACACAAAGATTTGTTGGGTACAATACATTTTAGAATTTGATTTTGTTCTATAAAGTGGGTATTAATAAAATATGGAATATACATTTCTAGGCCACATCTTACCTTTGAGATATAACAACCTTCCCTGCAGCGAAATTGCATGTTGCAATTGGATGTTCAGTCCATAATTAAGGTAGTAAGATTATCACTAGAGATGAGCGAACAGTGTTCTATCGAACTCATGTTCGATCGGATATTAGGCTGTTCGGCATGTTCGAATCGAATCGAACACCGCGTGGTAAAGTGCGCTATTACTCGATTCCCCTCCCACCTTCCCTGGCGCCTTTTTTGCTCCAATAACAGCGCAGGGTAGGTGGGACAGGAACTACGACACCGGTGACGTTGAGAAAAGTAGGCAAAACCCATTGGCTGCCGAAAACATGTGACCTCTAATTTAAAAGAACAGCGCCGCCCAGGTTCGCGTCATTCTGAGCTTGCAATTCACCGAGGACGGAGGTTTCCGTCCAGCTAGCTAGGGCTTAGATTCTGGGTAGGCAGGGACAGGCTAGGATAGGAAGGAGAAGACAACCACAACAGCTCTTGTAAGAGCTAAATTCCAGGGAGAAGCTTGTCAGTGTAACGTGGCACTGACGGGCTCAATCGCCGCAACCCAGCTTTCCCAGGATCCTGAATGGAATACACTGTCAGTGTATTCCCGTATACCCGATATATACCCCCGATACCCGTTCCAACGGTGTGCCCCCCCACCTTCACCCCAGAAATACCCTGCAAGTCCCCTAGCAATAGAATTGGGGCTATATACACCCACTATTTTTGCTACTGCCATATAGTGCCATTGTCTGACTGGGAATTCAAAGAATATATTGGGGTTACGTGCACCCACAATTTTTACTACTGGTATACAGTGCCAGTTTCTGACTGGGAATTCAAAGAATATATTGGGGTTATAAATACCCTCATTTCTTGCTACTGCCATATAGTGCCAGTTTCTGACTGGTAATTCAAAGAATATATTGGGGTTATAAATACCCTCATTTCTTGCTACTGGTATATAGTGCCATTGTCTGACTGGGAATTCAAAGAATATATTGGGGTTACGTGCACCCACAATTTTTACTACTGGTATACAGTGCCAGTTTCTGACTGGGAATTCAAAGAATATATTGGGGTTACAAATACCCTCATTTCTTGCTACTGCCATATAGTGCCAGTTTCTGACTGGGAATTCAAAGAATATATTGGGGTTATAAATACCCTCATTTCTTGCTACTGGTATATAGTGCCATTGTCTGACTGGGAATTCAAAGAATATATTGGGGTTACGTGCACCCACAATTTTTACTACTGGTATACAGTGCCATTGTCTGACTGGGAATTCAAAGAATATATTGGGGTTATAAATACCCTCATTTCTTGCTACTGCCATATAGTGCCAGTTTCTGACTGGGAATTCAAAGAATATATTGGGGTTACGTGCACCCACAATTTTTACTACTGGTATACAGTGCCATTGTCTGACTGGGAATTCAAAGAATATATTGGGGTTATAAATACCCTCATTTCTTGCTACTGGTATATAGTGCCATTGTCTGACTGGGAATTCAAAGAATATATTGGGGTTACGTGCACCCACAATTTTAACTACTGGTATACAGTGCCAGTTTCTGACTGGGAATTCAAAGAATATATTGGGGTTACAAATACCCTCATTTCTTGCTACTGCCATATAGTGCCAGTTTCTGACTGGTAATTCAAAGAATATATTGGGGTTACATGCACCCACAATTTTTACTACTGGTATACAGTGCCAGTTTCTGACTGGGAATTCAAAGAATATATTGGGGTTACAAATACCCTCATTTCTTGCTACTGCCATATAGTGCCAGTTTCTGACTGGTAATTCAAAGAATATATTGGGGTTATAAATACCCTCATTTCTTGCTACTGGTATATAGTGCCATTATCTGACTGGGAATTCAAAGAATATATTGGGGTTACGTGCACCCACAATTTTTACTACTGGTATACAGTGCCAGTTTCTGACTGGGAATTCAAAGAATATATTGGGGTTACAAATACCCTCATTTCTTGCTACTGCCATATAGTGCCAGTTTCTGACTGGTAATTCAAAGAATATATTGGGGTTACGTGCACCCACAATTTTTACTACTGGTATACAGTGCCAGTTTCTGACTGGGAATTCAAAGAATATATTGGGGTTACAAATACCCTCATTTCTTGCTACTGCCATATAGTGCCAGTTTCTGACTGGTAATTCAAAGAATATATTGGGGTTATAAATACCCTCATTTCTTGCTACTGGTATATAGTGCCATTGTCTGACTGGGAATTCAAAGAATATATTGGGGTTACGTGCACCCACAATTTTTACTACTGGTATACAGTGCCAGTTTCTGACTGGGAATTCAAAGAATATATTGGGGTTACAAATACCCTCATTTCTTGCTACTGCCATATAGTGCCAGTTTCTGACTGGTAATTCAAAGAATATATTGGGGTTACGTGCACCCACAATTTTTACTACTGGTATACAGTGCCATTGTCTGACTGGGAATTCAAAGAATATATTGGGGTTATAAATACCCTCATTTCTTGCTACTGCCATATAGTGCCAGTTTCTGACTGGGAATTCAAAGAATATATTGGGGTTATAAATACCCTCATTTCTTGCTACTGGTATATAGTGCCATTGTCTGACTGGGAATTCAAAGAATATATTGGGGTTACGTGCACCCACAATTTTTACTACTGGTATACAGTGCCAGTTTCTGACTGGGAATTCAAAGAATATATTGGGGTTACAAATACCCTCATTTCTTGCTACTGCCATATAGTGCCAGTTTCTGACTGGTAATTCAAAGAATATATTGGGGTTACGTGCACCCACAATTTTTACTACTGGTATACAGTGCCATTGTCTGACTGGGAATTCAAAGAATATATTGGGGTTATAAATACCCTCATTTCTTGCTACTGCCATATAGTGCCAGTTTCTGACTGGGAATTCAAAGAATATATTGGGGTTATAAATACCCTCATTTCTTGCTACTGGTATATAGTGCCATTGTCTGACTGGGAATTCAAAGAATATATTGGGGTTACGTGCACCCACAATTTTTACTACTGGTATACAGTGCCAGTTTCTGACTGGGAATTCAAAGAATATATTGGGGTTACAAATACCCTCATTTCTTGCTACTGCCATATAGTGCCAGTTTCTGACTGGTAATTCAAAGAATATATTGGGGTTACGTGCACCCACAATTTTTACTACTGGTATACAGTGCCATTGTCTGACTGGGAATTCAAAGAATATATTGGGGTTATAAATACCCTCACTTCTTGCTACTGCCATATAGTGCCAGTTTCTGACTGGGAATTCAAAGAATATATTGGGGTTACGTGCACCCACAATTTTTACTACTGGTATACAGTGCCATTGTCTGACTGGGAATTCAAAGAATATATTGGGGTTATAAATACCCTCATTTCTTGCTACTGCCATATAGTGCCAGTTTCTGACTGGGAATTCAAAGAATATATTGGGGTTACGTGCACCCACAATTTTTACTACTGGTATACAGTGCCATTGTCTGACTGGGAATTCAAAGAATATATTGGGGTTATAAATACCCTCATTTCTTGCTGCTGGTATATAGTGCCATTGTCTGACTGGGAATTCAAAGAATATATTGGGGTTACGTGCACCCACAATTTTTACTACTGGTATACAGTGCCAGTTTCTGACTGGGAATTCAAAGAATATATTGGGGTTACAAATACCCTCATTTCTTGCTACTGCCATATAGTGCCAGTTTCTGACTGGTAATTCAAAGAATATATTGGGGTTACGTGCACCCACAATTTTTACTACTGGTATACAGTGCCAGTTTCTGACTGGGAATTCAAAGAATATATTGGGGTTACAAATACCCTCATTTCTTGCTACTGCCATATAGTGCCAGTTTCTGACTGGTAATTCAAAGAATATATTGGGGTTATAAATACCCTCATTTCTTGCTACTGGTATATAGTGCCATTGTCTGACTGGGAATTCAAAGAATATATTGGGGTTACGTGCACCCACAATTTTTACTACTGGTATACAGTGCCAGTTTCTGACTGGGAATTCAAAGAATATATTGGGGTTACAAATACCCTCATTTCTTGCTACTGCCATATAGTGCCAGTTTCTGACTGGTAATTCAAAGAATATATTGGGGTTACGTGCACCCACAATTTTTACTACTGGTATACAGTGCCAGTTTCTGACTGGGAATTCAAAGAATATATTGGGGTTACAAATACCCTCATTTCTTGCTACTGCCATATAGTGCCAGTTTCTGACTGGTAATTCAAAGAATATATTGGGGTTATAAATACCCTCATTTCTTGCTACTGGTATATAGTGCCATTGTCTGACTGGGAATTCAAAGAATATATTGGGGTTACGTGCACCCACAATTTTTACTACTGGTATACAGTGCCAGTTTCTGACTGGGAATTCAAAGAATATATTGGGGTTACAAATACCCTCATTTCTTGCTACTGCCATATAGTGCCAGTTTCTGACTGGTAATTCAAAGAATATATTGGGGTTACGTGCACCCACAATTTTTACTACTGGTATACAGTGCCATTGTCTGACTGGGAATTCAAAGAATATATTGGGGTTATAAATACCCTCATTTCTTGCTACTGCCATATAGTGCCAGTTTCTGACTGGGAATTCAAAGAATATATTGGGGTTATAAATACCCTCATTTCTTGCTACTGGTATATAGTGCCATTGTCTGACTGGGAATTCAAAGAATATATTGGGGTTACGTGCACCCACAATTTTTACTACTGGTATACAGTGCCAGTTTCTGACTGGGAATTCAAAGAATATATTGGGGTTACAAATACCCTCATTTCTTGCTACTGCCATATAGTGCCAGTTTCTGACTGGTAATTCAAAGAATATATTGGGGTTACGTGCACCCACAATTTTTACTACTGGTATACAGTGCCATTGTCTGACTGGGAATTCAAAGAATATATTGGGGTTATAAATACCCTCATTTCTTGCTACTGCCATATAGTGCCAGTTTCTGACTGGGAATTCAAAGAATATATTGGGGTTATAAATACCCTCATTTCTTGCTACTGGTATATAGTGCCATTGTCTGACTGGGAATTCAAAGAATATATTGGGGTTACGTGCACCCACAATTTTTACTACTGGTATACAGTGCCAGTTTCTGACTGGGAATTCAAAGAATATATTGGGGTTACAAATACCCTCATTTCTTGCTACTGCCATATAGTGCCAGTTTCTGACTGGTAATTCAAAGAATATATTGGGGTTACGTGCACCCACAATTTTTACTACTGGTATACAGTGCCATTGTCTGACTGGGAATTCAAAGAATATATTTGGGTTATAAATACCCTCATTTCTTGCTACTGCCATATAGTGCCAGTTTCTGACTGGGAATTCAAAGAATATATTGGGGTTACGTGCACCCACAATTTTTACTACTGGTATACAGTGCCATTGTCTGACTGGGAATTCAAAGAATATATTGGGGTTATAAATACCCTCATTTCTTGCTACTGGTATATAGTGCCATTGTCTGACTGGGAATTCAAAGAATATATTGGGGTTACGTGCACCCACAATTTTTACTACTGGTATACAGTGCCAGTTTCTGACTGGGAATTCAAAGAATATATTGGGGTTACAAATACCCTCATTTCTTGCTACTGCCATATAGTGCCAGTTTCTGACTGGTAATTCAAAGAATATATTGGGGTTACGTGCACCCACAATTTTTACTACTGGTATACAGTGCCAGTTTCTGACTGGGAATTCAAAGAATATATTGGGGTTACAAATACCCTCATTTCTTGCTACTGCCATATAGTGCCAGTTTCTGACTGGTAATTCAAAGAATATATTGGGGTTATAAATACCCTCATTTCTTGCTACTGGTATATAGTGCCATTGTCTGACTGGGAATTCAAAGAATATATTGGGGTTACGTGCACCCACAATTTTTACTACTGGTATACAGTGCCAGTTTCTGACTGGGAATTCAAAGAATATATTGGGGTTACAAATACCCTCATTTCTTGCTACTGCCATATAGTGCCAGTTTCTGACTGGTAATTCAAAGAATATATTGGGGTTACAAATACCCTCATTTCTTGCTACTGCCATATAGTGCCAGTTTCTGACTGGTAATTCAAAGAATATATTGGGGTTACGTGCACCCACAATTTTTACTACTGGTATACAGTGCCATTGTCTGACTGGGAATTCAAAGAATATATTGGGGTTATAAATACCCTCATTTCTTGCTACTGCCATATAGTGCCAGTTTCTGACTGGGAATTCAAAGAATATATTGGGGTTATAAATACCCTCATTTCTTGCTACTGGTATATAGTGCCATTGTCTGACTGGGAATTCAAAGAATATATTGGGGTTACGTGCACCCACAATTTTTACTACTGGTATACAGTGCCAGTTTCTGACTGGGAATTCAAAGAATATATTGGGGTTACAAATACCCTCATTTCTTGCTACTGCCATATAGTGCCAGTTTCTGACTGGTAATTCAAAGAATATATTGGGGTTACGTGCACCCACAATTTTTACTACTGGTATACAGTGCCATTGTCTGACTGGGAATTCAAAGAATATATTGGGGTTATAAATACCCTCATTTCTTGCTACTGCCATATAGTGCCAGTTTCTGACTGGTAATTCAAAGAATATATTGGGGTTATAAATACCCTCATTTCTTGCTACTGGTATATAGTGCCATTGTCTGACTGGGAATTCAAAGAATATATTGGGGTTACGTGCACCCACAATTTTTGCTACTGGTATATAGTGCCAATTTCTAACTGGGAATTCAAAATGCGCAAGGCTCCCGGAAAGGGACATGGACGAGGCCGTGGGCGAGGTCGGGGGAATGGTTCTGGGGAGCAAGGTAGCAGTGAAGCCACAGGGCGTCCCGTGCCTACTCCTGTGGGGCAGCAAGCATTGCGCCACTCCACAGTGCCAGGGTTGCTTGCCACATTAACTAAACTGCAGGGTACAAACCTTAGTAGGCCCGAGAACCAGGAACAGGTCTTGCAATGGCTGTCAGAGAACGCTTACAGCACATTGTCCAGCAGCCAGTCAGACTCTGCCTCCTCTCCTCCTATTACCCAACAGTCTTGTCCTCCTTCCTCCCAAAATTCCCAAGCTTCACAGAACAATAACCCCAACTGTCCCTGCTCCCCAGAGCTGTTCTCCGCTCCTTTCATTGTCCCTCAACCTGCCTCTCCACGTCACGATTCCACGAACCTAACAGAGGAGCATCTGTGTCCAGATGCTCAAACACTAGAGTCTCCTCCATCTCCGTTCGATTTGGTGGTGGATGACCAGCAACCCACCCTCATCGACGATGATGTGACGCAGTTGCCGTCAGGGCATCCAGTTGACCGGCGCATTGTGCGGGAGGAGGAGATGAGACAGGAGTTGGAAGAGGAAGTGGTGGATGATGAGGACACTGACCCGACCTGGACAGGGGGGATGTCAAGCGGGGAAAGTAGTATGGATGTTGAGGCAAGTGCAGCACCAAAAAGGGTAGCTAGAGGCAGAGGCAGAGGTCAGCAGCTTAGGCGAAGCCAGGCCACACCCGGAATCTCCCAAGATGTTCCAGTTCGTACCCAGCCCCGAAAAACTCCCACCTCGAGGGCACGTTTCTCGAAGGTGTGGAGTTTTTTCAAGGAATGCGCCGAGGACAGATATAGTGTTGTCTGCACAATTTGCCTCTCGAAATTGATTAGGGGCTCTGAGAAGAGCAACCTGTCCACCACTTCAATGCGCCGTCATTTGGAATCCAAGCACTGGAATCAGTGGCAGGCAGCAACGGCAGGACAAAGGCCGCCTGCCGTTCACGCCACTGCCACTGCCTCTGCCACTGCCTCTGCCTCTGCCACTGCCACTGCTGACTGTGCTGGCGATGCACTCCAGAGGACGAGCCAGGACACCACTTCATCTGCCTCCGCCACTTTGTTGACTTCTCCCTCATCCTCCCCTGTTCCTGTCTTATCTCCTTCTCCTGCACCATCAAAGGCACCATCAGGCGCTTCTTTACAACAACCCACCATCTCTCAGACATTGGAGCGGCGGCAGAAATACACTGCTAACCACCCACACGTGCAAGCCTTGAACGCCAACATCGCTAAACTGCTGGCCCAGGAGATGTTGGCGTTCCGGCTTGTTGAAACTCCCGCCTTCCTGGACCTGATGGCAACTGCGGCACCTCGCTATGCCATCCCTAGCCGTCACTACTTCTCCCGGTGTGCCGTCCCCGCCTTGCACCAGCACGTGTCACTCAACATCAGGCGGGCCCTTAGTTCCGCGCTTTGCACAAAGGTCCACTTGACCACCGACGCGTGGACAAGTGCATGCAGACAGGGACGCTACATTTCACTGACGGCACACTGGGTGAATGTAGTTGAGGCTGGGACTGCTTCCCAAACTGGCCCGGTGTACCTCGTCTCCCCGCCTAACATTCCTGGCAGGGACACGAGAAGAACACCCCCCTCCTCCTCCTCCTCTACCGCCTCCTCCTCCGCCACCGCCTCCTCCTCCGCCACCGCCTCCTCCTCCGCTGTTAGATTGACCCCAGCTACGAGTTGGAAACGTTGCAGCACTGGCGTTGGTAGACGTCAGCAGGCTGTGCTGAAGCTGATCAGCTTGGGGGACAGACAGCACACTGCCTCCGAGGTGAGGGATGCCCTCCTCGATGAGACGGCAATATGGTTTGAGCCGCTGCACCTGGGCCCAGGCATGGTCGTTTGTGATAACGGCCGGAACCTGGTAGCAGCTCTGGAGCTTGCCGGACTCCAACATGTTCCATGCCTGGCCCACGTCTTCAACCTAGTGGTGCAACGTTTCCTAAAGAGCTACCCCAATGTTCCAGAGCTACTGGTGAAAATGCGGCGCATGTGCGCCCACTTTCGCAAGTCGACAGTAGCCGCTGCTAGCTTAAAATCTCTCCAGCAACGCCTGCATGTGCCACAACACCGGCTTTTGTGCGATGTCCCCACACGCTGGAACTCAACGTTTCAGATGTTGAATAGAGTGGTTGAGCAGCAGAGACCTTTGATGGAATACCAGCTACAAAACCCTAGGGTGCCACAAAGTCAGCTGCCTCAGTTTCTCATCCATGAGTGGCCATGGATGAGAGACCTTTGTGACATCCTACGGGTGTTTGAGGAGTCCACAAGGAGGGTGAGCTCTGAGGATGCGATGGTGAGCCTTACAATCCCGCTCTTGTGTGTTCTGAGAGAATCCCTGATTGACATCAGGGATAACTCAGATCACACAGAGGAGTCAGGGATAGCATCCGATCCGTCACAGCTGGAGAGTAGGTCCACACATCTGTCCGCTTCATCGCGTTTAATGGAGGAGGAGGAGGAGGAGGAAGAAGAGTTATCTGATGATGTGATGGTGATACAGGAGGCTTCCGGGCAACTTCGAATCGTCCCATTGTTGCAGCGCGGATGGGTAGACATGGAGGATGAGGAGGAAATGGAGATTGAACTTTCCGATGGGGCCAGAGGAGTCATGCCAACTAACACTGTGGCAGACATGGCTGAGTTCATGTTGGGGTGCTTTACAACAGACAAGCGTATTGTCAAAATCATGGAGGACAACCAGTACTGGATCTTTGCTATCCTTGACCCCCGGTATAAAAACAACATCTCGTCTTTTATTCCGGTAGAGGGGAGGGCCAATCGCATCAATGCTTGCCACAGGCAATTGGTGCAGAATATGATGGAGATGTTTCCAGCATGTGACGTTGGCGGCAGGGAGGACAGTTCCTCCAGTAGGCGACCAAGTTCTCACCGGTCCACACAAACGAGGGGCACACTGTCTAAGGTCTGGGACACCTTGATGGCACCCCCTCGCCAAAGTGCCGCCACAGAGGGTCCTAGTGTCACCAGGCGTGAGAAGTATAGGCGCATGTTGCGGGAATACCTTTCCGACCACAGCCCTGTCCTCTCCGACCCCTCTGCGCCCTACACGTATTGGGTGTCGAAGTTGGACCTGTGGCTTGAACTTGCCCTATATGCCTTGGAGGTGCTGTCCTGTCCTGCCGCCAGCGTCCTATCTGAGAGGGTGTTCAGTGCAGCCGGTGGCATCATCACTGACAAGCGCACCCGTCTGTCAGCTGAGAGTGCCGACCGGCTCACTTTGATAAAAATGAACCACCACTGGATAGAGCCTTCATTTTTGTGCCCACCTGTGTAAAGCACCCCAACATGAAACTCCATGTCTGTACTCAACCTCTCCAATTCCTCCGCATCCTCATACTCATCCACCATAAGCGTTGCACAATTCTGCTAATACTAGGCTCCCTCCAACATGATTTCCCCCAACTCTGCTGGTTAGAGGCTCCCTCCACCCTGATTTCCACCAACTCTGCTGGTTAGAGGCTCCCTCCACCCTGCTTTCCCACAACTCTGCTGGTTAGAGGCTCCCTCCACCATGAATTTGCCCAAACTGGGCTGGTTAGAGGCTCCCTCCACCATGAATTGGTCCAAACTGGGGTTTTTAGAGGCTCCCTCCACCATGAATTTGCCAAAACTGGGCTGTTTAGAGGCTCCCTCCACCATGAATTGGTCCAAATTGGGGTTTTTAGAGGCTCCCTCCACCATGAATTTGCCCAAACTGGGCTGGTTAGAGGCTCCCTCCACCATGAATTGGTCCAAACTGGGCTGGTTAGAGGCTCCCTCCACCATGAATTGGTCCAAATTGGGGTTTTTAGAGGCTCCCTCCACCATGAATTGGTCCAAACTGGGCTGTTTAGAGGCTCCCTCCACCATGAATTGGTCCAAACTGGGGTTTTTAGAGGCTCCCTCCACCATGAATTGGTCCAAACTGGGCTGGTTAGAGGCTCCCTCCACCATGAATTGGTCCAAACTGGGTTTTTTAGAGGCTCCCTCCACCATGAATTGGTCCAAACTGGGGTTTTTAGAGGCTCCCTCCACCATGAATTGGTCCAAACTGGGGTGGTTAGAGGCTCCCTCCACCATGAATTGGTCCAAACTGGGGTTTTTAGAGGCTCCCTCCACCATGAATTTGCCCAAACTGGGCTGTTTAGAGGCTCCCTCCACCATGAATTGGTCCAAACTGGGTTTTTTAGAGGCTCCCTCCACCATGAATTGGTCCAAACTGGGGTTTTTAGAGGCTCCCTCCACCATGAATTGGTCCAAACTGGGGTTTTTAGAGGCTCCCTCCACCATGAATTTGCCCAAACTGGGCTTTTTAGAGGCTCCCTCCACCATGAATTGGTCCAAATTGGGGTTTTTAGAGGCTCCCTCCACCATGAATTGGTCCAAACTGGGGTTTTTAGAGGCTCCCTCCACCATGAATTTGCCCAAACTGGGCTGTTTAGAGGCTCCCTCCAGCATGAATTGGTCCAAACTGGGGTTTTTAGAGGCTCCCTCCACCATGAATTGGTCCAAACTGGGTTTTTTAGAGGCTCCCTCCACCATGAATTGGTCCAAACTGGGGTTTTTAGAGGCTCCCTCCACCATGAATTGGTCCAAACTGGGGTTTTTAGAGGCTCCCTCCACCATGAATTGGTCCAAACTGGGGTTTTTAGAGGCTCCCTCCACCATGAATTTGCTCAAACTGGGCTGTTTAGAGGCTCCCTCCACCATGAATTGGTCCAAACTGGGTTTTTTAGAGGCTCCCTCCACCATGAATTGGTCCAAACTGGGGTTATTAGAGGCTCCCTCCACCATGAATTGGTCCAAACTGGGGTTTTTAGAGGCTCCCTCCACCATGAATTTGCCCAAACTGGGCTGTTTAGAGGCTCCCTCCACCATGAATTGGTCCAAATTGGGGTTTTTAGAGGCTCCCTCCACCATGAATTTGCCCAAACTGGGCTGGTTAGAGGCTCCCTCCACCATGAATTGGTCCAAACTGGGCTGGTTAGAGGCTCCCTCCACCATGAATTGGTCCAAATTGGGGTTTTTAGAGGCTCCCTCCACCATGAATTGGTCCAAACTGGGCTGTTTAGAGGCTCCCTCCACCATGAATTGGTCCAAACTGGGGTTTTTAGAGGCTCCCTCCACCATGAATTGGTCCAAACTGGGCTGGTTAGAGGCTCCCTCCACCATGAATTGGTCCAAACTGGGCTGGTTAGAGGCTCCCTCCACCATGAATTGGTCCAAACTGGGGTTTTTAGAGGCTCCCTCCACCATGAATTTGCCCAAACTGGGCTGTTTAGAGGCTCCCTCCACCATGAATTGGTCCAAATTGGGGTTTTTAGAGGCGCCCTCCACCATGAATTTGCCCAAACTGGGCTGGTTAGAGGCTCCCTCCACCATGAATTGGTCCAAACTGGGCTGGTTAGAGGCTCCCTCCACCATGAATTGGTCCAAATTGGGGTTTTTAGAGGCTCCCTCCACCATGAATTGGTCCAAACTGGGCTGTTTAGAGGCTCCCTCCAGCATGAATTGGTCCAAACTGGGGTTTTTAGAGGCTCCCTCCACCATGAATTGGTCCAAACTGGGGTTTTTAGAGGCTCCCTCCACCATGAATTTGCCCAAACTGGGCTGTTTAGAGGCTCCCTCCACCATGAATTGGTCCAAATTGGGGTTTTTAGAGGCTCCCTCCACCATGAATTGGTCCAAACTGGGCTGTTTAGAGGCTCCCTCCACCATGAATTGGTCCAAACTGGGGTTTTTAGAGGCTCCCTCCACCATGAATTGGTCCAAACTGGGGTTTTTAGAGGCTCCCTCCACCATGAATTTGCCCAAACTGGGCTGTTTAGAGGCTCCCTCCACCATGAATTGGTCCAAACTGGGTTTTTTAGAGGCTCCCTCCACCATGAATTGGTCCAAACTGGGGTTTTTAGAGGCTCCCTCCACCATGAATTGGTCCAAACTGGGGTTTTTAGAGGCTCCCTCCACCATGAATTTGCCCAAACTGGGCTGTTTAGAGGCTCCCTCCACCATGAATTGGTCCAAACTGGGGTTTTTAGAGGCTCCCTCCACCATGAATTGGTCCAAACTGGGCTGGTTAGAGGCTCCCTCCACCATGAATTTGCCCAAACTGGGCTGTTTAGAGGCTCCCTCCACCATGAATTGGTCCAAACGGGGGTTTTTAGAGGCTCCCTCCACCATGAATTTGCCCAAACTGGGCTGGTTAGAGGCTCCCTCCACCATGAATTTGCCCAAACTGGGCTGTTTAGAGGCTCCCTCCACCATGAATTGGTCCAAACTGGGCTGTTTAGAGGCTCCCTCCACCATGAATTGGTCCAAACTGGGTTTTTTAGAGGCTCCCTCCACCATGAATTGGTCCAAACTGGGGTTTTTAGAGGCTCCCTCCACCATGAATTGGTCCAAACTGGGGTTTTTAGAGGCTCCCTCCACCATGAATTTGCCCAAACTCTGCTGGTTAGAGGCTCAATCCACCCTGATTTTCAAAACAAATGTTGGTGCCAACCTCAACTTACTACAAGGGCCAAATTCACTGCTGGTGACAAGCTCTCCTCACTGCAAGTGCCAAATACACATGTTTCAAGGTGTTTTCCTACTGTCAGAGAGGTGGTATTGAGTGTGTAAAGTGTGTAGTTGTTAGGCTGTGATGTTGGGGTAATAGAGGGTCTTTGGTGTGTTAGATGCCCCCAGACATGCTTCCCCTGCTGTCCCAGTGTCATTCCAGAGGTGTTGGCATCATTTCCTGTGGTGTCATAGTGGACTTGGTGACCCTCCAGACACGGATTTGGGTTTCCCCCTTAACGAGTATATGTTCCCCATAGACTATAATGGGGTTCGAAACCCGTTCGAACACACGAACAGTGAGCGGCTGTTCGATTCGAATTTCGAACCTCGAACATTTTAGTGTTCGCTCATCTCTAATTATCACACATTTATTATATTTAGATCTGGTTACACACAATAGTCTTTTTATTACATGGATCATTATACTCACTAATGCTTTTTACATTTTCATAGAATTCATTGATTATTTTACTAACAGAATAGATGTTGTTTGCTTCATTTGTTGTGAATAGGAGTTTATGCATTTTTATTAATGTTGAAAAATATTGCAAGTGCAAAAAATAAATAAAAACAGAATAAAATTAAATTTGTGAGATCAAAGTTCTAGTAGCAAGTGAAGCTATGTGTTTCCTAGACTCTAGTGTCTAGCTGCTTGGAACCCGTACGGTTTTTCAGACACTTTCAAATGCAAATTTTTTAGAAACCTTTTCTGCTAACCACAGTTGGTTCTACTGAATCTGTTCCATGATATATATAGGGAAGAATGGAATGTGTGAATACTTTCTTAAGCTAATGCCCCACGTTGCGGAAATGCAGCTTTTTTGTTAAAGATTTTGATGTGATTTTTTGAGCCAAAGCTAAGAATGCCTACAAAAGGAATGGGAATATATAAGAAGTTCTTATACTTCTCCCTTCTGCTCAATCCACTCGATTCACTCATGTCTCCCCGCCCACACTCTGCTAAGCCACAACAAGCCCCTCCTACTCCCATCATCTCTAACACTAGCCTAGGGAGGTGGGGGCGCGCACAGCGATCTGAAGGTATGTCAATAAGAGAGGACCAGACCGAGAAGAACAGGGAGTGGCAGCGGATCTGTGCAGGTAAGCCGACACCAGGGGGGCTAAGTAGCTGGGGGATTTTTTTTTAATCACTACACAGCGTGGAGTCCAAAAATTGAAACAAAAATTGAAACAATTTTTGGACTCCATGCTGTGTAGTGAATAGGATCATTTTTAAAATCCGATCTTCGATTATTAGAAAATATCCCATTGACTTGCATTAGGATCAGAATTGGGATCGGGATCGGGTTCGAATGGAAAATGATCGGAAATCAGATTTTAAAAATGATCCTGAAATCTCAAGATCGGCTCAACCCTAGTTGTGACCCTAACTGTATTTATATAGTGGTGTATTATACATACTTATGTAGTATAAAGGTTAAAAAAAAAATCTAGGCACCCTTTCAAACAGTTGGCTGAAAAAGAAACCCCTATTGTTTAATCCAGTGTTTGGATAAGAAGCAAGCACAATTTTGAGGGATTACTTAAAATGAACTGCTTTCTATTCCACAGAACATCAAATAGATAGCCATTGAGGAATTAATTATCCAGCAGTACAAAAGCTTGCAGACTCTTCATAGGGAATTCTCTTAATTATACTCTCTATAATTAAAATGATTATGGACTGGTCTTATCAAGAATATATTACAACAACTATCTTAAATAAATATTATGCAACACAATAATTGGAATGCAATGAGAAGATTAAAGTAGTGCATTAGGGGTTCTGAATCTTGTTAGAGAGAAGTGAAGCAGCAGACAAAAATTCGATTTCATATACAGCTAAATCATTTTCACCTGGCCTGGACATTTTACAATTCAATTTATATTTAGGATTTAATTTAATCTGCTTCCAAAGACTCATGAAGAGCGAGTTAAGAGACCAGTTTAGAGGAAAAAAGTCAGGAAGATTCTGTGAAATAGTCACACGTGCTAATCTATTGCTCCTTTATTTTAGTACTATTGTAACTTTTTAGTGTTCCAGGCAATTTTTCTTACTAATAACTTTTTGACCTGGAAATTACAATAAAATTTAGCACTGATTTACATGATTTGTAATTATATTTAAGGCTAACAATCAAGATGTTTTAATAGCAGTGAAGAGAGGAAGTCCCATAAAAATTCAATATAAAAACAATTCCTGCTCTAAAGTACTTGTTTGCTTCCTCTTTCACACCCTTTCCTTTTTGGAAAGCAAATTTAGTTTTTTTGTAGAGGGGAGTTCTTACAACACAGGAACAAAGGATATGTGGCAAACTAAAACTGAGCCATCTCGTTCTGAGGGTATGTTCACACTGAGTGTTTTGCTGGTGGATTTTGAGGTGGAAACCGCCTGCAAAAAAGACTCCCATTCATTTCAATAGCTAGCTTTTTTTCCGACTAGCATCGGCATCCCATTGCAGCTAGCAGCGCGGAGAAATCACACGACGGAAAAGGTTTCCGCCATGTGAACTATCCCTAAGTGTTGCACACCAGCGGCGTGGCCTTTCTCTATGGTACTTATACCACCCAGGAAAAGTACTTGATTGTCCTTAACCACTTTAGTACCAGGCCAATTTCCTTGGTTCAGGACAGACGCCTTTTCAGTTTTTTTTCTTTTGCATGTATGCAGTTTTGAGGGCTATCACGTTTTTTTCATTTGGGTTATTCACTAATTTTTGCTTCTATTTTTCATTAACACATATGACTTTACTTTTATGTTATTTTTCTTTTTGCTTGTTGTTTTTTTTTTATCCCAGAAAATGTAAACAAAAAAGTAGGCAAAGTACAGTATGCTTGTTTTTCACATTTCATGTTGTTTTTTCTAATTGGTTTTTATCATGTTTTACCACATTTACAAATAAAATGTTGCTTTTTTGAAAATGAACAATTTTCCTGGGATCACTGTATTCTGACACTTATAACTTTTTTTTTTTTTTTTTTACTATACTGTTGATAGAACTATGTCAGGGCTTTTTATTTGCCAAGAAAATTGTACTTTTTATTGGTACCAATGTTTGGTATGACTTTCTGATCATTTTTTAATATATATATATATATATATATATATATATATATGTGTGTTTTACAGCGTTCTTTGTACAGGACAATTAATGCTATATTTGGACAGTGGGGACTTATAAGGACGTTGTAATACCTAACATGTTTTTTTTTGTTTATATTATAAATTTTTAAATAAAAGTTTTTTTTTTTTAAAAAAACCTTTTTATTGTTTATTTTTGTGTTTTTACAATGTGTGTGTGTTTTTTGTTTTGTTTTTTTTTCAATTTTTACATGTCCCACAAGGGAACTTGAAGCTGGGATCTCAGTACCCTTGTGCAATGTACTGCAATACATATTATGATAGAACATTGCCCAGTAGCTCCTATTAGAAGTATGCATAGGTGGTCAGGAGGCCATGGCTCGGCCTCCAGCATACCATGGCAACCCCTCGAAACCTATGATCTTATTATGGGGGATCCGAGGGGTGACGGGTGAGGGTGGCCATCGCTATTGATCACGGCATACAGGGGGTTAATCCTCCAGAGTTGGACAGGTTTCCCTCAACACAGTCCACACACCCCAAATACACGCTGCCACCACTACGAATATCAGCTCAGCAGAAACCTCACTCACATCTACACGTGTCTCTCCAACAGTCAGATACACACACACTTTAAAAAGGTACTGGGTTCATAGAGCAAATACAAAGTATTTCAGGGGGTTTCAGGCAAAAAAAATGTATTGTTTTTTTTAATTTAAAAAAAGGTCTGTTAGTCCTATTAATGGGTTAATAAATGTACCCAAATACTTTAAGTAGTGTTTTGATTTCTTAGTGTATCTGGATGCTCCTGGTATCCTCTGCATTTGTGTACATAGTTCAGCTTCCTGCTATGTAGCTTCCATACTAGCACCTCTCATCTCACTCCCCCCTCCTCTCTCCTTCCCTCCCATACACCCCTCCCTGTCTCTCTAGCTATTCCACCCACTACTTGCCCTTCTCAACTAACTCAGCCCACCCCCTCCGACCCCATTATACTTACCTCTCTTCCATCCAGACTTCTTCCTGTGAGATGGCTTCTCTATCTTTTCTAATTCTGTCGGCGTGCACAATAGCCCCAGCTCTGCTCTGCTGTTGTAGAGGTGGAGTATTGATGCAGAGCACAGAGCAGAGCTGGAACTATTGCACACGCCAACAGAATTAGAAAAGAGGGAGAAGAAATATAAATATATATATATATATATATATATATATATTTATTTAATATATTTAGAACTTTCTGTGAAATGTATTGTGGGAACAACTACGATGCTTTGCTGCTGTGGTTTTTCCCGCAGCGCTTTTTTTGATGCGGGATGCTAACGTGGGGGCCTTAGCCTAAGGATCTCCACTTTTCACTTCAGCAGCATATGCTACTTTATTACATAAATTGTGTTCATTTAAAAACTTACACTAGTCTGTAGATTGGATTGTAAGTATTATACAGACACCTATAAAGCTTTAATGTGTGCCTCAGAGACCACTATATCTAGTCATATGGCTAGCAATTAATACAAAAGAGATGGATTTGACAAGGTTAATTGATATTCCTAAAGGTTGCTGGGTCTATCTATAGATCATTACAATCAGGATTACACTATACATCTGGACCCAGCAATAAAAGGCTAATAAAACATGCCCCAAGGGAGAGTTTTAATTTGCTCCACGCCATGAAATACAACCCTATGTTACCACTTATTTTCCATTTAAAATTATTCAAAGCATAAGAAACAACTTTGGCACAGTCTGGTGCAGATACATGCAGAGCTCAAAGCCTAAGGTAATGCACAATGTCTTATCAATCGTCTGGGTCTTCAGATGTCATAGTAATTTTTCTAATCCTTTTGGTCCAGGCTCTGCAGATTGACACAGTGCCTGAGGTAGACCCAAGGGGACAGCATAGCTTTCCTTGTCAAACAATTCACGCCTCAGCTTGTCTACAACAGATGGAAGTTCTGAAGAATTAAAATGGAAAAAAAAAATGTCAAAGACTTTGAGGAACATGATGCTGATATTTAACTCTATAAAACATTTGTGTTGTTCCCTTGCTCAAACTATGGAGTCCTCAACATCTTGTAACTCTAACACATAACATGTTGGAAGAGATGTGTTAATGAGATTTGGCAGCTATTTTCTCCCAAATCATTATATAGAGAAATTCCTCTGTTGTATTTTTAGCTATTTCACAGTTTTTGGAATAATTCAGCTGTGATAACGCCATTCAAAAATTCAAAGGATCTCTCCCAGGAGTACGGACGTAAAAAACAAATTGATAAGATGGATTTGTTGATGGCATATCAAGCTGATTTGTGTTCTAGGATTCACACATGGTGAGAAGGTTAATGAGAGTGGAAATAATTATTATTTAGTGGTGGATATTTTATAGGTGCTTCCGGGACTAAGTAAATATGACGAAAGACAGGAAATTCTTGTTACATGAATGAATAAACCTAAATAAGTAACTTTATGTGTGTTTAGACCACTTTTACTATTTCTCGTATTTTCAGGCTCATGCAATACTTCTTGGTTTCTACTTCCAGGATGTGGGAGTGTCAGTATAGATAGATACACACATTATATAGTGACATCTATCTATCTATCTATCTATCTATCTATCTATCTATCTATCTATCTATCTATTTATACAGCATATATATGTATGCACATGAATATCTCTGTAAATGTATTTAACTAATTATATGCAAATGTGTCTATAGAGTTTATAAGAATATTCTTGCCTATCTATCTATCTATCTATCTATCTATCTATCTATCTATCTATCTATCTAGTATATATGGAATGTGATGTCTGTAAAGCACAAACAATCTGGTCCCATGATTCAAAACTTCCCAGTAGGATTTTGTTCACATGGTGGTTTTTTTTTTTATCAGAAAACCAAATGTGTCTTTGAAATTTTTGAAAGCCAAACATAATTTTTAAAGCGTGCAGTTTTCCCTGCATGAAGCTACTGATAAAGCGTTCACATCTTTTGCACATGTTGCTTGTCTCCTTCACTCTCCCTATGCATCAACATTGCTGCCAGCCTGTCAATGTCCATAAAACCCTCCGACCGCTGGTCTAATGGAGACAGCGGAGAGGCTAGGATAGATAAAAATAAATAAAAATAAAAAAATGTATTTATCTACCATGCTAGCCAGGTGTTGGCATATATTGGTGATCAGTACCGGCCCAAACCTCTTCATGGCTGTCCTGGCAGTCAATAAAGTTTAGACAAGTGCTGCTTTTATCAGTGATGTTTATCATCATGTTCATTGTGGGTGTGACAAACATCTGAAGTCATGTGCACATTGAATGAGAAGTGATTGTAACAGAGACTGTGTTGGTAGGAAATTTTTATTTGGCCTCAATTAAAAAAAATATTTCAGTACATTTTTTGTTTCTTTGTAAAAAAAAAAAAAAAAAAAAAAAAAAGTATGATTTGACACAAAAAAACGATAGACAAGAGTATTAACAAATTACAAGGACATTTTTGGGAAAAAAGGTAAGCAAAATGAATGTAAAAGTCATACAAACTGTTACCAAATACAACTGTGTAGTCATTACTAGAGATGAGCGAACAGTGTTCTATCGAACTCATGTTCGATCGGATATTAGGCTGTTCGGCATGTTCGAATCAAATCGAACACTGCGTGGTAAAGTGCGCCGGGACAGGAACTACGACACCGGTGACGTTGAAAAAAGTAGGAAAAACCCATTGGCTGCCGAAAACATGTGACCTCTAATTTAAAAGAACAGCGACGCCCAGCTTCGCGTCATTCTGAGCTTGCAATTCACCGGGGACGGAGGTTTCCGTCCAGTTAGCTAGGGCTTAGATTCTGGGTAGGCAGGGACAGGCTAGGATAGGAAGGAGAAGACAACCAACAGCTCTTGTAAGAGCTAAATTCCAGGGAGAAGCTTGTCAGTGTAACGTGGCACTGGCGGGCTCAATCACCGCAACCCAGCTTTCCCAGGATCCTGAATGGAATACACTGACAGTGTATTCCCGTATACCCTATATATACACCCCCGTTCCAACGGTGTGCCCCCCCCCACCTTCACCCCAGAAATACCCAGCAAGTCCCCTAGCAATAGAATTGGGGCTATATACACCCACTATTTTTGCTACTGCCATATAGTGCCATTGTCTGACTGGGAATTCAAAGAATATATTGGGCTTACATATAACTTCAAGTCCTGCCACTGCCATATAGTGCCATTGTCTGACTGGGAATGCAAAGAATATATTGGGGTTACAAATACCTTCAAGTCCTGCCACTGCCATATAGTGCCATTGCCTGACTGGGAATTCAAAGAATATATTGGGGTTACAAATACCGTCAAGTCCTGCCACTGCCATATAGTGCCATTGTCTGACTGGGAATGCAAAGAATATATTGGGGTTACAAATACCTTCATGTCCTGCCACTGCCATATAGTGCTATTGTCTGACTGGGAATTCAAAGAATATATTGGGGTTACAAATACCTTCAATGTCACGTTCGTGTCAGAGTCCAGACACAGATTCCAGGCTGCAGATTGCACAGCTAAGGAGACAGGGGAAGGAGACTATCCCTGGCACTACGGTGGCTAGCTAGGCCCTGCCTACGGGTGGTGGTCAGCTGTCTCCAAGCTAACCTTGGCCCCGACGACTCCTGGCTCTCTAGCACAAAGACCTGACAGACAGACAGGGCAAGAGCTGCAAGAAGCTAGGGACTGGGGATTCTAGGGTGGTGACCCCTGCAGAAATAAAGGTGCAGCTGCGGACAAACAAACAGGACGGGAGGTGCTGGACAACTGACACGCAGCACAACAAAGTACAAAACAAGAGGAATGAGGAGAGGGACAGTGGAGAGGTGAGGAAAGGGTAAACACGAGACTGGGGTAAAATAAACTGGAACCCACCTCAAACAACCAGACAGTGCCAAACAAACAGACGTGAAGGGCAGGGCAGAGTAGAAGTGTGGAGGGAAAAACCAACTCACACACAACAACACTCAAACTCCTTTCTAGTCTTTAAGCACAAGTAGAATCCTCCTCCTCCTCCTCCTCCTCCTCCTCCTCCTCCTCCTCTTCCTCCTCCTCCTCTTCCTCCTCCTCCTCTTCCTCCTCCTCCTCTTCCTCCTCCTCCTCTTCCTCCTCTTCCTCTTCCTCCTCTTCCTCTTCCTCCTCTTCCTCTTCCTCCTCCTCCTCGCCCCAGCCTCCTTCCATAGGATAATGGCAATACATAACACCTGAGGTTACACTTATAACCCCAAGTGTGTTCAGAAGACCAGAACACCATGTACACACTGATGGCTCAATGGTAGGGAACCCACCAGCAGATCACAGAAGCCCGGATCGAATCCCTGACAGAAACATACACCAACACACGCACGCAATCAGGTCATGACATTCAAGTCCTGCCACTGCCATATAGTGCCATTGTCTGACTGGGAATGCAAAGAGTATATTGGGGTTACAAATACCTTCAAGTCCTGCCACTGCCATATAGTGCCATTGTCTGACTGGGAATGCAAAGAATATATTGGGGTTACAAATACCTTCAAGTCCTGCCACTGCCATATAGTGCCATTGTCTGACTGGGAATTCAAAGAATATATTGGGGGTTACAAATACACTCAAGTCCTGCCACTGACATATAGTGCCAGTTTCTGACTGGGAATACCTGGCCGACACCAGCTCTGCCCTCTCCGATCCCTCTGTGCTCTACAGCCTACACTTATTTTCTCATCTTTTTTTCTACACTGCACATCTCTTGCCTACTTCCTTTGGGATCTCAGAAGTGGTGGTCTCAGTGCTGAGAAACACATCTGAGTCCCCCATGCAATATGCATTAAGAGAACCCTGGAGCCTACCATAGCATCGAGCCTGGCTAAATGCAGAGAAAGATTTTGGACCACTTCCAGAGATGGTAATTTCAGCGCTGCAGTTGGCAACGGATGGTGTAATGGGATTAGCTGAGGGATCGCTGTCTTGACCACTTTTTGGCACAAAATGAAAGTCCAATCCAGCCAAGTATGGTGCAAGGATATGATGCAAGGACACCTACATATCCGTCTGTGACACATTGGGGAGTTCACCCTCATCCGCCCTTTTGGCCTGCACCATAATGCGCCTCTTCCCAGCTAAGCTAAGCGCTGAATTTAGGGACCGCCTCATGTTTGGGGGAAAGTGCTGGTGTGGACGGCACAGTGAGGTGGCGCAGTAGACACTCTGCCCAAAAAGGGCAGAGTGTCCCCCAGCCGGGACTCCAACATCTCCTGGGCCAGATTTTTGGAGATGAGGCCGTTGAAGCCTTGGGCATGTGGGTGGGTTGCGCTGTACTTTAGCATGAAATGAAAGGCCTGGGAGATGGGGAGTTGCTGGGAAGAGGCGCATGATGGCGTGGGCAAAAGGAGAAGTGGCAGGAAAAGGGGAGGATGAGGGAGAAGTCAACAAAGTGGCGGAGGCAGATGAAGTGATGTCCTGGCTCGTCCTCTGGAGTGCATCGCCAGCACTGTGAGCAGAGGCAGTGGCATGAACGGCGGGCGACGTTTGTCCTGCCGTTGCTGCCTGCCACTGATTCCATTGCTTGGATTCCAAAAGATAAGCACTGCAGCATCCCTGACCACAGGCGCTTGTCCAAGTGTCGGTGGTCAAGTGGACCTTGCAGCAAAGCGCGGAACTAAGGGCCCACCTGATGTTGAGTGACACGTGCTGGTGCAAGGCGGGGACGCCACACCGGGAGAAGTTGAGACGGCTAGGGACGGCATAGTGAGGTGCCACAGTTGCCATCAGGTCCAGGAAGGCGGGAGTTTCAACAAGCCGGAACGCCAACCTCTCCTGGGCCAGCAGTTTAGCGATGTTGGCGTTCTAGGCTTGCGTGGGTGGGTGGTTAGCGGTGTATTTCTGCCGGCGCTCCAATGTCTGAGAGATGGTGGGTTGTTGTAAAGAAGCGCCTGATGGTGCCTTTGATGGTGCAGGAGAAGGAGATAAGACAGAAACAGGGGAGGATGAGGGAGAAGTCAACAAAGTGGCGGAGGCAGATGAAGTGATGTCCTGGCTCGTCCTCTGGAGTGCATCGCCAGCACTGTGAGCAGAGGCAGTGGCATGAACGGCGGGCGACGTTTGTCCTGCCGTTGCTGCCTGCCACTGATTCCATTGCTTGGATTCCAAATGACAGTGCATTGAAGTGGTGGACAGGTTGCTCTTCTCAGGGCCCCTACTCGATTTCGAGAGGCAAATTGTGTAGACGACACTATATCTGTCCTCGGCGCATTCCTTGAAAAAACTCTACACCTTCAAGAAACGTGCCCTCGATGGGGGAGTTTTTCTGGGCTGGGTACAAAAGGGAACATCTTCGGACATTCCGGGTCTGGCCTGGCTTCGGCGAAGCTGTTGACCTCTGCCTCCTCCTCTTCCAACTCCTGTCTCGCCTCCTCCTCCTGCACAATGCGAATGTCAACTGGCTGCCCTGACAGCAACTGCGTCTCATCGTCGTCGATGAGGGTGGGTTGCTGGTCATCTGCCACCAAATCGACCGGAGATGGAGGAGACTCTAGTGTTTGAGCATCTGGACACAGATACTCGTCTGTTAGGTCCGTGGAATCGCGAAATGGAGGGGCAGGTTGCGGTATAGTCAAAGGAAGGGAGAACAGCTCTGGGGAGCAGGGACAGTTGGGGTTATTGTTCTGGGAAGATTGGGAATTTTGGGTGGAAGGAGGACAAGACTGTTGGGTAAGAGGAGGTAGAGGCTGACTGGCTGGTGGACAATGTGCTTTAAGCGTTATCCGACAGCCATTGCAAGACCTGTTCCTGGTTCTCGGGCCTACTAAGGCTACTAAGGTTAATGTTGAACTTTTGTGCAAAGTGCAGAACTTAGGGCTCGCCTGATGTTAAGGGACACACGCTGGTACAAGGCTCAACTCACCCTAAGTGCCAAAAATACTGCTGGTGTAAGGCTCTACTCATGCCAAGGGCCTCAATCTCTGCTGGTAGCTCAGCTTAAGGTCCTGTAACTTTGTTTGGAAGGGCTCATGTTAAGGGCTAGAAAAGTGAATTTTGGAAGGTCTTACCACATCACACACACACACACACACACACACACACACACACACACTCAAAATGACAGTTAAGGGTGAGGGCTTTTGGATTTCCCATTGTCTATTCCATCCGTGGTTGTCATGGGGAACGTGATTTAAAGGGGTGGTTGTTACTGTTTGTTGAGCTTAAATTGGGGTTTGTGTCCATCCATTTGGGGAGTAAAGAAGGTTTCCAGGTATTTTCCCACTTTGATAGAGGTTTTTTTGAATGTGTAAAGTGTGTAGTTGTTAGGCTGTGATGTTGGGGTAATAGAGGGTCTTTGGTGTGTTAGATGCCCCCAGACATGCTTCCCCTGCTGTCCCAGTGTCATTCCAGAGGTGTTGGCATCATTTCCTGGGGTGTCATAGTGGACTTGGTGACCCTCCAGACACGGATTTGGGTTTCCCCCTTAACGAGTATCTGTTCCCCATAGACTATAATGGGGTTCGAAACCCGTTCGAACACACGAACAGTGAGCGGCTGTTCGAATCGAATTTCGAACCTCGAACATTTTAGTGTTCGCTCATCTCTAGTCATTACAGAAACGTGCAAAAGAAATTCATTTGTGTAAAATTGTACACTATTACTATTAGGGTGCATTCACACTGAGCATACACTCAGTTCATTCTGAACGTAAAACACGTTCAGAATGAGCGCGTACAAAGCAGATCCCATTCATTTCTATGGGAGCCGACATACGTGCGCTCCCCATTGAAATGAATGGGCTGCTTTTTTCCCTATTCCTTTCAATGTGATATGCGCGTATCACATTGAAAGCAATAGGGGAAAAAAGCCTCCCATTCATTTCAATGGGGAGCGCACGTATGTCGGCTCCCATAGAAATGAATGGGATCTGCTTTGCATGCGCTCATTCTGAACGTGTTTTACGTTCAGAATGAGCTGAGTGTATGCTCAGTGTGAATGCACCCTTAGACTACAAAAACAGTTCATCTGGATTTTAGTTACAGTTTTAGCAATATTTGGGGACTTTTTTTGGCATTTATTTCTATAATATGCCTCAACGCCTAATATTAAATCTCAATTTCACTTTGCAAGTAAAACATAAGTTGGTAGTATTTACAACTGGATACAAAAGAGGAATAACTAGATATTATAGAGATTTGATATGAAAGGAATCCTGTGTTCAATCTGTGCTGTAAATTGTATTTTTCATTTTTCATAAGAGGAAAAAAAAATTAAATTAAAGCTGTGATGGATCATTGCAGTATGAACCTTAGTGATTTGTGGCCTGTCACTTTTTTAATACATTTATTTGTTGCAATTATTAACAAGACCTTGACAACAGCATAAACAGATATGGGGACCCTCACAGACAACTGACAGTCAAAGGAGTTACATCAAATATTATACATATAATCAAGTTGAGAGTGAAATTAGTTCCAGGCTGCCCCACCCCATAGAAGCACCCAAACCCATAAACCCCTTAACCCACCCAGCCCTAGGTCACCCTCAGTCTACCCAAAGTGCCCTTTAATGATTCCACCAAATACCGCTAAGTGAGACTGAATGGGGACATCAGTTGTATGATATGATGATCAGCTAGATACATAGAAAAAGATCCCCACTTCGACATAAACTTTTTCATAGCAGCAGATTTTGTCTACAAATTCTCCAGATGAAGATAGCACTTCAACTCAGCAATAATCATTGGCAGTGTGGATTGCAGCCAATCCTGCCGCAACAACAATCACTTCACCAGCAAACATAGAGTATTAAAAAAATCAAGGAAGGTGTCTACTGACCCCTCTACATCTATGTCTGGCCACTGGTAATAATGGAAAATTAAGATGAGGCAATAGCAGCTTAGAAAGACCCTTCATGCTGCTAATCAAATCCTGGCCCCAGGAGCTCTAGAATTGTGCACAACTCTAAAGGCCATGATAAAGATTGGTTTTGTCAATAGAGCACTTTGGGCAGGACATGATCTTATGTGGCAGCTCTTGACCCTTAGGAAGATTAAAAGCATAGATGACCCTGTCCATAATAGAGTGTAGCTCCGCAACTCATTAACATGTTTATGTACCAAAGTCTATCCTTGAAGGTCTTCCTCCTACCAACCCCGTCCTTCCAAGATTGAAAGGATGTGTATGGAGAGCAAATAATGTGCATCACAAATTCATATCCAAATAGACCTATTCCTCTAAAAGAACGCCATGTCTACCTGTTAGAAAGCAGATACTCTAAAGGTCAGCAACATAGGATATAAGCCAAAGCTATAACCTGTAGGGAGTTGGTTCAGGATGCCTGCCCCTCAGCAGTATGGAGTAGAGTACAGGATGAAATGGTGAGAAGTCTTCAGCAGGTATCTGTTTCTCCTTGGGCACAATATCAAATAGCCATAAGGAATTTTAAAGCACACATTATGCTAGTTTGAGAAAAAGATGTGCCCAACATCATTGACACCCTATAACACTTGTCATGTTTATAATATTGCACATTGAAAACAGGCAGCACTAGAGACATGGCTTTCTTTTATATATATTTTTAAATAAAGGTAATTGTAATACTATAGTCTTTAGAACT
This sequence comes from Leptodactylus fuscus, assembly GCF_031893055.1. Lineage (NCBI taxonomy): Eukaryota > Metazoa > Chordata > Amphibia > Anura > Leptodactylidae > Leptodactylus > Leptodactylus fuscus. The sequence continues at coordinate 104,126,039 of NC_134269.1, forward strand.
CCTTGCCCTTACATGCCACTCACTGTCTCACAAATCAAAGCAGATTCCATAAATGGCTAGTGCCAGTGCAAATAGGTGACACCAGTATTAGCAGAGCTGTCAAAATGTGCAATCTCACTTAGTGTTTCAATTTCCTTATATGTAACACAATGTTTTGTGGATTATTGTTTAGTGAGATATAAAGTAGATAAAGATCTGTCCTTCCTCACCTTTCATTTTAACTGGACATGTCCCTATAAGTGTGTCATGAAATTGCCAGATTTTTTTGATATGCTGTCACAAAGTGATATAACAGCATACAGTGATATGCCGCCTATTCTATGTATATGTGTGTCCACTGTGGGAATTGATGAGTTTCAAGGGTTTTTGTATTGAATTAGATTCATGAGAAATTGAAACTCTTAACCAAATTAGGGCTGGGTTAAGGGGGAGCATAACCTGGGGCATAACGATCACGGTCACATGGGGTGGTACAGGGCCTGTGGCCATCTGGAGATGGCATGCATCCCTGACCACTAAGATATCAGTCGGATAAAGCCTAGTTCCTCAATTGCTATACATATTGTTTTTGGAAAGAAGCCCTGCATGCTACTAGGCCCCTTTCCAATGGTAGCCTGTCCAGGGTAGGTGATTAAAAATTACAAATACTTTATACTCACCTCTCCTGGGATTCTAACTGTCCCCAGGATCCTCTTTGAAGCTCTTCTGACTTTTGACTGAGGTTATGCGGTCACTTTTGACTGAGGTCATTACTGGGCCCACGTGACCGATGAGGCCCAATCACAGGCCCCAGGAGTGATGTCTAGGGTGCATGACCTTACTTGCAGGCATAAAAGAACCAAAGAAGATGCTTTAGAGAGCCAAACAGAGCAAGGATACCCAGGAGAGGTAAAGTAAGGTTAGTCTAAGTGTATGTTACTTTTAAACACCTCCCCTGGGCATCTACTTATTATACTCTAGGTTCTGCGGAGACCCCAGAATATCATACTAGCAATGAAGTGGAGGGCCAAACCTCAAATATCTGTCAAATTTTTCAGGGTTTATCTGAAGTTTTTAGGGAGCACTTGGGAGCATTTAAATTCAGTGGGGCCATTGTGTAGCATATGCTATTGTGAAAGAGCCACTGTGAAGCATATTATACTGTGTGGGGCCACTGTGAAGCATATTATGCTGTGTGGGGCCCCTTCTCTATTCACATCACATGCCATCTATTTTATAACAGCTGTGTAAAATTATTACAAGCTGTAGTAACATTGTATGGTGATTGTTGAACAGATACTGTGCAATGTAGCAAAAGAGTCATGCCTCTTGCAAAAGCACCACAGTATAATCAAAGAGTTGATCAGCAGGGCTCATGAGTGTTGGACCCCTACTGATCTCATAGATCTCTGAGACTGTTAGGATCCTGCAGGTGAACAGTTTCCCACAGTACCCAGTATTGTTTACCTACTGGGCGCTGTGCTGCTTACTCACTGCATTCTCAATAACTGCAGTTGTAAGTACTATAGGGTTGTATACCTTTCAAGTATTTGTGGTACTGCTGAAACACCTATAACCATCACTATATTCTCTAGGGGGGTATGAGGCTTTGGAAAAAGTTTGCACCGGGGCTCACAAGACTTTCTTTTTAATCAGTTTTTATTGAGACAATAATTTTTTCTCGGTTAACAGGAAAGGAAAAAGTAATCAGTCAATACAACACAGAGTCATGTGGTCTCAAAAAGTAAACATTTGTACAAAAATCCAGGTAAAGCTTATGCTATCAAGTCCACATATGCATAACAAAAAGAGGAAAGCAAAACATAGGAGTTAAAACTAGGAAAAAAATGAGGAAGGTGAGGTCCAGGGACCTGATGCATCAGCAGGACCACCACCATAACTCCAACTCTGGAATGACGCTAAACAAGAAAGGACTATGGGAAAAACAATCCACAAGACTTTAGCTACGCCACTGAGCATATCTGTATATATACTAGGATTTCTGGGGTTTTGGTTATAAATAATCCAACAAATAAATCTTCCACAGTGGTGTACATTTTTAGTCCTGCCAACATTTTTATTGAACTGGTCGGTATTGATAAAAACACTGCTATAGTAACTCACATTAATTCAGCCTCCAAGCGCAGTGAAAATATTTCATTTGCTATCCCTAGATTATTTAATATAAAGGTGTGGAATACCCATTTTATGTTTGATTTTAGTTCTGGAAATGCATATAAAGCCCCCAAGGTGATGGTGATGATCCACAGGAGAACTCAGGGATGGCAGCATGTATCCACACACAAATATCAACTCATCATAGAACAACAGACGAAACAAGAGCGCACGAACAGATGACAAAAATATTTAGCAGTATACAAGGATACTATGTTGTTTCTTCTTTCTATCTGCATGATTGCAGAGCAACAATACACAGAATGAAATATTGAGGACCCAGCATGGAACAACATGTGCATCTGTTCAAAGAATTTGTTGGATAATGTTAAGAAACACACAAGATCATAGGTGATATTCTTTACTGTACTTTCTGACAGGACATGCAAATAAATAAAGTAAAATAAAAGTAAGTAATAAAAATAAGTAAATAAAAATAAATAAAAATGAAGGAAAAAACTGTATATATAAAAATTTCTGTTAATTCATTTACCAATGAAAATGTGGTTTATTTTTGCTAAACTCCCTTATTTGCAATCTCACTTTGCATGACGATTAAACTTTTAGCAGTTGTAATTGGCAATGCCCCAAACAGGATGTTGTAATAGGATTGGCCTAAGGGAACATATATAATCATATATCTCTCTATATTATAAAAATGAGTTTCTGTCTGTCTGTCTGTCTGTTCTTTATCCTGGCCAAATGACTGGACTGATCTTCACCAAATTTGGCACACAGATACTTCAGATGTCCGGGAAGGTTTAAGATGAAGCCTCTACTCACTTGGATGTACCACTGCTGAGATACAGCATTTCCAAAATAATGACCCCCTCAATAGCCAAAACAAACCTGCAAGTCTTTCACTTACATTCCAACTGCAATACACACGGTCACTCCACATGGACAATCCAAGACTGATATCCAAACTGAGATACACACATCAGAGGATTAGATACACAGGTAAGCACCCAGTTTCACATGCCAGAGGATCAGATACGCGCGTCTGCACACAGTTCCACACGCCGAAGGATTAGATATGCGCGTCTGCACAGTTTCACACGCTGGAGGATTAGATACGTACATCTGCACACAGTTCCACACACTGGAGGATTAGCTGACTTACTGTGGTTGCCAAAGTTGGACAGGCTGATTTCAGTCTTGGCTCTAGGCAGCAGTCCAACGGAGGATAAGGTGAAGTGGTGCCACTGCAGGCAACGTAGGTAGCGCGACTCCCTCTGAATAGCTGCACCGGGGAACCCTGGAATACCGCTAACAGCTGAGGTTTCCGGCCAGAATCATATTCGGGTGAACTGCCCGACCGTCGTCTCCGTTCGGAACTTTCCTAAGCTGCAGGCCGCCCCGGGTTCATGCTGGATATGCTGACAATAAGCAGATTACCTGCTGAGAGCAGGATATTTACATTAAAAGAGCGGAGCAGAACAAACAGAGGAAAAAAAAGAAAAAAGCAGAGCAGAGTTAACCACGCCCCCTGCCAGTTAAAAGGGCGCAGGTCATTGCTCTCATTGCCTTCTGGTCTAAACACTAGTGGGTTCTTGAGTCCTAGACATCCTCTAGAGACTGGTGTTGAGAAACTAAAAGGTGCTATTAAGCAATCTACTAAATGAGCAACTCTAAAGAAGTTGGTAAGTTTCTCCCCGAGTTTCTGAGCAATGGTAAGTCTGCTGCATTACTTTCCTAAAAGTTGTACTCCTTTCCATGTCTTGTATGTAGGTGTTTTTTCACCTGTAAAAACATTATGCCAGATTATAGATATGTCTTACTCCACTACACCTCCCGGTGATCAAGGGAGGAGGAAGAAATCTTCAAAGAGAAAACATCTGGCATGTATTGACTGTGAGATTCCAGTACCTGATGGTAGGTGGCGGTTATTCTCCATTTGAAATTTTCCCAATTCGGGAATTTCTAACGTCATTTTTGGTTGCGCTGCCGTCAATGTAGGGGACCTCCTCAGGAGGAGCCCACCAGTAAAGATATGATGACAGGGGTCAAGGAGTATATGGAGCCATTACGTGGGGAGAGCCCACACTGGCTTTTAAGTATCCATTTCTTGCAGGATGATTCCCTTAAGGATATACATACTTCACTGGCTCAGCTCACCAAGAAGCAATGTGTGGAGAGACGTTCTGCTTCATTACCCTTTCTGGAGCGGTTACAGGTAGAGGATGAATACAGTTCATCGGATAATCAGTCCTCTGTTTTCCGCAGGCCCATATTCCATCGGGATACAACCAACAAACTGCTGAAGGCCATCTGGTCATGGGACCAGGATAGCGACGGGGAAGCCTCCGCGTCCACCTCTGAAACGCAGAGGGCCTTTCAAGTGGACTCCTCCATGTGCAGTCTAATGGAGCAGGAATGGAGACAGAGAAGGCCTACAAGGGCATTTAAATCAGTGTACCCAATTAATCCCGCTTATCTGGATCGTTGGGGACCACCACCGTGGTGCCCATCGACGATGGCTCTAATCTTCAAGACCTTTTGGATAGAAGGGTGGATTTGACCTTAAAGAAGGTGTATTCATCTGCATCAGCCCAAGCGGCAGTGGCCATTGCCTCTACTGAGGTAGCTGATAATTTCCAGGCCTGTCTGGACCGTTTGGAGCGAGACATCGACTCAGAAGTTAACAGAGACGATATCTTGGCTTCCTTAGGTGAGATCCATCTAGCGACAGATTATTTAAGGGAATCCTCGAGGCAACAATTGAAGTTGGCATCCAAAGCCATGGCCCTGAACACCGCAGCCAGGAGGCCTTTATGGCTCAATCCCTGGCGGGCTAATGTCGCCTCTAAATTCTTTCTTTGCTCCCTTCCCTTTGAACCTGGGAAGGTTTTTGGCCAGGGGCTGGATGATCTAATGGAGGGGCTAGCCTAGGGCAGAGGTAGATCCCTGCCCCAAGACGCCAGAGGCAGAAGACCTCCCCCTTCTAGGAGTCGAGGCTCATTGAGTCAGTACAGGTCTCAACTCTCCCAGAGACATCCCAGGTACCGCCCGAGAGGAACGGGTAGCGGGACCTCCAAAGAGGACCCCAAAAAGAAGAGCTTTTGATGGGACACCGCTCTCTGTGGCCAGTCCTCCCGTAGGAGGATGACTCAATAGGTTTTTCGTGGCGTGGCATTGGCATATAGCAGATCTGTGGGTCCTTCAAGTTATTCAATGAGGGTATGCAATAGAATACACCCAACCGCCTGGTGACCGGTTCATCATCACCCAGGTTTTACCATCGCAACAACAGTCCTTCCTAGAAACATCTGTGGCAGAGTACAGTACATCTCGAAGGGAGCCCTAGAAAGGGTACTGTTTTTTTGGTTCCAAAGTCCACAGAAGGTTGGCGCATGATCATAGAGCTGCATTTTCTCAACCGTTATATCAGAAAGAAACCATTCAGGATGGAGTCCATAGACTCAGTAACAACGTTTCTATTGCTCAACGAGGTCATGGTCACCCTAGACCTGAAGGATGCCTATTTACACATTCCCATCTATCCGCCACACAAGAAGTACCTAAGAATAGCCATTTTTATGGCCACAGAGAGCATCTTCAATTCACCTTTCGGCATTTCATTAGCCCCGTACATTTTTACCAAGATGGTCGCACCCGTCGCTGCCGCCCTCAGACTGCAAGGCCTGTTTGTAGTTTCCTGTCCTTGGCGACTGGCTTATAAAAGCTCAGTCTACTTCAATTCTCCATCATCACCTCCGGATAGCCACCTCCTTCCTCCAGGAGCTGGGCTGGCTAAATCAACTGGGAGAAATCAGAAATAGTGTCATCCACCCGGAAGAAATTCCTAGGGTTTATTCTGGATTCCCAGAAGATGCAGATTTTTCTTACCCACCCAAGGAAAGCGAGAATAGAAGCTTCCGTCTGATGCCTTCTCCGGACCCGGCAGATCACAATCTGTATCGCCATGCTGGTCCTCGGCCTAATGTCATCTTCAGCCAAGGCGGTTCCTTGGGCTTTATGGTTTTTGCATCCCCTTCAGATCAAAGTGTTGAGCGTCTGGAACAGTTCTTCACGGGGACTGCACAAGAAAATCTGCCTTTCTCCCAATACCCGTCTTTCCCTCAGATGGTGGAAACACCTGAAAGACGGAAGGTCCTCGGCTCAGTCTCATTGGACCCTGTTGACAACAGATGCATCCCATACGGGATGGGGAGCCTACCTAAATGACAGAACCGTTCAGGGACAGTGGAGGAATCCGGAGGAGGGAACGTCCAATTTAAAAGAGCTGAGAGCAGTCTATCTGGCACTAATATACTTCACCCCCTTTCTCCAAGGGAAGGCAGTCAAGGTACGGTCAGACAATATGACAACAGTAATATATCTGAACAAACAAGGCGGCACCAGAGTTCCAGCCCTTCTGAGAGAGTCAAACTTAATTTTCTCATGGGCAGAGAAGAACCTGTTCCACTTATCCGCTGTTCACATCAGTGGCTCCCTGAACATAGTAGCGGATCAGTTGAGTCGGGGTATCCCTGTATCAGGAGAATGGTCTCTCAATCAAGACGTATTCCAACAAATCGTCCAGAGATGGGGTCTTCCGGATGTCGACCTTATGGCAACCCTGTCCATCCCGTGGAGGTTCAGGCTGATATACATTTTCCCTCCAATTTCCATCATACCCAAGGTATTGATGAAAATAAGACAGGACCAAGTCTCAGGAATCGCCATAATCCCATTTTGGCCAAAAAGGACTTGGTTTGCCCAGCTCATGTGGATGAGTCAAGGCAGATATTGGAGGTTTCCCCCACCTCCCAGATCTGGTAACACAAGGAGAGCTGAGATGCCACGATCTGAGGAGAGTCAACCTGACAGCCTGGAGGTTGACAAGTCCCTATTAAGGAATAGAGGACTGTCTCAAGGCGTCCTGAGGACTTTAGCTAGTGCCAGAGCTGACTCTACTAATAGGAATTACTGTAACATCCTCAATGCCTGGCGCATAGATCATGAAGTGGACTCCTCTGATCCCCCAGTGAGGGTGATCCTGGACTTTCTTCAGGACGGCCTAGACAGAGGGCTTGCCGCTTCTACCCTGAAGGTACACGTAGCCGCTTTCTCCGCCTATCTGGGGAGACGTTTTTCTCACGATCCTTTAGTGAGCACCTTTATTAAAGGGGCAACTAGGCTGAGACCAGTAGTAGCTGCTCCTGTCCACCAATGGGACCTCAGCATGGTCCTAACGGCACTTTGTATCGCTCCTTTCGAACCCCTGGAGGAGGTGGATCTGAAATGGCTGACATATAAGGTGACATTCCTCCTCGCAATCACTTCAGCGAAGAGAGTGGGAGAGCTCCAAGCGCTCTCTTCGGAGGTCCATATATTGCCTTTTTTGAAGACCGCGTACAGCTTAGATTTCTACCAGGTTTTACACCTAAGGTTCCATCCAGTGCAAATATAGGTCAACTAATTTGCCGGTCTTCTACCCTTCTCCCTCTTCCCTCGAGGAAGAAAAGTGGCATACCTTGGACCTGGTGAGAAATCTCCGTATCTACTTGCAGTGTACTCACTCCTTTAGGAAGTCGGAAAATCTGCTGGTAAATTATGTGGGCAGTCAGAAAGGCTGCAAGGCTTCCAAAGCAACCATCTCACGCTGGGTGAAGGAAGCAATAAAAGCTGCATTTTCATGTCAAGGGTTACCTCCGTCCACCATCCTAAAAGCCCACTCGACACGGGCAGTTTTGAACTCTTGGGCGGAAGACAAAGTGCTAGCTCTGGATCAAATATGTGCAGCTGCATCTTGGTCCTCTGAATCGACCTTTGTAAACCATTACCGACTAAGTCAGCATTCCTCAGAGGCTACTGCCTTTGGGCGCTCTGTGTTAGGCTTAGCATGTACCGAGGTCCCACCCTAAGGGGGATTACTCGCTATCTACCCACATTGTGCCGCTGGTACGGACGACAGGGAACAAAGGATTATGAAGATAATCTTGTTTCCCTTAGTCCTAACAGCAGCACAAGACTTCCCCCCCTATTACATTTTGTTTTTCTACTGTATGTTGGTTATTACTTTGATATTGACACCCGAGGGGGGGGGGGTATCTGTGCCCTCTTAAAGGGGTCAAGCCATGTGAAATTAATACTGGCTAATTAAAATTCCACCTTTCCTACCAGCACACAGGGGCAGAAAATACCCCACATTGTGCTGCTGTTAGGACTAAAGGAAACAAGATTATCTTTATAATCCTTTGTTAAACACATCCCCTGTGGGGGTAGCCTAGACCTTGATTGAATAGGACACAAGCTCCGGAGCTCCTACTCAGCACTCTGCACATAGGGACCTGTCTGCTTTCTCCAGGAGGAACATCACCCTTATAAATTCATATTTAAAACTATTCATGAAAATATTCAAGAATATACTGCATTCTTGGCTCCCCTCTGTTATACTTAAGGATATTATCCCCCATAGTGGCTCCTGCACACAGTATTATGTCCCACTGTGGACACCCATAAAAAATTATTATACTCTGGGGTCTTTTCAGACCCCAGAATATAATAATCGGAGACCCGGGGGAATAAAAGCATAAAAAAACTACTGTTTCTTACCTGTCCCCCGGCTCCTACGCTGTTGGCCTCTGCTGCCATCCTTCTTCAATGACGTCGGACATCACATGACCCGGGACGCAGGCCGGGTTCATGTGACGTCAGAGATGTCAAAAAGGAGATCAGGAAGGAGGCCTAACAGGATCGTGGAGAGGTAAGTAACAGTGATTTTTATGTTTCTTACCTCTCCCGGTCCGCCAATCATTATACTCGGGGGTCCGAAAAGACCCCCGAGTATAATGATAGCAGCAGTAGCGGCTGTCACTGGGCCCCTAATGTCCCGGGCCCTGTGGCAGCTACCTCTGCTGATATGGTGGTAGTTATGCCACTGCTTGCACCCCTAATTTTTTCACTGTGTATTGAGTCACTAGCAACCAAGATAAGGCAGAGTTCTGAATCTTTGCTGACAATATATTAATTACCATCACTTCCCTCATACCACCTTACCTAATATCCTGCATACCCTACATGATTATGGACAAGTATCAGACTACAAGATTAACTTATCTAAAACAGAGACCCATTACCTGGGGATTCCACTCCAACATGACTATTTATATTCTTCAAATTACCCCTGATTATTTTGAGAACTTAATAAGTGGAAACCTTTGCAGATTTCTCTTTTTTGAGCTATATACTAACAGTAATAATGACCCTACTTCTGAAACGATTATACTATTTTAAGACTGTCCCTGTAACTGTACTACGCTTGGAACTCTGTAGCTTACAGAAAGCCATCTTCTACTTTATCTGGAATGTTAAGCGCGACTGGATCCCTAGGTTAGTTATGTTGGCAGGGAAGGAAGAGGATGGACTGACGATTTGCACATTTCCCATAATTGCTGGACAACCCACTTATGCAGCATACCTTTTCAGGCAGCTTCGCTGGCGCATACATCAAATGAGTTCAGATTGAAAAATTGTGGCTTGCTCCTGTGCATCCAACTCAGGTGTTGATCTTTTGGCTCGCATGAACAACATTCATAATCTGGAAAACCTGACTGTGTCCATGAATAATATGGGGGAAACATTCCAATCAGGCATGCGTGAATGGACAGAAATAGGGAATTATCTATTTTTTGACAGTTCTTGATAAAAGACCATCAAAATTTCAGTGGTGAGTAGCCCCCCGGCTTAGATGACTGTTTTAGACAAGAAGAGTTGCATGCAGCTATACAAAAATCTAACAGAACTATGCTAATACTAATGCAGTGTGCTTTTATTTGCCTTTTCCTATACAATCAAATATAAATGGGTACTGATTAGAGATGAGCGAACAGTGTTCTATCGAACACATGTTCGATCGGATATCAGGGTGTTCGCCATGTTCGAATTGAATCGAACACCACGTGGTAAAGTGCGCCAAAATTCGATTCCCCTCCCACCTTCCCTGGCGCCTTTTTTGCACCAATAACAGCGCAGGGGAGGTGGGACAGGAACTACGACACTGGGGGCATTGAAAAAAATTGGAAAAAGTCATTGGCTGCCGAAATCAGGTGACCTCCATTTTAGACGAATAGTGGATTTCAAATCCGGGTCATATGAGAATGTGAACTTTGTGACTATGAGACAGGGATAGCTGTACAGGCAGGGATAGCTAGGGATAACCTTTATTTAGGGGGGAATGTTATTAAAAATAACTTTTTGGGGCTCTATCGGGTGTGTAATTGTGATTTTTGTGAGATAAACTTTTTCCCATAGGGATGCATTGGCCAGCGCTGATTGGCCGAATTCCGTACTCTGGCCAATCAGTGCTGGCCAATGCATTCTATTAGCTTGATGAAGCAGAGTGTGCACAAGGGTTCAAGCGCACCCTCGGCTCTGATGTAGCAGAGCCGAGGCTGCACAAGGGTTCAAGCGCACCCTCGGCTCTGATGTAGGAGAGCCGAGGGTGCACTTGAACCCTTGTGCACCCTCGGCTCTGCTACATCAGAGCCGAGGGTGCGCTTGAACCCTTGTGCACACTCTGCTTCATCAAGCTAATAGAATGCATTGGCCAGCGCTGATTGGCCAATGTATTCTATTAGCCTGATGAAGTAGAGCTGAATGTGTGTGCTAAGCACACACATTCAGCTCTACTTCATCGGGCTAATAGAATGCATTGGCCAGCGCTGATTGGCCAGAGTACGGAACTCGACCAATCAGCGCTGGCTCTGCTGGAGGAGGCGGAGTCTAAGATCGCTCCACACCAGTCTCCATTCAGGTCCGACCTTAGACTCCGCCTCCTCCGGCAGAGCCAGCGCTGATTGGCCGAATTCCGTACTCTGGCCAATCAGCACTGGCTAATGCATTGTATTGGCTTGATGAAGCAGTGCTGAATGTGTGTGCTTAGCACACACATTCAGCTCTACTTCATCGGGCTAATAGAATGCATTGGCCAGCGCTGATTGGCCGAATTCCGTACTCTGGCCAATCAGCACTGGCTAATGCATTGTATTGGCTTGATGAAGCAGTGCTGAATGTGTGTGCTTAGCACACACATTCAGCTCTACTTCATCGGGCTAATAGAATGCATTGGCCAATCAGCGCTGGCCAATGCATTCTATTAGCGTGAACTGAGTTTGCACAGGGGTTCTAGTGCACCCTCGGCTCTGCTACATCAGATTGCTACATCTGATGTAGCAGTGCCGAGTGTGCATCAGATGTGTAGTTGAGCAAAACTGACTCAGCACTGCTAAGTCTGCATTCGCATAGGAATGCATTGGCCAGCCTTCGGCCAATCAGCGCTGGCTCTGCCGGAGGAGGCGGAGTCTAAGGTCGGACCTGAATGGAGACTGGTGTGGAGCGATCTTAGACTCCGCCTCCTCCAGCAAAGCCAGCGCTGATTGGCCGAATTCCGTACTCTGGCCAATCAGCACTGGCTAATGCATTGTATTGGCTTGATGAAGCAGTGCTGAATGTGTGTGCTTAGCACACACATTCAGCTCTACTTCATCGGGCTAATAGAATGCATTGGCCAGCGCTGATTGGCCGAATTCCGTACTCTGGCCAATCAGCACTGGCTAATGCATTGTATTGGCTTGATGAAGCAGTGCTGAATGTGTGTGCTTAGCACACACATTCAGCTCTACTTCATCGGGCTAATAGAATGCATTGGCCAATCAGCGCTGGCCAATGCATTCTATTAGCGTGAACTGAGTTTGCACAGGGGTTCTAGTGCACCCTCGGCTCTGCTACATCAGATTGCTACATCTGATGTAGCAGTGCCGAGTGTGCATCAGATGTGTAGTTGAGCAAAACTGACTCAGCACTGCTAAGTCTGCATTCGCATAGGAATGCATTGGCCAGCCTTCGGCCAATCAGCGCTGGCTCTGCCGGAGGAGGCGGAGTCTAAGGTCGGACCTGAATGGAGACTGGTGTGGAGCTATCTTAGACTCCGCCTCCTCCAGCAGAGCCAGCGCTGATTGGTCGAGTTCCGTACTCTGGCCAATCAGCACTGGCCAATGCATTTCTATGGGGAAAAGTTAGCTTGCGAAAATCGCAAACTGACAGGGATTTCCATGAAATAAAGTGACTTTTATGCCCCCAGACATGCTTCCCCTGCTGTCCCAGTGTCATTCCAGGGTGTTGGTATCATTTCCTGGGGTGTCATAGTGGACTTGGTGACCCTCCAGACACGAATTTGGGTTTCCCCCTTAACGAGTTTATGTTCCCCATAGACTATAATGGGGTTCGAAACCCATTCGAACACTCGAACAGTGTGCGGCTGTTCGAATCGAATTTCGAACCTCGAACATTTTAGTGTTCGCTCATCTCTAGTACTGATGCATAAAACACCAACAGAGGCCTCACTCGGCATATGCTTCTGGTTCTTTCCAAGAGTATATACCAAATGTGTTCACATAACTAAGTATGAACTGATCCTCACAGTATTAAGATCTGTCTCAGATTTTAGTGCAAACAAGATGTATACATTAAGAATTTTGTAGACTTTTTAGCACTGAACTTAGTTCAACTGACGCAACATGCTGGTATGCAGATAATATGCATAAAGAAATATAAAGCTATATTCAGATGACCAAAGTGCAAAGTGGCCATTAAAAACTTTCCATTTTTCAAGGCCATCTTTTGAGAAGACATGACTTATTTTGACGGTCTGGGACAATGGACCATCAAAATGACGGTTATGTGAATAGCCTCTATTCACTGCCATTTAATTTAATGCTGCTGTGTGACATCCATGAAAACAAGAATCTGTTTTATTCTCTTCTTAGCTAACCCAAATTAGGTACATAATATGCAAATTGAATCAAATTAGCAACCATGTATTTAGGTGCTGCTAGATCATGACGTATTAGGGAAGTATACTAAAGGATAGTATGGTGAAAACATAAAACTACATAGTTTAAAATGGCAGGTATAAGTTGCTTTGTAAAGAATTAGGAATGGGCTAAGCTTGTGATATAGTACGCCCACATGACCGATGAGGTCCAATCACAGGCCTCAGCCTGGAAAGAGGCCGGAAAAGGACTTTGATGAACGACAGGATGCTGGAAGGAGTCGGCAGGATGCTTATTATAGGTGTCCACGTATTATACTCTGGGGTCTGAAGATATTCCAGAGTCTAATACTGGTTTGTGGGTGATTAACCCAAAAAGTTTTAAGTTTGGATCAAGCCTTAAAATTTTGGAGAACTTGAGTTAAATCTGGCTCGATGTGAAGCTGTTCACACATGTCTACTCTACAGCTATACATACTAGTAGTTAGAATGATAGAGATAGCGATGTATACGAATGCATTATTAGATATCAATAAATATTATTAGCTGTTGTATCCATTTAATTAATGTACAATAAGCAAGGATTATAGGAGCAATAGGCCAAAATGTAATACCAGCAGAACTTGTCTCATCCAGAGCAGCAATCACCTGAGATGAATCTCTTTTCTTACTCTGTTCTATATGACATCTGACATGATTATATGACATGCATTATACGTCCATGTTTAGGCCAATTTGATATACACTTTATGAGCATTGAATTATCATCTTTGAGTAATTACAATAAAGGAAAAGAATACTTCTATTAATTAAGTTAAAATGAAACATTTCTGGTCACCAGGGAATATTTAGAAATAGGCATGATTAATATTTACTTAGAATAGAAGCCCACTTGGGTGTTTAGGAGGAAATACTCTTGTTCTTTTAATTCCTCAAGAATCATTATTCTCTAAGAAAAAACTTATTTGCTTTCACTAAATTTAGTCTCAGGGGATTAAGACTCTACTGAGCTAAATGATCTGATGCTAATGTTCGAAATGCAGAAGTTTGCATGCTCTTGAAGGAGAATGGTTGTGGGCAAAATTGTAAAATGGCATCTTTCCACAGAGCAGCTGTTCAGCTATATTAACTAAGGCACATTAATACTTGGGAAGTTGAAAATCTAGGAAAGTAGAAATATGTTTTTTGACCTATATAATGTGTTCGTACTGTAATGAAATAGTTGCGTATTAATTGCATGTCACACGTGATATGCCATATTTACAGAGGACATTGCTTTTGAGAAACACAGATATACAGTTGATTTAAGACACTTCTCAAATACATGCTTAATAGAGATGAGCGAGTAGTACTCAATCGAGTAGGCATTTGATCGAATACTACGGTATTCGAAATACTCGTACTCGATCGAGTACCACTCGCTGTTCAAATGTAAAAGTTCGATGCAGAACCAACATTGATTGGCCAAATGCTATACAGTCGGCCAATCAACGCTGGTTCTTCTCCTACCTTTAGAAGTCTTCTCCGTGCAGCTTCCCCGCGGCGTCTTCCGGCTGTTCATTCACTCTGCCAGGCATCGGGCCTGGGCAGAGCCGACTGCGCATGTCCGCTTCTAGTGTGGGCATGCGCAGTCGGCTCTGCCCAGGCCCGATGCCTGGCCGAGTGAATGAACAGCCGGAAGACGTCGCGGGGACGCTGCAAGGAGAAGACTGCACGGAGGATCCAGCTCACCCTCACTCATGGACTTGGTAAGTATAATTTGTTCGAACGTTGCCTACCCCTGAAACGAGCATTCCCCCCCCATAGACTATAATGGGGTTCGAAACCCATTCGAACAGTCGAACAGTGTGCGGCTGTTCGAATCGGATTTCGAACCCCGAACATTTTAGTGTTCGCTCATCTCTAATGCTTAAATATGTCAACTATAGTAGTTGTATTCCTCATGATGCAACAATTCTGTACCATCACGTCCAACTCAGAGTTGTAATGTTCATTTTTTATTCTTGCTGGAAATGTAAGAATACAATTGACACTTGGATTTTACCATTCTCCTTGGCAAAAGAGGATAATCCTTAGGCTAAGGCCCCACATTGCAGAAGCGCAGCTTTTTTTGTTGCAGATTTTGTTGCATTTTTTTGAGCCAAAGCTAAAAATGTCTACGAAAGGAATGGGAAATATCTAAGAAGTTCTTATACTTCTTCCTTCTGCTTAATCCACTCATGGGTTTAGCTCAAAAAACTTCAACAAAATCTGCAACAAAAAAAGCTGCATTTCCGCAACGTGGGGCCTTAGCCTAACACAATCTAATTATGACAATTTCAATTTTTGTTAGTATTGACAAGAAGAGTGATAATGTTACATGCTGAATTACTTCTGTCTTCAGAAAAATTAATAGATGAATGAGACAATGCAGACTGTTAAGAAACAATGACCCAGAATGTTTTATTTTAAATAGGAAACACAAGTATTTAGTAAAACACACATATTATGAAAACTGACAGATTATCTTTCAAGTGGCATAAAAAAACTAGACAAAGCACTGTAAAATTTAAAATATTTAATTTTTTCCCCCATAGCAACCAATCAAAGAACAGCTTTCATTTTTCAGTAGATGCAAAAATTGGTTTACACAAGTGCTTGCAATGGGCAACAAGACCAATGTTTGACCAAGTTTTGACACTTGTGTTCTATTGATTGTTCTTTACTGGTTGCAAGGTAGATTACTCTGGTTCCCGGGGGATCAATAAGAAAATCCATTCATTTGCAAAATTAAAAAAGTGTATTGTATACATTTTTGTTACATAGTCTGAAAACTGAACTGATATGTTTATTGTGTGCTATGTTGTGTCTATGTAACATAAACATTGAGGCATAATAGTAGTATTTAGAATGTAAATGTGTAATTTGGAGAATATTGTTTCTGTTTCTTCCATCTTGTATTGTTCATTTGTTTTCTTGAATTCCTGCTGGTTTTTGATTTGCCAAGTGGGGTCTAATCTCAGAATTGTGTCTGTTTCTAGGTTGCGTTTCACTTTTTAATACTAGTCTGGAGGGATAGTTGTGTGTACTTTAGAATAGGACCATCCTGCTACTCCTCCTTAATACATATTTTCTCAATTTAAGTCATTATTGTTTCTGTATTAGTCACATGAAAAGAACATTATACAGCCACAAACAATTTTGTAATATGTCTTCAAAGACCTGGATCCTCAACATATAAATACCAAAATACTATAAATCCTGTAAATGCACACTTGCTCCTTTCACCAATTCTAAATTCTTTACCTAATGATAAACATTACACCTATTATTTTACTTCCAATGATGTCATTCTACTTATTGAGTTTTATTTTCTTCTTTATCAAACACAATCAGAAGTGAAACACAACACTCAATGCACATTCCCTCCTTATGTAGAAGCATTTTAAATGGCGTAAGTCATTTTTAGTTGTCTTTTTGCTGGCACATTTCACGATCATTAAACAACCAAAAGAAATCATTTGTACAAAAATGCATGCTAACAAAGCAATATAATGAATAAATGCATTCCAGCCAATTACCCATGAGAGCTTTCTCTATACGTGAGCTATGATAATAACCCCAAAATGGTAAGCCTTTCCAATGTCACTGAAAGGTTCATTTGTGTTCTAATGGGAATATTATACAATAAAGTGAAACCAGTATAATGCATCATGTCCACAAAAGTCATAAAAACTTGCAGGGAAGAAGATAAAATGATGTGAAGCCACAGTATTCATCTAAAGGAATTAGTTAAACATGAATACACTTGAACAGATGGATCGTAGAGATAAAATAAATGTAAAGCACTGATGCACAGGCACACATACCCTAACTCAGTTTAGGTCACATTTGGTTACATCACATATCTTGTTTGCTGCATAAATCCAGGCTGTCAGACTTCTCCAGCCTCCTTCACTGGTTGTGGATGTCTTCAGCTCAGTTAATAACAGGGTCATTTAATTGGAATCAAAAGCTATATAGATATTAGTATTGTATAATAAATGTGTCTGCCAGCCTCTTGAAAGTAGATGGAAGGTTTTTATTAGGAGTAAAAGACATACTTCATATCTATTCTTTATTAGGTGCAACACCTCCAGCCACTAACTATTTATAGCAATAATCCTAAATCAGATGTTATAATACAATGGCAAGTGAATGACAT
Source organism: Leptodactylus fuscus (assembly GCF_031893055.1). Classification (NCBI taxonomy): domain Eukaryota; kingdom Metazoa; phylum Chordata; class Amphibia; order Anura; family Leptodactylidae; genus Leptodactylus; species Leptodactylus fuscus. The sequence continues at coordinate 104,143,153 of NC_134269.1, forward strand.
CATTACAATAACCTATTTCCAATCCCCACAATATATTATAGAAATACAAAGTACAATCATCATTACCCAATAAATATTTAATAAAAATCCACTCTATATACCTAAAACTAATCTCGAATATTTCCTTAGAGAAAAACAAATAGTATTGGTCCCAGCAGCTAAATCCCAAGTATGCAGAGGTAACCAATGCATATGTCACAATGTCATCTTAAACCACTCGGCAACCTTCCCAGCAGCAACACATTTTATGCCTTACTTTGCATATCCCTGTCAAGGTATCCCAACCATACCAACCAACCTACTGAACCACATGTACTAAAACTTGCTGAAAACATCCAATATTACCAGCCATCACTTTGTACTTATCCATAAGAGGAGTTATAAAAAAAAAAAAAAAACTTTGAATTTTATTGAATATTGAATATTTTATTCTTCACAGTAAGAACAACGAGGCTCTGGAACTCTCTGCCCCAGGAAGTGGTGATGGCGGATTCACTGAACAAGTTCAAAGTGGGCCTCGATGCCTTTCTTGAAGAGAAAAATATAATGGGTTATGGTCTCTAGATTTTAAGGACACGTTGATCCAGGGTTTTATACTGACTGCCAGATTTGGAGTCGGGAAGGAATTTTTTCCCCTGAAATAGGGCAATTGGCATGAGCCTCATGGGGTTTTTTGCCTTCCCCTGGATCAACACTGTAGGGGATTGTAGGGTTATAGGTTGGATTTGATGGACTCATGTCTTTATCCAACCTCATCTACTATGTAACTATGTAACTATGAATAAATCATTTATCAACACTACATAGATTTTTTTTTTTTTACATAAGTTTTCTACCTTTGTCAAAAATATGATTCTGGAGGGCAACATGGTGGCTCAGTGGTTAGCACTGCAGCCTTGCAGTGCTGGAGTCCTAGTTTAAAAAACAGTGGGTGATCAACTTCTCCCTCTGGGATTCAACATAAATAACTGTGTAGAATTGCAGAGGGAGAAGTTGACCACTCAGTGTTTTTTAAGCTCAAACTCCGAGAGTCATATTTTTGAAAAAGGGAGAAAACCTATGTAAAAAAAAAAAAAAAAATAAAAAAAAAAAAAAAATCTTTATAGAGCCTATTGGTGCACATACAAGGGGTGAACAAAAAAATGGAAACACTTGACTTTTTGGCATCATAATTAGAGATGAGCGAACAGTGTTCTATCGAACACATGTTCGATCGGATATCAGGGTGTTCGCCATGTTCGAATCGAATCGAACACCGCGTGGTAAAGTGCGCCAAAATTCGATTCCCCTCCCACCTTCCCTGGCGCCTTTTTTGCACCAATAACAGCGCAGGGGAGGTGGGACAGGAACTACGACACCGGGGGCATTGAAAAAAATTGGAAAAAGTCATTGGCTGCCGAAATCAGGTGACCTCCATTTTAGACGAATAGTGGATTTCAAATCCGGGTCATATGAGAATGTGAACTTTGTGACTAAGAGACAGGGATAGCTGTACAGGCAGGGATAGCTAGGGATAACCTTTATTTAGGGGGGAATGTTATTAAAAATAACTTTTTGGGGCTCTATCGGGTGTGTAATTGTGATTTTTGTGAGATAAACTTTTTCCCATAGGGATGCATTGGCCAGCGCTGATTGGCCGAATTCCGTACTCTGGCCAATCAGCGCTGGCCAATGCATTCTATTAGCTTGATGAAGCAGAGTGTGCACAAGGGTTCAAGCGCACCCTCGGCTCTGATGTAGCAGAGCCGAGGCTGCACAAGGGTTCAAGCGCACCCTCGGCTCTGATGTAGGAGAGCCGAGGGTGCACTTGAACCCTTGTGCACCCTCAGCTCTGCTACATCAGAGCCGAGGGTGCGCTTGAACCCTTGTGCACACTCTGCTTCATCAAGCTAATAGAATGCATTGGCCAGCGCTGATTGGCCAATGTATTCTATTAGCCTGATGAAGTAGAGCTGAATGTGTGTGCTAAGCACACTCATTCAGCACTGCTTCATCACGCCAATACAATGCATTAGCCAGTGCTGATTGGCCAGAGTACGGAATTCGGCCAATCAGCGCTGGCCAATGCATTCTATTAGCCCGATGAAGTAGAGCTGAATGTGTGTGCTAAGCACACACATTCAGCACTGCTTCATCACGCCAATACAATGCATTAGCCAGTGCTGATTGGCCAGAGTACGGAACTCGACCAATCAGCGCTGGCTCTGCTGGAGGAGGAGGAGTCTAAGATCGCTCCACACCAGTCTCCATTCAGGTCCGACCTTAGACTCCGCCTCCTCCGGCAGAGCCAGCGCTGATTGGCCGAAGGCTGGCCAATGCATTCCTATGCGAATGCAGAGACTTAGCAGTGCTGAGTCAGTTTTGCTCAACTACACATCTGATGCACACTCGGCACTGCTACATCAGATGTAGCAATCTGATGTAGCAGAGCCGAGGGTGCACTAGAACCCCTGTGCAAACTCAGTTCACGCTAATAGAATGCATTGGCCAGCGCTGATTGGCCAATGCATTCTATTAGCCCGATGAAGTAGAGCTGAATGTGTGTGCTAAGCACACACATTCAGCACTGCTTCATCACGCCAATACAATGCATTAGCCAGTGCTGATTGGCCAGAGTACGGAATTCGGCCAATCAGCGCTGGCCAATGCATTCTATTAGCCCGATGAAGCAGTGCTGAATGTGTGTGCTTAGCACACACATTCAGCTCTACTTCATCGGGCTAATAGAATGCATTGGCCAGCGCTGATTGGCCGAATTCCGTACTCTGGCCAATCAGCACTGGCTAATGCATTGTATTGGCGTGATGAAGCAGTGCTGAATGTGTGTGCTTAGCACACACATTCAGCTCTACTTCATCGGGCTAATAGAATGCATTGGCCAGTGCTGATTGGCCAGAGTACGGAATTCGGCCAATCAGCGCTGGCCAATGCATTCTATTAGCCCGATGAAGCAGTGCTGAATGTGTGTGCTTAGCACACACATTCAGCTCTACTTCATCGGGCTAATAGAATGCATTGGCCAGCGCTGATTGGCCGAATTCCGTACTCTGGCCAATCAGCACTGGCTAATGCATTGTATTGGCGTGATGAAGCAGTGCTGAATGTGTGTGCTTAGCACACACATTCAGCTCTACTTCATCGGGCTAATAGAATGCATTGGCCAGTGCTGATTGGCCAGAGTACGGAATTCGGTCAATCAGCGCTGGCTCTGCTGGAGGAGGCGGAGTCTAAGGTCGGACCTGAATGGAGACTGGTGTGGAGCGATCTTAGACTCCGCCTCCTCCAGCAGAGCCAGCGCTGATTGGTCGAGTTCCGTACTCTGGCCAATCAGCACTGGCCAATGCATTTCTATGGGGAAAAGTTAGCTTGCGAAAATCGCAAACTGACAGGGATTTCCATGAAATAAAGTGACTTTTATGCCCCCAGACATGCTTCCCCTGCTGTCCCAGTGTCATTCCAGGGTGTTGGTATCATTTCCTGGGGTGTCATAGTGGACTTGGTGACCCTCCAGACACGAATTTGGGTTTCCCCCTTAACGAGTTTATGTTCCCCATAGACTATAATGGGGTTCGAAACCCATTCGAACACTCGAACAGTGAGCGGCTGTTCGAATCGAATTTCGAACCTCGAACATTTTAGTGTTCGCTCATCTCTAATCATAATGTTTGAACATGTTTAAATCAATCAAAATTTTTGATGTTTTAATTTTTTTTGTTTTTTTATTTTATTTGATATGTTATTTTAAACTACTTTTTTAACAGAAATTTAAGGAAATTGGTTATAACCTTCTAGAAATGGCAAACCTCTCAGACTTTCAAAGAGGCCAAATTGTTGGTGCTCGAATGGCAGGCGCTAGTGTAAAAAGTGCCTGAATGTTTGGCATTTCAAGTGTTAATGTCTCCAAAGTAATGACTGCTTTTGAAAGAGAAGGGAAAACATTCTCGGCCAAGCACAGGTCTGGTCGAAATTTGAAGTTGTCTAAGAGAGACTGTTGGACTCTAAAGCGAATTGTTAGAGTGGATCGCAAGACCACAGCTCCTAAAATCACTGCAGAGCTCAATAGCCATCTACAGAACCCAATTTCCACAAAAACTGTTCGAAGGGAGCTTCACAAACCTGGATTCCACAGAAGAGCTGCAATTAAGATAAGATAAGATATTCCTTTAATAGTCCCACAATGGGGAAATTTCAGTGATACAGTTTCATAGATGGTACAGTAATATATAACAAGAGAGAAACACATACAAGCTCATGGCAGATAGAGAAATCCTATGAATCATAGCAACTAAAACAAAAGAAACACAGACACACTGCAGGATCATTTAGTTCTCTGTGCGGAGTGATGTTAATAATACAGTCGAATGTGGTTGGAGGACACGAGGAGGGGTTGCAGCATGTAGATATAACAGGCAGAAAAACATTTTTGCAGAGGTGGGGGACATATGCAGCTATCATGATAACATGTGGTAGTTCCTTTGGTAGGTAGTGAGATCTCCTGCTCACAGCTGATAGTTCGGTATCTTGCATCAGCACTATTGTCCATTAACCACAAAAAAAATGCCCCAAATGTCCTTCATCACAAGCCCTCCTTCTCCTCCTCCTTCCTCCTTACCACTGTGTTCTACTTCCCCAAAGAAGTCTGAAGCCATCCAGGTAGACAGGGTGCTGCTCTCTTGCCAAGCTTCCATAACTCCTGGGGTAGGTGGGTGATGGTAGGTTTCCAGGCTGTAGCAGAGTCCCACATGTACACAGTAATAGAAAGAAATACCAGTCAGCTGTAGCATCTTCACACATCAGCAATAGACGCCAGAAATCATCTCCTTGAACAAAGAAGTCCACACTTCCATGTAGGTTTTCCTCCATGCTGCATGGTGTCCTGGGGGGATGGTAATAGGCACATGTGTAGACACAGGAAACCAGTTGAACCAGGTCTTGAGTCCATGCTTTACAATAGAAACAAAAAACTCCACAGGGTCTTCCATTCGATTTATAGCTGCTAATTCATAGTTTAATTAGAAAACCTCTGCTCTCAAAGACAAATGTTTTAAAGCATTTAGAGTGGTGTAGAAACCACCAGAAATGGTCCCTCGAGCAGCGGAAAAATGGGATTTTCTCTAATGAATCATTGTTTACCCCTTTTCCGACCTCTGGCCGCGTTTACGTTTGAAGACAGCCAAAAGAATCATTTCATCCAGACTGCCATCTCTCAACTGTCAAACATGGCAGGGGTTCAGTGATGATCTGGGGGGGGGGGCTATTTCTTGGAAATCCGCTGGGCCAATGATTTCCTTTCATAGAAGAATTAACAGTCATCACTCTTTAGGACTTTTGGCCGACCAAATTCATCCTATGGTTCAAGAACTGTTTCCAGAGGGGGATGCCATCTTTCAATATGAGAATGCACCACTCCATAGAGCAAGAATTGTTAAAGAATGGCACGAGGAACATTCTAATGAAGTTCAGCATCTCATCTGGCCACCACAATCACCAGACCTCAACATTATTGAGCATTTATGGTCAATTTTAGAGATTCAACTAAGAAGACAATTTCCACCACCATCGTCTCTAAAAGAACTGGAGGGTGCTTTAACTGAAGAATGAGCTAAAATTCCTTTGGAAACAATTCACAATTTGTATGAATCAATACCTTGGAGAACTGAGGCTGTATTTGCCGCAAAAGGTGGACCAGCAAAAGATATTTTGATAATTTCTCAAGGTGTTTCCATTTTTTTGTCCACCCCCTGGTATCTCTGCCACTGGACAGTTATGACCCAATGTTAATCTCAACAGATTCATTGTGCATAGAATGCAAATTTCTCCCAAAGACTTTAAATATAAAACCAAGGGAACACTATCCCTAACTTCAATGGAATTTTTAATATAAATGAGGGATATTATGCAACTCCCTTCATTCCATAAAAAGCTTCACATTAAGGGGCCAAGACAAACATGGTCCAACAAATATTGGATTTTACTATGTATTGGCCACTGTAGTATTAGGAGATAGATCAAGACATTCCTTTACTCTGGGTCACCTCAGTCCTCATAAATCTGCTCCACAGTTTTGGACATTACATATAGACTAAAGCAGCGGTTCTCAATCTGTGGGTCGCGACCCCAGCCAGGGTCGAATGACCAAAACACAGAGGTTGCCTAAAGCCATAGGAAAATACATATTTCCGCTGAGAAGCCGCGCTACCTTTTGCAGCAGGGTAGCTGCTAAATCCTAGTGGGCTGAAGGACCTTTGATGACGTTGTGACCATGTGATCAGGCTTTGGTGTGGGCGGAGCTATTCAGGACAGTGCCGAGTTACACAGGAAGAGAAGGCTGCAGTGAATGGAGACTGGAAGGTAAGATGGAGAGAAGAGACAGCATGTGTAAGCAAGAGGGGGTAAGGGGGTTCAGGCTGTGTGTGAGCATGATAGGGGAGTTCAGGCTGTGTGTGAGTATGATAGGGGAGTTCAGTCTGTGTGTGAGTATGATAGGGGAGTTCAGGCTGTGTGTGAGTATGATAAGGGGGTTCAGGCTGTGTGCGATTATGATAGGAGGGTTCAGGCTGATAGGGGTTCAGATTGTGTGTCAGCATGATAGGGGGATTCAGGCTGTGTGTCAGCATGATAGGGGGTTCAAGCTGATGGGGGGGTTCAGGCTGTGTGTGAGCATGATAGGGTGTTCAGGCTGTGTGTGAGCAAGATGAGGGGAAAGGGGTTTCAGGCTGATGGGGGGTTCAGACTGTGTGTGAGCAAGGGGAGGGGGTTCAGCATATTTTGTGGAAGAGAGCTTTTGTGATTAATCACTAAGTTTAAATTATGTTTGATTTGTAGCAATGAGAATACATAATTCATATCAGGTATTTACATTCCGAATCATAACTGTAGCAAAATTAAGGACGTTCACATGGGCACAGAGGGGGCAGATTGTGGCGCGTAATCCACATAATAATCCGGCCCCTCACAATGGAGGTCTATTTAGACCGCCAGGCTTGTTTTTTGCGTGAGCGGCATGCTGCCGCTCACAGAAAAAAAGAAGCGGACTGCCCTTTCTTTAAGCGGATTCTGTGGCTCGGTGAGCCGTGGCGTCTGCCTGGCTGTAATCTCCGGTGTCGGCCCATTAATTTGAGCCGACTCTGGGGGGGGGGGGGGGGGAGCCACGACAGCGACAATCGTGGCAGGCGTGTTTTGACCCGAGAGTGACGCGGCTCCCCACGTCACTCTCAGTGCCTAAATCCGCTATAAATCCGCTATACCGCCCCCTGTGTGAACTAGCCCTTACAGTTATGAAGTAGCCACCAAAATTATTTTTTGGTTTGGGGGTCACCGCAACATGAGGAACTTTATTGTGGGGTCACGGCATTAGAAATGTTGAGAACCACTGCACTAAAGGGAGACTGGGTGTTGACATACATATGGTTGGATGTAAATTCTCTTTATGTTTTGGGTATGGTATAATAGGTAACACAATACAACTGTCCCTTAGCAGAAGATTGTGAACCATTCCATACATTTGATACATTGTTTATTCACCATTATTTTTCATTTCTAAATACGTTTTAAACAATAGTTGATTACAATATGAAATTATATTACTGTTATATCATTATATTATGTTTCTTAGAGTGAAAAATTAAACAAAAAATTAATTTAGCAAATGAATAATCTAAACAATCAACTGTATACTGTAGATATAGCAAATGAGCTTGAGAATGTCCGCCAACCATAGATGAAAACTTAGTGTATCTTTAAAGATTCTCACATACTTGTTATGGATTTTTTGTTGAGAAATATGCAACACAAGTCAACAAGAAAATACATTATAATATTAGAGAATGGAGTTTTCACTAACTGTATTCATTCACATAGTAACAAATGCTGGAGATTCTAGGCATGTTGTAGATGTTCTATGTGTTGTGAATATTCAAAAGCTACAACATATCTACAATAACATCTTGGTGTACAATTCTGCTATCAAATATTGAAGAATATCCAATATTATGTACAATAGCACAAATATGTTGCACAAAAACAAATGATAAGTTACACGGTGTCCTTATTTATTTAACAAAAATGTAAACTGTAAAAACAGTATATTAACAAGTACACACTTACTGCTTCCATAGGGTTTAAAGGGGTATTCCCACGTCGCATACTCACCAGTCTTCACTCCTGTAAAATCTTCTTTCTTCCTGGTTTCTTGCATCATTTGGTGGGCAGGGTTTAACATGCAACCTGCTGTTTAGCTCCGCCCCCAAAATAGCGTGTAGCTCCGCCCACCCATATTGGACTATGAAGTACAGGCAGCAGCAACTCCATTCTGTGTTACATACAGAGACTGCCTGTCTCTGCCATAATGAACACAATTGAGTTAGCTAACCTGATAACTGGGAGAACAGTAGAAATGAAAGCAGCTCCTCTCCCCTATCTGAGAGCAGGAAGCTAGGTCAGGTGGTGTAGACACAGGAATAGCTAGATACACAGGCTCGCTCCTGTGCACTTAGCCCCTCCTCCCTGAGAGCAGGCAGATACATCACTTGACTTTTGAGCAGATAAGTCAAGGGCTGTGTCAACAATGAATTGAATAAAGTAAGATAATGGACAAACAAAGCAGTTTTGCTGAAGCAATGTATTTAGGAAAAGTCTTACATTCACATTAACAAGCAGTATAGATAGGATCCTTGTGATGGGACAACCCCTTTAAGGTTATCTATTGATTAGCTAAAGTTTTGCCAATGTGTTTTGCATCTGAGAGACTCTGCTTCTCTAATATGCTCTTTTTAAGGGAGCCTTCACACGATGTAACGCTGCGCTCATTCTGATCGTAGAAACACGTTCAGAACGAGCGTGTAAAAAGCAGCTCCCATTGACTTGAATGGGAGCCGGCATACGTGCGCTCCCCATTGAAGTCAATGGGAGGCTTTTTTCCGTATTGCTTTCAATGTGATACGCGTGTAATACATTGAAAGCATAGGGAAAAAAGCCACCCATTGATTTCAATGGGGAGCGCAAGTATGCCGGCTCCCATTCAAGTCAATGGGAGCTGCTTTTTACGCACTCATTCTCTGTTTTTACGATCAGAATGAGCGCAGCGTTACATCGTGTGAAGGCTCCCTTATACTGTTTTATTGATTAGTACCACTTACTTTTCCAGCCTTTTGTTACCATTTCCCAACTTTCTGAGATGTGTTGCTGCCATCAATTTCTACATGAGATTTTTTTACAAACGGAATGGAAATATCTAACATTCAACTTTTTAAATGTGTTCTGTGTTCTACTGTGAATAAAATATAATTATATGATATTTTCAAATCATTGCACCCAACGTATTTGGAAATGGGTTTGTATATCATATGTCCCTGAAGATTTAATGGTGAATTTGCATATATGTAAAATAATACTTGCCTTATACTTGACTTCTAAGTTTCTGAATATGCTCAAGAGATTGGCCCTATATACCATCCAATTAGAGCTGATTGTTCAATTTCCTTGATGATGATGAACATTATCAATTATTGTTGGTTGTTTTGCATTGTCACTGTAATTTATTCATTTTTCATCTTTAGCTATGAACAGCACTGAATTTTTCTGTACAATTCCATTTCACCAAGAATCTGAAAGATGCGTTTGTTACCAGGCAACAACTCAGCGTGATTTATTATTTTATATTTAACAAAGCACAACAAAACGACAATAGGCATTATGCATTGAATGATATAGGTCAAACTAGCTTTCAAAAAGATATATATTCATCGGAGTATTTTTTTATTTAATAGGAATAAAATAGAAAATGGCAGAACATTTATTCTATGAAGCAACAGTGAATTGTCTGCATTGCAACCCAGTTGCCATATGTACAGAGCTTAAGAATGTTTGCAAGAGAAAAGAAAGCACATACTGTATACTAGAATTCATTTCCGTTAGAGGGAATTCGCTAAATGTGACTTTGTCTGAATGATAATAGCCTTCATTTGTACAGAATTGTACTTAATACTTTCAGTAGAAAGACAAGATATTGTATGCCCTTCTGCATTTCCTTGTGGCAGTTAACTCCTTAAGGAGATTGCCTAGTTTGATACTTCAGGTCACAGTCCTTTTTTGTGTAAGGTGTATTTTTTTGTTGGGACAATATGTAGTTTTTTTGTTTTTTTTTAACACTACCGTATTTCAGTCTATGGCAGACTCTACATAACTATTGAAGCCTGCTGCAAGTCACTGCTTCACTGAAAAAACTATGGCTGCCTGCAGCCACCACTAGGGGGAGCTCAGTACATAGGAATTTATACAGTTGTCATAGAAGTCAATAGACAAAGACCTCCAACCTAGAAAGGATTGAAAACTACAGATACAACATGCAGAGGGGAAAACTGCTAAGTAATGCAAAATATAAATGAAGCTGTTAAAGGACCAAAACACAGTTGGAAAAACTGCTGAGGAAATGCAGTGTAAAAAAAACAATAGTGAAACAACTATTGAAACAATAGTGTGCAGGTTTACTAATTCTGTTAATTCTCCATGATGCTGTTTGATAAATCTGTCTACTCTTTTGGTGCATAGAGTAGCAATGTAGACCACGACCCCTTCTGATTGTAAGGCTAAGGCCCCACGGGCCGTATCCGCAGTGATAAAGCGCTGTGGGAAGAACCGCTGCATGATCACATTGCAGTTCTTTCTACAGCGCTTTTAACCCCTTCCCGACATGCGCCGTAATAGTACGGCGCATGTCGGGTCTGTAACTATGGCGACCGCCCGGGAGCCGGGCGGCCGCCATAGCCGCCGAGTGTCTACTGCTTTAAGCAGTAGACAACCGGCTCTAATGCCTCCGATCAGTCCCCGGACCGATCGGAGGCATTAACCCCTCCGGCGCCACGGTCAAAGGCGCCGGAGGCGCCATTTTCCCGGTGGTGCATGGGCGCCGCCATTTTTCCCAGGATTGCCGGCTCCTGGAGCATGTTCCAGGGCCGACGTCATGTTGCCATGACAGCCGGGAGCCTGTACAAGGCTCCCAGGCTTGTCTGCAAAGTCTCTCTTTTGCAGGCTGGTCTATGCAGCCTGCAAAAGAGAGGATTATTTTTTGCAATGCATTGCAATGCATTAGCATTGTAATGCATTACATTAGTGATCAGACTATGTTGCATCATAGTATAAATGTTCTGCCATTTTCTATTTTATTCCTATTAAATAAAAGAATACTCAGATGAATATATATCTTTTTGAAAGCTAGTTTGACCTATATCATTCAATGCATAATGCCTATTGTCGTTTTGTTGTGCTTTGTTAAATATAAAATAATAAATCACGCTGAGTTGTTGCCTGGTAACAAACGCATCTTTCAGATTCTTGGTGAAATGGAAACACCCCTAGGGGGTCTAATAAATGCAAAAAAAAATTAAAAAAAAAAGTAAAAAATAAAAATAAAAAAATATAAAAAGTATTAAAAGTTCAAATCACCCCCCATTCCCTAGAACACATATAAAAGTAGTTAAAAACTGTGAAACACATACATGTTAGGTATCCCCACGTCCGAAATCGACCTCTCTACAAATCAATAAAAATATTTTTCCTGTTCGGTAAACGCTGTAGCAGGAAAAATAGTCAAAAGTGAAAAACCACCGTTTTTTCACTGTTTTGATTCTGATAAAAATTTGAATAAAAAGTGATCAAAGCAATAACATTTCCCGAAAATGGTAGAACTAAAAAGTACACCCGGCCCCACAAAAAAAGAAGCCCTATGCATCCCCGTACACTTACGTATAAAAAAGTTACGGCCGTCGGAATATGGCGACTTTTAGAAAAAAAAATTTTTAACACAGTTTTGGATTTTTTTTAAGGGGTCAAAATGTAAATAAAACCATATAAATTTGGTATCCCTGGAACCGTACCGAAACACAGAATATAGGGGACATGTCATTTTGGCTGCACAGTGAACGCCGTAAAACCAAAGCCCGTAAGAAAGTCGCAGAAATGCATTTTTTCTTCAAATCCACCCCATTCTGAATTTTTTTCCTGCTTCCCAGTACATTATATAGAATAATTAGTGGTGGCATCATGAAGAAAAATTTGTCCAGCAAAAATTAAGACCTCATATGGCTCTGGGAGCGGAGAAATAAAAAAGTTATGGGGTTTAGAAGGAGGGGAGTCAAAAACGAAAAACGAAAATCAAAAAATGCCATCGGCGGGAAGGGGTTAAGAGAAAGTTCACAGAGTTTTCATCTGCGGACTTTCTCTTAACATTATATCTACGGGAAAGCCGCCGGTGTTTCCCTAGATATAATTGGCATGCTGCAATTTGCAAACGCACAACGGCTTTGCAAATCGCATCGAGTCCGGGCTGCGATCTTTTCCGGAAAGTGGGGATGGGATTCGCATGAATCCCATCCACTTTGCCGGCACTGTACAATGCCACGATTTTTCCCGCAGTGTATCCACTGCGGCCAAATCGTGGCGTTTACGTCCCATGGGGCCCCGACCTAAAAGTGTCTATAATGCTAGATAAATGTGGTATACAACACAATAGACATGTTTTTTTTTGTTCATACGATGCCAGAATTCTGATACATTGTGCTTAGAAGTCTTTTTGAGGCTGGGGCCCCAGGTTGAAAATATGCAACGTATTACAGCACCTGGAAAGTGGATTCTGGCTAATCCCATCCACACATTGCAGAAAAATATTTGCAGCGGAAATGCTGTGATTTAAAAAAAAAACTATCATTTTCCATATAGGTATAATAGAGGCAGAAAGTCAGTAGAGGAAAACTCTGTGTACGTGTCATGTGAAAACGCACGTTTTTCAGCTGCGACCCGCTACATGGGGCCTTAACCTAAAGCATTTGTTTCCTTAACTAAGGAATATGATATAACATAACTAGGAATTCCCTGTGGTCTCCCCTGGCATAGATGACATCATATACATTATTCACATGACTGCTGCAACTGATCACTGGTCCCATTGATTGTATTCAGTATAAGCAGCATTGCTATCGTGAAAGCTTAGCTATATATGTTATGTGAGCGATGCCATCGCTCCAGGACAGGAATTTCATAGGTAAGTAATTTTTTTCTTCAAATGCAAATTTCTTAAATTCTTGGACAACCACTTTAAGTCCCAGGTTAGAGAGATCTTTTATTGATGCTTCATGTGAAGAGTAAAAAAACAAAACAAATATTGCTATCCAGTGTGATAAAAACTTTAGAAAATTGTGGAACCTGTGGAAGGTCAGTTTGACTACTAATATATAAGCTTACAGGCTAGCCATGGAAGGAATCAAACTTTCACAGTGAATTCATTATTGCACCATAGAATTATTTTATGACTGATAGCAAAACCTGCATTGAGGATAAAATATATGTTTTTTTCAATTTATATCACTTGATAAATGACTCTCATTATCTTAATGTCTTGTTCATTAGGCATAATGTGCTCAGTCAGCACACTGCTACTTTTTCTTCATAATCTTCATTTCTGTAACTTGCACATTTCTGGAAAACAGTTAAATATATTTTCAACAGACAAGTTTTAGCCGCATCGCCCAAGGATAACGCCAAAGTAAAAGATTTTAGTTGCTATACATATTGGGACTTTAGTATACTATTTCTTTTTTTTATATATATTTGTGTTATGAAATCAACAAGTAATATGTAAATACCGATTAAGAAAAACACCACCTTTATTGGAATGCATGGTAACATACTAAAAAATACAAGGTTCAAGTCTCCTGATAAAAATGGGGAAAACGCAATTGCTGCTCAGGCTGTGCAAAAATGCCAAAGTGCAATACCAAACTAATATGAGAGCTAGAACAAGGCACATTAGAGTGACAAGTAGAAAAATGAATAATGGCCACCCCCAAAGAATACAAGAAACCCAATGCACATTTCACCAAGCGGCTTCATCATAGAACAAGACTTTCCTCTATTTTATTTACAATACATAATATTTTTTTGGCTGAAGTAATAGTGGGATAACTAGTTGCATCCATCCTGCAGATATGGCTGAAAATTCAGGAAACATTAATTTTAAAGAGAGTAAACCCCTTCCTGAAGAAGCACTTAAAGCAATGTAGACCATAGTCAGTGCTCCAGTATTGCACTGGCCATGGAACAAGGCCATTGTGTGTAGCAATGCCACTTGGTCACCCGACACAGTGTAATGAAGCAGATAACCACTTCCTGACTTCTGCCATAGGCATACACCAGATGTCATGAAATATGGGGACGACGTTCCATCACCAATCGATGGCTTCCAGGCTTGTCATTACTGTGCCTCTATTATAGCTGGCTAAAGACAATTTGTAGAATTTTACAATCATTTTAGTTATAACTAAAATCTTACTGAAAAAAATTTTTTCTTCAGTGCAAAGAAATATGTAACAATTTTTAGTTCTGTACAGTTTTGATAAAAACTAGGTTGAACTACTTTGTAAAGTGGTAGATAATGTATCATGTCCTTAAGAAAATGTGCTCTTTTTACATTTACAATGTCTCTCCATTTGTAGCAGTTTCAGGAAGCTACAAAAAATGCATTTTCAATAGCTGAAAAGCAATATATGTAATGTTAAATATTTAAGTTCACATCTTAACATAAGTGCAATGCAATGATATATTATATTTTAAAAGGAAAGTTGGAGTAATAGAAGTCGGAGCAAAAATACACTAGAGCAGCATATACAGGGTGATATATTTCTATGCACTGTAATAAATGACACCTCGTACAGTCGATATTAAGGGGAGCTCACTGCATAGAAATTGTTATAGTCTCTATTGATTTCTATGTACAGAGCTCCCCCTAGTGGTGGCTGCAGACAGCCATAATTTTTTCAGTGAAGCAGTGACTTACTCGCATTGAGATATTTATCAGTGTATTTATTTCAAGTTTCTGGCATAAATATATTGAAAATATGCCCTTTAGCTTGAGGTGGGGCCTTTTTAGAATTTTGCTATGGGGGCCCCATTAAATTCTTTGTATCCCCATGACAAGACAATACAATCAGTACAATAACTAAAGAATTTAAGGTCCCTCAACAAGATTTAAGACCCCTTCTACTATTAAAAGCACAGCCATATATTTTAACTTAAAAAGCATGGCATAAAGAAGGAGAAATCACACATTTACCTGCAGGAAACCACAGAAAATTATACTAAATTGAAAAAGACCTCTAAAATGTAGCTTAGAGATCCATGTACATTTATATTATCCTACTAATATTATAAATGTGAAAGTTTGGATATTTAGATGTTTGGATGCTTGTTACTCTTTCAGCGTCTGAACAGATTTGGATGAAATGTGGCACTTAGATAGTTTGTAACCTTGATTAACACATAGGCTACTTTTTATTATGGTAAATGACATGGCTTCACAACTGTTAAGAATCTATATTCATATACTATATTAAAGTGCTCATGCTGCCAGCACTGTCAGCTAATTGGAGTTTGCTGATAAAGCTTGGTCTGTTATATCTATATGTAAACACAGAGATAATACTGAGGCCATTGTGTGCAAGCATTACCAAATTATCTGATCTGCTAAAGACAGCCCCTTTAATCCAAATTGGCAGTTTGCCAAGTTCAAATATGCTGGGAAAAAGAAAATCTAATTAGTCACAAAATTCAAAAACCATGAGAGCTATGAAAGTAGACAGAAGTCATAGACTTTTCCTCAAGTGGCTCTTAGAGCAGCCAATATGCCAGAGGAGGTGGATCATCAACACCAACGACATACTCATTATATGGCGTCCCAGTGAGCTGCTGAGATGCCGTAACAATCACAGGCACGGTATGAGGAATGAGTTCAGGGGCAGGCCAGCTTCAGAGCTGCTGAAACGTCAGAGCAGGTGGATCATCAACGCCAACAACACGCTCATTATATGGTGTCCCAGCCAGCTACTGAGATGCCAGAACAATCACAGGCATGGCGCAAGGAACAAGTTCAGCAGAAGGACAACTTGAAAGCTGACGAAATGCCGGAGCAGGCAAACCATCAATGGCAGCAATTTGCTGAATATAAGCAGATCATCGACGCCAACAACACGCAGACGAAGTCACGGCAAAGGCTAGTACTTACTAAATATGATAAAATATATGTTCTTTTTTGTTGCATGCATGGTTAGAAAGACAAAGTATTCCCCATGATTGTCACTCTGCTTTACATAACACAGCTTTGGGCTTATGGGCAGAGCTGTGTTCTTGTGTCTTGTATAAATTTGGCCAATATACAGTAAGTAATAGGATTGCTTCACTTATAAATAAATATTTCATTCCAGTACTTATAGACATGAGTTTGGAACCCTACTCTTGCACCCTCTAACACTGAGTGCAGTGGATTCACTATTGATTGTCTATTGATGTCCTATATACACTGTATGAAGGCACAGAATATTTCATACACACACTGCCTGTAGGGCAATGTAACTCTGTATTAAAGCATTAGTGCATGTGTGCATGAGACCCAACGCTGCTTCGTCAAGTAGTACTTAATATTTACGACATGTTCATATTCAGTGCAGCAGAATACACAGACATTGATAAGTCAGTAAACTCATCAATTCACAGGTGTTATATAGCACAAGAAAGTGAAGTCTGTTGGGACTATTTTTATATCTTGAATGAATACATACTTACTAATAGCTCCCATCTTATGGAAATGTACTCATCAACAAGAATAAGGGAGAGGTGTTGATCTAAATAATTTCTTTTCATTAATCACTTTTCTTAAAAGGTTATATCAAGGTGAATCAATCCCGCTGACCTTCTCTAATAAGATCCATGTGAGCGTTGAATCATCACAGTGTAGAGTGAGATTGCTACTATAATACATCAACTGATTTTCCTATTTCCTCTATACCACTATAAATAATAACTATTCCACACTACTTTATTGACACTGGCAGAGTATGTCATTTAGTATAGATTAGAAAGGGGAACAACTTAAAAGAAGTCTGAACAAAATCATAAATGAATATTTCTTTAATGTGTCCTAATGACGCCAGTCAGATGTATTGTACAGCACCAGGGGAGGAACAGAGAGGGAAGCAGATAAAAAGAAGATTAATCACTGTGAAAACAAGTAGAACCACTGTAAATACCATCAAATTTATATTATAGAGAAAAAAAGGACATTGGGGTTGAGGCCTCACATTTAGAAAACGTAGCTTTTTGTTATATATTTTTTCAGTCAAAGCCAGGAGTGGATTGAGTAGAAAGTAGAAATATAAGAGCTTCCCATATCCCATTCCTTTTGTAGCCATTCTTGGCTGCATAACAGTTTCCACAACGTGGGGCCTCAGCCTCGGCGTCATATATAACATACTGAATTCAATTACAATCCTATGAAAAAGTTTGGGCACCCCTGTTAATCTTAATCATTTTTAGTTCTAAATATTTTGGTGTTTGCAACAGCCATTTCAGTTTGATATATCTAATAACTGATGGACACAGTAATATTTCAGGATTGAAATGAGGTTTATTGTACTAACAGAAAATGTGCAATATGCATTAAACCAAAATTTGACTGTTGCAAAAGTATGGGCACCTCAACAGAAAAGTGACATTAATATTTAGTAGATCCTCCTTTTGCCTGTAGTCGCTTCCTGTAGATTTAATCAGTTCCTGGATCCTGGATGAAGGGATTTTGGACCATTCCTCTTTACAAAACAATTCAAGTTCAGTTAAGTTTGATGGTCGCCGAACATGGACAACCCGCTTCAAATCATCCCACAGATGTTCAATGATATTCAGGTCTGGGGACTGGGATGGCCATTCCAGAACATTGTAATTGTTCCTCTGCATGAATACCTGAGGATTTGGAGCGGTGTTTTGGATCATTGTCTTGCTGAAATATCCATCCCCGGCGTAACTTCAACTTCGTCACTGATTCTTGAACATTATTCTTAAGAATCTGCTGATACTGAGTGGAATCCATGCGATCCATGTTGCAGAAAACCTGCATTATTTGTTGCAGATTTTGGTAAGATTTTTTAATCCAAAGCCAGGAGTTGATGGAGCAGAAGGGTTTCTTACATAAAGCCATTTCTTCTGTAGCCACTACTACTTTTTGGCTAAAAAGAATGTAGCAAACAAATCTGCAACAAAAAAGCAGCAATTCAATGTGAGGCCTTAGCATTAAGGGTGGATATTCTCTATTAGGTTGGGGATACACAGGATAGATGTGTTGCTGAATCTCCATCAGGGTAATTAGTCAGAATGTCTCCATGAAGCCACAGCCACATCTGAAAATAAGATCTCCTGTAACTTTATTCTTTCATGAGTTATTACCAATTTTCTCTTCGTTTACAGTCATTGACAGGTCACAGAGGTTAACAAGTGAGGAGTGGATAGAAATTGTATTGATGTCTGGTGAACGCAGTACCCGGGTCATTGCAGCAAATTTCAATGCAAGACACCCTACGAGACCACCCATCTCCGATGCAACTGTTAGGAAACTGCTTGCCAAATTTCGTGAAACTGGTTCAGTGTTGGATTTGCCAAAATGTGGATGCATGAAAACTGTCACTAGTGAAGAAACATCAGTGGCTGTCTTAGCTTCATTCAGCAAGAGCCCACAGTGTAGCACTTGCCACATGTAACTGGAGAGTGGCATCAGTCGAACATCCCTTCTGCAAATATGAACTACTCACAAATGGTACCCTTACAAACTCCAGCTGCTGCAGCATCTCAACGAGGGTAACCCAGATCGGCGCACTGAATTTGCAGAATGGCCAAAACAAAAATTGGAACAGAACCCTCAGTTTACACAGAACATTATGTTCAGTGATGAGGCAAACGTTTTTGTGAATGGTGAAGCTAACAAACAAAACCACTGCTATTGGTGTGAGAGTAACCCACACTGGATAGATTCCTCCAAGACTGGAGGGAACACAAAAATTGATGGTATGGTGTAGTATATTGGGTACATATGGTATGGGTCCATTCTTCATCAATGGAAACCTCAATGCCACTGGATATCTAAAATTGCTACATGATATGTTTCCCTCTTTATGTACTGAAGCTAGCACATTCCCTGAGTTTTTCCAGCAAGATAATGCACCACCCCATTATGGGTGTCAGGTCCGAGCATTTATAGATGAACAGTTTCCTGTAAAGTGGATTGGTCGTTGTGGGTCTCCTGATCTGACCCCCTCATACTGTATGCTAATGACCTTTTAGCCAGCACAGGAAGTTCCCAGCAGCACTCGTCTCTCCTACTATCCCTTATGTGTGTCTGCAAACAGGAAGCTAAGTCATCATCAGCAGCCTCCCATAGGAAACAATAGGAGAGGAGTGCACAATGTATTGTGCACCAGTCTAATTAGCATATGAATAAAAACGGACTTATTCAGAAACCACTGAGGCAATCTACATACAAAAGGTAGGTGTGGAATAGCTGTTCAAAAGGCTATGCAAAGATGTGATTAGTTAAAAATGACTTTTCCCAGTGATAGAGCCCCTTTAACTTGGTAGAAAAAGTGTTGCTGAGCCTTTTTCCATCCACATTCTTATTGTTAGTACTTGCCAGCCCACTGCCCTGTTTTAGCCACTCATCTGATTTACTGCACACACACACTGCTCAATTTAATAATAGTGATTGGCAAAAATTCTGACACTGTGTGTACGTCTTTTATTGTTTCTTGTTGTTTTTTTAAAGAAAAAGTATTTCAGGAAAAAGCTGTTTTAAACAGCAGCTGCTGAGTATTTAAAATATTGTCTTTAGCAAAGAATTTTTCACTAACAGGATTGTTCTGTCAGTAAAAAGTATATTAAAATTCTGTGCATACAGATACTGCGCTATTGCACAACAGACCCAGATTGGCAATGACAGGGTTAACTGATTTGTCTGTGTGTCTGAAATTCTCCATTAGAGCAAGAATACAGCAGTGTCAAGCTCAAACAGCAGCAGTATATAGGTACACTGAGCTCAGCACTGTAATTTGTCCACCTACCAGCTGATGTCAGGAGGCGCTAGAATGTCACACAGTGAGTCAGTAACTCATACGCGCACGTCTATATCCTGCTCAAACATGTGGTGGTGGCCATTTTAGCTCACCCAAGACAAATCGCCATTTGTTCGCTTTTGTTAAAAACCAAACAATTTGGAATATTCAGATTGAATCCGGTTTGTGACAAAATAGTTTTCCAATCTCTAGACTTCTTTTTCAAACACAGATGCCAAACTCCTTGCAGATGTTGTCCTTGGCAGGATTCCAGCGCTGCAAGGCTGCAGTGCTAACCACTGAGCCATCGAGTTGCCCTTAGTTATCTGACATTGCTACTGGGGCAGAAGACCCCTCCTATAGTGACTGGTTACAGGGGAACGTCTTCCTACACCCCCACCCCTCCCACTGTAGTCAGTCCATGCTAATGCAATAAATTACAGCTGGGCTTTTAAAAATAGGCCAATGAACTGGAGTAACCTTGGACCACAGAATGGAAAGCAACTAATCACATTGTAAAGCTGCGACTGCTTTACAGGGCCAGAAGAGAGGTGAGTACAATGACAGTTTTTATTGTTTATTAATGTATTTTTTTGTGTGGTTTTCTTTGCACAGTTGTTGGACTTCAGTTTGAGGACTCTGCTGATGGATTTTTTATTTATTTATTTCTGTTAATTAGTTATTCGTGTTTGGGGGTTTGATTTCAATAACAAAAAAAATCTCATGTTTGTCTTCTTTTACTTTATTTCTGCCTTAGAAATGGCTGTTTTCTGACTGAAATGAATATTACAAAGATGGGGCTTGGATGTCAGTAAAGCAACCCAACCCACTGATCTAGTGGCTCTTAATATTGGCCAAAAAATTATAACTAAAACTGGGTAGGTGTGCAAGGAATAACTTAGAAAACAACAATCTGTGGGACTTAAATACACACTAAAATATATTTTTATTTTCTTTATTTTCTTTTATTTGTATTATTAAAAGCTTAAATTAACTCTCCTAACTGTGTGCAGTAATGTCAATACCCATACTAGATACCCTGCATCTCCCCTGTATGATTTGGAAGAAAAAAAACTTAACCAATTGGGTGGTATTGATAAACACCTGATGGTCAGCATGCAGCCCTAACTATTAGGTAAGTATTCAAGTGTCTGAACTGCCACTGGGTTTCCATTTAGGGATAAAGATAAACTGCAGATAAAGCTAAAGGCAGACACCAGGTCCAATTGTACACTATCTATATTTCCAGAGAGAGGACTTCTGGTTCTACCAAATCAAGTTCCGGATAGAATAGTCCCAGAACCCCAGCAGACACTCATACCCTGCATACAGCTGATCGGGGAGAGGAGGGGAGTGGCATTGCTAGGCTCAATTTTAACTAGTCTTGGGCATTGGGATAACAGCTAGTAGTCAGCAGGCTGGAACCCAAACATTTAGGGTGCATTCACATGATGTATTTTGGCTCGTAAACTGGCATGTCTACGCCGCGGGAGCTTTTGCAGGCCGTATACGCTCCCATTGATTTCAATGGGAGCAGCCATCATATACGCGGCGCTATTTTGCGGCAACAAAATCACGGCCGCAAAATAGCGCCACGTATACGATCCCGACTCCCATTGAAATCAATGGGAGCGTATACAGCCCGCAAAAGCTCCCGCAGCATCTACGTGCCAGATTACGAGCCAAAACACATCATGTGAATGCACCCTTAGACATACATGCACACACAACTGATAATGAAAACAAACAGAACTACAACCTGACACGCTTCCACTGGCTATTTCAAGTTGCCAGCATCATCAGAGGCTCAATTGTAAAGTTGGTTAGGAAATGCTGTTAATACAGCACCATATACGAGCTTGTTATTTAGTATGCTCGGTCGGTTGTAGTGTCTGACACTACGACCGACCGAGCATACTAAATAACAAGCTCCAGTTATCCAGTATCTATCTACTTGCGAACTTCGCTCAACTTACCTGCACAGATTCGCTGCCACTCCCCGTTTTTCTCGCTCCTCTTCTCTCTCATTGACATGCCTTCAGAGCGCCCTGCATGCCCCCACCTCCCTAGACTAGTGTTAGAGATGATGGGATAAGGCGTGGCTTGTGGCTCAGGAGAGTGTGGACGGGTACTGGGAGGGGAGACGTGAGTGATGCACTCACGTCTCCCCGCCCACACTCTCCTAAGCCACAACAAGCCCTGCCTACTCCCATCATATCTAACACTAGCCTAGGGAGACGGGGGCACGCACAGCGCTCTGAAGGCATGTCAATGAGAGAGGACCAGACCGGACCAAGAAGAACGGGGAGCAGCAACGGCAGCGAATATGTGCAGGTAAGCGTACACCAGGGGGGGCTAAGTAGCCGGGGATTTTTTTTAATCACTACACAATGTGGAGTCCAAAAATTGAAACAATTTTGGACTCCATACTGCGTAGTGAATAGGATCGTTTTTAAAATCTGATGTTCGATTATTAAAAAAAAATCCTATTGACTTGCATTAGGATCGGAATTGGGATCATGATCGGGTTCGAATGGAAAATGATCGGAAATCGGATTTTAAAAATGATCCTGAAATTTCAAGATCAGCTCAACCCTAGTTATGAACTGGTTATCTTAACTCTAACCAGAACCCAAGGATTCCCACCTGTCAGTGGTTTCCATGTTATGGCAGATTAGTGAATACATGGGTAAGTGTGTGATATGATATTTTGATCCTGTACCAATCTAGTCTAGCAATCCTTTTTTCAGATTTTCAGTATTTCAGCAAATTGTTAATCAGGAAATGAACTGTAGGTGTAAAATGTCATCTGCTGTGTATGGCAACCAGCAACAGGAAAAAAAATGTTATATAAGTCCTAAATTGTGCAATATATCTATTTAAAAGCTATTTAAGATAATGAGCCTGTAGAAAGTTTCTTTGTCACTTGAAGATCAAATTAACACATTTTATAATTGTTGTAAAAAGGAATTTGCATTATAAAGTAGACTCTTTGCCTGGCAGTGGCAGTTCCATCTTTCCAGTATATATAATTAATTTGATTCAAGTGCAAGTTTAAGATTACAAACACAAGCTTTGTAAATGTTTCAAGTGTATAATGGCTTTTTTTGCTTCATGTTATGATTTCAAGATAAATAGTACATATTGCATTTTTCATATTTGCAATAACATTATGTAATACAAATCTGGAAATAATGACAATTGAAGGGCAAATTAGTTCTGTGTTGTATATGAAAAACAAGTTTTGAACAATCATGACCATTATTTGCTACATTGATAAATAATATACTCCTCAACATTGAAATTGCACCACCAAAAAGGTTATACAAATCGTGGAATCAAATTTTCAAGAACTTAGCTCCAATCTGTGACATTTGACAGAGGCATAAAAACCGGACTGAAAATTGTTTAACCACACGAAACCTAAAAAAATTGTATCAATTGTATGGGATGATTGTGTGATGCCTTCTGTTCATTGGCACTTGTTGTAAACTGATTATTGAACTGAGAGACCTTGGTTTATCACTCTGGCACATTGATATGCCTCTAGACTGAGATGGCCACACTGTTCAACATTACATGTCCAGGAGTTGGAAGAACAATCATGAACCAGAATGGCAGTAAGATATGTATGGAGGTGAACACAGTTGGATTGTCTGATTATAACAATGGGGGGAAATGATCCGTTCTGTAGCGCAAGTGAAAATAGACGTCACATTCTCTTCAGTGATCCGGTTTTTGTCTCAGACGCAGTGAAAATTAGAGATTGGTCTGATGACAACATGAGTAAAAGCATGAAAAAGCCTTCACAAGGTAATGTCACACCTGTCTTACTCCTGGGATTATTGTGTGGAGTGGCATAACGTACAGGAGCTGAACACCACTAGTCTTCATTTCAGAACAGATTGGATTTACATTAATTTGGTTGTGCAACCAGTGGTATGACCATTTCTCCAAAGTATCCTTGGACCTGATTTTCAACAGGACAACACCAGACACACATTCCTGATGATACTGTGAGCAGTCTGTGTATCATAAATGTGCTACCATGGCCTGCAGCACCTCCTACTTGTCTCCCATCAAGCACATTTAGGACGTCATTGGTCTTCAATTGTAAAGGGAGCTGCCAGCCAAATATGTTCGGTATCTTGCTGTGCAGTCTGTTCTATGAGTGTCCACCGTGTTTCAACACCCACTGTAATCCCAAGTGGTGTGGTTCTTTTAATGGTTTCTGTAGGAGAAACCTGCCCATTGTTTATTTCCCTATGTTAGGCTGAATCAAATTATAAATACATGAAAAACACTCACTAAATGTCCAGTAATGATAGATGGATCTTAAATCTATTTGTGAAACAACAGAATCATAATCAGTTATACTTTATTCTGTAAAATATATTGTACATTGTTTTCAGTAGAATTGATTATATGAGCTATTTACGTGTTATAAACATATTTCCTTCATTACTATTTATTAGTGAATTGAATAAATACAGTTTATTCCATTTCAGGTGTCAGAATGAATCTAGTTTTCTCATCATCTCAGTGGCACACATTCTTATTTCCAGTGTGTTACCGTAAGGTTCTGAAGGAATGTTCAGAGTTTCACACCATTAGTTCTAGCCACGTGCCATTAATTTCTTGCTTATAGTGCTGTGCCAGAGATTTATACCCCAGACCTCAGAGCTTACCCTGACTCAGTTCACAGTTTAAATTTACAATAGCTGAAAATAAAACAATACATTATTCATATGCACCCTATTGTGATTTATAAACTCCATATTCTACAAAGTTAATTATGTTGCCTAATGGGCTTTTATCATGCAAGTTATGTTGATCTATGTTTATTACTAGGATTGTGGATGTTTTTTTTCCTTGGGAAGAACTATTCTCAGAGGGTCAAGATGAAAAAAAAATGATTGTGTTTTCAAGAAAAAAGTGTAATTGTAGTTATGGAGGCATGACTGAATGGACCATTTGTAGTAAACGATCCCACTGCTAAAAATATATGCATCCTGCAAATAAAATCCCATTGTTGTACTGATTTAATAGCACCCATTTCCACACTCCGCTAGTTTCCAATATTCCTTATAGATCTGCACAGTAAAAACATTAAAGTAAACAAATAGAGTACGTAAAATGTCTCTCTTATAGACTGCCTGGTTTTTTTCTGGGTCTCGCACCACTTAAAATATAAGACATTTCATTAGTATTGTAAAACACCAGATTACCATAAAATCGATCTGGTTTTGCATGTTGTGGTGATTCAGTGAAAGGTGCTGCACATTACACAACATTTTACAGTCATTAAAATTAAGCTGTGCCAGTCTAAGATTCTATGGCAAGCAACTGCTATGTAATTGTTTAACTCTTTCATGACCTGTGGTCCTGGGCTCATCAAACTTAGGAAATAGATAAGGGATTTGGAAGAACTGGATTTTCTCTCTGATATATTCTGCTCTGCTGGTCCTGGCTTTTATGACTGGGCCACCATGAACGACATTCTGCTTCTTACACTATGTAAGTAAGAAAATAAGATTTTCAGGGACTGAAATATTGATGACCTATGCTTAGGATACACTATCAGTATCAGACTGGTGGAGGCCCAAAACCAGGGAAATAATTGCTGTCATTAAAGAGATTCTATCATTAGAATTCCCTTTTTTAACTAAGTAGACATAGGAATAGCCTTAAGAAAGGCTATTCTTCTCTTACCTTTATTATTCTGATCCACGCCACCATTCCTGAGAAAAACCTTCTTTCTTCCTTATGTAAATCAGTTTTTAGACAGCACAAGGGGCGTCCCCTGTGCTGTCTAAAAACTCTCCAGCGACACCTCTATATTCTTCTCCAGACCACCTCACTGTCACGACTTCATCCAAAAGCACCGACTGCACATGTCCGCCAGCCACTTTACTGTAGCTGAATGGGAGAGGCCACAGGAAAATGGCCGACAGTCGACTCTTTTGGATGAAGATGCAGCCGGTGACGCAGCGAAGAGGTGGTCCAGAGAAGAAAATGAAGGCATCGCTGAAGAGTTTTCTAACAGCACAGGGGATGCCTCCTGTTCTGTTTGAGTGCAGGGGAACCCCCCCCTTGTGCTGTCTAAAAACTCATTTACAGTAAGGAAGAAATAAAATATTTTTTAGGAACGGCGGCGTGGATCAGAATAATAAAGGTAAGAAAAGAATAACCTTTCTTAAGGCTATTCCTACTTGTACTTAGTTAAAAAAGGGAATTCTAATGATAGAATCCCTTTAAGTAAGCCGATGGTAATCTAGTATACAAAGATAGGAAGGTTTTTCTCAAAGGTGTTGTCCCATATTGGACACGTCTACAAGTCAGGGAATAAGTGTACAATTGCTTAGTGCTCGATTGCATTAGCTGTATAATACGCTATAATAGTGCTATTACGGTGGATGTCGGGAAGGGGTTAATAGCATAAGGCATATCTATCTAAATCAGACCCTAGATCTACACATTGCATCTTGCTTATATTAATTACTTTCTGCCACTGGAATATAAAGCATTAGACAATCTTTCCCAGTCAGTCACTAAAATTATCCAGAAATATTAAACAATGTCCCTGAACAGCGGTGTTCTCAGTATTGTTTTCTCTGTGGGCAGCTGTAAGAGTTTGGAATTTCTGTCTATATTTCAATATCATTTTTGAAAGAAAAATAGAGACTTATCTGAGCTCAGACAGGTTTTCCAGTATCCGTAGCTTTCTAACAACTCCATACTGGTGAGTCCAATATGATTACTTTAATAGCAAGTTACACTTGATAAAGAATTTATTACCCTCTGGCAGTAACTAGTCAAAATTTCTATTACTGGAGTAAAATTCTAGAAGTTGTAGTTTTAGAAGTCTATACTTTTCTTTTCCATGGTGTTGCTGTAGATTTACTGCCAAAATTAATTTTTAAGTTAATACAATGCAGCTTTTTCAGTTCTCGATTTATTTTGCTAGCAAAAATATAGCTCAGATTAAAAATAGTGCTATTCTTTCCTTCCTTTTAGGATCTAAACTTGGTTTTGACAAAAAATGCTGGAAAGACTGATATAAGCAACAAGACCTGTGTTCATCCTGTAATAAGCAT
This sequence comes from Leptodactylus fuscus, assembly GCF_031893055.1. Classification (NCBI taxonomy): domain Eukaryota; kingdom Metazoa; phylum Chordata; class Amphibia; order Anura; family Leptodactylidae; genus Leptodactylus; species Leptodactylus fuscus. Next base: position 104,170,166 of record NC_134269.1, read on the forward strand.
TTTTTATGATGTATGGATAGGTTTAGTAAGCGGAGACGTGCTCCGAATCCAGTGGACATTCAAGGGAGAGGCCTTGAGATAGTCAAGACCTATAAGAAGCTGGGTGTGTTCCTCAATAGTAGGCTACACTAGGATCACCTGGATGTGCTGCATGGAAAGGGTTATAGCAGGATTTACCTGCTCATGAGGCTGAGGGCCTTTAGGAGACACTTCTTGGGGCCTTTTTCAACTCCGTGGTAGCATCAGCCATCTTCTTTGGAGTGGCCTGCTGGGGGAGTAGCATACCAGCCAGGGATATAAATAGAATCAACAGGCTGGTTTGAAGGGCCAGCTCTGTCCTGGGGAGCCTCCTGGACCCAGTACAGGTGGTGGGTAACAGAAGGATACTGTCCGTGGTAAGCTCCATGCTGTAAAATAATAATAATAAATTGTATTTATATAGCGCCAACATATTCCGTACAATTTGTAGGGTTCAAATCCAGACAGAAAGATACATTACGAAGAAAGTCATTTCACACAATGGGACTGAGGGCCCTGCTCGCAAGAGCTTACAATCTATGGGGTAGAGGGGGTGACACAAGAGGTAGCAGGGGCGGCATTGCTTATGCAGAAGTCAGACATTTTTGTAATAGAGGTGACTGTCATTACATAAACATAAAGCTGTATGAGCCGTCAAACAACTTCCATCCCATGTATGAGACTGTGACAGCACTGGGCAGTACTGTCAGTGATCGACTGCTTCATCCCAGGTGTGAGAAGGAGCGCTGTTGGAGATCCTTACTCCCAACTGCGGTCAGTCTGTATAATCGACACCAGACTAAGTGGAGATCACTTGGCACAGAGAACTAAATGATCCTGAGTCTTTCTTTTTCTTTTTAGTTGCTATGACTCCTAGTATCTTTTTCAATCTGCTATGAGCTTGTACGTGTAATATATTATTGTGTTATCCATGCTGCTGTAACACATTGAATTTCCCCATGGTGGGACTATTACAGGATTATTTTATTTTATCTTAACTTAATCTTATATCTTCACTATACTGTTCAATGTGTGATATGCAAATAAGGCAATTGTACACTAGTAGCAGGCCTTTGAGTCCTGGGAGCTGCTCTTTTCTCTTTTGTTTTCTTTCTCCCCTTTTAGATAAGGGGCTCTTGAATCTCCTCAGGAATTGAAATAACTGCATAAGAAATCGAGAACTGGGGCATTAAATTTCAGTCATGGTCCCATTTATTAGAAAATGCTAAGGCAGATATGATGAAATATAGTTCAGTATGAATTGGGTAACAAACCAACTGTTAGCTAATATTTTGAGGAAACAGAGAGTTCAAGACCATGTGCTGGGAATCAGGGATTTATATTATTTGTTTATGATAGAACTATCAATGAAAATAAATAAGACTTAACTTTGATTAGAATATAACAAAGGTGTTAAAAGAATGTCTCATCTGAGAATGGGATTCACGTAACCCCTTTAAAATGGTGGCTGATAGTACATCTATATTATAGGTCAGAAGTCAAGGTGTATAGACAAACAAAATATTCGTAGTGGGGTATGGACAAAAATGATGGTCAAGATAGCTATTCCTTTAATTTTATTTTGTTTTAAAAAAGAAACACCATGCAACTTCCCATCCCTTGTCAGTATACTACTATCAAGACTAGAAGTCTGTGCTTAGTACTTGATATACCGACAAGGTATAGCTGTATTTAGTCTGGCAACTGAGAAATGGTCCAAAACAAGTACCAGGCTGATTCATACCAGTCAATAATGAATGGTGTGCACTGAAAAATTTTACAGATGATTCATATGCAAAGTCACAGTTTTTAAAAGGTTCAACCCTTCGTTATCAAGATATTTTAATGGGAAGGCCCTTATAGACCAAGAAACATTAAGGTCAAGTCATTAGGGTAACACAAATGAAAAAAGAGAATCCCTTTAAGGACATGTTCAACCTTTTGCTTAGGATCAAAAAAATACTGGATTGTTTACTGAATGGCCTGAAGAATTCCTAAATGAAGTGGGAACTCAAATTTGCGATTGTTAGTTAGCAGGTGTGTTGGATCGATATTCCTGGGAAGGCCTGGACTATATTGCTACTGTCCCATTGCCAGTGACTATCTGTTGACACCTGCTACATATGCAGAGGTCACTGTTCAGAGAAGGGGAAATGTTGAGTCAAGTTTGTATCTGTACTTTTTAAGTTTCATTGTAATCCTGTATGTCACGAAAATGGTCTCTACAGAACAAAAATTGTTAGCCTATATTGAGAATCAGTAGACAGAATGAAATCTGAAAGATTTCAGGATTTCTTTTTTAAAACATAGATACATCTGTCATAGCTAAATACTGTGTAATACTGCTTGTGATGGATAAGTAGCTACTGCCATGACTGCTAGGATTGAAGATAACTCTGATTCTGGCCGTTTAACTCCCTCCGTCAACATATCAGCATGCTATCATATGTTTGTAGGAGTTAATAGCTTATCATGGCAGCTGGAGGGCTATAACAAAAATGCCCAGGGTTACCATTGGTACCTGTATACTGTATTAAAAAATGCTAGAGACATGGCATAACAAGTTATCTGTCAGTGTAATAATGCTTCAGAATACGAATATTAAAGGTTCACTGGTTAAAGCCAAGCCTCCCGAAAATTAATGGAGCTAATGAAATGAATAATTAACTGCCCATGACATAAAAACAAATGTAGAAATTAACTAATGCATTACAGGGACCCCCAACTTGTTCCACATTAAATACTGCAACCCCCTCAAGAATATGGAAATAATAAACTACCATATTACCCAAAATTTACCAAAAAAGCACAATCCATAATGTAAAGAATTGTAAAAAATCATGTTCAGAATGCAGTGAACCCCCCCCCCCCCCAACATTTTCCAAAAGACCTGTTTTTTATGCAAAATTACAATAATATAGTAAAAAATTATATATAATTGCTATGGATGTGTCCAGACTTAGCTGGTTTATCAGCTTGTCTATAATTTGGTTAAGGATTCCAAATTGTCTTGAAATCAGTTCAGCATATAATATTACAACATATAATAAAAGCATTAAAGGACTGCAATTCCCCATCCTCAATTGGGTGGTCACACATAACTTTATGATATTAAACCGTGTTGTGTTTAAAATCTGCTTAATTTAGGGATGATCAAACAGGTTTGTAATGAGTTGGATTCGCTATGAATTTCCAAAAATGGATGACAATGCTGGAATGGATGACAATGCTGTGCTCTGAGCACAGGAAGAACACCCCGTGTACTTTCTGAGTACAACTGGCATAATAAAGAAAAAAAGAAAAATTCCAAAATGGCGGCCCAGACCTACAAGATAAAGGTAAGAGATTAATAGTCTTTCTAAAGGTTTTTTCAATGATATAATCCTTTTGAATCTCATTCACTTTTCTGGTACTGTAAGATGCAGTGTTTATTTCCACAGCAACCAAAAACACTGCGTTTCCACAAGGTGGGGCCTCAGCCTTACAAAGTAAATTTCCTCTTGGTAACTATGACCATATTTATGTATAGCGAAAACATTTCCTTTCCATGCTGTGCTAAAAACATTATAATTTATGCTAGTTACTCCATTAAGCATTGTTATGACATGAAGCATCTATATATATAATAATTACCTAGTCTAGATACAATTTACAGAATTATATAATTATTCTTCGTTAAAGCTACGTGATTGATAAATATAAACAAATCTTAATTTGGTAAATAAATGTGCACAGTGTATAAGCCGAGCATATGTATATGGTTTAAAAATAATAATCTAGCAGAATAAATTTAATACAGAAGTCAGCAAGTGACATTTGCACATACATTTGGCGGTTTGTACAAAACCCTTACCACTTTAGAAATACATCAATTATGAGTTAATAACTAGAGATGAGCGAGTAGTACTCGATCGAGTAGGTATTCGATCGAATACTAAGGTATTCGAAATACTCGTACTCGATCGAGTACCACTCGCTATTCGAATGTAAAAGTTCGATGCAGAGCCAGCAATGATTGGCCGAATGCTATATAGTCGGCCAATCAACGCTGGTTCTTCTCCTACCTTTAGAAGTCTTCTCTGTGCAGCTTCCCCGCGGCGTCTTCCGGCTCTGAATTCACTCCGCCAGGCATCGGGCCTGGGCAGAGCCGACTGCGCATGTCCGCTTGTAGTACGGACATGCGCAGTCGGCTCTGCCCAGGCCCGATGCCTGGCAGAGTGAATTCAGAGCCGGAAGACGCCGCGGGGACGCTGCAAGGAGAAGACTGCTCGGAGGATCCAGCCCGACCTTCACTCGTGGACTTGGTAAGTATAATTTGATCGAATGTTGCCTACTTCTGAAACGAGCATTTTCCCCCCATAGTCTATAATAGGGTTCGATATTCGATTCGAGTAGTCGAATATTGAGGGGCTACTCGAAATGAATATCAAATATCGAACATTTTACTGTTCGCTCATCTCTATTAATAACGCTAGTCTTCATAAATGTGTCCCATTTACTTCAAATTAACTTTAAATTAATACATTTAAAAAAAGAAAAAAAAAAGAATAAAAAAGGGGGCAACATGGTGGCTTAGTGGTTAATACTGCAGCCTTGTAGTGTTGGTGTCCTGGGTTCAAATCCTGCCAAAGACAAAACATCTGCAAGGAGTTTGCATGATCTCCATGTGTTTGTGTGGATTTCCTCCCATACTCCAAACACATACTGATAGGGAAAATGTACAGTGTGAGTCCTATATGGGGCTCAGCATCTACATGAAAAAAAAAATAAAAATACATTTTAACTGCTAAAGAAACAAATGCATTATACCAATGACCAACAAAGAGTCCTGGTGACTGATTAAAAAACATGTATCAACTATTCACAGGAGAGGTAATCATTGTATATACCTAAAAATGAAACTAAACCAAAGTTTTCCATTGTAGTAAGACAGAGCAAGTATTAAATAATCATTCCTCATAAGTTAAAATTATTAGATAACATTAAAGCTTAGATATGTGAATTTGAGCTAATAGCCTGATCACAAGTTCTTGACAGATACTGGAAAACATTTTGCTAAATTTCTGTAACTTAATGTGAAGAGGGGGTGTTCTAAAATTATGGAAATGTTTTCATAAAAATAGATTCCATCACATTGTTAAGCACATAGTAAAGTGATATGTCAAAAATATGCATATTTGTAGATTAAGTAAAATTTGTTACCTTGGAAACCAGCTTTTTAAATTACATTTAAGTGACAAATTATATTTTAGTTGTTTTGTTATATAGCATATGTCCCTTCCATTCTTTATTAGTGGTGATTACATTATATCATATTATATATGAGAATCTTATATATAGTTGCATTGGTGCATTTAACACTTAGTTCATTTGGCTAGTAAGAATATGTGCAATATTTCATATGGAGAAAGGTCATCTTGTGTAAAACACACTTTTTGTGCCCACATAAGATAACCACATCAGCATATTGTATCTTTAGTTCCTTTAATTGGAATTTTTTCATTAGCTTTTACCAATGCTGAGAAATCAGTACCATTAGTTGTGGTGTGTGCTAGGATAATATAAACTCTCTCTACTGTCAAGTTGATGGTCATAGAACAGAGCAGACATGTAGGTGTCATTCAGTGCACTGGTGCTGTCCATCTCTGATTGGAAAATATCACAGAGCTTTGACTTACACTCCCTTTTCTATTCTTGCCTGAGACCACCCACTTGACAGTAGAGTGTCTAATTAGCATAGGAGGCACCTAGATTATTGATAGTAATTGCTTGGGAGTGATGATGGCTAGAGAAAAAAGTCTAACTGTGCTGGAATCAGTGGAGTGAATGATATAAAGAAATGGAGTTGGTGGATGTGATTAAATGTCTTTTTTAACCCCTTAACAACACACTTCGTACTATCATGGCGCTGAAGCCAGTGACTTTGTGCAACATGTCATAATGGTATGGATCAAGTTTACTGGCCTCTGACACTGGTAAGGTCTGCATGAGAGAAGAGGAAGATGCCCCATTCCTCTATTTTTCCTCTACGTCACCTGTAGCTTCGTAAGTCACGGAGACACCGAAGTTAAAGTTTACGGGGGGAGGTCACGGAGACCTCACTTTTTTTTATTACTATGGCACTGAGCCAATACTATATGGGCACTGAGCCTATATTTAAGGGTCCAGGGGAGACCATGGATCAGGAGATACTCTATAAATTCTCACATAAATATAAACCAGGAACAGTTCTAATAAAACCATGCAGATGCCTGCGAGGAGGAGCTCAACTTCTACAGACAACATATCCCTCTTTTTCGGGTTCTTCCGACTACGTATAATAGTACAGGGCACAAGGTGTCATAGAAAGCATGCAGCAACTAACCTCCCATCGACACAGCGGACTCATCACTAGGGGAACCCAGAAGATAAAGTGGCAAGACAAGGGCACCACAAATGTTAGGGGATAATTGCCCCTGGATATGTTGTCGTAGTCCGAATTGATGATGTAATCACGAGTGCTCGGAGAACAGACAGATACTCCAGTATCGTAATCAGAATGTTCCAATTTATTATTCAAAAAGGAAGGGTTTATAAAGTCAGAGTCATTGTATAACCATCATGCGATGCGATGTACAAATATGGCAGTTCGCATCCGCTGGTACGTAGCACAAAGAGGCAGCAAAAACTGTTTTTTAACTAGCTATACTATAATACGCATAATAGCACACAAAGATCAGCACATTTAGTCAAAACATAAGCCTCAGGGTTACTGCACCCATCCTATAGCTCCTGGGGAAGCATCTTATCTTATCTGTTACTTCTGGCTATATGTCCAGAGTTAGTGGTTAGCTTCTATAGAGGAATAATGACTGTATACTAATTTAGGCACAACAAACTACATTATATAGAAATATGAATTATCATTGGTCACAGTACAAAATGGGTGCTCACAAATGATAAATGCGTGCATAAGCAATACATGAGTTAACACATGGTTGTCTGTGTCATCCATTTTAGTGTGTAATTATGTTAGCGCAATCTGATAAAATGGATGCCATGACCTTCCAGGTTTCATGTTAGTGGATGCTACACAAAACGAGGTTAGAACTGACTTCATATCTTGAGAACATTATGCGTCTTGTTATGGAACATGATATACTTAGGAACGTTCCAACCTTTTATTCTAAATAAGACAAGAGAGCAGAACTGCAAATCTCAAGGTTTAAGCAAGCTACATGACAGACAAGTTTTATATAATGGACACTGAGAACAGAATGGAGATTTTCAGATCAAGATGGCAGAATGAATGCTAATCTCTCTCTTTACACAGATATTTTCCCTCACACCCTTCTCCATCCAGTGGAGGCACCCCCAAAAAAATGCTGAGACAGCTCATGAAATTAATGACTCAATGTGGACCCCACCCCCTGAAAATTCTCAGAAAGCCAAGAATCCAATTCAACACTAAAGGATTCACAGACATTGAATTGTATCTGGGCGATCTTTGAAAAGTCTTCATTGTTCGTGTTGGACATACCCGTAGATTTCTCTCTTGTTCCCTTGGTGGGGTTATATGAGGGGCATCTGGTCTGGTTGAAGCATCTATGCATTATGTATCTGTATATTTATTAGTCTGTTTGCCTACTGCAGTGTTTGTTAGCATTTAATTTATATATTAAGATATACACAGTCCAGTCACATTAATGTGACCATCGCCTACTTTTAACATCAACGTTAAATAACCAATTGCAGAAGGCACGTGTCATCAGCCACCTCGGTGCATTCATCATTGTGGAAGGCACAATGGATCAACACAAGTATGCATCTATCCTTGTGGACCATGTTCACCCCTACATGCAAATTGTTTTTCCTCAGGATGATGGCATCTACCAGCAGGACAATGCAACGTGTCATAAAGCTTGCAGTGTACGTGCATGGTTTGAGGAGCATCAGGATGAGTTTACCGTACTCCCTTGGTCAGCTAATTTCCCGGACTTGAACCCAATCGAGAATCTGTGATACCACCTGGTTTATGTTTTCCATGATCTCAAAACTGTCATTGTATGTGCAATATATCATTGCACTCTTCATGTATGCACCTTTGCACTGAGATACTCTTTATGTTGTGCACTTTCTTTTATTGTATAATATTTTTGATGGTTGCTATTAATAAGATATGATTGTCAATCATTTTGCTAATTGCTGAGCCTTTCACTATATATGTTTGAACATTTCCACTATGGTTTTGCTTGAGAAAGGTCCTCTACTATTAGGACTGAAAAGTCGTAGCAGTATGTAATAAAACCACTCGCATATACCTGGAGTGTTACACATTCTTTCCATTTTACTATTTTGGGACCAGATGCCAAATCCCCGAGAATTTGCACCCATTAAAAGGATTCTATCATTAGCATACCCTTTTAAAACTAAATACATGTAGGAACATCCTTAATAATCCTTAATTCTTCTCTTACTTTTATTATTCTGATCTGTGCCGCCAATCCTGAGAAATTTCTTCTTTCTTCCTTATGTAAATGAGTAGCACTGGGGCGTCCCCAGTGCTGCTTGAAAACTTTCCAGCGATGGCCTCTGTCTTCTTCACCACGTCCGCCTCTTCTCTCACGCTCCTCTTCTCTTCGTCCAAATATGCCGACTGTGCATGTCCATCGGCCATTTTCCTGTGTGTGATTTACAGTTGTGTCTCACTATTTTTATCTGAATAATGTGTTTTGCTGTGCACTTGAAGTATCACCCGTCCATAGTGTTTTTGAACAAAAAAGGCAGTGAAAAATGAAAAGAAATAGGACCCAGAGAATGATATGTTGTGTAATGTCAGCCCAACAGGCATTGGCGTTACTTGGTAGATGCAGAAATGGAGTTAGAAGAAAGGAAGAGATCAATTGATACCCGAAGCCTCTCCTACAAAGCTTCTCCAAAACGGGACTAAACATTACATGGCACCCTCACTATCAATATTGGCTGTTCTGCCATTTGTGTCGCTGTCAGATTTACATTTTTAACTGAAGACAATAGAGGTCGCAACATTGGAGATACCCTTTCAGTTGTTTGTCATCTCTTCACGTCATCTGGTAACTAATGGCATAGATGTTGCACATATGACTTTGACATTAAAGATAGAAAAAGCTAACAAATTTATCATGATCTGTATTTGGGTAACCAATTATTATGCACAGGGACTATGAATTGGGTGCTTAGCCACTATATACACTGCTAACATAAAACAATTTGTTTGACATTGTAAGACAGTTTTGAATAAAGGCTTATTAGATTCAGAACACCATAAGAATGTCACACAGCCATAATAAAATTTTGCCCATTGAATAAAAATGTACAAAAACCACTAAAATGCCCAGTAGGTTACAAAGTTCTACTGGTTTGGATCTGCACTACGTCTGGCTACAGCTGGATTTGAGCTGTCACTTGCTGTTATGGTTCTCTGTGTATATGTAAAAATAATAAATAACACAACCAGAACCGCTAAACCGCAGAGCACAGGCCCAGATGCCCAGATGGGCAGACGTGTGTCTGAATTATGCACCACCAGTTGAACTGCACTGGCAGTGATGTTGTGCAACACAAATGTGAACAGGCGGCAATAGACTCTCTCCAGTTAAACGTCACTGGGAGAGCGTGACAATGTACAGCAGTTGAGCAAATGAAGTTGTCAGCAGCCCCTGCCAATTACAGCAGGAGAACCAGACCTTGCATGTGCTACACTACACTGCTGACACAAGACTGCCAGGGGTTAACTTCACTCCTGGTCAGTCAAAACAACAAACTCCTATCCTGCAAGGAGAAACAAGGCAGTTGGACTGGGAATGGGTTTGACGGGTTCCAAAGGGCAGAGCCAAGGGGAACTAGCTGGATCCCTACTCAGCTCCTAGATTTGTCTGGAACCTGGCCCTAACCTCCTGTCTCAACAAATTTTAAGCAAAGTGTGAGCACCGGGCGGGCGTCGGCTCACACTATTTAAAGGCTAGTCCCCGCCCAACAGGGCGGTGGCATGACGTCACTGATCATGCTCAGTATGGCCAAACTGGGACTTAGCCTCAGAGCGAATCCAAAAAGTCTGAGCATGCTCAGTGGGGAGTGAACGGCACTTAGCCTCTGAGCGGCTCCAAAATGTCTGAGCATGCTCAGTGGGCCAAAAGCTGGACTTAGACTCCAGACATCCTACTGCACAACGCCGAGGGCGAGGTTCGGACTGGCCCGCAGGTGGCGCTGTGTGCCGTGATGGAAACCTGCGAGACCCGATCCTAACACTTGCTCCTTGAAAAAAGAGGTAATAAGTACTAAGTACTTGGTAATAATAGCCTGACCTTACATACTACTATTGTATTATACATCAGACTACTTTGCTATAATAATGCAGGATGACTTAGAAATACAGATTTAGGTTAGGTTTTAGTTTTTTTTTACTAAGGCTATGCTAACCAGTAGAATTACCCTACATCTGAGTGTAGAGTAATCTACAGTTCTTTATTTCCTACAAACCTTTGTATTGCAATAAAAATGATGTCACACAAGTATATAGGTGTTTACTAAGATCTTACAAGAGCTGTTACAATGCATATTCATTTGTTGAACCAATTTTCGATATTATAAATTTTATGTATTATTTTACACTATAATAATTCTGATTCTACTTTCATTAGACTTCAACATTAGCAATTCATAACCCATTTCCATTGTTGCTTACTAATATGCTGCAGATTTTCCCCTTAATTTAGAGGGCAGCGAAGCCAAGTCCTGTCATTTAACCCCTAGGTCACTAGTGAGCTAATTATCTACTCCAGTGTTAACACCATTAAGCAGCTAAAATATAGATGAAAACCAAAATATTACCTCTGCTGTGACCCAAATGTTATTGACACCTCCATTATCTGTCTAAACGACCTAGACAGCAGCCATTTATAGTACCTAGCATGTGAAAATGTCATTATAAAGCTTATAGACGCATTTAATGGCTCATTATAGAGATTCTTTAGTATTTCCATTCCAAATTATGACCGTAGAAAGTTGATATTATACATACATTGATTTTATATTATGTTGTGAATTGGCATTAATAATATATCAAATTATTAAAATAAAAATATATTAGCTTATTCACACCTCACCATACAACATAAGAAGACACAAGAATTATAGATAGCACATGATAAGTTGCAAGTTACACCTCTGAAACCATTGATACCTATGGAAGACATTTATGAAGCCTGATATTATCAATGCCAGTATTCTTGACCCCATCTCCCATGGAGGGTGTGCTTCATTTTTGATGAAGCACACATCTCCTCATAAATGTATTTATTTTGCTTCATTTTATAGCGCCATCAAAATCTGCAGCACATTACAGACATCGTGGTCACTGTCTTTGGAATGTGGCAGGAAATCGGAGTACATGAAAGAGTTAAATTAGTCTTAAATGAGATTAATTAGTTCCAGAACTCCTGTTGACTGTATACATCTGTGTAGTCGATGCGGAGACCACGCAGAAAGCACACGGGCCCCATTATAGTCTTTGGGGTCCGTGTGCTTTCACTGCACACTGCTTGAAAATGCGTTCAGTAGTCCGTTCGGGGGGTCTCCATGCGGACTCCCCAGAACAGATTACCGACGCATATGTGAACTAGACCTTAAGCAGATGCACAAAATTGTGTAACTGTAGGTTTGGGATTTCAAATTTTGCTTGATCTCCCATTGTACATGATGCAGCTCCACTTCCATGTCCACTAGGCGCTAGGAACTGTATGAGGTGCTTGCTCCCAGAGTAGCATATTATATTGTAGGAGGCTGCATTCTTCCTGTAACTAGGGCTAATACATAGGCCCTAGTTAAAGGGGAATTCAGAAAAAAAAGGAAAAGTAATGGCCTTATGGAGGCACCATGGATATAAAAAAAATCACAATCATATCACTGGTTTTAGCTTTAACAATACGTGTCACCAGAATAAAAAATGAACACACGGAAGAAGCAAATCATGCAAAATAAAAGAAGAAAAGTAAAATAAACCCCTATGTGCCTGGTTATTGAGGAAAATAATACTTAAATTCACTGTAACGAAACTCAGAATATTATTTTAAAGAGGTTATCCCTTGAAGAGAAGTTTATCCACTATGCACAGTATAAAATGTCTGCTCTCTGGGGGGTCTGACCTGCTGCCCATTTATCTCTATGGGATTGCTAGATAAAGCTGAGCACTGTGCTGATTTTTGCTGTGCTGATTCTGATACAACACAAGTTAGATTGAATTGTTTACCCTAGGCAACATCTATTTGTACCTATTACTATCCAACGCTCATTTACTTCATTAACCCTTTCTGCTTTGCTTAATAGCTTGTGTCTCCATTATTTCTTATTCTATGAAGCTAGTGAAGATAGAGTCCTAACAGTACACATAAGCTTCTGTTCATTTAACAAAATGATCCAAAATCCATTTTAAACTTTACAGTAATGCCAGTTATTGATTTTAGTGGGCATTGTGTTCTCAGCATAATATGTATCAGTGATACATTAACTTTGGTCAGATAGATCTACCAGGAATTCTAAAGAAGCTTGTTTAGTATTCCCAAAAGAGCCTTTCAGAATGGTTACATTGCTTTAAATTCACATCTTTTCTGTTGTCAGGAAAGAAAGAAATGGAAAATCACTAAAAAATGCTGGTAACATATGCTTTTGTTAAGTAAGTAGTTTAGGAATAGAGATTACTATGAAAATGCATCCAATATAGGTAGCATAATGTATTTTTATGATACATGTTATATCTCATCTCGATACATGTTATGTCTCGTCTCGTCTACAAAAATATACTATAGATTTGTGTACATATAAATTTGTTTATTCATTTGTATCTATCTACAGTATTGTTCTTGACAGATCAGATACAGCATATTTCTTTATGATTATCTTATAAAGGAAAATATTTAAAGGGGTTGGACCTACTCATGAGTGCTAGAGATGAAAAAATCTTGCAAAATTTGTTTGGTGAAAATTCATTGGAAAAATTGTTGTGGAGTTAATCAATTTGGGCCCTGAAAAGTTGTTCATTTTACAGGGGTTCCCTTCAGACCCAAAATATAATATCCAGAGGAAGCAAAGGGCTCAACATTTTTTTTTACTTGGTCACCTATTATAGGCCCTGCTGCTTCCAAACCTCTCCTTTGGTGTGGTCTACCATCTGCCATCTTCATGATGTCATCTCTATTGCCTATGATTGACTACAGCTGTCAGTTGGGGAGTAATACAGTTACTTATACTTCTATGCTCCAGTGAGATGCATTGTCCATACCACGTGCCCATTGTGGTAAATCACAGGCTATGGTCTAGACAAGGGGGCCAAATGACATCATGTAGATGGAAGGAAGAGGAGTATTGGAAAATCAGCAGTTGTTAGGGTAAGTTCACACATAGTTTTTTGGTCCGGAACCTGAGGCGGAGGCCACCTAAGGTTCCGAACCAAAATACAGGTTGCTGCGACTGGATGCCGGTGCAGTGCATCGGCATCCAGTCGCGCACTCTGGTCCAGATTACGCCCAAATGAATGTGCCTAGTTGAGAGGGAGTGTCTTCAGGTGGATGTCACAAGGCAAATTTGTCTGAAAGAATGAGCATGTCGCTTCTTTGATTTCAATGGGAGCCGCCTTTTGGTCAGGATTTTGAGGCGGATATGGCCTCAAAATCCTGACCAAAAAACCTTGTGTGACCTTACCCTTAAGGTGGGGAATAGAAAGGTGTGTACCTTTTTTTAATTGTAAAGTCTCTTCTAGGCCCAGAAAACAGACAGCAAAATGACAGCTGGGTTTAAATGTTTTATATGCGACAAGATTTTAAAAAGCTACAAATTCTTGATATACTGTATATAATATGATATTAAAAAGTTTACAATTTATAATATTTTTAAAAAAGCATTTCAAACATCAAGAAAATGGAAAATCACAGTTACAAATATATTTTCTGTTTTAGGAATTAGAAATGACTCTTGAGCAATTTGCTATGGTTGTTAAAAGCGTAATATTTTTTGAACCCTATATAACCTGTGGGCTTGGTATTATGGGCTTGAAAAATCTATTCTGTAAAGTTAAATGTTTATTTTGCTAATATTTGTTCTAATTTTCAGATAATCTTTTACTTTCTTTTTAGTCAGCTTGGGTAAATGAAATTCTGTGTGTATTCTGAATGCTTAGATCTCCAATGTAACTTGTCATTTTCAAAATAACTTATATTAAAAAAAAAAAATTAACAACTCTTATAAGTATTTCGGAACACTCAAAAAAATTGTTATAAAACTTTCCGTGATTAAAAATCAATTATATCCATTCAACTATATGGGGTTGTTTTGAACGTAAGAACATGCATTTATGTAGCTCCCATTCACAATGATGAACGATCCTTTATATCCATGACTTTGTATTAAATCTGCAATCTTGGTAGTAAACACAATACAGTTCCACTATAGTAGTGTTACTAAATGTAATGCTACAGTTTCAGGAGCAGATGAGATTTCAGCTGTATAAATGACAAGTCTTTTACAGCAAAACTCCTAGAAAAATTTATCATTGAAAGCAAATGAGTATGTTTTAAATGAGAAGTGACATGTCTGATAGGTAGAACATCTGGATCAGTGAGATTAAGGCCACCAACTGTCTGCACTAACATGAGAAGAAGAAAATCTTAACAGATAGCATTGTTCTCTCTCCTTCACACTTTAATGATAGTACAAAAATCTGTAATTAGAACAATTAACTCCTCTAAATTGTTATTATACTGCCCCAAGAAATATGATTTTAAATAGAAACACAGGGAATGTTCTATATTTTCATTCTCTTATCTTCTATGTGGATAGGAAAAAAAATTAACTAAATTCCAATTAACTCATACTCTGAAAAAGTGCAGTGCGTGGTAATTGCCATAGATGATGTTCTATCTTTATAATGACTTTATTAGCTGTATGACACTGACTTTGGGAAGTATCACAATCTCTGATTGTTATATATGCATTTTAAAGGGATTCTATCATTAAAATCACATTTTTTCTCAATCACACGTAGGAATAGCCTTAAGAAAAGCTATTCTTCTCTTACCTTTAGATGTTTTCTCCGCACCACCATTCGGTAGAAATCCCGTTTTTCATCTGTATGCATATGAGCTCTCAGTCCCCAGTGCTCAAACAGCACACTGTTACACTTACTGTGTAAGTGGTCAATTTTTTTGTGGCCGCGGGCATGCGCAGTCTGCTCTGCCTGAGGCCTGAGGCCTAGAAGACTGAAACCCAGGACGGAAGAAGACACAGGGAGAGGGCGTTCCAGAAAAAGATAGAGGCATCACTGGAGATTCCTCTAGCAGCAGTGCTGCAAAAGAATTCATTTGCATACAGACAAAAAAAAACAGGATTTATACCAAATGGCAGCGGGAGAAGACATCTAAAGATGGGAGAAGAATAGCCTTTCTTAAGGCTATTGTTACATGTGCTCAAGAAAAAAAAATTGATTTTAATGATAGAATCCCTTTAAAGCTATAATATACTCTCTTTTTGCACCCTGATGATAAAAAGACTCCTTAGTGCCCCCATTCATGAAAAACCATGTATCATTTTTGTTCCACTTCACAATTATCTGCTACTTTGTATTGGTCTATCACTTAAAATCTCGATAAAATACATTTAAGTTTGTGGCTGCAAGGTGACAAAATGTGAAAAAGTTCAGGGATGTGAATACTTTTGAAAGCCACTGTTGGTGCATCACCCTGACTTAACATTTATTTCGCTTTTATCAGGTCTCATATCCTGCTGTAACTGAGATGAGTGAGATAAGTTATCCAAAATGTCATCTTTATTCTTAGGAAGTATAACTACACTGTTCTAGATGTTCAGGGATTTGTCCTTATAAATACAGATCATACAATGGAATGGGCCAGTTTTTCTCCAAAATTTCTCTAATTAGTGATTACTGATTTTACATTGTAATAAACTTTATGATGTAGTGAGGCAGTGAGCACATTTATTTCTCTGGGGTTGGACATGTTCAGAGTCTGTTCCTTCACCTTGCTATAGGCTGGATTGCTGAGGACGGTACTCTTTTCATAAAGCAAAAATACATAATCTTGCTTTGAATTTCATCATCTTTATTTCTGGTACAGTGTCTCCTTAGAAGTGTAAACAGTCTGAAGGGTACATTGTCTTCCACTGTGTAAAGATCTACTGCCTTTGTCGTACTCTTTGCAGGATGTCAGAATAGCCTCCTAGAGCTGCTGTTTTGATGCAAACTGCCTCCCACCCTCAGATCTTTTGCTTGATGATACTCCAAAGGTTCTCAATAGGGTTGAGGTCAGGGGATGATGGTGTCCACATCATGAGTTACTCTCATTTTATGCCCATAGAAGCCAATGATTTGGAGATATTCTTTACTGCATGAGATGGTGTATTGTCATGCAGCAAGATGATTTTGCTAAGGAAAGCACTTTTCTTTTTGTACCATGGAAGAACGTGGTCAGTCAGAAAGTCTTTATATTTTACAGAGGTCACTTCCATACCTTTGGGGAACCTAAAGGGGATTACCAACTCTCTCCCTATGGACCAAAACATGATTCCAACATCTCCTTGTTGATGTTGCAGTCTTATTTGGACATGATGGCCACACAGCAGCCATCCACTGTTCAATCAATATGGAACATCCAGAGTTGCACAGTCAACAGCATCCAAGACGGTTTCAAAATTAGTCTTCATGTATGTCTGGGCCCAATACAACTGTTTCTGCATGTGAGCACTGTTTAGGGGTAACTGAATAGTAGGTTTATGCAAAATTGCAAGCATCTTGGGGCTCCAACATCTTGAGGTTCATGGGACGACAGAGGCAAGAACAACTTAAAATACCTGTTTGCTATTTTGTAATAGTATTTTAGCAGTTCTCTCCTAATACGATGAATTTGTTATCAGAAACTTTCTTCAGTATGCCTTTATCTGCACTAACCCGTGGATGGTCTGAATCGACCACAAATCTCTTCACAGTATGATGATCACGTGAAATATCTAATATTTTCATACTTTGTCCAAGGCATTGCACTATTTGCTCTTTTTGGCAGCAGAGAGTTCCTTCTTCTTTCCCATATTGCTTGAAACCTGTGGAACTTCATGTAGGTTTCCTTTAATTAGGCTCATCTGGCAAATTAATTATCACAGGTGCTTGAGATTGATTTCAGTTATCTAAAGAGCCCTGCGACATAAAACCATTCATGAGTTTAATTGAAAAACAAAAAAAATAATCTTTATGAAATTTAAATATGGTTTGCATAATAATTCGGAACGCTGTGTATGCTATGTATCTGTCTGGCTGTGCAATATGTTTATTGTTTAGTTCCTTGTCCTTTTCTGTTTGCATGCATGCGTATGTTTTGGTCTGTATTTGCATAGTCTGTTTTTAGTCCTAGACTGTTCCTGTATACCTATAGCCTCTGTGTTTTCTGCAATATGTGTCCTGCATACCTTTAGCACTGGGATTTCAGCCTCATATCTCCTGTATTTCTGTAGCCTTTGGCTTTTCTTTTCTTGTTCCTGCTTCCTGTATGTTTCTTGTGTTTTTAACCAGCTTCTGTATACATTCTGTGTCTTATGCACTGTGATGCCCATGGTCCCTTTCCTTAGGCCGCTGATTGGCCTCGATGGTCAAGTAAACACTGAGGCCAATCAATGGCTTAAGGAAAGTACACAGGACATCACAGCAAGTGACATCCTGTGTCCTTTGCTGAGAACGCTGATTGGCCCTTAGTGGTCATGTGCAGTAGGAACTTCAGAAAAAAAAGAAGCAGCAGAACCCAGAACGTAACTATAGTCTTATGGGTCTTGGTGCAAACTCTTGTCCAGGGCCCTCCCATTGCCTCCCTACAGCACCAGGGAACGGTGAGTATTTTTTATTTCACCTTCTCCACTCTAATATATATATATATATATATATAAAAAAAAGTTTAACCTGAATAACCCCTTTAATGTTAGTCCTCTTTTACATGGAAATAAGTAAAAGGAGTGCAAACAACCTTGGTATTTTGTTGCTTCTTGTGGTACATCTCTTCCTATCTACAGTATAGGTAGTTGATTGGTGGGGCTCATCTGTTGATACACCCCTTACTTCACAAATCGGTCCAGCCAAATACAAACGTTGTAGTTAATTATATATCTCTGGGGTATATATATATGGGCAATATCCACTGCATTATAGCTGCCCATAAATTTTAATAAACTATTAGTCATGCTTTTTTCTCTATTGCCTTTAATAAGCAGAAAATGTATGACCTCAAATTACTTTTTGTTTTAATGAGCTTGGTAGAAAATGCAGTCTGCGCTGTTCTTGCTTAATTTTTTGTCAGTTCTCTCATAAATGCTTTTGTTAACCCAAATTAAAAGTGATCAACAGGGAAAGTTCTATTTTCCTCTCTTGTAAAGTTGGAAGAACGTGCAGCATCCAGATCCTAAATGTCAGCTTTTGTTAGGCTCAAAAAAACGGTCTTTGGCGGAACTTCAAACTGAGTCCTTTTCACCGCTCTCCTTTGTTTGGCAATTTTTTTTATCTCCTTTTTATCGAACATCCCACACCTCGTCTTTAATATGAAATAAAGTGGATGTAGGCAAGAGATCAATATGAAGGCATTGTTCCCAAAGACCTTCACAAATTGCATTTGTACCATCATCTGAAAAGCCATCAATCTTGCTTTCTTTGGCATCGGCTATGTTTCATAAGGCACTCTCAAAACAAATAGCAATGGAGTCATTGTAGAAGAAGAGACCAGAAAATCTGATTTAACTTTGCCTCCTCTAACATTATGAATTGAGTAACTGACACGTTAAGAAAAGAGGGCATGATGTGATAATACACGGCCTTGAAATTGACTCCTGTGAATCCATTTATGCTCTGAGAACACACTTTACCTGGATCAATAACCACTAGGGATTCTATTGCAATGCTTAATGCTGCTAAGGACTGTTGCTTTCTGTAATAAGTTTACACATTTTAGAAAACTTTCATTTTTAATATATACATCTTGTCTGGACAGACTTTAAAATAACATAACAGGAATAAATAAATAGCTACATTTTCTTTCCAGTGCTGTATATTGTTAACATTGGAAGAATGTTTCATTTCTACATTTTATAGAATATTAAGATATTGTATACATTATCATATGAGGCGTTAAAGCATACCTAATCTTTTGGAAGACATTAGAAAGAGCTGCAACATGTATACATGCAGAGTAATACTCTTTCTGGCCATTATGTGACTTTCACAAGACATTTTTCATATCTATCCTCTCTGTAGATTATAACACTGTTACATTGTGAACAATGTAAATGTCTTAAAGATGTTTTCCAGGATGATTGGAAAACCTGGGGAGGGGTAAGGGGTGGCGAAAAATAATTTAAAAAAAAGAATGGATAATGATTAGAGATGAGCGAACACTAAAATGTTCGAGGTTCGAAATTCGATTCGAACAGCCGCTCAATGTTCGTGTGTTCGAACGGGTTTCGAACCCCATTATAGTCTATGGGGAACAGATACTCGTTAAGGGGGAAACCCAAATCCGTGTCTGGAGGGTCACCAAGTCCACTATGACACCCCAGGAAATGATGCCAACACCTCTGGAATGACACTGGGACAGCAGGGGAAGCATGCCTGGGGGCATCTAACACACCAAAGACCCTCTATTACCCCAACATCACTGCCTAACAACTACACACTTTCCACATTCAAAAAAACCTCTATCAAAGTGGGAAAATACCTGGAAACCTTCTTTACTCCCCAAATGGATGGACACAAACCCCAATTTAAGCTCAACAAACAGTAACAACCACCCCTTTAAATCACGTTCCCCATGACAACCACAAATGGAATAGGCAATGGGAATTCCAAAAGCCCTCACCCTTAACTGTCATTTTGAGTGTGTGTGTGTGTGTGTGTGTGTGTGTGTGTGTGTGTGTGTGATGTGGTAAGACCTTCCAAAATTCACTTTTCTAGCCCTTAACATGAGCCCTTCCAAACAAAGTTACATGACCTTAAGCTGAGCTACCAGCAGAGATTGAGGCCCTTGGCATGAGTAGAGCCTTGCACCAGCAGTGTTTTTGGCACTTAGGGTGAGTTGAGCCTTGTACCAGCGTGTGTCCCTTAACATCAGGCGGGCCCTAAGTTCTGCGCTTTGCACAAAAGTTCCACATTAACTAGGCTGAATGGTACAAAGATTAGTAGGCCCGAGAACCAGGAACAGGTCTTGCAATGGCTGTCGGATAACGCTTAAAGCACATTGTCCACCAGCCAGTCAGCCTCTACCTCCTCTTACCCAACAGTCTTGTCCTCCTTCCACCCAAAATTCCCAATCTTCTCAGAACAATAACCCCAACTGTCCCTGCTCCCCAGAGCTGTTCTCCCTTCCTTTGACTGTACCGCAACCTGCCCCTCCATTTCGCGATTCCACGGACCTAACAGACGAGTATCTGTGTCCAGATGCTCAAACACTAGAGTCTCCTCCATTCCATCTCCGGTCGATTTGGTGGCGGATGACCAGCAACCCACCCTCATCGACGACGATGAGACGCAGTTGCTGTCAGGGCAGCCAGTTGACATGCGCATTGTGCAGGAGGAGGAGGCGAGACAGGAGTTGGAAGAGGAGGTGGTGGACGACGAGGACACCGACCCCACCTGGACAAGGCAGATGTCAAGCTGGGAAAGTAGTGTGGATGTTGAGGCAGGTGCAGCACCAAAAAGGGTAGCTAGAGGCAGAGACATGTCCAGAGGCAGAGGTCAGCTGCTTTGCCGAAGCCAGGCCAGACCCGGAATGTCCGAAGATGTTCCCTTTTGTACCCAGCCCAGAAAAACTCCCCCATCGAGGGCACGTTTCTTGAAGGTGTAGAGTTTTTTCAAGGAATGCGCCGAGGACAGATATAGTGTCGTCTACACAATTTGCCTCTCGAAATCGAGTAGGGGCCCTGAGAAGAGCAACCTGTCCACCACTTCAATGCACCGTCATTTGGAATCCAAGCAATGGAATCAGTGGCAGGCAGCAACGGCAGGACAAACGTCGCCCGCCGTTCATGCCACTGCCTCTGCTCACAGTGCTGGCGATGCACTCCAGAGGACGAGCCAGGACATCACTTCATCTGCCTCCGCCACTTTGTTGACTTCTCCCTCATCCTCCCCTGTTTCTGTCTTATCTCCTTCTCCTGCACCATCAAAGGCACCATCAGGCGCTTCTTTACAACAACCCACCATCTCTCATACATTGGAGCGCCGGCAGAAATACACCGCTAACCACCCACCCACGCAAGCCTAGAACGCCAACATCGCTAAACTGCTGGCCCAGGAGAGGTTGGCGTTCCGGCTTGTTGAAACTCCCGCCTTCCCGGACCTGATGGCAACTGTGGCACCTCACTATGCCGTCCCTAGCCGTCTCAACTTCTCCCGGTGTGGCGTCCCCGCCTTGCACCAGCACGTGTCACTCAACATCAGGTGGGCCCTTAGTTCCGCGCTTTGCTGCAAGGTCCACTTGACCACCGACACTTGGACAAGCGCCTGTGGTCAGGGATGCTGCAGTGCTTATCTTTAATGACAGGCAGGGTGAATGTGGTGGAGTCTGTTCCCCGGGTGCAAACTGGGGTGGCCTATCTCCTCTCCCAGGCCAAAATTCATGGCAGGAGTAGACTGAAACCCTACGACGCTGCAACCTCCACCACAGCTACTAGCGGCAAACGCTAAAACACTGGTGTGGGGAGACGTCAGCAGGCGGTGCTGAAGCTCATCAGCTTGGGGGACAGACAGCACAGTGCCTCCGAGGTCAGGGATGCCATCCTGGCTGAGATGGCATTTTTTTTTCCCTGCTACACCTGGGGCCTGGCATTTTTACGCCTGTGATAATGGCTGGAACCTGGTAGCGGCTCTTGAGCTTGCCAGCCTCCAACACGTTCCATGTTTGGCCCACGTCTAACCTAGTGGTGCAAAGTTTTTTAAAAACATACCCAAATGTACCGAAGCTACTGTTGAAAATGCGGCGCTTGTGCGCCCACTTTTGCAAGTGCACAGGAGTCGCTGCTAGCCTAAAAACACTCTAGCAAGGCCTACATCTGTCCAAACACAGGCTGTTGTCCGTCATTCACACACGCTGAAACCCTACAATACCATATCTTGAGCAGGGTGTGTGAGCTGCACAGACCTTTGATGGAGTTCCATCTACAAAACCCAAGGGTTCCTCAAAGTCAGCAACCAAAGTTTCTGCACCATGAGTTTCCAGGGGTGGCAGAGTTATGGCTAGGGGAAGAGGCATGGATAGGGATGATGTCTAGGGGCAAAAGCAGTGTGGATGTGGAGGCAAGCTAAGCAGGAAAAACTGGGGGTACAAGCTAAGGCATGGACTGGGGTGATGTCTAGGGGCAAAAGCAGTGTGGATGTGGAGGCAAGCTAAGCAGGAAAAACTGGGGATACAAGCTAAGGCATGGACTGGGGTGATGTCTAGGGGCAAAAGCAGTGTGGATGTGGAGGCAAGCTAAGCAGGAAAAACTGGGGGTACAAGCTAAGGCATGGACTGGGGTGATGTCTAGGGGCAAAAGCAGTGTGGATTTGGAGGCAAGCAAAGCAGGGAAAATGGTGGCTAGAGGCAAAGGGATGTCCATAGGCAGCAAGGGCAAAGATGCAAAACTCTCCCGTTTCAAGAATTTTCCTGACTTGTTTCCCCACAAAACATTCCTGGGAGGAGGGCTGAAACACCACCCTCCTCCTCCTCCGCTGTTAGATTTACCCCAGCTACGAGCTGAAAACGCTGCAACACTGGTGTGGGGAGACGTCAGCAGGCTGGGCTGAAGCTCATCAGCTTGGGAGACGGACAGCACACTGCCTCTGAGGTCAGGGATGCCATCCTGGATGAGATGGCAATTTGTTTATCCCCGCTGCCCCTGGGGCCAGGTTTTTTAGCTTGTTGGAGGGCTCTGGAGCTTGCCAGCCTCCAACACGTTCCATGCCTGGCCCACATGTTCAATGTAGTGGTGCAATGATCTTTAAAAACATACCCCAAATTAGCTGAGCTAAGGGTGAAAGTGCGGCACTTGGACACCCACTTTCCCAAGTCTACAGTACCTGGAGCTAGCCGCAATACACTCCAGCAAGGCCTACATCTGCCTGAAGCACCTACTG
Organism: Leptodactylus fuscus; assembly: GCF_031893055.1. Lineage (NCBI taxonomy): Eukaryota > Metazoa > Chordata > Amphibia > Anura > Leptodactylidae > Leptodactylus > Leptodactylus fuscus. The sequence continues at coordinate 104,193,345 of NC_134269.1, forward strand.
TTGTGCGAGGTCACCACACGCTCTAACCCTAGATACCGTATGTTCAGCAGGGTGTGTGAGCAGCAGAGACCTTTGATGGAGTACCAGCTACAAAACCCAAGGGTTCCTCAGAGTCAGCTCCCTCACTTTCTGCACCATGAGTTTCCATGGGTGGCAGACTTATGGCTAGAGGCACAGGCATGGATAGGGGTGATGTGTAGGGGCAAAAGCAGTGTGGATGTGGAGGCAAGCTAAGCAGCAAAAACTGGGGGTACAAGCAGCCGGTGACATCATCACTGACAAGCACAGCTGTCTGTCAGCTGACAGGCTGACTTTCACCAAAATGAACAGACAATGGATAGACTCATCATATACATGTCAGTTACATGACAAATTTAGTGCAATTTGCAAGTCCAAGATGGTTTGGAGATCTGCGGAGAGGAATCTCACCACCTCTTGCGGGTGCCATCATTTGGAAGGCAAGCCCTGGGCTCAGTGGGTGAGAGCAAGCGCAGGATAATCGTCGTTTGGCCTGGCGGCCACTGCCTCTTCCACTGTTGACAGGGCTGGCGCTGTAGTCCAGACCAGGAGCCAGGACACCTCCACATCTGCCTCTGACACTTTGGGGAGTTCACCCTTATCCTCACCTTTTCCTGCCATTTCTCCTTTTGCCCGCGCCATCATGCGCCTCTTCCCAGCAACTCCCCATCTCCCAAGCCTTTCATTTCATGCTAAAGTACAGCGCAACCCACCCACATGCCCAAGGCTTCAACGGCCTCATCTCAAGAAATCTGGCCCAGGAGATGTTGGAATCCCGGCTGGGGGACACTCTGCCCTTTTTGGGCAGAGTGTCTACTGCGCCACCGCACTGTGCCGTCCACACCAGCACTTTCCCCCAAACATGAGGCGGTCCCTAAATTCAGCGCTTAGCCCTAAAGTTCCATGTGACCAGTTACGAATGGACAAGTGCATGCGGACAGGGACGCTACCTTTCAATTTGGGCACAGTGGTTGAATGTAGTTGAGGCGTGGACCGGGTCGCAAAATGTGGTGGCCTGACTTGTCTCCCCACACAACATTCCTGGGAGGAGGGCTGAAACACCACCCTCCTCCGCTGTTAAATTGACCCCAGCTACGAGCTGGAAACGCTGCAACACTGGTGTGGGGAGACGTCAGCGGGCCGTGCTGAAGCTCATCAGCTTGGGGGCCAGACAGCACACTGCCTACAAAGTGAGTCATGCCATCCTCGATGAGACGGCAATGTGGTTTTTGCCACTGCACCTGGGCCCAGGCATGTTGTCATGTGTGATAATGGCCGTAACCTGGGATTGGCTCTGTAGCTTGGCAGCCTGCAACATATTCCATGCCTGGGCCACGTTTTTAACTCATTGCTGCTAATCTTTTGAAAAAGGTACCCCAATGTTCCTGAGCTACTGGTGAAAGTGTGGCGCTTGTGCGGATAGTTTTTAAAGTGTATAGTTGCCGCTGCTAGCCTCTATGCACTCCTACAACGCCTGTACCTGCTGGAACAACGGCTGTTGTGCGACGTCTCCACACTGCTGGCACTAAACATATCATGTGTTGAGCAGAGTGTGTGAGCAGCACAGACCTTTGATGTAGTTCCAACTCCAAAACCCTCGGGTTCGTCAAAGTCAACTCCCTCAGTTGCTCAACCATGAGTGGCCATGGGTGGCAGACTTATGTGAAATCCCATCCCATCCATTGCACTGGACACGAAACATTAGCATGCGCTCAGCACAACTTCGGATATGGCAGATGCGTTAAGCAGGGTGCAGGGTACAACACAGACCAGGCCCGAGCACCAGGAACAGGTGTTAGAAATACTGCAGCATCTGCCATTTCCTTCCAATTTTGGGGTTTTGGACCCGCCACCGACTTGTCTGGACCTAAGTGGGGATCATGAGACACAGTTGCCATCAAGGCAAGCTGTGGTCATGTGTGGTTTGCAGTAAGGGGGCAGTGCGCAATTGGAAGAGGAGTTGGTGGATGACGAGGCCACCGACCCCACATGGACAGGGGTGATGTCTAGGGGCTAAAGCAGTGTAGATGTAGAGGGAAGCTAAATCAACAAAAAACCTGGGTAGAAGCAAAGGCATAAACTGGGGTGATGTTTAGGGGTGAAAGCAGAGTAGATGTGGAGGGAAGCTAAGCAGCAAAAACAGTGGGTAGAAGCAAAGGCATGCAAAACTCTACCCTGTTGGAAGACTTATTCCTAGGTCTGGAACACGTTAATGGCCCCCCTGGACAAATTACTGCCACTCAGGGGCCTAGTGTCACCAGGAGGGACAAGTATAGGCGCATGTTGTGGGAATACCTGGCCGACACCAGCTCTGTCCTCTCCGATCCCTCTGTGCTCTACAGCCTAAACTTATGTTCTCATCTTTTTTTCTGAACTGCACATCTCTTGCCTGCTTCCTTTGGGATCTTAGAAATGGTGGTCCACTTCCACAGATGGTAACTTCAATAGACAGTGTAACGGGAGTAGCTGAGGGATCGCTGTCTTAACCACTTTTTGGCACAAAATTAACTTCCAAAGCCAAATATGGTGCAAGTATATGATGCAAGGACACCTACACACCTATCTCTGACACATTGGGGAGTTCACCCTCATGCGCCCTTTTGGCCTGCACCATCATGCGCCTCTTCCCAGCCACTCCACATTTCCCAAGCTTTTCATTGCAGGCAGAAGTACAATACAACCCACCCCCATGCCCAAGCCTGTAACAGCCTCATCGATAAACTGCTGGCCCTGGAGATGTTGGTGTTTGTTTATGCTTCTGGAGACCCAGGCCTTCCGTCAGCAGATGGCAGCTGGGGCACCTCCCTATGCTGGGCCTAGCCGTTACTACTTCTCTTGGTGTGCTGTCTCTGCCTTGCGCCTGCATGTGTCCCATAACATCAGTCGGGCCCAGAGCTCTGCGCTTTGCTGCAAGGTCCACTTGACCACCGACACATGGACAAGCGCCTGTGGTCAGGGATGCTGCAGTGCTTATCTTTAATGACAGGCAGGGTGAATGTGGTGGAGTCTGTTCCCCGGGTGCAAACTGGGGTGGCCTATCTCCTCTCCCAGGCCAAAATTCATGGCAGGAGTAGACTGAAACCCTACGAAGCTGCAACCTCCACCCCAGCTACTAGCGGAAAACACTGTAACACTGGCATGGGGAGATGTCAGTAGGCCGTGCTGAAACTGATCAGCTTGGGGGACAGACAGCACAGTGCCTCCGAGGTCAGGGATGCCATCCTGGCTGAGATGGCATTTTTTTTTCCCTGCTACACCTGGGGCCTGGCATTTTTGCGCCTGTGATAATGGCTGGAACCTGGTAGCAGATCTGGAGCTTGCCAGACTCAAACACGGTCCACGCATGGCCCACGTTTTCCAACTTGTTGGTGCCATGTTTCTTTGAAACCTACACCATTGTGCCTGATATACAGGTCAAAGTGGGGCCATTTTCGTAAGTGAGAACTAGCCTCTGCTAGGCAGAAAACATTCAGAGCACACTCCTCTCATCTTCGCACCGTTGGCTGGCGGAGGAAGACGAGGGGGTTGGAGTGGCATCTGATGTCCCTATCCCACACGAGGCTAGAGGGTGCACTTCAGTGCATCCCATTGCTTCACCACAAATGGTGTGAAGGGGAGTGGAAAATGGAGGAAATGGAGAGTGACCCTTACAGTTGGGGCCAGCAAAGGCATGCCAAGTAACACACTGGCACACATGGCTGACTTCATCTTGGGTTGCTTTTCAACACATATTTCACATCATGAAGAACAAATAATACTGGATTTTTTCAAGCCTCGAACCCCGGTCTAGGTCTAATGTCTGTTCCTTTCTTATATTAGGGGAGAGGGAAAAAAAATTACTTCAGTGATACGTTTAGCGTACATAGACTGACTATTAATGTGTATCCCACTTAGTGTTGTTAGGGTTACACACCGTCACAACCTGGCTAAAGCTTCTATAGCTGTTAATAAAGTCAACATAACTTTACGGTATCCAAAAAGACAGCTGGTACCGACAGAGAGCAAGACAAATGTCACCCAAAGCTGTGAGCTCTGAACACCCACAGTGACTTTGGCGTCATCATCATTATAAGGGAGTGGGTGGTAATAAATAACTTGGCAGTGCCTAAAACCCAAAAAGCTTATACAACTATATTTACATTAAGATACACAAATGAAACTTTTCAGTAGCATGTCATGAGACAAGCTGATAAGCTCTTCCTTTGTGCAGTGCTATTTGAAAGTTAAACGCTGCCTTTATTTTAATTCTGGAGAAGGTGCAGACATTAGATTTAGAACATGTTGTCTTCATTGTCCAAATCCTCTATATAGGTAACGCGTTTTTCGGGCCGAGCTGTCTGGGAACGAGCTGGTGCAGCACTGACAACCTGGGTGAATATGGCAAGAGCCTGAGATGTAGGGTGAATGAATCCCCAAATTATTTGTGGAATTCCCAGTGAGACAATGGCACTGTATACCAGTATTAAAAATTGTGGGTGCACATAACCCCCATATATTCTTTGAATTCCCAGTCAGACAATGGCACTGTATACCAGTAGTAAAAATTGTGGGTGCACATAACCCCCATATATTCTTTGAATTCCCAGTCAGACAATGGAACTGTATAGCAGTAGCAAAAATTGTGGGTGCACGTCACCCCAATATATTCTTTGAATTCCCAGTCAGACAATGGCACTGTATACCAGTAGTAAAAATTGTGGGTGCACATAACCCCCATATATTCTTTGAATTCCCAGTCAGACAATGGCACTGTATAGCAGTATTAAAAATTGTGGGTGCACGTAACCCCCATATATTCTTTGAATTCCCAGTCAGACAATGGCACTGTATAGCAGTATTAAAAATTGTGGGTGCACATAACCCCCATATATTCTTTGAATTCCCAGTCAGACAATGGCACTGTATACCAGTAGTAAAAATTGTGGGTGCACATAACCCCCATATATTCTTTGAATTCCCAGTCAGACAATGGCACTGTATACCAGTATTAAAAATTGTGGGTGCACATAACCCCCATATATTCTTTGAATTCCCACTCAGACAATGGCACTGTATAGCAGTATTAAAAATTGTGGGTGCACGTAACCCCCATATATTCTTTGAATTCCCAGTCAGACAATGGCACTGTATACCAGTAGTAAAAATTGTGGGTGCACATAACCCCCATATATTCTTTGAATTCCCAGTCAGACAATGGCACTGTATACCAGTATTAAAAATTGTGGGTGCACATAACCCCCATATATTCTTTGAATTCCCAGTCAGACAATGGCACTGTATACCAGTATTAAAAATTGTGGGTGCACATAACCCCCATATATTCTTTGAATTCCCAGTCAGACAATGGCACTGTATACCAGTAGTAAAAATTGTGGGTGCACATAACCCCCATATATTCTTTGAATTCCCAGTCAGACAATGGAACTGTATAGCAGTAGCAAAAATTGTGGGTGCACGTCACCCCAATATATTCTTTGAATTCCCAGTCAGACAATGGCACTGTATACCAGTAGTAAAAATTGTGGGTGCACATAACCCCCATATATTCTTTGAATTCCCAGTCAGACAATGGCACTGTATAGCAGTATTAAAAATTGTGGGTGCACGTAACCCCCATATATTCTTTGAATTCCCAGTCAGACAATGGCACTGTATAGCAGTATTAAAAATTGTGGGTGCACGTAACCCCCATATATTCTTTGAATTCCCAGTCAGACAATGGCACTGTATAGCAGTATTAAAAATTGTGGGTGCACATAACCCCCATATATTCTTTGAATTCCCAGTCAGACAATGGCACTGTATACCAGTAGTAAAAATTGTGGGTGCACATAACCCCCATATATTCTTTGAATTCCCAGTCAGACAATGGCACTGTATACCAGTATTAAAAATTGTGGGTGCACATAACCCCCATATATTCTTTGAATTCCCAGTCAGACAATGGCACTGTATACCAGTATTAAAAATTGTGGGTGCACATAACCCCCATATATTCTTTGAATTCCCAGTCAGACAATGGAACTGTATAGCAGTAGCAAAAATTGTGGGTGCACGTCACCCCAATATATTCTTTGAATTCCCAGTTAGACAATGGCACTGTATACCAGTAGTAAAAATTGTGGGTGCACATAACCCCCATATATTCTTTGAATTCCCAGTCAGACAATGGCACTGTATACCAGTATTAAAAATTGTGGGTGCACATAACCCCCATATATTCTTTGAATTCCCAGTCAGACAATGGAACTGTATAGCAGTAGCAAAAATTGTGGGTGCACGTCACCCCAATATATTCTTTGAATTCCCAGTTAGACAATGGCACTGTATACCAGTAGTAAAAATTGTGGGTGCACATAACCCCCATATATTCTTTGAATTCCCAGTCAGACAATGGCACTGTATACCAGTAGTAAAAATTGTGGGTGCACATAACCCCCATATATTCTTTGAATTCCCAGTCAGACAATGGAACTGTATAGCAGTAGCAAAAATTGTGGGTGCACGTCACCCCAATATATTCTTTGAATTCCCAGTTAGACAATGGCACTGTATACCAGTAGTAAAAATTGTGGGTGCACATAACCCCCATATATTCTTTGAATTCCCAGTCAGACAATGGCACTGTATACCAGTATTAAAAATTGTGGGTGCACATAACCCCCATATATTCTTTGAATTCCCAGTCAGACAATGGCACTGTATACCAGTATTAAAAATTGTGGGTGCACATAACCCCCATATATTCTTTGAATTCCCAGTCAGACAATGGCACTGTATACCAGTATTAAAAATTGTGGGTGCACGTAACCCCCATATATTCTTTGAATTCCCAGTCAGACAATGGCACTGTATAGCAGTATTAAAAATTGTGGGTGCACGTAACCCCCATATATTCTTTGAATTCCCAGTCAGACAATGGCACTGTATACCAGTATTAAAAATTGTGGGTGCACATAACCCCCATATATTCTTTGAATTCCCAGTCAGACAATGGCACTGTATACCAGTATTAAAAATTGTGGGTGCACATAACCCCCATATATTCTTTGAATTCCCAGTGAGACAATGGAACTGTATAGCAGTAGCAAAAATTGTGGGTGCACGTCACCCCAATATATTCTTTGAATTCCCAGTTAGACAATGGCACTGTATACCAGTAGTAAAAATTGTGGGTGCACATAACCCCCATATATTCTTTGAATTCCCAGTCAGACAATGGCACTGTATACCAGTATTAAAAATTGTGGGTGCACATAACCCCCATATATTCTTTGAATTCCCAGTCAGACAATGGCACTGTATACCAGTATTAAAAATTGTGGGTGCACATAACCCCCATATATTCTTTGAATTCCCAGTCAGACAATGGCACTGTATACCAGTAGTAAAAATTGTGGGTGCACATAACCCCCATATATTCTTTGAATTCCCAGTCAGACAATGGCACTGTATACCAGTATTAAAAATTGTGGGTGCACATAACCCCCATATATTCTTTGAATTCCCAGTCAGACAATGGCACTGTATACCAGTAGTAAAAATTGTGGGTGCACATAACCCCCATATATTCTTTGAATTCCCACTCAGACAATGGCACTGTATAGCAGTATTAAAAATTGTGGGTGCACGTAACCCCCATATATTCTTTGAATTCCCAGTCAGACAATGGCACTGTATACCAGTATTAAAAATTGTGGGTGCACATAACCCCCATATATTCTTTGAATTCCCAGTCAGACAATGGCACTGTATACCAGTAGTAAAAATTGTGGGTGCACATAACCCCCATATATTCTTTGAATTCCCAGTCAGACAATGGCACTGTATACCAGTATTAAAAATTGTGGGTGCACATAACCCCCATATATTCTTTGAATTCCCAGTCAGACAATGGCACTGTATACCAGTAGTAAAAATTGTGGGTGCACATAACCCCCATATATTCTTTGAATTCCCACTCAGACAATGGCACTGTATAGCAGTATTAAAAATTGTGGGTGCACGTAACCCCCATATATTCTTTGAATTCCCAGTCAGACAATGGCACTGTATACCAGTATTAAAAATTGTGGGTGCACATAACCCCCATATATTCTTTGAATTCCCAGTCAGACAATGGCACTGTATACCAGTATTAAAAATTGTGGGTGCACATAACCCCCATATATTCTTTGAATTCCCAGTCAGACAATGGAACTGTATAGCAGTAGCAAAAATTGTGGGTGCACGTCACCCCAATATATTCTTTGAATTCCCAGTTAGACAATGGCACTGTATACCAGTAGTAAAAATTGTGGGTGCACATAACCCCCATATATTCTTTGAATTCCCAGTCAGACAATGGCACTGTATACCAGTAGTAAAAATTGTGGGTGCACATAACCCCCATATATTCTTTGAATTCCCAGTCAGACAATGGAACTGTATAGCAGTAGCAAAAATTGTGGGTGCACGTCACCCCAATATATTCTTTGAATTCCCAGTTAGACAATGGCACTGTATACCAGTAGTAAAAATTGTGGGTGCACATAACCCCCATATATTCTTTGAATTCCCAGTCAGACAATGGCACTGTATACCAGTATTAAAAATTGTGGGTGCACATAACCCCCATATATTCTTTGAATTCCCAGTCAGACAATGGCACTGTATACCAGTAGTAAAAATTGTGGGTGCACATAACCCCCATATATTCTTTGAATTCCCACTCAGACAATGGCACTGTATAGCAGTATTAAAAATTGTGGGTGCACGTAACCCCCATATATTCTTTGAATTCCCAGTCAGACAATGGCACTGTATACCAGTATTAAAAATTGTGGGTGCACATAACCCCCATATATTCTTTGAATTCCCAGTCAGACAATGGCACTGTATACCAGTATTAAAAATTGTGGGTGCACATAACCCCCATATATTCTTTGAATTCCCAGTCAGACAATGGAACTGTATAGCAGTAGCAAAAATTGTGGGTGCACGTCACCCCAATATATTCTTTGAATTCCCAGTTAGACAATGGCACTGTATACCAGTAGTAAAAATTGTGGGTGCACATAACCCCCATATATTCTTTGAATTCCCAGTCAGACAATGGCACTGTATACCAGTAGTAAAAATTGTGGGTGCACATAACCCCCATATATTCTTTGAATTCCCAGTCAGACAATGGAACTGTATAGCAGTAGCAAAAATTGTGGGTGCACGTCACCCCAATATATTCTTTGAATTCCCAGTTAGACAATGGCACTGTATACCAGTAGTAAAAATTGTGGGTGCACATAACCCCCATATATTCTTTGAATTCCCAGTCAGACAATGGCACTGTATACCAGTATTAAAAATTGTGGGTGCACATAACCCCCATATATTCTTTGAATTCCCAGTCAGACAATGGCACTGTATACCAGTATTAAAAATTGTGGGTGCACATAACCCCCATATATTCTTTGAATTCCCAGTCAGACAATGGCACTGTATACCAGTATTAAAAATTGTGGGTGCACGTAACCCCCATATATTCTTTGAATTCCCAGTCAGACAATGGCACTGTATAGCAGTATTAAAAATTGTGGGTGCACGTAACCCCCATATATTCTTTGAATTCCCAGTCAGACAATGGCACTGTATACCAGTATTAAAAATTGTGGGTGCACATAACCCCCATATATTCTTTGAATTCCCAGTCAGACAATGGCACTGTATACCAGTATTAAAAATTGTGGGTGCACATAACCCCCATATATTCTTTGAATTCCCAGTGAGACAATGGAACTGTATAGCAGTAGCAAAAATTGTGGGTGCACGTCACCCCAATATATTCTTTGAATTCCCAGTTAGACAATGGCACTGTATACCAGTAGTAAAAATTGTGGGTGCACATAACCCCCATATATTCTTTGAATTCCCAGTCAGACAATGGCACTGTATACCAGTATTAAAAATTGTGGGTGCACATAACCCCCATATATTCTTTGAATTCCCAGTCAGACAATGGCACTGTATACCAGTATTAAAAATTGTGGGTGCACATAACCCCCATATATTCTTTGAATTCCCAGTCAGACAATGGCACTGTATAGCAGTATTAAAAATTGTGGGTGCACGTAACCCCCATATATTCTTTGAATTCCCAGTCAGACAATGGCACTGTATACCAGTATTAAAAATTGTGGGTGCACGTAACCCCCATATATTCTTTGAATTCCCAGTCAGACAATGGCACTATATACCAGTATTAAAAATTGTGGGTGCACATAACCCCCATATATTCTTTGAATTCCCAGTCAGACAATGGCACTGTATAGCAGTATTAAAAATTGTGGGTGCACATAACCCCCATATATTCTTTGAATTCCCAGTGAGACAATGGCACTGTATACCAGTAGCAAAAATTGTGGGTGTATATAGCCCCAATTCTATTGCTAGGGGACTTGCAGGGTATTTCTGAGGTGAAGGTGGGGGGGCACACCGTTGGAACGGGGATTTGGGGTGTATATATGGGGTATATGGGAATACACTGTCAGTGTGTTCCATTCAGGATCCTGGGAAAGCTGGGTTGCGGCGATTGAGCCCGTCAGTGCCACGTTACACTGACAAGCTTCTCCCTGGAATTGAAGTTATATGTAAGCCCAATATATTCTTTGAATTCCCAGTGAGACAATGGCACTATATGGCAGTAGCAAAAATAGTGGGTGTATATAGCCCCAATTCTATTGCTAGGGGACTTGCAGGGTATTTCTGGGGTGAAGGTGGGGGGGCACACCGTTGGAACGGGTATCGGGGGTATATATCGGGTATACGGGAATACACTGACAGTGTATTCCATTCAGGATCCTGGGAAAGCTGGGTTGCGGCGATTGAGCCCGTCAGTGCCACGTTACACTGACAAGCTTCTCCCTGGAATTTAGCTCTTATAAGAGCTGTTGGTTGTCTTCTCCTTCCTATCCTAGCCTGTCCCTGCCTACCCAGAATCTAACCCCTAGCTAACTGGACGGAAACCTCCGTCCTCGGTGAATTGCAAGCTCAGAATGACGCGAAGCTGGGCGGCGCTGTTCTTTTAAATTAGAGGTCACATGTTTTCGGCAGCCAATGGGTTTTGCCTACTTTTTTCAACGTCACCGGTGTCGTAGTTCCTGTCCCACCTACCCTGCGCTGTTATTGGAGCAAAAAAGGCGCCAGGGAAGGTGGGAGGGGAATCGAGTAATGGCGCACTTTACCACGCGGTGTTCGATTCGATTCGAACATGCCGAACAGCCTAATATCCGATCGAACATGAGTTCGATAGAACACTGTTCGCTCATCTCTAATAATGATCTGCTCCTGGTCCTCTATTTGGCCAGCAACATTATTAGGGGTAATGTTAGCTCTCAATTAAATGTCACCTGTTTCACCCAGGAAGAAGTGCGGCGCCGCCTGCAAAACACTAAAATAGAGAAATCGCCCGGTCCAGATGGAATACACCCCTGAGTTCTGAGGGAATTAAGCATGGTGATAGATAGACCCTTGTATTTAAGGATTCAGTAATGATTGGGTCTGTTCCACAGGATTAGTGCATAGCAAATGTGGTGCCAATTTTCCAAAAGGAGTGTAAAAGTGAACCTGGAAATATAGGCCAGTAAGTTTGACTTCTGTGGTGAGAAAGATATTTGAGGGCTTTCTAAGAGATGCTATCCTGGAGTATCTTGATGTAAATAATCTTATAACACCCAATCAGCATGGGTTTATGAGGAATCGGTCCTGTCAGACTAACCTGATCAGCTTCTATGAGGTCAGTTCAAGGCTGGACATGGGTAATGCAGTGGACATGGTGTACCTGGACTTTTCAAAGGCTTTTGATACTGTACCACATAAAAAGTTGCTATGCAAAATGAGAATGTTAGGAATGGGGGGAAAACATATGCATTTGGGTTTGCAACTGGCTTAGTGATAGGAAACAGAGGGTACTTGTTAATGGTAAATACTCAGACTGGGCCACAGTCACCAGTGGGGTGCCGCAGGGGTCAGTATTAGGTCCTCTCTTGTTTAATATCTTTATTAATGACCTGGTAGAGGGTTTACATATTTTCCATATTTGCAGATGATACTAAATAGAGATGAGCGAACACTAAAATGTTCGAGGTTCGAAATTCGATTCGAACAGCCGCTCACTGTTCGAGTGTTCGAATGGGTTTCGAACCCCATTATAGTCTATGGGGAACATAAACTCGTTAAGGGGGAAACCCAAATTCGTGTCTGGAGGGTCACCAAGTCCACTATGACACCCCAGGAAATGATACCAACACCCTGGAATGACACTGGGACAGCAGGGGAAGCATGTCTGGGGGCATAAAAGTCACTTTATTTCATGGAAATCCCTGTCAGTTTGCGATTTTCGCAAGCTAACTTTTCCCCATAGAAATGCATTGGCCAGTGCTGATTGGCCAGAGTACGGAACTCGACCAATCAGCGCTGGCTCTGCTGGAGGAGGCGGAGTCTAAGATAGCTCCACACCAGTCTCCATTCAGGTCCGACCTTAGACTCCGCCTCCTCCGGCAGAGCCAGCGCTGATTGGCCGAAGGCTGGCCAATGCATTCCTATGCGAATGCAGACTTAGCAGTGCTGAGTCAGTTTTGCTCAACTACACATCTGATGCACACTCGGCACTGCTACATCAGATGTAGCAATCTGATGTAGCAGAGCCGAGGGTGCACTAGAACCCCTGTGCAAACTCAGTTCACGCTAATAGAATGCATTGGCCAGCGCTGATTGGCCAATGCATTCTATTAGCCCGATGAAGTAGAGCTGAATGTGTGTGCTAAGCACACACATTCAGCACTGCTTCATCAAGCCAATACAATGCATTAGCCAGTGCTGATTGGCCAGAGTACGGAATTCGGCCAATCAGCGCTGGCTCTGCTGGAGGAGGCGGAGTCTAAGATCGCTCCACACCAGTCTCCATTCAGGTCCGACCTTAGACTCCGCCTCCTCCGGCAGAGCCAGCGCTGATTGGCCGAAGGCTGGCCAATGCATTCCTATGCGAATGCAGACTTAGCAGTGCTGAGTCAGTTTTGCTCAACTACACATCTGATGCACACTCGGCACTGCTACATCAGATGTAGCAATCTGATGTAGCAGAGCCGAGGGTGCACTAGAACCCCTGTGCAAACTCAGTTCACGCTAATAGAATGCATTGGCCAGCGCTGATTGGCCAATGCATTCTATTAGCCCGATGAAGTAGAGCTGAATGTGTGTGCTAAGCACACACATTCAGCACTGCTTCATCAAGCCAATACAATGCATTAGCCAGTGCTGATTGGCCAGAGTACGGAATTCGGCCAATCAGCGCTGGCCAATGCATTCTATTAGCCCGATGAAGTAGAGCTGAATGTGTGTGCTAAGCACACACATTCAGCACTGCTTCATCAAGCCAATACAATGCATTAGCCAGTGCTGATTGGCCAGAGTACGGAATTCGGCCAATCAGCGCTGGCTCTGCTGGAGGAGGCGGAGTCTAAGGTCGGACCTGAATGGAGACTGGTGTGGAGCGATCTTAGACTCCGCCTCCTCCAGCAGAGCCAGCGCTGATTGGCCGAATTCTGTACTCTGGCCAATCAGCACTGGCTAATGCATTGTATTGGCGTGATGAAGCAGTGCTGAATGTGTGTGCTTAGCACACACATTCAGCTCTACTTCATCGGGCTAATAGAATGCATTGGCCAATCAGCGCTGGCCAATGCATTCTATTAGCGTGAACTGAGTTTGCACAGGGGTTCTAGTGCACCCTCGGCTCTGCTACATCAGATTGCTACATCTGATGTAGCAGTGCCGAGTGTGCATCAGATGTGTAGTTGAGCAAAACTGACTCAGCACTGCTAAGTCTCTGCATTCGCATAGGAATGCATTGGCCAGCCTTCGGCCAATCAGCGCTGGCTCTGCCGGAGGAGGCGGAGTCTAAGGTCGGACCTGAATGGAGACTGGTGTGGAGCGATCTTAGACTCCGCCTCCTCCAGCAGAGCCAGCGCTGATTGGTCGAGTTCCGTACTCTGGCCAATCAGCGCTGGCCAATGCATTCTATTAGCCCGATGAAGTAGAGCTGAATGTGTGTGCTTAGCACACACATTCAGCTCTACTTCATCAGGCTAATAGAATACATTGGCCAATCAGCGCTGGCCAATGCATTCTATTAGCTTGATGAAGCAGAGTGTGCACAAGGGTTCAAGCGCACCCTCGGCTCTGATGTAGCAGAGCTGAGGGTGCACAAGGGTTCAAGTGCACCCTCGGCTCTCTTACATCAGAGCCGAGGGTGCGCTTGAACCCTTGTGCAGCCTCGGCTCTGCTACATCAGAGCCGAGGGTGCGCTTGAACCCTTGTGCACACTCTGCTTCATCAAGCTAATAGAATGCATTGGCCAGCACTGATTGGCCAGAGTACGGAATTCGGCCAATCAGCGCTGGCCAATGCATCCCTATGGGAAAAAGTTTATCTCACAAAAATCACAATTACACACCCGATAGAGCCCCAAAAAGTTATTTTTAATAACATTCCCCCCTAAATAAAGGTTATCCCTAGCTATCCCTGCCTGTACAGCTATCCCTGTCTCATAGTCACAAAGTTCACATTCTCATATGACCCGGATTTGAAATCCACTATTCGTCTAAAATGGAGGTCACCTGATTTCGGCAGCCAATGACTTTTTCCAATTTTTTTCAATGCCCCCAGTGTCGTAGTTCCTGTCCCACCTCCCCTGCGCTGTTATTGGTGCAAAAAAGGCGCCAGGGAAGGTGGGAGGGGAATCGAATTTTGGCGCACTTTACCACGTGGTGTTCGATTCGATTCGAACATGGCGAACACCCTGATATCCGATCGAACATGTGTTCGATAGAACACTGTTCGCTCATCTCTAATACTAAACTTTGTAAGGTAATCAAAAATTAGGAGGATGGTAGAATATAATTTCTTAGACCCCCTGTCTAATAAAGCTGGAGGCAGTGGCGGAGACTTGACAAATGAAGTTTAATGTTGGCAAATGTAAGATTATGAATTTTGGTTGACAAAATAAAATGTATGATTATGTACTTAATAGTAAATTACTGAGTAAGACTGCCAATGAAAAAGACTTAGGGATTTGGGGGGACAGCAAGTTTATCTTTAGTGACCAGTGCCAGGCAGCTGCCGCCAAGGCAAATAAAATTATGTTATGCACCAAAAGTAGTATAGATTACCACCCCTGCCATCTTGACCTCTGTATACACAGCACTGTGTACACAGCTGTATACAGCTATGGGAGTGGCCGTGAAGCAGCTTCCATCTGACCTGTTGGTTACGCTATTTGCATTCCTCCTGTGACTGGGGCTAAGAGTATCAGAGTTATATGGGGAAGGTTACTATCTGTGGGGGGAGCGCATTGGTCACTAGAAAGCCTGCAAATTAAGAGTGCTAGTGAAGGACGCTATCAACTTCCTCCTCTATCATGTATGTACCATAAATTTGGGATCCTCACTTAACTTTTTATATACCATATTATCTGAGAGCTGATGGTTAATCTCTCTGATGTAAGAGCTCATATCCATAGTGACCACTGCTCTGCCTTTCTCTGCTGGCTTGATGATTAAACTGTCATCATGGATGAGCACCTTCAAAGCCTCATTCTCATCTCTAGTCATATAAGGATACATCAAGGTACTGTTATCCACATTACATTTCAAGATGTCAATATCTCTTTTTAACAGTCAACTGAAGGCTTCAATGGCTGGCAGTACATTAAAGCGAACAAAATCACCCTTTGTATATATATTAAATTGTTTTAGGGCTAATTCAGAATATTTTGTACATGTATCAAATGTACAGGGGCCACATGGTGGCTCAGTGGTTAGCAGTGCTGGGTCCTGGTGTTCAAATCTCGCCAAGGGCAAAAAGCCATCTGCAAGGAGTTTGTATGTTCTCCCCGTGTTTGCAAGGATTTCCATCCCATATTCCAAAAAAAAAAAAAAAAAGACATAATGATAGAGGAAAAAAAAAAAAAAGTACATTGTGATCTCTACGTGGGGCTCACAGTCTACATTTTAAAAAAAAATAAAAAAAAATCAAATGTACAGTCATTAAGCCTGCATTTCAATTTCAGATTCCTGAAAAACTGAATTTGATCCGTCTCCAATTTGAACCAATTCATATGTACAGAAGGACAAAAGGATAAGCCCTTACTGAGCAAAGACAATTATACAGGGGTTAAACACTTAAGGGACATATTTACCACAGTTTTTTTCCCTCTGTCTGGTTCCACTTGTTCCTTATTTTGAGTGTATTTCCATTAGTCACCTCTACTGATGCGTGTCTTGATGGACTGGATGTACCTGGGGACATTCCTAAAAATGTAGATCTGCCTATAATGATTTGTTTTTTTAACGTTTGTTAGCTTTTTGTTGATGTTCCTCAAAATAATTGTTATCCTGCTGCCATCCATAGATTCTTCCTTTGCTGTAGTCTTCAGCGTCCCAGCACCATTTTCTGTGTTTAATTAACTTCTTCCTGTCCCACTCTAACTTTTTTGGTCAGGTTTTCAATTCCTGACTTGAATTTTTTAAAGCCCTGTATATTAATGAGTTCTACAAGTCTAACATCTGTATTCTCTATACTCACAGACACAATCGCTTGTTGTAGAAATTCTATATTGCGTAAGGTCACATCCAATGTATATTTATTAGATAACTGTTGAATCTGAGTGCAAAACAGTTCATTCTGAGAGAATGAGTTAAGGTGAAGTTGTGAGCGCATACCTCTGGGAATTTATTTCACCTTGCAGTATTCCCTCAGCATAGTGAGATGCGGTTGTAAAGTGGTAAGGCCTCTAGAGTCAGACGTTAAGAAATGTGGCCTCTTTTCATGTTTCCCAGGATTTGCCATAGATCATCCTCAGTGTAACAAAACTTACTGGGAAATTCAACCCTACTCCTACATGTGGTGTTTTTTAATTTTGCAAGGGAATTTGGCACTGTCCTTCATAGATGTTTAATGGGTTAAATAATGTCTATTAGTTTTAAAAAATATAGTTTGTAATTGGATTGAAACTGGTTGTGGTCAATGATTCTTACTCAAAATGGTCTTTAGCTATAAGTGGTGTACCTCAAGGTTCAGTGCTGGTCTGCTGCTATTTTATAATATTTATTAATCCCATAGAGAATTGAATTAATAGTATTATTTCTATGTTTGCAAATGACAAGCTACAGTGGGGCAAAAAAGTATTTAGTCACTAGAGATGAGCGAACACTAAAATGTTCGAGGTTCGAAATTCGATTCGAACAGCCGCTCAATGTTCGTGTGTTCGAACGGGTTTCGAACCCCATTATAGTCTATGGGGAACAGATACTCGTTAAGGGGGAAACCCAAATCCGTGTCTGGAGGGTCACCAAGTCCACTATGACACCCCAGGAAATGATGCCAACACCTCTGGAATGACACTGGGACAGCAGGGGAAGCATGTCTGGGGGCATCTAACACACCAAAGACCCTCTATTACCCCAACATCACTGCCTAACAACTACACACTTTCCACATTCAAAAAAACCTCTATCAAAGTGGGAAAATACCTGGAAACCTTCTTTACTCCCCAAATGGATGGACACAAACCCCAATTTAAGCTCAACAAACAGTAACAACCACCCCTTTAAATCACGTTCCCCATGACAACCACAAATGGAATAGGCAATGGGAATTCCAAAAGCCCTCACCCTTAACTGTCATTTTGAGTGTGTGTGTGTGTGTGTGTGTGTGTGTGTGTGTGTGTGTGTGTGTGATGTGGTAAGACCTTCCAAAATTCACTTTTCTAGCCCTTAACATGAGCCCTTCCAAACAAAGTTACATGACCTTAAGCTGAGCTACCAGCAGAGATTGAGGCCCTTGGCATGAGTAGAGCCTTGCACCAGCAGTGTTTTTGGCACTTAGGGTGAGTTGAGCCTTGTACCAGCGTGTGTCCCTTAACATCAGGCGGGCCCTAAGTTCTGCGCTTTGCACAAAAGTTCCACATTAACTAGGCTGAATGGTACAAAGATTAGTAGGCCCGAGAACCAGGAACAGGTCTTGCAATGGCTGTCGGATAACGCTTAAAGCACATTGTCCACCAGCCAGTCAGCCTCTACCTCCTCTTACCCAACAGTCTTGTCCTCCTTCCACCCAAAATTCCCAATCTTCCCAGAACAATAACCCCAACTGTCCCTGCTCCCCAGAGCTGTTCTCCCTTCCTTTGACTGTACCGCAACCTGCCCCTCCATTTCGCGATTCCAC
Source organism: Leptodactylus fuscus (assembly GCF_031893055.1). NCBI lineage: Eukaryota > Metazoa > Chordata > Amphibia > Anura > Leptodactylidae > Leptodactylus > Leptodactylus fuscus. The sequence goes on from NC_134269.1 coordinate 104,211,621, forward strand.
GGACCTAACAGACGAGTATCTGTGTCCAGATGCTCAAACACTAGAGTCTCCTCCATTCCATCTCCGGTCGATTTGGTGGCGGATGACCAGCAACCCACCCTCATCGACGACGATGAGACGCAGTTGCTGTCAGGGCAGCCAGTTGACATGCGCATTGTGCAGGAGGAGGAGGCGAGACAGGAGTTGGAAGAGGAGGTGGTGGACGACGAGGACACCGACCCCACCTGGACAAGGCGGATGTCAAGCTGGGAAAGTAGTGTGGATGTTGAGGCAGGTGCAGCACCAAAAAGGGTAGCTAGAGGCAGAGACATGTCCAGAGGCAGAGGTCAGCTGCTTTGCCGAAGCCAGGCCAGACCCGGAATGTCCGAAGATGTTCCCTTTTGTACCCAGCCCAGAAAAACTCCCCCATCGAGGGCACGTTTCTTGAAGGTGTAGAGTTTTTTCAAGGAATGCGCCGAGGACAGATATAGTGTCGTCTACACAATTTGCCTCTCGAAATCGAGTAGGAGCCCTGAGAAGAGCAACCTGTCCACCACTTCAATGCACCGTCATTTGGAATCCAAGCAATGGAATCAGTGGCAGGCAGCAACGGCAGGACAAACGTCGCCCGCCGTTCATGCCACTGCCTCTGCTCACAGTGCTGGCGATGCACTCCAGAGGACGAGCCAGGACATCACTTCATCTGCCTCTGCCACTTTGTTGACTTCTCCCTCATCCTCCCCTGTTTCTGTCTTATCTCCTTCTCCTGCACCATCAAAGGCACCATCAGGCGCTTCTTTACAACAACCCACCATCTCTCAGACATTGGAGCGCCGGCAGAAATACACCGCTAACCACCCACCCACGCAAGCCTAGAACGCCAACATCGCTAAACTGCTGGCCCAGGAGAGGTTGGCGTTCCGGCTTGTTGAAACTCCCGCCTTCACGGACCTGATGGCAACTGTGGCACCTCACTATGCCGTCCCTAGCCGTCACAACTTCTCCCGGTGTGGCGTCCCCGCCTTGCACCAGCACGTGTCACTCAACATCAGGTGGGCCCTTAGTTCCGCGCTTTGCTGCAAGGTCCACTTGACCACCGACACTTGGACAAGCGCCTGTGGTCAGGGATTCTGCTTATCTTTAAGGACAGGCAGGGTGAATGTGGTGGAGTCTGGTCCCGGGGTGCAAACTGAGGTACCCTATCTCCTCTCCCAGGCCAAAATTCATGGCAGGAGTAGACTGAAACCCTACGACGCTGCAACCTCCACCACAGCTACTAGCGGCAAACGCTAAAACACTGGTGTGGGGAGACGTCAGCAGGCGGTGCTGAAGCTCATCAGCTTGGGGGACAGACAGCACAGTGCCTCCGAGGTCAGGGATGCCATCCTGGCTGAGATGGCATTTTTTTTCCCTGCTACACCTGGGGCCTGGCATTTTTACGCCTGTGATAATGGCTGGAACCTGGTAGCGGCTCTGGAGCTTGCCAGCCTCCAACACGTTCCATGTTTGGCCCACGTCTAACCTAGTGGTGCAAAGTTTTTTGAAAACATACCCAAATGTACCGAAGCTACTGTTGAAAATGCGGCGCTTGTGCGCCTACTTTTGCAAGTGCATAGGAGTCGCTGCTAGCCTAAAAACACTCTAGCAAGGCCTACATCTGTCCAAACACAGGCTGTTGTCCGTCATTCACACACGCTGAAACCCTACAATACCATATCTTGAGCAGGGTGTGTGAGCTGCACAGACCTTTGATGGAGTTCCATCTACAAAACCCAAGGGTTCCTCAAAGTCAGCTCCCAAAGTTTCTGCACCATGAGTTTCCAGGGGTGGCAGAGTTATGGCTAGGGGCAGAGGCATGGATAGGGATGATGTCTAGGGGCAAAAGCAGTGTGGATGTGGAGGCAAGCTAAGCAGGAAAAACTGGGGGTACAAGCTAAGGCATGGACTGGGGTGATGTCTAGGGGCAAAAGCAGTGTGGATGTGGAGGCAAGCTAAGCAGGAAAAACTGGGGGTACAAGCTAAGGCATGGACTGGGGTGATGTCTAGGGGCAAAAGCAGTGTGGATGTGGAGGCAAGCTAAGCAGGAAAAACTGGGGGTACAAGCTAAGGCATGGACTGGGGGGATGTCTAGGGGCACAAGCAGTGTGGATGTGGAGGCAAGCAAAGCAGGGAAAATGGTGGCTAGAGGCAAAGGGATGTCCATAGGCAGCAAGGGCAAAGATGCAAAACTCTCCCCTGTTTCAAGAATTTTCCTGACTTGTCTCCCCACAAAACATTCCTGGGAGGAGGGCTGAAACACCACCCTCCTCCTCCTCCGCTGTTAGATTGACCCCAGCTACGAGCTGAAAACGCTGCAACACTGGTGTGGGGAGACGTCAGCAGGCTGGGCTGAAGCTCATCAGCTTGGGAGACAGACAGCACACTGCCTCTGAGGTCAGGGATGCCATCCTGGATGAGATGGCAATTTATTTATCCCCGCTGCCCCTGGGGCCAGGCTTTTTTGTCTTGTTGGAGGGCTCTGGAGCTTGCCAGCCTCCAACACGTTCCATGCCTGGCCCACGTGTTCAATGTAGTGGTGCAATGATTTTTAAAAATATACCCCAAATTAGCTGAGCTAAGGGTGAAAGTGCGGCACTTGGACACCCACTTTCCCAAGTCTACAGTACCTGGAGCTAGCCGCAATACACTCCAGCAAGGCCTACATCTGCCTGAAGCACCTACTGTTGTGCGAGGTCACCACACGCTCTAACCCTAGATACCGTATGTTCAGCAGGGTGTGTGAGCAGCAGAGACCTTTGATGGAGTACCAGCTACAAAACCCAAGGGTTCCTCAGAGTCAGCTCCCTCACTTTCTGCACCATGAGTTTCCATGGGTGGCAGACTTATGGCTAGAGGCACAGGCATGGATAGGGGTGATGTGTAGGGGCAAAAGCAGTGTGGATGTGGAGGCAAGCTAAGTAGCAAAAACTGGGGGTACAAGCAGCCGGTGGCATCATCACTGACAAGCACAGCTGTCTGTCAGCTGACAGGCTGACTTTCACCAAAATGAACAGACAATGGATAGACTCATCATATACATGTCAGTTACATGACAAATTTAGTGCAATTTGCAAGTCCAAGATGGGTTGGAGATCTGCAGAGAGGAATCTCACCACCTCTTGCGGGTGCCATCATTTGGAAGGCAAGCCCTGGGCTCAGTGGGTGAGAGCAAGCGCAGGATAATCGTCGTTTGGCCTGGCGGCCACTGCCTCTCCCACTGTTGACAGGGCTGGCGCTGCAGTCCAGACCAGCAGCCAGGACACCTCCACATCTGCCTCTGACACTTTGGGGAGTTCACCCTCATCCTCACCTTTTCCTGCCATTTCTCCTTTTGCCCGCGCCATCATGCGCCTCTTCCCAGAAACTCCCCATCTCCCAAGCCTTTCATTTCATGCTAAAGTACAGCGCAACCCACCCGCATGCCCAAGGCTTCAACGGCCTCATCTCAAGAAATCTGGCCCAGGAGATGTTGGAATCCCGGCTGGGGGACACTCTGCCCTTTTTGGGCAGAGTGTCTACTGCGCCACCGCACTGTGCCGTCCACACCAGCACTTTCCCCCAAACATGAGGCGGTCCCTAAATTCAGCGCTTAGCCCTAAAGTTCCACGTGACCAGTTACGAATGGACAAGTGCATGCGGACAGGGACGCTACTTTTCAATTTTGGCACAGTGGTTGAATGTAGTTGAGGCGTGAACCGGGTCGCAAAATGTGGTGGCCTGACTTGTCTCCCCACACAACATTCCTGGGAGGAGGGCTGAAACACCACCCTCCTCCGCTGTTAAATTGACCCCAGCTACGAGCTGGAAACGCTGCAACACTGGTGTGGGGAGACGTCAGCGGGCCGTGCTGAAGCTCATCAGCTTGGGGGCCAGACAGCACACTGCCTACAAAGTGAGTCATGCCATCCTCGATGAGACAGCAATGTGGTTTTTGCCACTGCACCTGGGCCCAGGCATGTTGTCATGTGTGATAATGGCCGTAACCTGGGATCGGCTCTGTAGCTTGGCAGCCTGCAACATATTCCATCCCTGGGCCACGTTTTTAACTCATTGCTGCTAATCTTTTGAAAAAGGTACCCCAATGTTCCTGAGCTACTGGTGAAAGTGTGGCGCTTGTGCGGATAGTTTTTAAAGTCTATAGTTGCCGCTGCTAGCCTCTATGCACTCCTACAACGCCTGTACCTGCTGGAACAACGGCTGTTGTGCGACGTCTCCACACTGCTGGCACTAAACATATCATGTGTTGAGCAGAGTGTGTGAGCAGCACAGACCTTTGATGTAGTTCCAACTCCAAAACCCTCGGGTTCGTCAAAGTCAACTCCCTCAGTTGCTCAACCATGAGTGGCCATGGGTGGCAGACTTATGTGAAATCCCATCCCATCCATTGCACTGGACACGAAACATTAGCATGCGCTCAGCACAACTTCGGATATGGCAGCTGCGTTAAGCAGGGTGCAGGGTACAACACAGACCAGGCCCGAGCACCAGGAACAGGTTTTAGAAATACTGCAGCATCCGCCATTTCCTTCCAATTTTGGGGTTTTGGACCCGCCACCGACTTGTCTGGACCTAAGTGGGGATCATGAGACACAGTTGCCATCAGGGCAAGCTGTGGTCATGTGCGGTTTGCAGTAAGGGGCCAGTGCGCAATTGGAAGAGGAGTTGGTGGATGACGAGGCCACCGACCCCACATGGACAGGGGTGATGTCTAGGGGCTAAAGCAGTGTAGATGTAGAGGGAAGCTAAATCAACAAAAAACCTGGGTAGAAGCAAAGGCATAAACTGGGGTAATGTTTAGGGGCTAAAGCAGTGTAGATGTGGAGGGAAGCTAATTCAACAAACAAAAAAAAGGGTAGAAGCAAAGGCATAAACTGGGGTGATGTTTAGGGGCTAAAGCAGTGTAGATGTGGAGGGAAGCTAATTCAACAAAAAGAACAGGGTAGAAGCAAAGGCATAAACTGGGGTGATGTTTAGGGGCTAAAGCAGTGTAGATGTGGAGGGAAGCTAATTCAACAAAAAAAACAGGGTAGAAACAAAGGCATAAACTGGGGTGATGTTTAGGGGTGAAAGCAGTGTAGATGTGGAGGGAAACTAAGCAGCAAAAACAGTGGGTAGAAGCAAAGGCATGCAAAACTCTACCCTGTTGGAAGACTTATTCCTAGGTCTGGAACACGTTAATGGCCCCCCTGGACAAATTACTGCCACTCAGGGGCCTAGTGTCACCAGGAGGGACAAGTATAGGCGCATGTTGTGGGAATACCTGGCCGACACCAGCTCTGTCCTCTCCGATCCCTCTGTGCTCTACAGCCTACACTTATTTTCTCATCTTTTTTTCTGCACTGCACATCTCTTGCCTGCTTCCTTTGGGATCTTACAAGTGGTGGTCCACTTCCAAAGATGGTAATTTCACTAGACAGTGTAACGGGAGTAGCTGAGGGATCGCTGTCTTAACCACTTTTTGGCACAAAATTAACTTCCAAAGCCAAATATGGTGCAAGTATATGATGCAAGGACACCTACACACCTATCTCTGACACATTGGGGAGTTCACCCTCATGCGCCCTTTTGGCCTGCACCATCATACGCCTCTTCCCAGCCACTCCACATTTCCCAAGCTTTTCATTGCAGGCAGAAGTACAACACAACCCACCCCCATGCCCAAGCCTTTAACAGCCTCATCGATAAACTGCTGGCCCTGGAGATGTTGGTGTTTGTTTATGCTTCTGGAGACCCAGGCCTTCCGTCAGCAGATGGCAGCTGGGGCACCTCCCTATGCTGGGCCTAGCCGTTACTACTTCTCTTGGTGTGCTGTCCCTGCCTTGCGCCTGCATGTGTCCCATAACATCAGTCGGGCCCAGAGCTCTGCGCTTTGCTGCAAGGTCCACTTGACCACCGACACATGGACAAGCGCCTGTGGTCAGGGATGCTGCAGTGCTTATCTTTAATGACAGGCAGGGTGAATGTGGTGGAGTCTGGTCCCCGGGTGCAAACTGGGGTGGCCTATCTCCTCTCCCAGGCCAAAATTCATGGCAGGAGTAGACTGAAACCCTACGATGCTGCAACCTCCACCCCAGCTACTAGCGGAAAACACTGTAACACTGGCGTGGGGAGATGTCAGCAGGCCGTGCTGAAACTGATCAGCTTGGGGGACAGACAGCACAGTGCCTCCGAGGTCAGGGATGCCATCCTGGCTGAGATGGCATTTTTTTTTCCCTGCTACACCTGGGGCCTGGCATTTTTGCGCCTGTGATAATGGCTAGAACCTGGTAACAGATCTGGAGCTTGCCAGACTCAAACACGGTCCACGCATGGCCCACGTTTTCCAACTTGTTGGTGCCATGTTTCTTTGAAACCTACACCATTGTGCCTGATATACAGGTCAAAGTGGGGCCATTTTCGTAAGTGAGAACTAGCCTCTGCTAGGCAGAAAACATTCAGAGCACACTCCTCTCATCTTCGCACCGTTGGCTGGCGGAGGAAGACGAGGGGGTTGGAGTGGCATCTGATGTCCCTGTCCCACACGAGGCTAGAGGGTGCACTTCAGTGCATCCCATTGCTTCATCACAAATGGTGTGAAGGGGAGTGGAAAATGGAGGAAATGGAGAGTGACCCTTACAGTTGGGGCCAGCAAAGGCATGCCAAGTAACACACTGGCACACATGGCTGACTTCATCTTGGGTTGCTTTTCAACACATATTTCACATCATGAAGAACAAATAATACTGGATTTTTACAAGCCTCGAACCCCGGTCTAGGTCTAATGTCTGTTCCTTTCTTATATTAGGGGAGAGGGAAAAAAAATTACTTCAGTGATACGTTTAGCGTACATAGACTGACTATTAATGTGTATCCCACTTAGTGTTGTTAGGGTTACACACCGTCACAACCTGGCTAAAGCTTCTATAGCTGTTAATAAAGTCAACATAACTTTACGGTATCCAAAAAGACAGCTGGTACCGACAGAGAGCAAGACAAATGTCAACCAAAGCTGTGAGCTCTGAACACCCACAGTGACTTTGGCGTCATCATCATTATAAGGGAGCGGGTGGTAATAAATAACTTGGCAGTGCCTAAAACCCAAAAAGCTTATACAACTATATTTACATTAAGATACACAAATGACACTTTTCAGTAGCATGTCATGAGACAAGCTGATAAGCTCTTCCTTTGTGCAGTGCAATTTGAAAGTTAAACGCTGCCTTTATTTTAATTCTGGAGAAGGTGCAGACATTAGATTTAGAACATGTTGTCTTCATTGTCCAAATCCTCTATATAGGTAACGTGTTTTTCAGGCCGAGCTGTCTGGGAACGAGCTGGTGCAGCACTGACAACCTGGGTGAATATGGCAAGAGCCTGAGATGTAGGGTGAATGAATCCCCAAATTATTTGTGGAATTCCCAGTGAGACAATGGCACTATATACCAGTAGCAAAAATTGTGGGTGCACGTAACCCCCATATATTCTTTGAATTCCCAGTGAGACAATGGCACTGTATAGCAGTAGCAAAAATTGTGGCTGCACGTAACCCCATATATTCTTTGAATTCCCAGTGAGACAATGGCACTATATAGCAGTAACAAAAATTGTGGGTGCACGTAACCCCAATATATTCTTTGAATTCCCAGTGAGACAATGGCACTATATACCAGTAGCAAAAATTGTGGGTGCACGTAACCCCAATATATTCTTTGAATTCCCAGTGAGACAATGGCACTATATACCAGTAGCAAAAATTGTGGGTGCACGTAAACCCCCATATATTCTTTGAATTCCCAGTGAGACAATGGCACTATATACCAGTAGCAAAAATTGTGGGTGCACGTAACCCCAATATATTCTTTGAATTACCAGTCAGAAACTGGAACTATATAGCAGTAGCAAAAATTGTGGGTGCACATAACCCCCATATATTCTTTGAATTCCTAGTGAGACAATGGCACTATATAGCAGTAGCAAAAATTGTGGGTGCACATAACCCCAATATATTCTTTGAATTCCCAGTGAGACAATGGCACTATATACCAGTAGCAAAATTGTGGGTGCACATAACCCCCATATATTCTTTGAATTCCCAGTCAGACAATGGCACTATATACCAGTAGCAATAATTGTGGGTGCACGTAACCCCAATATATTCTTTGAATTACCAGTCAGAAACTGGCACTATATAGCAGTAGCAAAAATTGTGGGTGCACATAACCCCAATATATTCTTTGAATTCCCAGTGAGACAATGGAACTATATACCAGTAGCAAAAATTGTGGGTGCACGTAACCCCAATATATTCTTTGAATTCCCAGTCAGACAATGGCACTATATACCAGTAGCAAAAATTGTGGGTGCACATAACCCCCATATATTCTTTGAATTCCCAGTGAGACAATGGCACTATATACCAGTAGCAAAAATTGTGGGTGCACATAACCCCCATATATTCTTTGAATTCCCAGTGAGACAATGGCACTGTATAGCAGTAGCAAAAATTGTGGGTGCACGTAACCCCCATATATTCTTTGAATTCCCAGTGAGACAATGGCACTATATAGCAGTAGCAAAAATTGTGGGTGCACGTAACCCCCATATATTCTTTGAATTCCCAGTGAGACAATGGCACTATATAGCAGTAGCAAAAATTGTGGGTGCACGTAACCCCCATATATTCTTTGAATTCCCAGTCAGAAACTGGCACTATATACCAGTAGCAAAAATTGTGGGTGCACATAACCCCAATATATTCTTTGAATTCCCAGTGAGACAATGGCACTGTATAGCAGTAGCAAAAATTGTGGGTGCACGTAACCCCCATATATTCTTTGAATTCCCAGTAAGACAATGGCACTATATAGCAGTAGCAAAAATTGTGGGTGCACGTAACCCCCATATATTCTTTGAATTCCCAGTCAGAAACTGGCACTATATACCAGTAGCAAAAATTGTGGGTGCACATAACCCTAATATATTCTTTGAATTCCCAGTGAGACAATGGCACTGTATAGCAGTAGCAAAAATTGTGGGTGCACGTAACCCCCATATATTCTTTGAATTCCCAGTGAGACAATGGCACTATATAGCAGTAGCAAAAATTGTGGGTGCACGTAACCCCCATATATTCTTTGAATTCCCAGTGAGACAATGGCACTATATACCAGTAGCAAAAATTGTGGGTGCATGTAACCCCAATATATTATTTGAATTCCCAGTGAGACAATGGCACTATATACCAGTAGCAAAAATTGTGGGTGTATATAGCCCCAATTCTATTGCTAGGGGACTTGCAGGGTATTTCTGAGGTGAAGGTGGGGGGGCACACCGTCGGAACGGGGATTTGGGGTGTATATATGGGGTATACGGGAATACACTGTCAGTGTGTTCCATTCAGGATCCTGGGAAAGCTGGGTTGCGGCGATTGAGCCCGTCAGTGCCACGTTACACTGACAAGCTTCTCCCTGGAATTGAAGTGATATGTAACCCCAATATATTCTTTGAATTCCCAGTGAGACAATGGCACTATATGGCAGTAGCAAAAATAGTGGGTGTATATAGCCCCAATTCTATTGCTAGGGGACTTGCAGGGTATTTCTGGGGTGAAGGTGGGGGGCACACCGTTGGAACGGGTATCGGGGGTATATATCGGGTATACGGGAATACACTGTCAGTGTATTCCATTCAGGATCCGCGGAAAGCTGGGTTGCGGCGACTGAGCCCGTCTGTGCCACGTTACACTGACAAGCTTCTCCCTGGAATTTAGTTCTTATAGGAGCTGTTGGTTGTCTTCTCCTTCCTATCCTAGCCTGTCCCTGCCTACCCAGAATCTAACCCCTAGCTAACTGGACGGAAACCTCCGTCCCCGGTGAATTGCAAGCTCAGAATGACGCGAAGCTGGGCGTCGCTGTTCTTTTAAATTAGAGGTCACATGTTTTCGGGCAGCCAATGGGTTTTGCCTACTTTTTTCAACGTCACCGGTGTCGTAGTTCCTCTCCCACCTACCCTGCGCTGTTATTGGAGCAAAAAAGGCGCCAGGGAAGGTGGGAGGGGAATCGAGTAATGGCGCACTTTACCACGCGGTGTTCGATTCGATTCGAACATGCCGAACAGCCTAATATCCGATCGAACATGAGTTCGATAGAACACTGTTCGCTCATCTCTATCAGTCACCAATAGTGCAAGTTCCACCACTTAAAAAGATGAGAGGCGTCTGTAATTTACATCATAGGTAGACCTCAACTATGAGAGACAAAATGAGAAAACAAATCCAGAAAATCACATTGTCTGATTTTGTAAGAATTTATTTGCAAATTATGGTGGAAAATAAGTATTTGGTCAGTAACAAAATTTTATCTCAATACTTTGTTATATATCCTTTGTTGGCAATGACAGAGGTCAAACGTTTTCTGTAAGTCTTCACAAGGTTGGCACACACTGTTGTTGGTATGTTGGCCCATTCCTCCATGCAGATCTCCTCTAGAGCAGTGATGTTTTGGGGCTGTCGCTTGGCAACACGGACTTTCAACTCCCTCCAAAGGTTTTCTATAGGGTTGAGATCTGGAGACTGGCTAGGCCACTCCAGGACCTTGAAATGCTTCTTACAAAGCCACTCCTTAGTTGCCCTGGCGGTGTGCTTTGGATCATTGTCATGTTGAAACACCCAGCCACGTTTCATCTTCAATGCCCTTGCTGATGGAAGGAGGTTTGCACTCAAAATCTCACGATACATGGCCCCATTCATTCTTTCATGTACCCCGATCAGTCATCCTGGCCCCTTTGCAGAGAAACAGCCCCACAGCATGATGTTTCCACCCCCATGCTTTACAGTAGGTATGGTGTTTGATGGATGCAACTCAGTGTTCTTTTTCCTCCAAACACGAAAAGTTGTGTTTCTACCAAACAGTTCCAGTTTGGTTTCATCAGACCATAGGACATTCTCCCAATACTCTTCTGGATCATCCAAATGCTCTCTAGCAAACTTCAGACGGGCCCGGACATGTACTGGCTTAAGCAGTGGGACACATCTGACACTGCAGGATCTGAGTCCCTGGCGGCGTAGTGTGTTACTGATGGTAGGATTTGTTACATTGGTCCCAGCTCTCTGCAGTTCATTCACTAGGTCCCCCCGCGTGGTTCTGGGATTTTTGCTCACCGTTCTTGTGATCATTTTGACCCCACAGGGTGAGATTTTGCGTGTAGCCCCAGATCGAGGGAGATTATCACTGGTCTTGTATGTCTTCCATTTTCTAATTATTGCTCCCACAGTTGTTTTCTTCAATCCAAGCTGGTTGCCTATTGCAGATTCAGTCTTCCCAGTCTGGTGCAGGGCTACAATTTTGTTTCTGGTGTCCTTTGACAGCTCTTTGGTCTTCACCATAGTGGAGTTTGGAGTCTGACTGTTTGAGGGTGTGCAAAGGTGTCTTTTTATACTGATAAGTTTAAACAGGTGCCATTACTACAGGTAATGAGTGGAGGAAAGAGAAGACTCTTAAAGAAGAAGTTACAGGTCTGTGAGAGCCAGAAATCTTGATTGTTTGTAGGTGACCAAATACTTATTTTCCACCATAATTTGCAAATAAATTCTTACAAAATCAGACAATGTGATTTTCTGGATTTGTTTTCTCATTTTGTCTCTCATAGTTGAGGTCTACCTATGATGTAAATTACAGACGCCTTTCATCTTTTTAAGTGGTAGAACTTGCACTATTGCTGACTAAATACTTTTTTGCCCCACTGTATGTAGCATAAAGCAGTCTATGGAAGATGGGGTGCTTGGGCATCTACTTGGCAAATGAGGTTCAACATAAATAAATGTAAGTTATGCTTCTAAGTACTGATAATCTGTATGAAACATATTTAAGTTCTGGGGAAAGGTAAAGATTGGATAGTCAATGGTGGAGAAGGACCTGTGAGTACTTGTAGATCATAGATTTAATAACAGCTGTGAAAAGGTGACAGGCAGGGTGCTGGAGTCACGGTATATTTCCCCCAGATTCCTGATCTATGTGTGGTCCAGGCCAGATCTTGAATAAGCTGTAGCCCAGGTGTGGGTCCTGAGGCTTGTTACTCGGCCATAAAAGGCAGATCCTGGGAGGAGAGGGAGTGGCTGGGTCTGCCTTGACACTGGGAGCCTTGGGTTAAGGTAAAGTGTTGTTTTGGTTGATTTGTGTGGCTGGTAGTAAGCCACACGTATAGTTAGTATTTTCTGTTTAATAATTAACGCTCAGATGAGCAGGTTTTGTTTTGCCTTTTTACCTGATGTTAAGTGTATAGAGGGATCCATGAAAACAGACAAAAATAAGACAGGAATAGAACATGACCTATCTTTCACCTTAGGGATACCAGTATTCATGGATCCACCCATACATTTGAGAGTATGGAGGGATCTGTGAAAATGGCCAAAAATAGGATATAACCTATAATTTGACAGTCTGTGATGCACTTGCAATAAGGTTGTAGTTGCTACCAGCAAGAAATAGTTAGAGGACTAGGAGAATTTAGTCAGATTTAAGCCATAGGAGTGAGGGCGTAGCTGTGCTACTGCTACGTTCCTGCTTTGAATATAGAATTACACAGACAGACAGAACAGTTAACCCTTTCATTTTCAATAATCTAATTTTGTATGTCTTTTATGCAATAGAACAGTTTCATCTATATGTACAATATTTAAATTAACTTTTTACTGACAAGACAATATCAATTGGGCCTCAATGTTCACATGGGTTACGTCGGCGTCATTATGGGTTATGAAGTTGGCGTAACCCATGTGCCTGTGACGTTATTGAAGAGGCTCGAAGGGTAACACTGTTTTTTAAATGTTTGATCACCTCATTATACTCTGGGGTCTAAAGTGCAGGGATTGGTAAGTGGGCTGGAACAGGAATTGGTAAGTAAATTGGGGCCCGTTACATGCTGGTGTAATCTTCTTAAAAAAATACTGTATACATTCAACAGTATATTTTAGTATCAGCTTGTTTTGTTTTCTCTTCTTTTTATTTTAATAGCTGATCATCGAGGGAGGTGTTTGCAAATCATATAGTATTGTGAAATTAAAAAAAAAATATATAAATATATTTAAAGGCAATTCTTTTTTACTTTTATATTTCCACATTAAAAAACATTATTGTAGAAAATATGACAGAAAACAATATAGTGTCCTAATTAACATCTTTATTTCATTACTGTTTGGTATAAATTCACTTCATAAGTAGTATTATAACACAAGTCTGAATAGGAATCTAATTAGTAGAATCAATAAAGGGATGACACACTGGAAAACAGTCTCTCTTATATACAAATATATTTGACTCTTAAAGGGGTTGTCCCATCACAAGGATCCTATCTATACTGCTTGTTAATGTGGATG